>NC_135374.1:86367854-87004997 GCF_049243985.1 Paroedura picta | reverse complement strand
AATGCATTGAAAGTGCATTATCCAGTGTGTGTGGAAGGGGCATTACAGAACGATCACACAGCCTCCCCTACAGCTTGCATGGCTGAAAAAAACTTTTTAAAAAAATGCAATAGAACAAAGTGTGAGTCCAGTGGCACCTTTCGGACCAATGGAGTTGTACTGAAGGTATAAGCTTTTGTTCATTACCTTGAATAAAACTTTGTTGGTTTTAAAGGTGCCGCTGATCTCAAACATCGTTCTGCTGCTTCAGACCAACATGGCTAGCTTCCTGAAGAAAAATGTAGTGTTTGCTTTCTGAATTCTGAGGTGCATTCCCTAATGTAGCATCCATCCTGTGTTTTAGGCAAGTGGGCAAAGCCCTTGCATAGGGGGATGTGCAGAGGCTGTTTGGCAGTAGGACTCTACCTAGGGACAGCTGGGGCTGGAGTGACAGAAAGCTGTAAGTCTCTCTGAGGTCTAGGCCCCACATCATGGGGTGGAATCAAGTGTGGGTCTTTTTGTAATTAAAAACGTGGCTCTCTGTGACTTTCTGAGTAAGTACCACTGGTTTATTGCTTGCTGTTCTGGTGGTTCTCTAGAACCAGATATAAAGAACAAATCAAAATAAAAAAGATTCCTTAATCTCACTTTGGAAGAGGTAATTCTGTGTAGAAAAGGGATGGCCTTTCCGCTTGGGCGAAGGGCACTCAGGGAGACAACAAGAGGTCTCTGAAAGTGCCCTTTTTTGTGTCTCACTTTAGAGCAGGGCTCCCCAACAGGGCACCCGCTGACAGCTTTCCTGGCACCTGACTAGTGTTTTTAGAAATCTGGGCATTGGAGCTTTGATTGGCTATGCAGGGTTTTTTTTTTAAGTGACTCTGGCAGCAGCTACCACCACAGCATAAGGATCTTCACAGTATGACTGAAGGTCAGGTGCAGCACTGCCACTTTTTCTCTGGCACCACCTCCTGTGCCCACCGAGCTGTGTTAGAATTCCATAGGTGTCTGCAGGCTCAAACAGGTTGGGGGCCTGTGCATTGTTGCTTGGAATCAACCAGGGAAATAGGGCCAGGCTTAGGGGGGGAGAAATATTTGTTCATACAACATATAATTAACTTACAGAGCACATTACAACAAACTGTGTTCAAAGGACTAGGCAAAGTCTGGTAGGAGAAGGCTGCCAATGGCAACAAGTCAAGAAAGCTAAGAGGAGAGCTCTCAACCCCCCCCTCCCCCCCACTTTGCCCAGCACAAAAAGTGTCAATACCTTCTTTAAAACCCATTAAGCAATTGGGTCACAGACAAATTTAAAATTCATTTTGCAGGGCAGGAGTACTCATCCTAGCCCTCTGGTTTAATTTTAATATTGTACACCTAGGGCTGGTGTTAGCCCCCCCCCCCCCCCCCCCCCGCGCGCTGTAGCACTCTGCCTGGCCTGAATCTTAGTGAAATCCATTGGTTTTAGGCTTGTAGAACTATGCCGTTGCAAACCACATGGCATTAGAGGACGGCATTGCTTGGAACTGTGCTCCTGCTTCTGTCCGTGTTTCTTCTCTTGACCCAGCCTAGTTTTTGAACAATCTCCCAAATGAGCCAAAGTCAATTTAAATTTGGGCTGTCATAGTTTATTAATAATTTTTAATTAGTGGAGTTTTTTCCTGGCCTCAGCTTATATGGGGTGACATATTTTCCCTTTTGAGGAACTTGTGGATCATCTCTGGGTTCTTGAAAACAAGGATGTGCCTCTAGTGCTGTTGGAAGTCGTTGGGTCTCCCAGTGCTCAGTTTGTATGGATGAATCTTAATCTGTGAGTAGCTACGGTCATGTGAATAAAGGCCAGAGGGGAATCCTGAGCCCCTACTTCTTAATTTTATTACAGTCTTGAGTGTCAGCAAGTGAGAGGAAAAATACCCTTCTTTTTTACTTCATTTATTATGGTTCCCTGTCTGCTTGTCTGTTTATTTTCAGGGACTTTTGATAAGATTAGGCCTCTGTGTTAGAGAATGTGTATAATTGAAACGTAATCTGCATTGGGGTTGAGCACTTGACTGCTCAAAAGGACTAAATTTTGTTAAATTTAGAAAATTGGAAGAGGAGATTTTAATCAACAATGAAATTAATTAAAATTGTAAATATTAAAAATTATAAATTTGGGGCAGTTATTTCAAAATGTGAACAATTCACCAAACAGTATGCCAGTGACACCCTACGCTTACAAACTTAAAAAAAAATTAAATCCATGTTTTAAGAATGTGAAGGAACCTTGACAATGATTGCAGTCAGTCCCATCGTATGGCCTTCTCTCTCATCAATACACTTCATAAATGCTTTTGTATCTCACATTCTCTTTTTGACCTATATTTCTGCATTCAGGCAGCTCATACTGCACATCTAAACAAAAGTGAAAGTCTTTCCTAGGAGCCAATTCATTCTGAGTCAATGACACGCTATTGTCTGCCTTGGACAATTACAATTCTATATACTTTGAACAGTGTTCTGGCTGTTCAGGGCTCCCAGTCATGTTCATTCAGCTCTGCTTTACTACATTTAACAATTTTGCACTACAGTGAGAACTTATATTTTGCAGCCCACGTCTTCCATGGTGTCCTGTCCACACCATACAAAAAGCAGAAGTGCATTTCTTTTGATTGTAGAAGTAGAATAAAAAATCACTGTGGTATGACATGTCTGCATTTCTAGAAATATATATGAATAGTAACACATCTGTTGACTTTTTAAAAACTTCCAGTGGCAGTCCTTTGGGAGCCTGTTGTGGTGGTCTCACAATTTTTTTTTTGAGGGGGAGGGTAATTATGGAAGACATGAGACTGCTACTAAGAAGAGGGGGCTGAAAAGCTTCCACATGCAAAACATCCCATGGGAGGCTTTGAACCCCAGGCTATCTTTATGCATGTTGAAGTTAGAAGAAGAAGAAGAGTTGGTTCTTATATGCCGCTTTTCTCTACCCGAAGGAGTCTCAAAGCGGCTTACAGTCGCCTTCCCTTTCCTCTCCCCACAACAGACACCCTGTGAGGAGGGTGAGGCTGAGAGAGCCCTGATATCACTGCTCGGTCAGAACAGCTTTATCAGCGCCGTGGCGAGCCCAAGGTCACCCAGCTGGTTGCATGTGGGGGAGTGCAGAATTGAACCCGGCATGCCAGATAAGAAGTCCGCACTCCTAACCACTACACCAAACTGGCTCTCTGGGACTTGTTTCTCTTTCAGGATAGAAAAGGGGGGGGATCTGTTCTTTTTTATTGCCAAAAAAAAATCACAAATGGGAAATTAGATGCCTAAGTTCAGATGCTAAAAGTAAAAGGAACGTCATGGTATAGGTATTTAAAACCATCTTGTGGGAAGAGAAGGTAGACAGTGTGCAACTTGGCACTGCTTGTTTATCACCTTATTATTAGCCTGGAAAATTAACTTCTAGAACATTGTTGTCATCCGACTGATTAAAAAAAAAAACCAATAAGCAAAAGGAGCTCATGTGCTCTGTGCCACACAGTAGATGTTTATTTTTAAATGTATATATATTTTTTTAATCAGGAAATTTCCCCTGTACTATATGTATCTATGAGTATAGCTGTGTTTTATTAAATAGACATTGTTTTGGGAACAAGAGATTACTGCTGGGATAAAGAGAGGAGGAAATGGATGAATTTTCATTCTAGAAGAAGAAGAGTTGATCTTTATACCCCGCTTTTCTCTGCCCAAAGGAGTCTCAAAGCGGCTTACAATCACCTTCCTTTCCTCTGCCCGCAACAGACACCCTGTGAAGTAGGTGAGGCTGAGAGGGCTCTGAAAGAGTGCTCTGTGAGAACAGATAGACTGTGACTAGCCCAAGGTCACCCAGCTGGCTGTATGTGCAGGAGCAGAGAATCAAACCTGGCACGCCAGATTAGAAACTGCCGCTCTTAAGCTGGTTCTAGAACTACATGGCTGCCATCAGCATATCAATATTTCTATTGAATAGTATTTCTTTTCACAGAGATATGTATATATCATCAACATGTCCATTAACTTTACATGCCAGATTTTTGGGAGACATTTAGGACTCCTAGGCCATTTTTTCAGTACTCTTGCTGACTACCATTAGAAGCAAGCAATTCTGCTCAGGCTTCCTTGAAACGAACAGGAGCTAAGTCCTTGAAACGAACAGGAGCTGTTCACACCCAAGAATTCCATGGTGACTTTTGATCCTCGGCTGTGCAATTCCCAGAACTCACAACTTGAGGTAGCTGCTTCACCTGTCTTAATAGCTGGGTGTGTCTGTTCTTCACCCAGAATATTGCATCATCAGGAAAGTCATTAAATATCCAGAGAATCTGCTGTGCATGCATTGAAGGACATTCATTAAAAGGTCTTCCACATGCAAGAAGTGGACTGCTGGCTGCTATTTTGGGGGGGGGAAGGGGGGAAATCTCATCTGTAAAAGCCAAAGGATTCACAAGACACAGAGCCCCCCCTCCATTGTTCAGAGAAGTTGTGAATAATTTATAGATGCATTGCTATTAGACATGCCAGCAGCCTTGAAAAATAATGTCCTGCCAGTTTTAAAAAGAACCTTATTACATGGAAATAGGTGGCTGAAACTTTTGTAGCTTGGAGGAAAATAATATCGCCTAGTAATTATCATCCCATTAAGCTTTTGCTTAAAGGGACAGGACATATTTTTGTCTAGGCAGCCGCCAACTGTAGCTCTCATGCTGATATATGTATGTATAGGTATGTACATAGTATTTATATAAGGGCACTGTTACAGGATTTTGCCCTTTTTGTCAAACTACCATTCTGGAATGGAAATGGGACCAGTATTTCTGATGGCAAAAGTGTTTCAGATATTTAGGCCTCAATATTACATTTCAAATTAGCAACTGTGTATAGTTCTGGAAGAAATATTTATGCATCAGATATGGGGGCAGCATGGCACATGGGGATTTTTCCATCTGGCTACAACAGAAGAATATTAATTCATATGCTAACAGAGGCAGGTTTAAGAAAGGAGAATTAGTTACTGGCAAATGACAAACGAATCACACCTTGAATGGGAGGGGTGAAAACAATAGAGAACAAACAGTGGTGTGTATAAAATGCAAATTGTCGACTCATGCAGCCTTATTTTGCAACAAGCTTATGTCAGGAAGGGGAGGGGATTTAACTTTCTCCTGCCACATGGTTTTTGCTAATCAAAACTGGCCTCCCTGCTTTTTAAAGTTGAAAAAGGACACGTTTTTAGAAGGTAAATTGAAATCTAGCAAGGAGTTGGTCTGGAAACTTTATCCTTTCATGTAGCTTTTCTAAAATGCCTTAGCTGGAGAATCGCCCACCCCCCCCAGAGGCATTGTCAACGGAGTTCCTCATTTTTCAGTCTGCACTAGATCAAATCACATCAGGTGCCTGAGATTTTTCCACACATAGAATCCCCTGAAAGCAGCCATGTGGGGGAAGAAGAATCTGAAAAGGGAACAGAGGCAGATGTTAGACGGGTGAGATGTGCAACTTATTTGCACACATTATTCCAATAAATTATTTGCTTGTATGAATACTTAACCGCCATGGGAAACCATAGCATCTGTGAATAGGGGAATGGTCACCAAAGTATTATCCGTAGAAATAGTCTTTCTGACTTCCCTGTAACGTTGTGCGACTTTAAGCAACCCACTTACGTGAGAATTTGTTACTTGAAACACAAAATGCCTGCCGTGTTTAGTTAGGATTGCCCTCTACCAGGACATGTGTGTGTGCATAGATTATCCTATCCCTTTAGTAGAGGCTAAATGGGATATATTCTTCCACATCATGAAGACCTTCACCTGCCTGTTTTTCCAGGCTTGTTGGCAACCTTTGCAATGAGCCTTAGCAGTTTAGACTGACTAGCAGTGCTGCTCCCTGCTGGTGGTTTACAGCAAACCAGAATTTTTGTTTTTGTGGGGATCTCATCTGGGGAGGAGCGAGTGCAGCTGCGATTTCCCTCATTGGGCTACCTCAGCTGTTTTTTTACAACTTTTGTAAAAACTAGCACTAAAAAAAGCTGCAGTTGGGGGAAAGTTTTTTTTCTTCCAAATATCGTGTAATCTGTTGAGTTATAGAATCATAGAATTGGAAGGGGTACTACAGGCCATCTAGTCCAACCCCTTGCTCAATGCAGGATCAGCCTAAAGCATCCAGGATAAGAATCAGTCCAGCTGCTGCTTGAACTGCAAGTGAGTGGGTGCTCACCACCTCCTTAGGTAATTGACTCCACTGCTGAAGTATTCCGACTGTGAAATTCCCCCCCCCACCCCACCCCGATATCAAGTTGATCTTGTTATACAGGTAGTTTAAGCCCATTACTGTGGGTCATATCTTCTGCTGCCAACAGGAACCACTCCCTGCCCTGTGTTGAATGATAACCTTTCAAAGACATAAAAACAGCAATCATGTCCCCTCTCAACCTCCTCCAGGCTGAACACTCCCAAGTCCCTCAACCTTTCCTCATAGGGCTTGGTCTACAGGCCCCGGATCATCCTCGTCGCTCTCCTCTGCACCTTCTCAATTTTGTCCACATACTTTTTGAAGTGAGGCCTCCAGACCTGCACACATTACTCCAGGTGTGGTCTGACCAATGTGGTATACAGTGGGGCTATGATAGCTTGCAATTTCAGTGTGATGCCTCTGTTGATGCAGCCTAAGACTGCATTTGCCTTTTTTACCACCACATCACCCTGCTTGCTCATATTTAGCCTACAGTCCACAAGTACCCCAAGATCTCGTTCACACACACTGCTACCCAGAAATGTATCTCCCATCCAGTATGCATGCTTCTCATTTCTGTGATCCAGATGTACAGTTCTGTACTTACCTTTATTGAATTGCTTCCTGTTCTCATTTGTGTGTTCAGCTCTTGTTGAACTCAATCTCAATCTTCTGGGGTATCTATCTTCTCTATCTTTCCTGTATAATGAAATACAAGTGCTTGCTGATATGTTGAAAGCTGAACAAACGTAATAATAATAAATCCTGAAAAGACTGCAGTTTGAAAAGACAAAGTCCAGTTTGTAGCAACCTAGCCTGGTCCCCACACATTACAGTGAATGCATGTGTAATTCATGCACAGTGTATGCTTGCATGCAGAGTCTTTGGGATGGAAGAGGAAATTTGAATTGAGTCATGTCTTGTAGTAGGAAATTCTCAGCTGTAGAAACAAGCATGTGGGAAGTCATTGTGGCTGTGTTGTGGTGCAAGAATGAAGTGCAGTGAGGGGTGTTTTCTAGCCCAGCACTGAGCTAGAAAAGGGTTCTAAACTGCCCCGAGCAACAGAGAACTCCTCCCAGGGCCATGTCTGTTTCACAGTGGCTGCCTCTAGCCCCTTCCTGTTTGTTTCAAAAGTGAGGAATTGAATGGCTTCCCAGTGCAAAGCGCATGCTGAACAACCCAGCTGAGTTTTGCTTAAACACTCCCACAAGTGTACTTTGCCTCTTATAAGTTTCCCTTTGACCTTTCAGGGTGGGTTGTAAAACAAAACTGTTTCCAATACCTGTTCAGTTTACAGGGCACAAGGTTCAGGTGCTGTGATAAAAACGTCCAAGTTGTAGAATTAACTCTGTCCCTTCCCTTCCCTAATGCTGTTTGGGTACAAAAGATAAGAGAGCTTTAGCTGTTGCTGAATGTGGGAAGGAAGGGAGACATCTCTTGATTTTTAAATAACACGTGATGGAACCAAATGTTAAGAAAAATTCTAGGAAGTTAAAATAAGATGGGTGAAACACATGCTGGCACATTTGAACGACTTTATTCTGGCTTTAAAGAACATTCAGTTCGCAGAGGGGAAGATAGATGGGTTTGGGTGACATTGTGCTAGTCATGATACTGCCCTTCATTACTATAGTTTACCACATTGCTTTTTTAAAATGAAGACTGTGATTTCACAGACCTGTACAGTTAAGGAAGAGTGGTACTTGATGACTTTAGACTCCAGTAGACATGAAGGATCTGAGAAATGCAATCTGTGCATGTACACTCAGTCCAGTGGCATTAAAGTCGGTAGTAATTTTCCTATTTATTCCAGCAGGATCTTTTTTGAACAATGGGTTCATGGCAAATTTGCATTGGGTTCCATGATGCCCCTCTCCAGCACTTTGATTTAGCTAGTGTGAAATTTAAGGGATTTTTCTATTCGGCAGCTATAGCCCATGCTGTTTTGTTCTGGTGGTCCCTTGAAAACTCACTAGCAGACTTTTTTTGCTGGGGTGGCGAATGCAGCAGGCAGGAAGAGACGGGAATGGTATGGTCCGCTAGTGATGTTCTGCGAGCCCATCTCAGACAGAGGAGTCCATCATAAAGGTACAGCCTGTGCTAATTCTGCCTCAGTGTTTACAGTCTTTTTGTTAGCAGCTGGAAGCACTCCCCTTGCTTCTTAGAATCCTTCCTTCTCACAGGAAGTCCTCCAGGGGGATCACTCCCCCTGCCCTGACTTCTGGTGCTCCTGTCCACCTCTTTCCCTACCTGGCATCTCTTGGGCTTTTCCTCCAGAGGGCTCACTATTACTGCATCTCTGCCAGGAGCTCCAGGTTCACCCAGAACTCTGGGCTGTCAGGATAGTTTTGTTCCCACTCCCTCCAACATGTCCAGTCAGGCTTCATTCTCTCCTGCTCTGTTGGCCTTGACTGATCTCAATTTTTTTTCTCATTATGGATGGGGACCTGCCCTCCAATATGACATGCCTGCCCAGCATTTGGAATAGGGCATCAGAATGAAGGGCATCAGGGTGAGCCACTGTTGCCCATAGCAGTGTGTTAGCTCCAGTGGTTCTAATCTAGGGCTCTCTCCTCCCATCAAAGCCTCTTCATTGAGGTGGCCATCCGTACCCCTTCTTCCAGGGGACAGCAGGAAGGTTTCCTCTGGATCGCACAAATTCTATTCTTTGGCTCCAGCAGTGTTCTGACTTCTGAGGTTCTGCACCAGCTTGGATGAGTGTGGGGAATACAAAGGAATCCTGGAAACAATCTCAGCTGCGTTTGTTTATTCAATCATTGAGCTGAATAGCTTGTTTGGCACTAACCTGTATTTTTGTTTCATTTCTTACGTTCACTTGGGCTTCATTTTCCTCAATAAAATGAACGCGAGTCTCCCTTTTGTAGAACAGCCGCCGTTTGTCTCACAATTATTATTGTGAAGGTAGCAGTTGGCGTTACCAAACAAATGTCCTGTATTGATTTCAGAACCAGAGACTTCTCACAATAAATTGTTTTGGGTGGCTTGTTTTCTTTCCTTTACCCTCAGAATTTCGTTTTTCAGACGTTCTGTTCATGTAGGAGAACCTTCACATTTGAAGCCGCCTGAAGTCAAGCAGTCTGCGATTCAGACAGAAGGCGGCAGCCGGAAGATACCACCGCTGATTACCATCCCTAGCAAACCGTTTTACGTAGATATCTTTTAATTGTAAGGGGGACAGTGCAGAGCGGTGGCAGCTTCTTGCTGCAATTAGAAACCTAAGAATACCCATTATGTAGACAATAAGGGATGAGCCAGGGTTTCGTGCTTGACTGCCTTCCCTCCAAAGATATCGGGTCTTCAACCTGCTGTTGCTTTTGCTAAGCAACCTCGTCCCTCCCTGGAGTGGCAGACTCTTGCACAGCAGATGGGCGGTGTATATGTAACCAGGCTAAAAAAATAATAATGCTCATTCAGTGGCACTCTGTGTTTTATGTAATGCCGGGAAGCCATGTTAGGGGTAGTTGAGACGGGAAGATGTTGCTGTTGCATACAGGATTTGGCTGGGCGTGTAGATTCGGATTCGAAGAGCTAAACTTGAGAGGGAACTTTTTTGCTTGCAGTTTGGAGACGCCTGGCTTGTGGTGATACACAGCATTTGAGATTTTGATAGCCTTTAGGTAGTCTCTGTGTGCTGCTTTAAGTGCTCTCTGTGTTAGTGCTGTGCAGTTCAGATTTAGTGAACTAAGGAGTAATGAAGACCATTTCTGAGCAAAGTTCCTTCCCTTTTTATGTTCCAAGGCACAGGAGAATCGGCTTAGGAGATTTGCAAAGCATGAAATGCATGCTTATCCAATCTCATTTCAAGTATGAACAGCTAACGCTTTTGAATTCAACTTGAGAGAGACTTATGAATAATATATGACATTTTACAACAATTGCCTCATTTGGAAAAGGAGGAAATTTCTGGTTGGGCCCTAACAAAATTTATGATACTAATGGTTAAGAATTTGCATTTGAATCATAGCTGCATTTAAACTGATTATTTACTCAGGGGAGCATGAAAATATTGCAGTGCACACCTGCTAGGCTTGGTTTACACCAGAACTCACAAAGTCTTAACTTTTTGACATCTATTTTCAGTATCAGAATTCAATTAGTTAGCATTTGCATTTGAGTTGGGGGTAAAGGCCCAGAATGTGATACTGTGACTGAATAGGAGCCCCTGCCTGACTTTCATTCTGATTTTTGGTGTTGCTGTTCTTTCATAAATTAATTTTGCTGTTGTTTCTGAGCAAATATGATGTTAAATGCAAGTGCAAAATTATTTTTTTTATCTTAGCAGTCCTTTTTCATCTGCAGAACTGCTTCTGGGGGGTCATTTTGGATTGGAAGAGTGACATCGAAAGCAGAGTTTGTCTGCTTTCCCTTCCTGCACACCATTTGCCCCCTTCCAGTGGAATTCCAAATACAAGCGCAGCTATTCTTGGAGCCACAACGTGGAAAAGCAACTGGGGGGGATGCGCAATTTGGAGACAAGAATAGGGACAAAAGGGTTACCAATCTCCAGGTAGGGCCTTGCTCTCTCCTGGAATTACAATTCATTTCTAGGCTACAGAGATCAGTTCCTCTGGATAAAATGGCAGGGTGTGATAGCCTGCTGAGGTCCTTTGTCCCAAATTCCACCCTCTCCAGCAAGCTCCACCCCAAATGTCCAGGAATTTTCTAACCCGAAGTTGGCAGCCCTATTAAACAGTTCTGTTGTCTTAGTGTAAGGTAAAGGTATCCCCTGTGCAAGCACCGAGTCATGCCTGACCCTTGTGGTGACACCCTGCAGCCTTTTCTTGGCAGACTCAATGGTTTGCCAGTGCCTTCCCCAGTCATTTACCACCCAGCAAGCTGGGTACCCATTTTGCCGACCTCGGAAGGATGGAAGGCTGAGTCAACCTTGAGCTGACTGCTGGGATCGAACTCCCAGCCTCATGGGCAGAGCTTTCAGACTGCGTGTCTGCTGCCTTACCTCTCTGCGCCACAAGAGGCTTTTAGTGTATCTCTGTGTAAATATGCCTAATTCTGCTACCAGTAGTTGAAAAGGAGACAAGACTCCATTTAACATTTTTCCTCCTGAGAGAAGTTTGTGTAAAAAATGTGATTGCCGGGTCAATAGATCAAATAGAATAGCATTAGACCTGCAAAAATGTATCATGTCCACACCATAATTGAGCCTTGAGTCATAGTTAGAATGTCAGGGGAATGTCATGACCTTTCACATTTCTTTGCACCCCCTTTCCTGCATGCTCTCTTTTCTTCTTTGATTCATCTCACATCCTTTATTCTATGGATGAGGACTCTCTCTTTTGAAGTAGCACTGTAGCTGCCTCAGAACTAATCAGGATTGTTTATCATCAGAGTCTGAAGCCTGGTTTTGGAGTTGGCTTGCAGTTCCTAAAAGTTTCATTTCTGCTTGAGTGGTTTTAAATTGTACTCAGTTGTCCGGAAGTAGTCATGTCCTGTGCAACTGGCAAATCTAAAGGAGAGGTTTTACGCCTCTAAAATCTGGTGAGTTTGGTGACCAAGTCTGAACACTGTGTACAAAATGCTTGTTTGATGCATGCAAATTGTTCCCCTTGTGTTTTTTAAAGCTCTTAATAAAAGTGTTGCACGAAATGTAATGATCCATTTTTGACAAGAGGTTAGAAGCATATATAGTTAGGAACTAGAAAAAAATGGGGAAGTATAAATTCCGCAGGGTACTGGGCTTTGTTTGTTAAAAGCCCGGCCAAACATCTTTTTTTTGCATATTTTCATGTAGTCATGTTTTGAAATCTTGGGAACTAGAAGAAAAGTGGTTTTTTTATACCCTGCTTTTCACTGCCTGAAGGAGTCTCAAAGTGACTTATTAAGACAAATTGCTCTTCCTTCCTCTCCCCATAGCAGACACCTGTGAGGTAGGTGAGACTGAGAGAGCTCTGACAGAATTGCTCTAGAGAACAGCTCTGACAGGACTGAGACTAGCCCAAGTTCACCTAGCTTACTGCATGTGGAGGAGTGGGGAATCAAACCCAGCTCACCAGATTAGAAGCCGTCACTCTTAACCAGTGCACCAGTGGTTCTCAACCTTCCTAATGGCGCGACCTTTTAATGCAGTTCCTCATGTTGTGGTGACCCCCAACCATAAAATGATGCAAGGGTTCTTTCACAGAAAGTAAACCAAAACTGACCAATGGTGTGAAGATCCATTGTTCATGATTTTATATAAATTGTTTTTCCCCCGGGATCTCTCAGTTCAGTTCTGCCTCTTGTCCTGCCGAGCTGCACTGCCACCTGGAGCGCCTGGCAGGCAACTGAGCTGGGCTGGAGGCGCTGCTGGAGCAGCTGGCGGCCAAGCACAGGCACCTGCAGGAGGAGCGGCAACAGAGGCAGCGCTCCACCCCCTGGCCAAGCTGCTTGACCTGCCATGACCCCTGTGAAAGGCTAGGTCGACCCCCAAAAGGGTTCCGACCCCCAGGTTGAGAACCACTGCATTACACCAAGTTGGCTAGAATCTTGATTATTTTAAATATATAGGGAAGCAGGGTTTTTTTTCAAGATTAGTTTCTGGATCATTTCATGGTTATGCTTTGAATGTACACAGGACAATACAAATTGCTCCAAAAGGGTATTTAAGTTACATTTCTAACATTGGACTAAGAGGGTCTGTTTCTTAATAAAAATGTCATCTTATTTACTAGCAGAAATGCCAGATCTTTAATTATCAGAGCATTAGCCTTGTACTGTTTTTTTCTCTTTTAATAATCCTTAGGAACATTGGGTCGAGGTGCAGAATACACTGTTGCATTGCTAATGAGAAACATACTTCTGATGTTATTGAAATCTAAGGAGCCTGGCTGCCTTTAATTGGGTCTGCTATTTTTAATCTGTCTTGCAGGTTTGCTTGTGTGATACATTACATTCAGGCAGTGAAGGACTGAGTCTGTAAAATGCTGATGATCTGAAATCTGGTAAACAAGAAATGCTATGGAGATTCTAATGTATATTATATACTTGCTAGAGACTAGAGAATAGTCTCTATTGACCCAAGTAGGACTTACTACTGAAAAAGAATGATAAGATGCAGCAATATATGACTAATCCCAGCAATAGGCATTTCTGTTGACACGGCTTAAATAGTGAAAACCTTTCATGGGGAGTCAACTATGTTGCTTTAGACCAGAGGTGGGCAAGCTATGGCCCTCCAGATGTCCATAAACTACAATTCCCATGAGCCACTGCCATGGTAATTGCAGTCCACGGACATCTGGAGGGCCACAGTTTGCCCACCCCTGCTTTAGGCTATAAAATGCACTTCTTTAAAAGATGCTTTTACTTTATGAATGGCCGTTTTTGTCTTGGGTGGCCACAGTATATTGAGCCAGTATCTTGAAGTTGGCTTGTAAAGCTGATAGATTCATAAGAGTCCACAATGATGACAGGTATTTTAAAAAATCTAGTGAGAACATCTGCCAGAGCTCTCCCTCATCTCAGGCTGAACCTCAAAATTGTTTGGAGAAAGAATCAATTTGGTGCTTTCTAAATATCTCCCAAAGAAATGCTACAGGGATAAGCCATATGTCCTGGATATAGAGGAGGTATGGCTTTCCAATCACGTCATGCTTGGTTTGGTAGTGCTACGGGGACGCAGGGGGAGGGAATGAGTTCCCTCCATGCTTGGAAGATGAGATAGAATGAGATGTGGAGTCCAGTCCCACAGTCGTACTGTGCCATGAAGTTACTGCCAGGCACCTCTGAGGCCCAGTGCGATGTCTGAACAGGTATGGCCAAATTGTGCATGATTATTATCAGTCACACTTTGTTTGGCCCTTGCAGATTTACGTGGGGTTTGTCAGTATTTGACATGGGATCCTTTATAATGCAACTTTCATAGAAATGTGTTTTGTACCCCATTTCCAAGGTGCCTTTATCCTGAAGATTCTCTCCAGCGCTCTTTCTCAGGTCTTCCTTGTGATGGCTTCTTGTGGTGTTCAATACACCTGTTCTCCTGCCAGAGAACTAAAAGGGATTTCCATCTCCTTGTATAAGCAGTGGATGTAATTTGGGAGGTAATTGTATTCTCTGAGGGCTAGTGGCTGTTATTAGGTACTTCACCTAAAGGAGTTTTACATACATAGAATGTGGATTGAAGAGGGGAAATCTTCCTGTGTTCCAGCCCAAAAGCGATGCGGTGTTTAAAAATGATCCATAAACTGATCACAAATGTGTGAAACAGGGGAACCTTTTTGTTTTCTATTAATATGCCACCATGTATAGAAGTAATAGTAGTAATATTTGCTGCAGTTTATTTATTATTAATAACTTTATAATTAGGTTTCTATACCATGCCTTTTGACATTGCCGACTCAATGTGGCTCAGCCTCACAGCATTCAAATACACACGACATAGCTGCATTAAACAATAAGACACAATTAAAAACAGTTAAAAATTATTCAGTGCCTGCATTGGCCATGGGTCTTAGTTTCTGCATCCCATTCTCCTGTTTAGGGGGTGGGTTATTTTAGGGAGGGCCAGTTCAATGCTGTCATTCATTGGCCCCAACCAAAAGTCTGGTGGAAGAACGCTGTTTTGCAGCGTTCAAGACCACTTGAATCTTGATCCAGAACATCACTGCTTCCAAACAATTGGCAAAGGTCTCTTGGACTGAATCCAGGCAGCTGTCCAGCAGGAGATAGAACTGGGTGTCATCAGCATATTGATGGCACTGTAGCCCAAATCTCTGGACCAGCTGGGCTAGAGGGCACATAAAGATGTTGAATAAAGTGGGGGATAGAATGCCACTCCCTTGTCCAAGATTAAGATTGTAATTACACTACTTCTGCTATCACTTGATGACTGCATGAGTTTGACCTCTCCAGGTTCCCAGATCCACAGATCATAGGCCTTGCATCCCTCCATAACTGGAGGCATGCCAGATGACAAACTGCATTGCACCTGCCTCTGTTGGATTAAGGTGCTTTGCAGTGGCGGAGGACCTAGAAAGGTTGCTGCTTCACCTGCTGCTCTCCTTCCCCTTGCTTACCTCCAGCAATGTTTTGGATTCATGATCATTTTGCAGATATGAGTCCAGAGCCCTGCAGTGTTAAAGGCACCTGGAGAAGAAGGGAATTTTCATGAAGAGGGGGGAGGATCTGGTACTGCCTTGTCTCTAACCTTTCTGTTCTACAAAGCATTCCTTTTGGGCTCCTTTTTCAGATGTCTCCACTGTAACCTGCACTCTTGTCTTTTGTTGGTCGTGGCTTGGCTATAATGCAGTTTAGCAGATGTATTTGTTGTGCAGCTGGAATTCATCCAAAGGATCTGCATGAAGCATTTTAGCATCAGATGTGTAGTTCGGTTTCAAAGGCGTAGTCTGCATGGGAAATAAATGCAGCTCAGAAGAGAGACTTGCTACAGGGATTGCTGGGTGCATGGAGGAACATTTGTGCTTCTCTCTTTTTTTTCTGTAGTTTTGTTACAAAAGCTTTAAGTGCATGAAATAAAGTGCAGTGGCCTTAAAGAAGCCTGGCATGGAACCTGAAATTTGCTAGCCTAAATAAAAATGTAGAATCTCTTTATTAATTTCTTCTGCAGCAAAAGTCTGGTTTTAAAAGCTCAGGACAATGAAGATTAAGCCAGAAACAGAATTCTCTGTGCTTTGCTTTCAAAAAAAGAAAAGGAAAATATGTGACTCAATATAAAGGAAAATATGTGACCCTCAAGACTATATGCATGTGCATGGTGGTGGGCTCAATCCTAGGGCCTGGAGCCAGCCTGAGTGGCAAGAACACAACTCCATTGGGCAACTGCAAGCCTCTTATGGATAAGAACAGAAAGGGCTGGTGTTTATTGAGATTGACCTGTGATTGTGTTGATAGTGGGGCTGGCAAAACTTCACTCTACTGGGAAGACATGGTTTTCATCGCCAGGAGGGAAAATATGGGACCTCTTTGATATATTGACATATCTCTGCTGGCTTACTAGGGATAGGCTGATGAACCTGAAATGCAGAGTACCTAAGACCTTTTTTACACATATCAGAGAGAGAACTGAAAAATGAGCTGTTCTGTGTGTGTGTGTGTGTGATTGTGGGGGATGCATGACCATGCAGAGGACACCTGTTCTCATACAGCTATATGAATTTTCAATGGGGAGGTGAAATCAGATTGTTCAGGAACTTTCAGGTCTAAGTAAGGTTAGTAATCTTTTTCTGTTTCATTTCTTTTTTAGTCTACAGTACACCATAGTTCTGTAGTCTGTATATTCTCTAAGCAGCCTTTCTTAACTTCTTTTACCATTGAGGCTTTGAGAAACCCCAGAAGTGGTGCCATCATGCAGAATATGGCTGGGAATCTTAGCTGTGTACATGCCCACCCAGGCCCCTCCCCTTCCCATCCAGGCCCATCACTGGTCATTTTTGGAGGAAGGGCTACTTGACATGACCGTATGTGATCATAACACCTGATAAGTGTTTAACAAATATATATATTGGGAAACCCTTCCGGGATCACGAAGAAATCTCAGGGTTTCATGAAGCCCTGGTTGAGAAGAGTGTGTTTCCCTCAACCAGAACAACTCCACCCAGCTTCTGAACAGGACTCGGCCTCGATCAGTTGCTTGAGGGCTGATCACCAAGCTGCGTGGCATGTTAGACATGGGGTAAAAGTATTACAGAGCCAAGCCCTTGGTATGGCATATTGGGATGATTCTTCCTTCTGTCTCATCAGGGCATCCTAAGAGACTACACAGCCAGAAGAGATGCAACTGGAAGCCAACTAGAGGCAACAAGGCTCTCATGGGACATGTCAGACTAGGGGGGGGGGCTTGGACTGCCAGAAGCCATCGAAATTCCTTCAGATAGGGGTCAAGAAGGATGACCTTGGATCTGCTCTTATTTCAGTGCAAGTAGGCAAGAGAGATAAGGGAGAGCAAGGACCATCCAAAGCGAGGAGGAGGAGGGACCAAAGTGAAGCTAAAACCTCACTCTGTTTGAGGTCTTATAAAAGGGGAGGAGCAACTAGTCTCCCAACAATGGTCCCTACTTGAGAGCCAACAGTGTCCTCCAACCCCCGTAGCACATACTGCTGTTGTAACAGATCACATTGGAGTAGACATGTTCCTTTGAAATTGTGGCAATAGAAAGGACAGGATTTTCCTTTTTGTTTATGTTTTTATTAAGACTTGTTCTGAGAGGGTTCTCTTCCTTCCTTAAGAAACCAGCCAGTGTTTATAATCTCCCGCACAACCTCAGAAGTTGTGTAGGAGATTATGACATTAAGCAAATTGGAGCCAACAAAACATATTAGATGAGAGGGCTGAAATGAAACCACCATTGGTACCTTAGCTCTGCCTGCAGGTGTTCAAGACGCCTCTCTTACCAGTCTTAATAAAATCCAGTTGATTTTTCTAAAATTAGTACATATGTTTTCTCTGAGCAGGATTTCTGCTTTCCTCTCAAATGTTCTTTTTAGGTAAGATTGGTGGTAATCTGAATTCTAACAGTGCTTTGTTGCTATCGAAGAATAAGTCTTGTTTAAATGTGTTTCTTATATGTTTCTTAAGAAAATATCTTTTTGTTTAAAAACACATGGTTCAGAGAATTTATCTTCATAATAATCGGTTTAAATCTCAATTCTACTGAGATTTAAAAACTCATGTATTCAGAATTTCTAGTAGAATGAAAACATCTTGTTTGCCAGAGAGGCATTTCCTTCATTTTGCATGACTATACTGGGAAATCATTCTGGTCCTTTCATTGGCACAAACAAGACAGTTTATCCTGAAGACCTTAGAATTTAATGGCATTAATTAGAGTGGTGATTCTCATGTTGTGTGCCTGAACACATTTCATTGGGTCCTCTGGGAACTGTTAAACAATGTGAAAAAAAGAGACTCTGGTGAACCCCCCATACCCATAACACAACAGGGAGCTGCTCACTTCTTGTCCACAGGATTTCCTTTTGCCTCCTTTCGGAAAGTGCTCTGTAAGGTTGGACGATACTGGCCCTTTTGTGCTGGATGTGACTGGCTGAATCCCAGCTCGTTTGTGTTTCGCAGGTGTAAGACACAGAAGCTGTCTGTTGCATCTCTGTACGAGGCATTATCTTTGGACTTGCTTCTTCAGATCTGGAGGCCTGTTTAGAACAGCTGTATAGGCAGAAGCACTTGAGTGTGGGTTATTCTGACAGGTGGCTCTTGCATTCAAAAAGTAAAAATGAAATGTGTCTCTGCCTCACTTGTCTGAAATTTGGAAAGCACGGGTGCCATATCAATTCTACGAGAAATCTGCATTGCAGCTTGTTTCATTGTGCTAAATCTTGGTAGGAACTGTACACTGTGTAGCTTTCTCTCTCTTTTTATACCTTTTCCAGCTGGAAAGTATATTTAAATTAAAAGCGTACTACATTTATTTATTTATTTTCTTGCTTTGTATACCGCCGCTCTTTGCATGGACTTGTGGCGGTTCACAACAATAAATACATTAAAACACACTAAAACCCATAAACATCCCTTCCAACAAATGACAATAAATTTTGTCTCCCCCCCATGGGTCATTCATTCATATTGCAGAATAAAAAGCACAGAAATCAGTGGCCCATTAACGTAATAGATGCTCCGTGGAAGTTGCAGTGCCAAGATGTTGAGGACCCTACAGTCACATGGTCAGGCTGGCAAGGAGCATCTGTTTCAGGTGAAGATGCAAAGTTGGCCCTACCCACACGGTTGCAGCTCTTTCAAGTTTCTAAATGTCGCTGCAGCACCTTGGAATGAGATGCAGTTATAGAAAATGGTGCCCAATTTGCCTGCTATATATTTATCAGCATGTTCTGTTGGTAGAATACCTTTGCAAAGACCTCTATTACTAACTTGGTAGTAATGGGCAAATTTAATGAAGTATTTTAAAAATATATCTTAGAGTGGATATCTGCACATACAATGTCTTAAAATGAAAATGATGGTACATTTGGGGAAATTCTTTCGGGTTTTGTATAACAGTTGAGAGATATGGCAGGGGCTCATGGGAATTGTAGTCCATGGACATCTGGAGGGCTGCAGTTTGACTACCACTGATCTAACGTTATGCATGAATATGACCAAAGTTAGGTTCTGTTTTCTGAATCTGTTCATCTCTAGACTGCTACAAGGTTTGATGGAAGTGTACCAAGTTAATAAAAGCCATGATGTGTTCCTCTAAACTACGGTATGCAAACCTCTCTGTTTAATGTCCTATTTAGTCTCATCATGAATACTTGTTTTTCTTTGCAAGCATACCTATTGCGTATGTATCCCATTTGATTTAAAGTTAGATTAAAGTTAGAATTAAAATTAGAACATTGAAGGTGGGAGAAAACTAAGTTCATTAGGATTGGAATAAAGAGCAAATTATACTTTTGCTGTGAATATTCTGCACTGAATTTGCTGCGTTATTCTCCAGCATTCAGTTTTCAGGTTTTTTTTTTCCAGATATCATACTGATAAATATGAAACGGTTTTCTTCCAAGAGCCAGGTTTCTTAAAACATTTAAATTTGTTACTGGGAGGAGTTGAAAAGGGATCCCTGAGAAAAATCTCTGTCGTGCATCTTGTGGGGTTATGTATAAGGTGGGGCATTTGTGTAGTGCAGTGGTTCTCAGCCTGAGGGCTGGGACCCCTTTGGGGGTTGAACGACCCTTTCACAGGGGTCGCAGCAGGGCAAGCAGCTTGGCGAGGGGGGGGCGTCGCTACTGTTGCCGCTCCTCCTGAAGGTGTCCACCAATTTATATATAATTTACAACCAATTTATATACAATCATGAACAATGGACCTTCATGCCATTGGTCAGTTTCGGTTTAATTTCTGTGAAAGGACACCTGCATAATTTTATGGTTGGGGGTCATCACAACATGAGGAACTGTATTAAAGGGTCGTGGCATGAGGAAGGCTGAGAACCACTGGTGTAGCGCTTTTACAAAGCTAGCATTTGTACCCAGTTTAAGACAGAGTAATTTCCTTCAAGTAGGTGAAATAACTTAAGAGTTAAGCATACGATATCTGCTATTGGCAAACTCATTTCTGCCTAGTGTAGGCTTGCTAACTCTGGGTTGTAAAATTCCTGGAAATTTAGAAGGTGGAGCCCAGGGAGGGGAGGGTTTGAGGAGGAGAGAGACTATAGAGTCCATCGTCTCCAGGGAAACTGACCTCTATTGACTGGACAGTTGTAATTCAAGGAGGTCTCCAGGGCTCACTTGAAGGTTGGGCAGAAGTCTAACTTTACTGCACTAAGTGTGAATTCTTGCATTTACCTTGAAACCACCAGTTGGACAGCAGAGACAAGTGCAGTAAGCCCTTACATGCCCAAATAGTTATGATTCCAGTATCAAAAGTCTAAATAATAATAATCGAGATTTTAATTTAAGATCACCCATAAACTGTTGCCTCATTTTTATCTGGATTTATAGCTTCTTTCTTCTCACTGTCCTCCAGAGTCTGAATCGATACAAATCCTATTTTGATAAAATCTCCTTTGTGTTTTACTTAGACTGTTTCTATAGCTATTTCTTCCCTTTCAGTAGTAGAGCGGCTGATTAATTTGACAGGCTTCTAAATATAATCTTGCTAAATCCTAAAGAAACTTTATTGCACACCTGAGGCTGTCACCGTCGTTAAAGTTAGATGCAGCTCACAGGGCGTGAGACGTGGTTAGGAAACCAAAGAGAAACGGGTGTTTAAGATCAGTTTCTGTTTCAGATGTTCTGACTAAACAATCAAATGGTGTGTTTCTTTTTTAGATGGGAAAATAAATCTGGCTTTAAGAAATGTCTCATCACATCCAAGAGGATAATAGCCCTTGTAAGTATAAAGATGTTCTGTGTAAACAGCCATGCAGTTAATGGAAATTCTACTGCAAAATGCAGCTTCCTTTGCAAATTGAATTTACATGGAATTTGGATGGGTTAAAAAGTGGGTGGCTCTGTAAAATTGTCTCTTAGCTCAGTGAGATAATGGGCCTAAGTGAATTCCGGGGTTCAGTCTCTGGCATCTCAAGTAGAAGAACTAGAATAAGCCTCTGCCTGAGGTCTTGGCTTGTTACATAAGAACATATGATCCAGCTTGATCAGTCTAGCGTTCATCCCAGGGGTGGTGGCCAAACTGTGGCTATCCAGATGTCCATGAGCTGGCAGGAGTTCATGGGAATTGTACTCCATGGCTATCTGGAGAGCCACAGTTTGGCCACCCCTGAATCCTGTTTCTCACAGGGGCCAACAAGTTACTCTGGAGGGCCAAATGAACAGGGCATAGAGGCTGAGGCTCTCCCCTGCTGCTGCCAATAGATAAACACCATTATTCAGAAGGTTGCTAATTCCTTAGCTAGAAGTCTCCTTCAGTCAACACAGCTCAAGTTGTTGCTGGATCTGTCCTTTACGAATTTTTCTAAAATGTGCCGTCGAGTAGCAACTGATTCACGGCGACCCCGTGAAGTTTATCTCATGGGGTTTTCAGGGCAAGAGATGGACAGAAGTGGTTTATTATGTCTTTCCTTTTGCATAACAGCCGCTGTATTCCTTGGTGGTCTCCCATCCAGGTCCTGCCCCTGCTTAGCTTCTAAGTATTAATGAAATCACGCCAGTTTGGGCTATTAGGGCTGCTGGATCTGTCTAAACCACTTTTAAAACTGTCTGTTCTTCTGGCCATTGCTACCTTCCCTAGCTGCGAATTCCACAGTTTAATTACTTCTAAGTAAATAAACATCCCCTGTCCTGAACTTATTTCTCAACACTGTTTTTGGGTGCCCTGGAGTTCTGATATTAAGGAAGACTGAGAAGATGCACCCTTTATTCACTTTCTCCATCCCATGCATCATTTTATAAGGTCCTATTATCAGGTCCTCCAATTAGTCAGTTCTTTCTAAAATGGAAAGTCCCAGATTCAGCCTTCCTTTGCAAGAAAGGTGCTCCAAACCCTTAATTATCTTGGTTGCCATCTTCTGTAATTTTTCAGCTTTGCAGTTTCATTTTTGAGATATGATTACCAGATTTGCACACAGTATTCCAAATGAAGCTGTACCATAACGTTATATAAAGATGTTATGATATTGGCTGTCTTATTTCCAATCCCTTTTTGCCCTTTTTACTGCTGCTGCATGCTGGGTCAACATTTTCATTGAACTTTCCTCTATAACCCTAAGATCTCCTTCCCTCTCAAACCTACCCGCTTCAGATCCCATCAATATATATTTAGTATTAGGTATTTAGTATTTTTTGTTCCAGTATGCATCACCCACACTGAATGTCATTTGCCATGCTATTGCCCATTGAACCAATTTCATCAACAACCACTCATGGCCAAACTGGGCTTGAGGCTGCCACCGCCATTTTAATGTCATTTAAAAATGCAGTGCAGCAGGCTGAGGAACTCTTGGTCTCCTCATGCTGTATCAAGCCCCTGTGGCTGTTTGGCACTGGACAAGATGCATGGTGTGCGGCAATGCTGTGGATCAAATCAGAATTGAACCCTCATTGCATTTCTACATGACTTTAAAATGGCAGAGGTGACCTCATGGCCACTCTGAAAATGCCGCCATGTCTAGTTTAGCCCTTTGTGTGGTCAGAAGCAGACAAGATGGTCTGACAGCATAAAGAAACTTCTAATCTGTTCCTCATTCACTTGAATAGCTTGTTCTGAATTTTGATAGTTTCTTACTGGGAAGTCAATATCCATTGAAACTGATGTCCTGTTGGTGTCCCCCCCCCCAAGTCTGTCATTTAAAATCTTTTCAAACTTCCCAGTAGTAGCAGTAGTAGTAGTAGTAGTAGAAGAAGAGTTGGTTCTTATATACCACTTTTTCTCTACCCGAAGGAGTCTCAAAGTGTCTTACAGTCGCCCCATAACAAATACCTCTTTCCTCTCCCCATAACAAATACCCTGTGAAGTAGGTGAGGCTGAGAGAGCCCTGATATTACTGCTCAGTCAGAACAGCTTTATCAGTGCTGTCTCGAGCCCAACAACACGCAGCTGGTTGCATGTGGGAGCATGGAATCAAACCCAGCTTGCCAGATTAGAAGTCCATGCTCCTAACCACTCCTAACCTAATTCAGAGAAAGCTGTTATAGTATAGTGGTTAAGAGTGTCAGATTAGTATCTGGGAGACCTGGGTTTGAATCATTTCCATCACACAACGACCTTATACTAACACTATGGCCTCCTTACAGAAGTTAAACACACTTCTGCACTCCCTGAAGTTGACTAAAGACTAGAGCAGGGGTAGTCAAACTGCGGCCCTCCAGATGTCCATGGACTACAATTCCCAGGAGCCCCTGCCAGCATTCGCTGGCAGGGGCTCCTGGGAATTGTAGTCCATGGACATCTGGAGGGCCGCAGTTTGACTACCCCTGGACTAGAGCCTCAAGTACATAATAAATAGTAGAACTGTGATGTTGGACACCCGTCTGTGTCTCATTGGCATGTTTGTCATGGAAGCTCACTGGGTGGCCTTGGGCCAGACTCACTCTCCCAGCCTGAGCTCCCTCACGGGTTATTGTAAGGAAAAAACAGAGAGGAGGAGAATGCCATAAGCTGCTTTGAGTCCTGATTGGGTAAAATGAGGGAAGTCCAAATGAATTAAATAAAATTGGAATTTTGTTTGTTTGTTTTAGCACACTGATACATTAAGGGCTGCAAGCAAAGACACTCCTCTGTGCTCTGATGCTACACCAGGACGTTGCTGTGATCGATCTGTTAGAAGAGGCAGCTTATCCATGACAACATGTCAGCAAAAGAACACAGCCCTCGCCATGGTGCAAAATGCCGTAGCCTGCAACACACCTCCACGATTGATGTCTCCTCTGACATGCTTGCTTTGTCTTTGGCAGGTAAGCATCTTTTCTCTATCTGTGCCATATTTATATTAAAATTCTTTGTGTGTTGGAATGACAGTGTTTTTAAGATTCAACTTCCTCCCTAATATTGGTGATGCAACCATTAATTAATTAATTAATTCATTCATTCATTCATTTGGATTTCTGTACCACCCATTCCTTGTGGCTCTGGGCGGTTTACATTGAACGTTGATTAACTCTTACATGGAACATTACATAGTTGGAAGCAGGCATGCCCTGCAGAAAGCAGTGGGGGTCCTGAGGAGCAGCTAAGATGACAGGGCAATGTGGATAAAGGACTTGAGGGCAGGACGTTTGAGACTGAGTTTATGCAGACTGGAGTTCATAGACTTGAGGGCCACACGTTTGAGACTGAGTTTATGCAGACAGGAGTTCATAGACTTTTGTCAGACCTCTTCATTAAGACTTTTGACTGAAGAAGACAATATCAAATTGCCTTTTAATTTTAATGAATTACTTCATGCCAATCCAAGTGTTTGCACACAATCACGAGGATTTTTGACACCCCGCCCCCTCTCTTTGAGCAATAAATTGCCTCTAGTACTTTTCAAAAGCAGTGTGGATTTGTACACCTCGCATAGTACATCCCCATTATTTTCCCAGTATTGTTTAAAACAAGTAGCATGGTGATTCTCTTCTAATTGTATATTTTTTGTATGCATTTAAAACAAACAGGGTCATTCGAATTTTCCAAAATGGGTTATGGAAGAGAAACATTGTTCTTTGAAATAACAGCTTCATTCTGTTTTAATAGAAGCAATTTGACTTGACTTCTGTGCTTTGTAGGAAATATCCAAGATCCAGATGAGCCAATTTTAGAATTTAGTTTAGGTAAGTGGTATAATTTTGTTCTTAATTCCTGTTTAATATACTGATTATGTTTACTTGGTCACTGTACATAAATGACTCTTACTTAAACATGATGATTATCTAGTTTGTTTCCAACAAGCCAGGATCACTTAACTCAGCACACTATAATTCATGCTGATCCAGATGGAGCTTTATCTGGTTCAGCAGGGGCATCTTACGATGCAGAGTTAGGATACAGACTCAAGATTGCTTAACTTAGTTATGCCTTAATACAGCGGTCCGCAAGCTTCTGCTTGCCGCTGACCGCTGTGGAGTGGTGAGCAGAGAGGGCGGCCCGCGCATGCGCGGCAGCCCCAGCGCAAACGCGCATGCGCGGACTGCCACGCATGCGCGTTTGTGCCCGGCAGGGGCGCGTGCGCGGCAGTCCGCGCACGCGTGTTTGCGCTGCCGCCATGCCGGCAGCCGCGGCTTCTCCTCCCGGCCCCTCCGGGCCGCGAGCAAATCGGCCACTTTGGCGGCCAATTTGCTCGCAGCCTGGCGAGCTTCTCGCTTCGGGGGGGGGAGGGAAGACGGAGCCGCAGCCCGGCACCGAGGCCTTCGCGCACCAGCGTCGGGCCGCTGCCCGCGGGTTGGGGACCACTGCCTTAATAGACACTGAGTATATGATTTTAAAACAACAGCAGTAACTAAAAGTAGACTGCACAAGACTGACTCCATCAAATCCAAGAGTTGCATGCATGATTTGTAAAAGACTTTCCTCAACTTCTAATTGGGAAGAAAGCATCTCTCTCTCTTTCTCTTTCCACCCAGTTTCAGTTGACATAGTTCTTTTCAAAGGAGAGAAGCAAGGGTGATATTTTGGAGAACTAAACTTTGGCTATATAAATTTTCTGAAAATTGATCTTGAAAGAGCCCTGTGATTGAGCAGAGTAATCTGGACTCTGCTGAAGTTTTTATTGCTTTAATTGGCCTCTCAAATAAATTTGCAAATGTTGCTGCCACCGTAGTTAACTTGGCTACCCATATGTATGTTTTGTGGCATCATGATAGCCTGAAAGATAAAGCATAACATTTTTCCTATTCATTTAAAAAAAGACCCTGCCCAGTTATTAGAAAGTAATTCCTGCTGGCAAGTCTAGCTTTGAAAAAAAATCTCCAGTGTGTAAAGATGGTCAGCCTGATCCTTCCCTTCATCCTTGCCAAGCAGTGGATGACTGAGGGATCGTCTTTGTGCTGAGTACGTTGCATTATAGCTGGCTTCTTACAGTAAGGTGGGAGAACACTCATATTTGTAGATATTTCGTTTTCTGTTAGCTAGTCTGCTGTAGGAAGAACAGAGTTGTGTTCATTAATACATTGTGCCAGAGATCTTAATGCTCTGGAGCCCACATCTCTAGATTCATGTTGTATTATTTCTAACAAGGCAAAGATTGTCCCTGAGCAAGATGTTAGGGAGGTGGAAAGCAGGCAGATTTGGGTTTTCTTTCTTCTTTGCACATTGTGCTTGCGCCAGAGTGCCTCGGCATGTTATTAAAAATTTATGTTCTTGGTTTTCTGTAGCTTGCAGTGAGCTGCTTACTCCGTCGCTAGATAGAAAGCCAAATAGTTTTGTAGCAGTGAGTGTCACCACACCTCCTCAGGCATTCTGGACAAAACATGCTCAGACAGAAATTATTGAGGTAAGTGGACGTGAATGCATTTCGTAAGGACTAAGCACCTTTAGCAGTGATTAATTTCTGATGGTCCCAAGTAGCCTCTATTAACTTTCTCCTGTGTGTTTTCTTTTAATTTGCAGGGAACAAGCAATCCAATCTTTCTAAGCAGTATTGCCTTTTTTCAAGACTCTCTTATTAACCAGATGACACAAATAAAACTTTCTGTATATGATGTTAAAGATAGATCTCAGGGAACTGTAAGTCCTGTTATTATCTCCACTTACGTTCTTCAAAATTTTATCATCTTCATGGTCTTCAAAATGTTGTGTGTTACTCTGCTTTGTGGATTAGCAGTCATTCTATCTGACAGGTTAAATGTGAAGACCCGTAGGTATTTATAAAGAGAGATTTCAAAGATAAACATATTAAATAAGTAAAATTTTAGAGGTCCCTTCGTTCCTCTTCATTCCTCTTACTTCTACACCACCAAAGTTAAATGTACAGAAAGGTGCTTAGGGTGTGGAGGAGGGGGGGAGCTCATATTGACTTCTAAAGAACAAATATTTACTTTGAAATAATTCTTTATAGCCCTGTGTGTGAAATGCAGAAGTTCTCAAACTGTGGGCTAAGACCCACAAGAGGATCATGGCTCTGTCCCAGGCGAGTCTTGAGACCTGGGGGAACAACAGGGTAACCTGAGAAAGGAGGTTCTAGGAAGCTGTCTATTTAGAAGTACTAAAAAATAAAATATAAACTTTATCAGCATGTGGGACACTTGCTTGGAGCCAGCTTGGTGGAGCGCAGACTTCAAACTAGTGGGCCGGGTTTGATTCCGTGCTCCCCCACATGCAGCCAGCTGGGTGACCTTGGGCTCACCACAGCACTGATAAAGCTGTTCTGACCGAGCAGTAATATCAGGGCTCCCTGCCTCACCTACCTCACAGAGTGCCTGTTGTGGGGAGAGGAAAGGTGAATGTAAGTCGCTTTGAGACTCCTTCGGGAAGAGAAAAATAGCATATTAGAACCAACTCTTCTTCTTCTGTTTTATGTTGGGCAGGGGGAATGTTTTGTGGAATTTTTTGCTAGTGGGTCCCAAGAAGTATGGCACGTTTAGAAGCATTTCACAAAGTTGGAGAATCACTTTCTTAGCACATTTTTGTACTTTAAGAAACAATGTATGGGTCACCTATAGCAGGGGGGAGGGCTTTTCATTCTCGAAAGACTCCCAAGTATGCATAATAATAATTTTTTAATTAATCAAAAATGTGAGTATGTCCTATCTGATGAAGACTGAATCTGCACTAGGAGCACAGAGGGTTGGATCCAGCAGAAAGGCTTGCAGAAGGATTTGATGGAGTCAGCCTTTCCCTGCCTTCCCCTTCTCCAAGCAGCCAGGCTGTTTGTCCTTGAAGATCCTCCCGGTTAGCCTCACAAAATTATAAAATAAAATGTAGTGCAGAAGAGGGCATTACCATGACAAGTAGCAAACCAGGTCAAATTGCCTCCTTCTCCCTCTTTGGCTCACAGCTTGCATAAGGGGAAGTGCAGGGGAAGATCCACTTTGTCAATTAGTTCTGCATGCAATTCCACCCGATCCAGACCATGTTGAGAGCAGGTGAGCACTGGGCAGAGGGAGAGCAGCTTGCTTCTTGGGCACCCCAGCATTTATATATTGAGTTACTGAGATTATATGTGTGTGAGGGAGTGGTTGATTGATGGGGGGATGCTGAGAAAGACACTTTGATTCTCCACTCCTCCATGTGCTGGGTGACCTTGGGCTCGCCACAGCCCTGACAGTGCTGTTCTGACTGAGCAGTCTTGTCAGAGCTCCCTCATCCTCACCTCCCTCACAGGGGAAAGGAAGGGAAGGCCATTATAAGCCGCTTTGAGTAAAACGTGGGGTATAAAAAACAATTCTTCGTAGTGATGGTTCATAAATAGAAAAGTAAATAATTTATGATTAAATGTCTTCTACATTAACCATATTTCCCTCCCCCAGATGTATTTATTGGGTTCTGTGATGTTCACTGTAAAGGAGCTACTTCAGGAGAGGAACCATCGATTGCACTTAACACTAAGGTTTGTACTTCGTTTGTGCCTGTTTCAGGAAGGCTAGGCCATTTCGTGGCACAATCAGTCGTTGCTCTTCCAGCTTAAGTATATTTCTCCATTCAAAAACGTCAGGTGTATACCAGGGTTTAAGATTAGAAAACTATTGTGCAGAAGTATTTTTAGGATTGCAAAGACTCTTCTAGCGGTGGAAAGTACCATCAGGCTGCAGCTGATTTGTGATGACCATGTAGAGTTTTCAAGGCAGAAGATGAACAAGGGTGGGTTGCCATTCCCTGCCTCTACATAACAACCCTGGACTTCTTTGGTGGGCTTCCATCTAAGGACTAACCCGGGCTGACCCTGCTGAGCTTCCGAGGTCTGATGAGAGTGAGCTAACCGGGGCAATCCGGGCCAGGGCTAGCCTGTACTATCTCAGTGAATTTATACACCGTTATTCAGATTTGTGATTTATGCAGCTGTGCAAATATGGTTGTAATGGAAATGAAGGCAGATGCAACTGTTTAAAAGACAGGAAACTTTTAATGTAGAGAAGAGGTTTTTCAACACTTTTAATTTCTTTTTTCCCTCACCTCTGACCAAATAGTATATTTAAGCTCCTCATGCATCACCCCAGACTGATGCTTTTGTAATACTGTTTTGTGAAAGACAAAGTTGCCTGCAAGCTACTGTAATAGCTTCAGAAGATCTCAGAAACAGATTTCAAATTCAGACGCAGACTTCTGAACTCTGTGCTCTGTCGTTGCACATAAATTAAAAAGAATGTACAGAATATATTTTGCAATGTTTCCTAGAAACGATGAGGAAATTGCAGTTGACAAAACGGGTTACATATCTGTACCACCAGAGTCTTTGTCTCTCTCTAAATCCTTGGCATATTTTATTATAGTCTTCTAATTTTGGTTTAGGCCCTTGATTTCCCACATTCTCAAATCCCAACTGAAACAATCATATCTCCGTCATCTGCTGCCTCTTTATTGTTCTGTCCTCTCTAGTCTTTCTTCAAACATGTTCATTTATATTGTAAGGTCCTTGAGGCACAGTCTTGTATTTTGTGCCTATATTAATTGTAAAGTACCATGCACATGTATAATATTGCAGTACTAAATAATTTACCCAGTCCAGGAAGTTTAATCTAAACATGTTATCCATGCAGAGAAATCTTCCTCATGAACATTTTAAGAATTTTAAAATATATTTGAAATTGAACCCCTCTAACCTTCAGGGGCTGTAATGGGTTAGGAGCAGATGGTAATATCAGAAGTACAGTCTACAGGCAAGGACATATGATGTATGCTTTATAACTGACTAGGGTCCAAGCCCGTTGCATTCAGGAATACAACGGGCACTAGACTGGATGTGTGTGTGGAAGAACTCTGGATGGGCTCTCCTTCCCTCCCAGGACCTGGAAAGGCTGCAGGCTGTAGGCCCCCAGGAAGGGAATTCACCAGCAGGGGCAGCTCTCACGCAGCAGGGATCTGCAGCTTCTGAGTCTCAGAGGGAAGTGGAAGGAGGAGGGGATAGTAAGGGTTGGGGGGAACGGAATGCGATGGGCTGGCCACCGGACAGACAGGCAAGCTGGTTGGAGGAGCAGGCACTCAGGGGCAGGACAGCCACCCTGAGTGGGTGTTCAGCACTGAGTGGCACTTAAGCCATAAGACACACTCCTCCTCCAAGCCCTTACCAGAAATATATGATGTGGAACAGATAATCCTGTTGGACTGCTGAATCTAAGCATACCAAAGCATCAACAATGTGTGTGTTGTAGATCTGCTGAAAGTGACCGTGTTGGCAACATTACAGTGATAGGATGGCAGATGGAAGAAAAAACAGACGAAAGGCCTCCAGTGACCAGGTCTCCTGACACTATCAATGGAAGGGTGAGCATAGATATTGCCCATTCATCTCAAGACAGTGTTGTATATGCACAATCTTAACTCACAGGCTTCCTTATGCTACCTTTTTGCCAGATATTTTCAGCTCTCCTTAGGAACAACTCATACAGTACTTTTTCCTTATGTGAGCTGTCAAAATGTTCTCCAAGCAAATAGGTTACGTGAACTAAGTAGTCACTGATATGGCCAGCAGCAGTTTTTGTATGCCTAGCAGCTGAGCTGTGTTATTGTATGAATTTACTGCAGGCCCTATTCATGTGGTATGGTCTGTGTAAGATTATACTGCATGCATGGAGAAAAAAAAGGACTGGGTGAATTGGCATTGTATGTTTTCGTTTATTAAAAATAATAATGCAAGTGCCACAGAAAAGAGCAACTAGCATCAATTTTGTTTTGATTTAGGGTCTGTTTAGGTCAACTATTCCATTCTGGTTAAGATCATTTACTTTTGTGTATTCTCTGAGGATATGAGTAAAGTGTGCATTGTGGGGGTGGGGGTGTTACCCTAGTTTTTTAGACTATTAAGGTAGATTAGACTGAACATCACCAAAGGAAGTCATTTAACGTTATACCTGAGTGAGGTTTCGAAGTGGATTTTCCCACTCCCACACTCAAATTTGTTATCATTACAACCATTCCACTGAGAAAAGTTTGAAGCCTTCCTCCAGTCTAAGTGGGTGTTTGTACAGATGAGCAGCCACTTATGCTGGAGGAATTTCCTATGTGCTAAGGCGGCCTTTCTCGATTTTTTGACTGCTGAGAACCCCCTGAAACATTCTTCAGGCTTTGAGAAGCCCTGGAGGTGGCGTGATCATGTAGAATATGGTTGGGAAATATAACTGTGTACACCAGGGTTAGTCAACCTGTGGCCCTCCAGTTGTTCATGGACTACAATTCCCATGAGCCCCTGCCAGCAAACGCTTACCCGGGGCTTACCCGGGGCTCCTCCCCTTCCCACGCCCTCCACGCCCATCATTGGACATTTTGGGAGGGGTGGGTGGGTCTACATGACCATATATGGTCATATCACCTGATAAGTGTTTAACAAATTTTAAACGTGTATAAAAATCAGTTAACTTCCACTCATTCAGGAAACCCTTCCAGAGCAGTCAAGAAACCCCAGGGTTTCACAAAACCCCGGTTGAGAAAGCCTGTTCTAAAGTAAAGTATTGCCTAGAATTCATGTTGTATTCTTTTCCTCCAGGTAGCCTGGGGTAGCATATATCTCTCCTGGTTTCTGTTCCCCATTCAGTTTCATTCCCACAAAAACCTTGTGAGCTAAATTAAGCTGAGTAGGGATGACTCACCAAGGGTACCTATCAGACTTCATGGTTAAGCTGTGATTTGAACCTGGATCTCCCTTGTATTAAGTCCAGCATCGCATCACCTGCTGCACTCCGGCTTCACAACATGTTGAAATGAAATTAGAAGACATATAAAAGTATATTTCCAAAAAGTTTACTTTTTGCTCCCATCACACTAATTAAAGCATCATGAAATTATAATTTCAGAAGCTTTAATGCATCATGAAAAAATAATCTCTCAACGTTAGCTTTTTAAAAAATAAATCAGCAGTCACGACAAAAGTGGAATTTTAAAAAATCTAATTCACCAGTTCCATTGTAACAGGGCACAATTTTAATCTGCCAAACTGTTTTGTTTGTTCATGCTTGCTAAAAAATGGACAGGATTTAGTAAAATAATTTACTATTATATAAAGAGTAAGCAGTTCTAAAAGTTAAGTTCATGTTTTGTAAGGGTTTGGTCATGAAGTTTTATGTTGTCTGTATTTTTCATGCTTGTGTTTTCTTTAGACTGTACTTCCTGTTGATGAAAGTTTAACAGAGTCTTTAGGAATAAGATCCAAATACGCTTCATTACGAAAAGATGCATTGTTGAAATCTGGTAAATATTTTTCCTGTGCAAATAATTGATTTAACAGTGGTTTAACAGATGTCTTCTGCTTCGTGGTCTTGATGGTAGAAAACCACTTTAAATAGTGCTTACCATGGATAAGTTGCAGCAGTAGTGTAGACTGCGGATTGGAAGTCCATGTAAAGAATTTATTTTGTGAGTAGTGCTGCTGTATTTACAATGCAAGCAATATTTCTATGAAAAATGTCATGTAAGATATTCTCCAAAATTTGTTAAATGAAGTAGAAGAAATAGCCAACTGGAAATAGATTCAGGCAGGTAGCTGTGTTCATCTGAAGTGACAGAACAAAGTTTGAGTCCAATGGCACCTTTAGAATCATAGAATCATAGAATCATAGAGCTGGAAGGGGCCATCTAGTCCAACCCCCTGCTCAACACAGGATTAGCCCTAAGCATCCTAAAGCATCCAAGAAAAGTGTGTATCCAACCTTTGCCTGAAGACTGCCAGTGAGGGGGAGCTCACGACCTCCTTAGGCAGCCTATTCCACTGCTGAACTACTCTGACTGTGAAATTTTTTTTCCTGATATCTAGCCTATATCGTTGCACTTGTAGTTTAAACCCATTACTGTGCACCCAAGAAAGTTTTATTCAAGGTGTAATCTTTTGTGTGCATGCACACTTCCTCAGGCACAATGAAATGGGAAGTTAACAGTCCACACATATAGGCGAGCAATAAATTAGTAAACAGCATAATAAAGATATTTTAATAGATTCAAGCAAGCTGCAGAAAAAACAAGCTTAAGTTTATAAGGTTATCATTTATTTGGGTTCAGCTGTGGGGGAAAACAGTGAAGGAAATAAATATGTAAAGATTGGAGACAAATGGACAGGTGTATCCCCAACTGTGGATCACCTGAGACCGATTAACTGAGGCCCTGTGACTAAGCTCCATCCACCACCCCCAAGCAAGTCAATCTTAGTACTTGACGTACAAAGTAATTTATGTAATCAAAAAGATCCATGTTCTAGAAGTGTACAAGAAACGTTCTGTTTTTAATGGCGGAAGTTGGATTTCTGAGGGGTCCCCTAATCTTCAAGTGGATTGGGGCAGGCTGCAAGAAGGAGCCCAGGAAATGTGTGAAGCTGCATTCAACAGGTTGCTGGATATGGAGGGATCTCTTGCTGAAGACAGATGTACTGTAAACTGGGGTTTTCATCATTAGGAACACTTTGGCAGCTCTCTTTTTTTATTATTGGCTGTTCCTAGCAAGGCAGCAAATTGACTTGTGATACATCATTCCTGCCTTTCTTGCTCATTCTTTGGTTGGGTGACAAAGCAACTTGTAAATTGGCTATTTGTAAGAGACTGTGCCGTGAGCTCTCTTCCGGTATTATGTCTGTCCTCAGCCAAAAATTCGTCACCTATGATTTGGCTCCACCATTGTGGTTCCAGTAAACTACAAAAGTGTGGTCACAATTATGTTTCAGTATACAGAAACATGAATATATCACGGGGTACATTTAGTAGGATATGGGTACTGTTGTTTTTGAACTAGCTAGTTAATTGAATTTCTTTTAGTGTTGAGGAATTGGAATGTGTGAGTCTAGATTTTGAATGAAATGCTTGCATTTCGATTTTTCAGTTTTTGGAGGGGCCATTTGTCGGATGTATCGTTTCCCTACCACTGACGGGAACCATCTGAGGATCTTAGAGCAAATGGCCGAGAGTGTGCTGTCCCTTCATATTCCCAGACAGTTTGTGAAGCTGCTGCTTGAAGAAGATGCTGCCAGGTAAAGCAACAAGCCAAGAAGATGTTTATCCCCTGTGGTTGAATGTGTGTGAAGCTTGTGCTTTTGGATTTGTTGAGGAAGTAAGATTGTTCCAAACAAAGCAGTTACAATTTTGTTGCCCGAGATACTGCTTTGTAAATATTCTGCAGCCATATGCACAGTGTAACAGCAGAGTCGCTTGTGCTTTCCAAAACCCACGTTTTCAAGATCACATATGGGCAAGGGGTGGGGAAGATTGCAAGGAAGAATCATCAAGAGGGAGAGATATTTCACCCTCCCATTCCCCCTGGCTCTCCCCCGCATATGCTTCCCCCAAAGCTGCTGTTCCCCAACAGAGCTTACTTTTCAGAAGAAGGGGGACTATTTGCTGGAGGGAACCGTCTTTGGCTCAATGTGGTGGAGGGCCATTTCGTAGAAAATGGGTGACAACTGCTTTTCTTCTCTTGTATGTATTGTGAGAACATTTTTCCAGGTTCCCACTTCTATTGGAAGCAGTTTCTAAATTAATCTTACAAAGGTCAACACTTCCATAGCTATTTCTCTCAGCGATTTACTTGATGAGTCTGGTAATAGATTTGCTACTTAAAATTGAAGGTTGTAAGTGATGCTTGTGAAGACTTGTTTACTGGGTTCACATTGTGCTGATTTTCGCTGCAGATCATATGGTGATCTATTTTGTACCAGGGCTTAATTGACCTCCATTAGGAATTTCAATACAAACTTATCTGTACTGATTGTTTGAGATCTAGCATGTAAGCAGTTGAGGAGCAGTGGTTGCAGACTGACCCAAATCCTTGAACTTCCTTCTGCCTGCGACAAGTGGATAAGTTTGTAGTATTACCATGTTATATGCTGTTTTGATGAGAAATGAGGAATGTTCAAGACATGATGACTCTGTTAATTGCTGTTGCTGTTAGTATATGGCTCTTGGGGTATTGTATCAGGACTAATATCAGACGTCACACCAAATTGGAGCGATTGCACTGTGGCTTCACAAGACAAGCCATAGTTTGTGATTGGAAATGGTAGCTGATGGAGACTGATTAGCCCTTTAACTGACCAAGGAATTTCCTAGTGGCCTGCTGCTCTAGGAGACCACAGGCAGCCAGAAGCAAGCTGAACTGAGAGCCCCGGCAGCATTTAGCTCAGATCCAGCCACTTAGCTCAGGCCCAGCCAGTGTTCTTGGTGATGCTATGGGCTCCCCTCTTGGTTCCTCTTGCACTGCTATGGGCCAGACATGATCTGAGTCCTACCTGTTGTGCTGGGAGTGTTGTTAGGATCACTCAGGTTTGTTCCTGGACCACTATTGTAGTGAGAAGCTACTTATGCACCCAATTATAGAATTTGGGCAAATGTTTTAAAGGTTTTGCCTATGCAGACAGTTTAGCAGCAGGATTTATCAATTAAAGGATGGTTATGAGCCTTTAAACCTCTAGAGCGGTGGTTTCTAAGCTTTTGAGTTGCTGACCCCTTGGCTCTTAGGCCACATAACCTGGCCTAATAGGCACCCCACACATATGAAAAACACACCTCTTTCTTGGTGCTAGGTCTACTGCATATTCAAAACACACAATATTACCGACACTTCTTTTTTGGTTGTTATGCAGCAGCCATATTTTAGTCTGCAAAAAATATATAAGTTCTTTGTAAAAGTCATGTGCAAAAACCACTTTGGCTCCCCATTGGGGACAAAGACAGAAGGGGGGATGGAGGAAGAGAATGAATGAATTTTTGAATTGAATGAAAAATCCCATGGCCAGGAGCAAGCGGTCAAAGGTCAGCTAAAATCTTTTAGTTAGCATGACGCTAAAAACACACCTTTAGTAGATGTCACTGGAAATTGAATTTCTGCACATCTGTTTGGGGCTGTTGTATGCAATCCCTTTAAAGTTTAAAAGGTTCTGCCCAAAACAGCTTGTGACTGCTGAGTGGCCAGGAGCACCTCCCCGACGCTCAGCTGCTCATGCTGCTTTTGCACGGAACAAAATGCAGGGGGATAAAGGGAATCTGAGTCCCTTTAAAGCCCCTGCTATTTGCTCTATCCACTAACTCAGTGGTCCGCAACATTTTTAAGGCTGTGGACCAGTTGGGGGGAGAGCGATCCAGCGACCGCGCATGCGCGGCAGGTCTGCGCATGTACATTTGCGCCATGCGTGACCGCAAACGCGCATGCGCAGCACTTCTGTGCATGCGTGCATGCGTGAAAATGCCACACATGCGTGTTTGCGACCACACATGGTGCAGACGTGCATGCGCGGACCTGCTGCACATGCGTATTTGTGCCAGCGGCTGCTCTCCCCTCCTCCCACAAAAAGAAGCTTGCCGGGCCACAAGGTAATTGGCTGCTTTGGCGGCCGATTTGCTTGCGGCCTGGGAAGTTTCTCACTGCAGGGAGGCGGGGAGAGGGAGCCGTGACCCGGTGGTTGGGGACCACTGCATTAACTGCCATAAACCACCATGAACTGCTTTAAAAGTTTGTAGAATTTCCTGACAGTAGACCCTCGCAAACTTCAGTCTAAGAACCACAAATGACGAATTTTATAGTTCAGTTTGTGTCCAACTCTACACACAAGTATATGTAGTGGACATCAAAGGCAGTCATGGTGGCTGCTGTGTACAGGCCAAATACCTGTCCCTCATGTTGCCTGCTGCCTTTTCCCGTTTTGCTTAGCTCATTCAGAGGATTAGTAATACTTTCCCCTTGTTCATTACTTAGTTTTGACCAGTTATGTATATATGTCTGGCTGTCCTTGAGTTGTGTCCAAATATTCTTGCAATATTTATTTTAACGAAAAGAGCAGACAAGCTGTGAGCGAAGGAGACAAGCCAAGCAGCTGCCAGAGGGCTGAAGGAGGTAAAAAAAACCTGACACTGGCTAGGCCTGGGAACATGTTTTTACAAAATGTTACCCACCCTAAGCAACATTGGAAGGGCAGATTAAAAATAAAGTTTTATTATTGTTATATTATTTATTTTATCAAATCGCTCCTGTTAGTCATTTACAGTCATGCCTGGCACCACTTGGAGCCACCTTGGTGTAGTGGTTAAGGGCATGGACTTCTAATCTGGTGAGCCAGGTTTGCTTTCCCAATCCTCCCCCACATGCAATCAGTTGGGTGACCTTGGGCTCGCCACAGCAACGATAAAGCTGTTCCAACCGAGAAATAATATCAGGGCTCTCTCAGCCTCACCTACCTCACAGGGTGTCTGTGGTGGGGAGAGGGAAAGGAAGGCGATTGTAAGCCGCTTTGAGACTCCTTCGGGTAGAGAAAAGCAGGGCATAGAAACCAACTCTTCTTCTTCATGTAGAGAGATGAGTGAAAAGGAAGTATTGTCCATCACAGCCCTTAACTTTTCAGAGTTGCTAGCAAAACCAGTTCTGGGGCACTATCAGCTGACAGCAATCCTAACTTGCGGTTTCCATGGATCCCAACAGGGTGCTGCATTTCCTTCTAATGGGTTTCCTGGTGTCCAAGTCTCATCCCACCCCCCTCCCCTTTTCCAAGGTAGCCTTTCTGTGGTGGCACCCACTTCCCTCACTCAGAACTCCAAAATTGCTGACAGATATTGCAAGGAACTCCTGGCTTATGCATTTGTTCTATACTAATATAATTGGAGATGCACATGTAATTAATATATAACAAGCAATCCTTTCTGCACAAGAGCCTTTACAGAGTTTATATGTTATGCACCATAAGAACAAAGAGGAAGGAAAGAAAGCTACTTTCACATGGAAAAAGTGATTCAGTGTTTTGGAAGGAGAAGACAAGCTTTAGCAGAGGTTGAGGAAGAAGCCACACAAGTGAGAAGTCATCTTTGCCAAGTTCTGACAATGAGCCAATGACTCCCACCTTCCTCCCCCACATACCATGTGTCATTTTCAGAACAATACTTTTAAAACTTACTGCTTCCAGCTGACTGGCCACCATCAGCTGCCCTGGTCTTTATTTTCACTCTCTCTTCCCACACAACTTTTGCTCTGGTCAGCGTTAGTACAGCAAAATGCTGGTTAGAACCCAGGCTGAATCTGCATGGAGCTTTTATTACAGTCCCAGGTCGATTCAGTCCCAATTGTCAACACAGAATGTGATTTCCAGATTTTAACATTGGTAAAGTGGGACACCATTGACTGGAGGGGTTCTTGATTAAAAATTTGGTCTATATGGAGCAACAAAAAGTTTCATAAAATGCATAGAATGCCAAAAAAGTATTATAATATATATATTTTAATTTCAACATAAATACAATTTGCAAGATGCCCCCAGATGTTCCTCCAAAAGTGGGACAATCTGGTCACCTTAGTAAAGGTGCAGCTCTTTGCTTTTCCCGAACTAACTTATTGCCTCGGGCCTCCAATGCTGTAAAAAAGCCCTGATTGGCCAGGGCATCAGTTTAAAGACTTTCTCGTTCCCAGGTTGCAAGGCTTCCCTTAGGGGAAGCCGTAACTTCTCTCAGCAAATATTTGCCTCTTGGATTTATTCCCCCTCCTCTGCTGTCTCCAATCTTCCCTCCCCCCATTCAAGAAAAGAAAGCTTCCTTAATCACGTTCAGAACACGTTTCTGTTTCAATGGGGGGGGGGAATAGAGTTCAAATCGATCTGAATTCAGCAGGATCCACAACAGAATAAAAAAAGTAAGTGCAGAATCAGCCCTGGTCCCTGGAGTGCAGTAAAGTTGCCGTTTCATGAATGGCACTGAAAGTAACTTACATTGATGTGGCTGTTACAAGATCTGCAAGACAATGTAGGCTATTGGTCTGGCTGCGGGGAGACTTTCTGGCAGGGCAGATACAAACGCCATAAATGACATTGTTACATGGAGGCTGAGGGTGAAATCAGATCAGACAGAGCTCATGTATTTGGAACACAGGCCATAAAAATATAATCTAATATTAAAAGAATACAGAACGTCAAGGTCTGCATTGTCCTGGGTTACAAACACAACCCATCACAGACTCAAAGAAGAACCTTTGCCATCTACCTGCTTCCACAAAAGCAGCTTTTAGTTATGCAGCTATTATTGTTATTGTGGCTAATAGAAATTCAGTTTTTTTGCCAACCTTCCAGCACAAAACTGTTCCAGGTCTTGAGTCTTACTCTGCATAAAGCAACTCTTATATTGTTGGAGGGATATTTTACCTTTGTTTAGATACATAGCTATGCTTAGCTGAGGGTTAATTGTTGGGGTTTTTTTGTAGGGTTTGTGAGCTTGAAGAGCTGGGTGAGCTGTCTCCTTGTTGGGAAAGTCTTCGACGGCAAATAGTCACGCAGTACCAAACAATTATTCTAACTTACCAGGACAACCTCACAAATCTACATCAGTACAAAGGTAACCAATAGCTGTTTTCTAGAATACAGAATTACATGCTTGATCTGTGTTTTATGATGATTTCTAATAACTTGTATTACTATTTGCCTTTTCTCTAGGAAAAAAGTTGACTTCAGAGAAACATTGGCATAGGGGATTCTCATAGTAGATGCGGGACTCCTATATATAGTATCCCCTAGTCTAGAAGTGACCAAACAGTGGCTCTACAGATGTTATAGACTACAATTTCCATGAGACCCTGCCAGCATGTTCTGGAGAGCCACAGTTTGGCCACCCCTGTCCTAGTAATTTAGTAGAGCCCCACGCCCATTGTGCATGTATTGATACATGGGTAGACAGACCATTATTGGATATGCTGGCTGCTTCTTCGTCTAGTATTCCCTTTTCCCCAATGCAAGTTACTAGAGGGAGATAGAGGGTGGGAGGTGCATGTAGACCTCTCCTTCCCCTAATATACCACCATATTGCCTGCAAGTATTGTTGGGGAAAGGGGGGAAAGCAGGACTCTTGGGAAGCTGTGTACATGAGCACTGCATTTGTCTGTCTATCTGTCTATATATATAATCTATCTATTGAGACAAAATAATTTTCCTGAGAGCCAACTTGGTGTAATGGTTAAGAGTGTTAGTCTCTCATCTGGAGAACTTTGATTCCCCACTCCTCTACATGCTACCAGTCATGGTTTTCTAGGCCTCACCCTACTTTATGGGTTGTCTGTTGTGGGGAGAGGAAGGGTTGAGATTTGAGACTTCTTCAGGTAGTAAGAAGCAGGGTAAAACAACCAGCTGTTTCTTACCTTAAAACCAGTGTGAGAAAAATGCTTAATCCCCTCCACCACCACCACCACCACGGTCCTGAATTGGAATTGGACTTCAACACACCTGATGATTGACTCCCCCACCCCCAAAGCCTGGGTGCTCTGATCACAGACCTCCTGTCATTTAGCTTGGCCTGTATGGCAGCAACAGGGCTTCTGAGCAGACCACCTTGGGTATGAGTATTCGGGCCTCAGATCTATATCGTGACTCAAAGTGGCTTTCTGGGAAATCTAACTGTTGTTGGGGGGTCTTATATGCTGTAGTTTGTGAACTGAAATTTGGCACTGGCCTTCTCTTCCTTAGTAGTTGTTCTTTTGTGGACTAAACTTGTGGCTTGCTCTCTCCATGCCATTTCTTCAGGCCCATCATTCAAAGCGAGCAGCTTGAAAGCTGACAAAAAGCTAGAATTTGTGCCCACTAATTTACATATACAGCGAATGAGAGTCCAGGATGATGCGGGATCAGGTAGTTTGCCTTGTTCTATGTTTGGTTATATTGCCATGTATCATATTAAAGTTGTTGGTATCTTTCAAAGAATAACTTGTGTCTTTCGGATTCTATCCTTTCTTGATTAAGGGGACTTTCACATGGAGATATTATTCTGTTTTGAATCATTTTTAGTTCCAAGTGTTACAAAAGCAAGGTGGGACCCTTCCAACAGAGGTTTTTTAAACATTGTGCACAGCGCATTTGGATTGGATGCTGAATTTCAGATGGGGCTGTGTTTTCCCCATAATACACATAATTTTATTTGTTCTATGTTTTGCAGTAGGTTGATATAGTGCGATAGCAAAACATTTTAAATTAAAAAAATACAACAGAACATAGGAATGAGCAGGATAAATTAAGTGGTTCATTACTAAGTCCTATACAGTCAAGATATTATCTCCCAAACTCAACAGTGCATCCATATTAAAACCTGAACAAAAGTGGAAAGGGTGTTTTTTTTTTTAAGGGAACAATAGCATGTGCCTTTTCAGATGTCCGAAATTTAAAAACTTCTGAATTTCCCCTAATGTGGGTTCTCCCGGAGAAGAGGGAGAACATACAGAGGGAAGTCAGGGGATTTGAGATGACGTTTGCTGATTACAATGAGAAAATGCCAAAGTATCATGGTGGGGAGGAGGTTTTATGAGGATCTGTTGCTTAAGGATCAGGATTTGTGCTTGGAGGAACATTTGGTAATTCTTTATTGGCATAATGCTGACAATGGCTGGCATTTTCTGAGACAGCCTGTAAACTTCTAACGATTTAATTATATAAGCTCTTGGCTCATTGTTCTCAATTGCAGAAAATAGGGTACACAAGTAAAATGTAGCTTTTCTGATTGAAGCATATATTATAGCTGAACTTCAGTGGCCTCCCCATCTAGTTCAATGGAAGTGGGAATGTTGATATAAGAATGTCCATGTAGACCTTCCATGATTGAAGCCCACATACTCGTATGGCTAGTTGATCTGAATGCAAATCCAGAGTTGTCCTGCCAACAAGTTCTAAAGATCTTTGACATGTCAAACGTGATGTTAATATCACAAAAGTAGCTCAATATCTGTGGGCATGGTTAATCGTCCGTGTGCCTAGTTGCTGATTTACTTTTGTGGTCTCAACACATTCTTCCTGTTTGAATTAGGTAAACGATCTTTAGGCTCATTAATTTCAATATTCCTGATTGCTGATGAAAGTATGGCCCATGCAACTGGGTGTTCATGAATCAGAATCAGAATACCTTTATTGGCATAAAATTGTAAAGCGTAAAACAAAATTCCAAACAGTTCCAGATATAGATTCCATTGTAAAAAGATTTTCATTTAAATTTGCCAGCAAGAACTTAGCTACTTTTACAATAATCGCTGAGTCCCTCACATTTAGTGTCATTTTAATCCAATGGGTGTTCATGGAGTGGCTCTTGTATCTTATGATGGCATTTCCAATAGCCCTTCCATGTATAGATTGTGCAATATGAGAATGGAGTCAGATGTAATCACTTCCCAGGTCTTTCCACAATAGGAAAGCAAGGGTTTCAGAATTTAACACCGTTGTCTTGTAGTTGGATTTGGAGTTGATTTAAAACAGTTCTTAGCATTTGTTGTTATAAGATTAATAATAGATGATCCTGGCAGGGTAGCCATTTGTGCAGCTGCCCTGGTGCTCTACATACCGAGATGGATTCCTCTCTTCTCAGGGTTTTGACCACAAGGAGGATTAGTGTGGGTTTAGCATATCTTTGCCAGATCATAAATTATGTTTCTGAAGCTTGTGTTAGTCATAATGACAAGCGTTTTCCTCTGACACTTCTCCCCCTCTCTCCCCTTGTTCTATTTAGATCAGAATTATGATATTGTAACTATAGGAGCTTCGGCAGCCCACTGTCAAGGTTTTAAATCTGGAGGCCTGCGGAAAAAGCTACATAAATTTGAAGACGCAAAGAAACAGTAAGTGAAAGGATTGATGTAAATGCTGATATTTTGTCTTGGGGCTCCAGTTTTTGTTCAAAAGCATCTCATCCCATGTTTTTATTGCCTCTGCTCATAGGAAGCATCACTTGAAGACTAAATGCAGCTTATGCAAAGAGCGGGAAGGAAGAAGGTTTTTTCTCCCCCTGTTCTCTATTAGTAATGTTACTTCATACTTATTAGATTATTTCATAGTTGCCTTGTAATAAGATATTTTCTATTTAAGTGTTAGGGTTTATCTGTATGGAGGTGACAGTCAGGTCTGTCTGTGAAGCTTCCTTGTAGGGTCTCAGTTTTTCTTGGACTGCTTTGGGGTATTTTATGTGGGTAGCAGAAGTGAATCTCTCCTGGACCTTTAGTGGTATTAACAGCGCTGCTGCTTTCTGACGCCTGCCATTTTGGGTATGCTGGTAATGTACAGGCCATGCAATTCCCTGCGGCTTAAAATGGCACAGCAAGGAAGTGATGGTGCTTTGGTTAGGAGGGGGGAACAAGAGAAGCAAGTTGAGGGGGCAGCTGGAGCAAATTTGGCTTGCACAGGCTCTCACTGCTTGAATCCTGAAATCAGTTGCGTAAAGAGGATTTGGGGCAATATTCTTTCTAGCCATGCTTTTAAGGGAAGACTGACAAGTTGGGGGATCAGGTTTAAAAACAATAATACTGTCTGGAAAACATGTCTTGACACTGTCTCCTAGTTTTGTAATCTGAGGAGGGTTTTTTTTGTATATTTAATTATTTTTAATGTCTTGACCTTTTTAGTTCTGATTTGTGCAGAAGGAAATTGATCACTGTGTTAGTAAGGGCAAGAAGCAAACCTTGACTGCCCTTATCTGATATTCCTGGTATAGTTAGTGAAGAGAGAAATGTCATTCAGAAAAACAGATTCCCTAGCCCCTTTGACAGATGGTTTGCTTCTTACATTAAAGGTTGGGTGCAGATGATGTTATGTTTCTACTGACATTCCAATTGGCGATCCCAGGATCATGACCTTCAGTGAGATACAGGATTTTCAGAAGAAATTCTGTGCAAACTGCATACTGCAATTGTGTGCAAACAATATACTGGAGTTGCTATCATTTTGTCCTGGCTATCTGTCCCTATCAGTGTTATAACTTGTGTCTGAAACGACAAGGTATTTGGGAAACATGAGGAGCCATAGGTGCATCATTTCCCCCCAAAGTGTTTGGCGCTGTTTCTGGTGCAGTGTGATGACAGTGGTGCCATGCTAGTCCTCTTCATGGGCCTGGTAGTCAAGACCATAAAAAGAAAAATCAATTGGGAATCTATATCAGCTGGACAGCCCACACGACTGGCTTCTGGCATTAGTTTGTCCAGGCTTGAGAAACTTTTTGAGTGATTTCCATTTTGTTTGCAACCAGAAAGGTGGCCACGAGGAAATGTGTAGACCCAGAAAGCTATTCCATAGACTCACTCTATGGAAAAACAACAACAACACTTCATTGGAGCTGTTGCTTGTTGCATAGTCTCCATCTTCTCTCATGTGATTCCCCATCAGTACCTTCTTTAGACCTGATGTTTTGAAAATGGGCAGGGTTCCTGGCAAGATCCTGGCTATTCAGCACTTGGTACATTATGAGCATTAATGTTGCCATCAGAGCCAGTGCGTAACAGAGCTGAACTTAAATACAGATGGAACCAATACTAAAAAAATCTTCCAACAGGCCAGTCTCAACCAAGTTTCTCACCTCTTTGGTGTAGATACTGTTTAAGTAACATTTCATTCTCTTCTTGTTTACAATAGCCCCATCATGGCTACCAGGGCTAGATGTTACCACAGAGAAAATGCTGATGGGAAAGGACTCAGTATTTTCAAAAGTTTCCTTGATTAGTTTAAGGACTCTTTCACCAAGAGAAGGCAATACTTTAAGTAAAAAAAAAAAAGTGGCAATTTTGTATATGTTGACGTTGAAAAACAGAGGTGTTGTAAGTCTTTCTATTGGCTTTAGCAGTCCAGCATTAACTAAAAGGCTTCCATCCCAAATTCAGTACTTGACATCCAATGACACACAAGGCATCCATTTTAGGAGTAGTTAATAACTACAACCCAGGTCTGCTAGGCACATTCCAAATAAGGATTGTCCTGTTGCAAAGGTTTTGTTTAGAGGGAAAAGACCTGGGTTTTTGTTCTTCTGTTCTTTGGTCCTATGCCTTTTCTCTTTCTTAAGTATATGGAGCATCTGCTGTTGGGCAGGTCTCATTCACAGCTTCAGTACCACATGGCACTCTAAAAAGGGCTTGTTCTGTAGGCCTCCTCTGAAGGTGACTGATGAAGTGCTTGACACATCAGGAGAGCCATATAAACAAAGCACAAAAATAGCAGTGGGTGCTCCATATAGTTTAAAAAAGAGTGAAAAGGCACAGGACCAAAGAACAGAAGACAACTGTGGTCCTTTCTATTGAAATGAGACAGGCTTTTAAATCAGGTGTTACATGTCAGAGATTTGCTTCTTAACACGAAGCCCTCACTGGTCCCCCCCCCCCTTTGCCTGAATGTTCATTATAAGTAGCTGTTTTAGTATCTCCTAACTATGCTGTTTATTGTGCCAGAATACAGGCATTGCATTGACAGACAAACAGATGTGCCGTTTGGCTCCCAGAAGAGAAGAGGGTCTTCTTGCTACAAGGCAGGGCAGAAAATAGACATTTAAGTTTAAAATATTTTTTTCAGTTTAAAATAAGAGATTTTCTGATGAAGGTGTTTGTCCTATACACACCTGTCTGCTGGTGACAGTCATTATCCTAAAACTGTGTTCTAGGTAGGTGTTTTTATTTCCATTTCCTCTGACCCCAGCATAATGGCAGTGCCTGTAGAGAAGATGGCCATCTCTGACCTCTAAACTGTTGTGTGCTTAAGGCCCTTGCACAAGAAAGGAAGGGCAGCAATGTTGCCTTTGACATCTGGTTCTTTATACAGCTTCTCTTCTTCTGTCCTGGGCCTAGTCTGCACACATAGGATAATGCACTTTCAATGTGCTTTGGCAGCTGGATTTTCTTGTGCAGAACAGGATAATCTACTTCTAAAGTGCATTGAAAGTGCATTATCTGTTGTGTGCAGACTAGGCCCTAGTTCCAGCCTCTCTCTGCTGCCTTGTGGAAGCCCTCTAAATGCAGCAAAGTGGTGGAATTAGCAGCTCTCTGTGGAAGCCATTTGTCAACCTTCCTAGAGGTCAGAATTCAAAGAACTGCTTTAGGCATGCCTAATGGTCATGGCATGCCCACGGGGAGCTTTTTACAAAACTCCTGCCCCTCTTTAGAGAGAAGACACCCGTGGCTTATCAGTCACAGACTACTTTTGAAAATCCCCTCAGGTTCAAATGCAATTTCCCATGAGAAGCTGCTGTCCAAGAGACACAGACCTTTGGGGGTGCCGAACAATGTGGTTCTTTGTGTTGCAGACATAGATTTTTGGGTGCCAAAAATGCTCCCCTGCATTTCGTTCCTTGGAATATGTTTAACTCCCCCAGTGGATGAGGTAGCCAAAAATCAGTAGAGCAAACTGCAAATCATCTGCCATTTTGCTTTCACTGTGACTCTGTTTGGTTTACAAATTTTAATAACTCAGACATGCCTTATTGGAAAATAATTAACCTATTTTAATCTAACTTTGCTTTGCTTCGTTTTCTGCTTTTGGTATTTGCTAACAAATGGCTAATTTTCTTTTGGTTCTTTTTTTTAGCAGTTATGAGGAATGTTGGTGAGTTTTCTGTTTCTATGAATCTGAGATGAGGATTCTCTTCTTTCATCTCTTTCATCAAGCAAAGATTAATGTGTTCATGTAGATGAGGGTTTTCTCTCTCTCCCCTTCTCTTTGTGAAATGCTTTGCAGTTTGCCTTTGCTCCTTTTGCTTCATGCAGTGAATTCATTGTTCACTGTGGTGCACTGCATGAATGATTTCTCCTCCTTTTCCAACTGCATTGTTCGCTTTAATGAACAGCTAACATTTTATAAATGTTTTTGATTTTGGCATGAGGCAGTTAATTGAGATGCTTCAGCTTGCTTAGGCAACTGATTTTGTCTGGAGCCAAAAATGTTTGAAGTACCCATTTAGGGGTTTTGTGGGGAATACTGCTAAAATGTAAAAGTACTCTGTGGTCGCTAACATTTAAGTGACGCCTCAGCTGTATGATGTCACAATGGGAGTTGATGGGGAGCTTATAGGTGGATTTGTAATGGCTTCGTTTGTAAAAAAAAAAAAAAAGGTATACATTTATATGCCACCCTTCTGTCTAATAGAAATCAAAGCAATGCAAATTCATAAAATAGATTCATTATTTAACATAGATAAAATAATTATGTATTGTACAATACACTTATGTCTTGTACAATATCTGCCAGATATCTCCAGATTTTTTTAAAAGCCTGATTCTGCTCCCCCCCCCCCCAAGATAAAGTCAGGTGTTAAGACACTATTCAGCCTGGAAGCTCGTTCCCCTCAGAAATGTGGGGGGCAGTTGTAATTAGCCAATGATATGGGATAAGCAGTCAGCATGTGCCCCAGCAATGTGGCAATTTCTTCTGCTTTTTTCCCTAATGCAGTTCACTAAGCTTCTCCCTCGGTTTTGTGCTTGACACATCAGGAGAGCCATATAAACAGTAGGTGCTCCATATAATTTTAAAAAGAGTGAAAAGGCACAGGACCAAAGAACAGAAGACAACTGTGGTCTTTTCTATTTAAATGAGACAGGCTTTAAAATCAGGTGTTACACCAGTTTTGTACCTGGAGAACAAGGGACCTTCAAACCTCATGGAAGGAGAAGTCTGGGTATCTGCAGTTGGTGGGGGATACTACACTTCAGTTCAAGTTATTACATAATTTAGTCAAGAACCCTTGAATTAAAAATAGGTTTATGACTCATTCAATCCTGGCTCAGATTAGACCCTGGGAATATTTGAGCAGTTAGATGTTGCTGTTTATTTCCCAAAGGCTGTTGGTGTGTAAATGCACACAGGGTCTGATTAATTCATTTCAGTGGGGAAAGTAGGTCTACACACAGATGGGGGCGTGCACACAGACACAGTTCTGCTCCCTTTGATAAAAGTAGAGCTTCTGTGTGATCCCATGTGATGGTCTAGCTCAGGGGTAGTCAACCTGTGGTCCTCCAGATGTTCATAGACTACAATTCCCATGAGCCCCTGCCAGCAAATGCTGGCAGGGGCTCATGGGAATTGTAGTCCATGAACATCTGGAGGACCACAGGTTGACTACCCCTGGTCTAGCTACATTGGATTTTAATCCAGATACATGAGTTTGCATCTGCAGATGAGGTCCTTTGAAACTGAATGGAATTTATGAGGTGGAATCCCATGGATCTGTCTTGCTAGCAGAGCTGTTTTCCTTCTCAGAATCTTATATTAGAAGAAGACTCCTTATGACAAGAACATGTAGCCCCTGCCAATGGATCAGATCCATGGGACCCAACCCACTGAAAACGTGTAAGATCATATCTTAACACAGCCCTCGGCGCCACAGGCGCCGCAGACTAAATAAAGCCGTAAGGGCTTAGTGGGAGGAGTTAGGGCGGGCTCTGTCCGGGATGAGGGAGGGTGCCGATTGGCCCCTTCCTCCAGACAGACCATCGGCCGGGCCAATTCCCGCCCGCGCGGCTTGCAGTTGCTCCCTTGCCGGCGGCCAAGGGAGCCCCCGGCAGTCGCGCGGAGTAATATTGTATTTTTCTTACAGCGGGCTTGATTACTAGTTTTAAATATACAGATGTTAAATTGGTTCAGTAGTTAGATACTTCAAATATCTGTATTGCAGCCTATCATATCAAGGGAAATGTGTTATTCATCTGTTTCCTTCAGGGGTTGCGAAAGCAATAGGTGCACTAAAGACATGGAGTTCCCCCCATTTTAAAGTCTTTAATTTCCTCCTGACAGCACCCATTGTGTTAATTTTCATGTGCATTCACAAACATATGTAGATCGGAATAATAGGTTTTTAAAAATTACTTTTACAGTTTAATTTGCCAGGGAAGGGTTATAGCTGTTCATTAAAGCAGATGTGTGCCAACCTCATGCCATAAATGATCTTTCCTCTCATTTTGCAATGGATCCCTTTCTTTTTTCTTTCTGAGCAGGAAACTGCTGCATGTACCTTGCTGCTACTTACATCCTAATTCTGCATGTTATCTCTCATATGGTGTAAGAAATACTATCCCTAAAATAGGTGATCAGGAGGAAGATAAGCAACTGAAAGCCTTTGAATATTGCCTGGTATTGCATTCTATAATATTTAGATTTGTTCACTAGAGAACCTCTCTGAAGTAATTGTCCACGGTGTTTTCTAATAGTAAAATAAATACAGTCATAAAACTGTAAAACACTGAAATAAATTGTCATTATCGGATTGAAAAGTCACCACAGTATAATGGATGGAAAATCAACAAGAGAGCAACCATTTTAAATGTAGTAACAGAAGCCAATCAACAGGAAGACACAAATTGTACCAAATTGCTTCCTACTTCTTTCAGTGCTAGCTTTGTATATGGTAGCTTCCTTGAATGCAGGGATGGGCAAATTGAGGCCCTCCAGCTGTCCATGGACTACAATTTCCACGAGCCCCTTTCATGGGCTATACCTTTTAGGGGCTCATGGGAATTGTAGTCATGGACAGCTGGAGGGCCACAGTTTGCCCACCCCTGCTTGAGTGGAATATATTTTCCCAGGCAGTTTCTTGAAAAGGCCTCTGTAATATCCTTTTGGAACTTAGAATCCTCAGAGTTAGTAATGTTAAAGCTATTTCTTTAGTTGATAACTCAAAATGTAGAAACCAGCATCCTTCCCCATAGCATACTGAAAACCATTCTCAGTACCTGAATTAGCTTCCAAAACAACAGTATACTGGAGAGCTCCTTTTAAAAAATAAAGTAATGGATCTCACTTGGCATTTGCAGCCTTATGCAACCCATAAAAGAACCCCTTTTTTGGCTGGACTGTCATGTAGCTGAAGTATTCATTTATAAAATTACCCTGGGACGATGCTGACAGTTGCGCAGGGAAGCCACTTTTTCTTTTCAGTGGCATTGTTCAATCATTTAAAATATTTTGAAGAACTAGTTGCACATCACTGGGGGGGAAAGCCCAAATTTATTCACTCAAAAAGTTTCCAGTGCTGTCAAGAACCACCATGGTCTCCCAGGAAAAGATTCCTTCTGTCCCTTCTCTGCAGTCACATTCACAAGAACACATGTGACACAAGATGCTTGAGAGAATAAGAGCTGCTACTGCCCTGTGGTAATGATGCGATCCGTCTCCTTGAGCTGCTAGAATGTTGAACCCTTAGACCCCCCCCTCTCTGGTAGTCCTCTAAATTTCACATCTGCCTTGTATTTTTTTTTGTTTAAATAGAAAGTTACAGTTGTGAAGTTAACACATGAAGCCACTCCTGTTCATGACTAGGGGTGTGAAAAACAAACAAACCCCAAACAGGTATTTTTTGGGTTCAGCTATATGGAACTCAAAAAATATTGGTATTTCTCCATATTCCCAAATTCCAACACCAGTATGGTATTTAGATTTGGTAAATATTCAGGAATGCCAAATAATAATAATAATAATAATAATTATTATTATTTGCTTCAATGGAGACCATTATAATCAACGGTCCCCATAGGCTATACTGGAGAATCAGGCTTGGAGGGGGCTGGTTTTTGAGGCAGAGACACCAAATTTGCCGCATAGTTGCTGATGTCTCTACTTCAGAAACAAACCCAAATTTGAAAAAGAATGGACCAGGATGTCCAGTTCTGTGGCTCCCCAAAGAATGTGCCCCCAACCTACATTCCCCTATAGAAGAGGGAAGGCATTTAAACTTTAAAGAGAACATGGCATCTGAAGGCATTTAAAGGGCTTGCAGTCCCTCTAAATGTCTTCTTCAAGCTGAAAGTTTACTCTGAAGGCATTTAAAAGGACTGAGAGCCCTGCTATAGTGGAAATCTCCAGCCTTTTTGACACTCTGGACATCTTTGAAATTCAGGCACAGGAGCTGAGCACAGCTGTAAAATGGCTGCTGCAAGAGGCAAAGCCAACCACCAAATCAATGCCACAGGAGGCAGAGCCACACACACAGAAGAAGTCCAAGTGCAGTGGCGAAGAGGGACAATTCACAAATTACACTGGAAAAAGGAGTTTGTGAGAGCATAAAATTAGCAGTTGAGACAGCTGCCACTGAAACAGTATTTTGATCTGGACAACCAATTAGATTTCCCTTGACCAATCAGAAGCCCTTCTGTATAAGAGCCCCATATGATCCCACCCACTTTTTAAAAACAGTTGGGAGAGGACCAGGAAGGGGTTGGTGGATACCATGACACCCCTCAGCCGTGATGCTGGGGATCCCTGCTCTATAGGAGTATCTGGATGTTTTTCCTGCTCCATCTGCAAAAATAGTGCAGGTTCCAAGCAGATGACAGGCTGCCAAATATTCCTGGTGAGCTCCATTGAGCTTCTCACCAGTTGTGCATGCCTGTCCTATCTTGCGTCAGAACTGTGAACTTGGCATGGAAGATTGAAGATGCTATCAAGTAATGTGTTAATGTTCCTGGATAAAGTCTTATGAGCAGCATTGTTACTACTTTGTTATAAATTGTGAGCTTTAAAACCAAAAGAGTATATACATTTTGTGGGGAAACGGGTGGGATTCAGCCAGCTGTTCCACTATGTAAAAGGGAGGAAAATGTCTCCATCAGCCACCAAGAAGACCATATTGGGAATCATAGGGCCATAAAAGCCAAATAGAATGAGGGCTATAATAAAGATGAGGGGGATTAAGCAACAAAGCTGGCCAGATCCAGCCCAGTGAGTTTTACCTAGTGATACACAGGCAGAAGAGTCAGAGATTTTAACACAATGATTGAGGATCTTCCACGTTTTTTCCTCCCCCAGAAGTCACTTCCAATCTTGGGAAAGTCTATTCCTGAGGTTGTGGGACCTGTGTGTAGCATCCATGTGGCTCACAGGGCTATAGTCAGGAGGTGGAAAGGGGTCAAATTTCCATCTTCCATTAGCAGCATAGTTTAGTCTCCCTTCATTGCAGCAGACCACAAAATTCCCCATGTGGGTCTTGTAGTCCTGGGAACTCTCTCACCTCTCCTAAGGTCAGAAATGTCTGCTAGATGGAGGGGAAAGTCAGGAAGATCTAGGACTGTCAACACCTTCCGCTGATAGACCACCAGCCCCAACTCACTGCTTAGGCTATACTAAGTAACAATTGGGCCTTTCCTTTTAATTTTGTAGCCATACAGTGTCAGACACATGCTGCCTTTCTTCTGTACAACTTCTAAGCATTCACTTGGCATGCACAGTGTGTACACCTGTGGCCAGATGCTTTCATCAAATACAGTAAGGCAGGGGTAGTCAACCTGTGGTCCTCCAGATGTCCATGGACTACAATTCCCATGAGCCCCTGCCAGCGTTTGCTCATGGGAATTGTAGTCTATGGACATCTGGAGGACCACAGGTTGACTACCCCTGCAGTAAGGCACCTGGTTCCCAATGGAGCAGTCTGCTTTAGTCTTCTGCCTTTCATTTGTTAGTATAGAGAGGCAGTTGCTTGTGCCACCCTCTTTTTCAGCATGATGAAAGAATGCAGTTGCAGCAGTCATCTCATAAATTCATATTTAAAATTGGTCACTCTCCCCACCCTCTAGCACATCATCCAGCTCCCAGTCAATAGTGTACATACCACAAGATATTATTCGAGCAAAGGAGATCATCGCACAGATCAACACCCTGAAAACTCAAGTTAGTTACTATGCAGAAAGACTCTCCAGAGCTGCCAAGGACAGATCATCCAATGGGCTTGAAAGAACACTTGCCATTCTGGCTGATAAGGTATGAGAAACAGTAGATGGTTCGTTTGCCCCACTGTGATCTCTGTTTCCTTAACTGAGGTTTCCTTTTGACTGTTCATCCATCTGAGTATTAAACTAGAGGTATTTTTGGCTGATTGTGCTACTTTTTTACCCTGCAGGCTTCCCAAACTTACAAGACTTTTAACATTTTCATCTGGGTTAATTTTGGTGACCGTAGTTCAACTTCGAAAACACTGAGAATTTTAAATGCATTTTGATTGGATGCAGATACATGATTTAAAAATCGTAGGCTATGACTACAGTAGGATAGACACTGTGAACAGGTGCCTGGAGGCAGTTTTGGCATGGATGAAGGCTAACAAGATGATTCTAAATGAAGGAGCTACTGGCCTGGGAAATGGGTTATTCCCTGTTCTGAATGGGGTATACTTTCCCTAAAGGAGCAGGTTTGTTGCTTGAGGGTGCATATGGACCTGAGACTCATGTTGACTGGGTTGTCAGAACCATATCATTTCAGTCATTCTACCTACACTTGCTTCCAGTTTGCTCCCGGGTGGAATTCAAGGTGCTGATATTGACCTTTAAAGCTCTGTACAGCCTAGGACCAATGTAATTCCAGACCCAGTTTCTCTAGTATGAATCTCCACTCCAGTAATCCTGGGAAGTTTTGCTTCAATTGCCTCTGTTGTCCTGAGGCTAGATGGGTGGCAACCCACGAAAGGGCCTTTTCCATCATGGCACCCCAGGGAGATTCATCTGTCTAACTTCTATCATTGTCTTCCACTAGTGTGTGACAACTGTTTATTGGTCTTCCTCCTAATGTTGTTTGTTTATGGTTTTACAATTGAATTTTATAATTTTACACTGATAAATGTTTTAATGTTTGCCCCCGTGTACTCCCCAGTTGAATAGAAAGGAAATATTAAAATATTCTAAATAAATAAATGTAAATATAAAAGTTATTTTTTTAAAGGTGAAGAAGTGGTTGCAGTATTTATGAGAGCCCCCCCCCTTCTTTGCCACTGTATAGTATGGAATCTCAGTGACAGTAGGACCTTTAAAGGACATTATTCCAAATACCATTGGAAATTATTAGGTTGAAGGTTTCTTAGCAATTTGACATTCTGGATGTAGTATGGAAAACTTTCAGAACACAGAAATGAACAGAAATTAACAGAACTGCTTGTCTATTACTGCCTTCCACTTCAATTTATGCTGTCTTCCACTTGGCTTCTTTCTCCAACCAAAGTGACTTTCTCTTTGGTTATATATTTTATAGCAAGACTAAGGTCATGCAGAAACCATGCAAAAACAATAGAAAAAAATTGCCTTAAACAATGTTATATGAGTACATGCGCATGTATTATTTTATGCTCTCTAGACGCGGCAGCTTGTCACCGTCTGCGATTGCAAGCTCTTGGCGAATTCAATCCACGCACTGAATACTGCTAGACCAGATTATATAGCTTCAAAGGCCTCTCCAACCTCTACAGAGGAAGAACAAGTGGTGTTAAGGAATGACCAAGACACTCTGGTGGCCAGATGGACAGGAAGAAATAGCCGATCTTCTCTGCAGGTGGACTGGCATGAGGAAGAGTGGGTAGGTTTGTTGATTGAAGACCTGAATCCCATTATTGCAGTAAGTCTTAGTTTGAGATGTGGCCTTTACTTGAGAGTCATGGAGGCTTTAGATGGCTTTTGAGGTAATTGGGAAACAGAATGGGATATTAATCCTTGGTTTTCTTTCTGTAGAAGCATTTTGCTTAGGAAAAAAACAGTTGCTTGCCTTTATGTTGTCCTTTGAGTGGTCATCTGTGCCATTTGTGTGATGCACAGAGGTCATGAAAAACTATAATCAGATTCACAGGTAGCTGTGTCTTCTTTTCCAGGGAAAGCACTTCGTTTTCTAGCAATAAACTTCATAATGTTAACTGAGATTCCTGATATGAACAATTAAAAAAACAAAGCTGTGGAAGCTATTGCCCAATTAACAATTCCCCCAAAGTGGATTTTGTAACTTAAAATGGGCTGTTATTATTTTTTACCCTGAATTAGGAAGGAGCAAATAAATGTTATTTTTCTATTTGGGTATATTGAACCTGCCCAAAATTCAATATTTTTGAAAAATCCTGGATTTCAATACTGGTATGGTATTCAAATCTGGAATATTTTGGAAATCCTGTATTTTTGGGGGTCCAGTACCTGAGAAGAAAAATATCATTATTTTACAGTTTAAACTGCAGTGCAGGAGAAACTGGCCCCAATATCTGTATGTGGTAAGGAGATCTCACCCCACTACACTCAGATCTGACTGGGAGAGCTTCTCGTGTTCTGCAGTTTAAACCAAGTCACAGGAGAAGCTGGCCTAAGAATCTGTGTATAGTGTAGGAGGGGGGAGGTCCCCTCTCTGTTGCACACAGACCTGGCTGGGAACTCTCGGCTTCCACTGCCCTGGTCAATCCTGGGCTGACTCCTCTTCTCGGTTTAAACTGAGCTGCAAGAGAAGACACAGCCCCCAGCGAAGGCAGCATGGTGCTCTCAGCTCCTGCTGTCCCAGCTCTCTTGCAGCTCGGTTTAGACTTTCTGAACCTGCCATCCCAGCTGATCTTCAGTATAGCAAAATATACCTGAATAAAAGCTGGGAAAATTCTGCTTTATTCTGGCTCTGCTATCCTGCTAGCTGATCAGATTCCCTGATCTGTGTTTGGCTTAAATGATACCTGAAAAATACCGGTAAGATCTATGCCGAATGCACATCACTATCCTGAATCCAAATTTAAAAGGCTTTGGGGATGAGAAATATGATGCAGAACAAGAGTTTTAACAATTCCTTGATGTGCCTATAAAACCCCCCTCTGACAAGAACACTAATATCAGCACAGTGTTGACTTCAGAAGGTAGCACTAGTGTGCTTTTGGACTCAGACCATCAATTGTGTAAATGTTGCGTGATTTGGAATTTTTGAATGCCTTTGTCTGCTGTCTCACCTCCGGTTTCTCCCTTAGGTGAGACCAAGCCTGAGGTGGCCAGTGTTGCGTTCAATGGATTTGTTATGTTTCATCCAAACGGCATCTGTTTGCTCTCCTCTTCCCCCTCTCATTTTCTCAGGAAAAGGTTTGGGTGAACGTTGACAAAAGTCTTGAGTGCATAATCCAGAGGGTGGACAAACTTCTCCAGAAAGAGCGTTTACATAGTGATAGCAGCGAAGATGTTTTCCAGAGTGATGTCAGCTGTTCTAGCAAGAAAGGTAAACAGGATACGCGAGCGTATTGGATAAAGCCAAAGGCCTTAAATGAGACCTCATCTTCATCATTCCCACCATCATCTTCATCACCCCCACCATCATCTTCATCCATATCATCCTCTGCAAGCCATTGTCCCAGAGTCACAAGTGCGTATGATAGACATGGCTTTCTCTGCCTCTTAACTGCTGCTTCTGTTCTGCCTTGGCATATTTCTTAGCCTCTCCTCCATTGTTTGTTTGTTTGTTTGATTGATTTTTATACCTCCCTCCAGGTGGCCCAGCTCAGAGCGGTGTTCGATAACGAACCCACACACAACACACAGAAACGTTAATCTCGTTAAAATTATGATTTAGATTTAAAATTAGTTTGCAGTTTCAACAGTTAGTTTAAAACAATAAGCGGCATTCAAGTGCAAAAGGAAGCCTCAGCAGCCCACTTTCCAGAACCCTTTGTGAATTTCACTCAAGCCAGACTGCAGTCTGGATGCCTTATTACAGATAATGGATGGTGAATATAGGGAGAAGCGAATAGGGGGGGCCCACTAGATGGTGACATATCACCGGCCCCAACCAAAAGCCTGGTGAAAGAGCTCCATCTTGCGGTTCTTGTGGAATTGTGCTAATTCAGGCAGGGCCTGGATGTGTTCTGGGGGCTCATTCCATCAGGTAGGGGCCAGGACAAAAAATGTCCTTGCCCTAGTTGAGGCCAGACATATCTCTTTATTCTCTGTACAGTCATTTCAATGATTCAGCCGGCTTAGCCCTGGTTTCATTCCATAGTACTGCTGTGATGTGCAGAGATCTCCTTTCATATAGGTGGAACCAGTTATACGGCTGGACATTGGCTAGGTTTAGACAATAAGGACTCATACAGTTTTCCCTGCCTGTTGTCAGATCTTAAATTTCTACAGGAGCAGCAGCAGTATGGAATGAAGCCGAGGAAAAACAACATTTGTTGCCTCTGTAACACAGAGAGGGTACCGGAGTGGGGGTGATAGGACTCTGTTTATATCAGAGCTCATGTTAAAAGGGACTGCTTGGGAAAATCTTTTAACATGTTGTGAACAGGCGAGAGCCAGCTGGGTGTTGTGGTTAAGAGTGATGGCCTCTAATTTGGAGAACTGAATTTGATTCCCACTCCTCCACATGCAGCCAACTGGGTGACTGTGGGCCTGTCACACTTCCTTCAGAGCTCTCTCATCTTCACCTAGAATCATAGAATCATAGAGTTGGAAGGGGCCATACAGGCCATCTAGTCCAACCCCCTGCTCAACGCAGGATTAGCCCTACCTGCCTCACTTGGTATCTGTTGTGGGGAGAGGTAGGATCGGTGGGAGTCTTTGAGACTCATTTGGGATGTAAAAATTGGGTTACAGCAAATCAGCTCTTAGCAGGATAAAATGGAGGGGAGAAATATGTAAGTTGTTTTGAGTCCCTGTTGTAGAGGAAGGTGAGCTATAATAAAAGTTAAGTAAATAACTTTGGGATAGAATTTATTAATTGCTTATAATCCGCCTTTCTCACAGGGACTCAAGGGGATTACACACCGTGAGTCAGTTCAGTCAACAAAACGAGACACTCAGTTACCAGTGCATTAGGATTTTAGAAGTCTGGAACCACCAGAAAGAACTCGTGTTTACATGACATAAGTGGTATAACAATTACATATAGGATCCTGCTTACAGTAGGGCTTTAAGTAGGAGTGAGAGCTTCATATTTCATGGTTTGATCTTGGCTCAGCTGTCTTTTGTGTTTCAACTAGAGGTTGAAACCTTTTCTGCATTTTTTGATGTGATCCAGGCTTCCTGCCCTGCTTTTTTAAATGTTTTGGCATGTCTTTTAACCTCTGGGTTTAATTGTTTTAATGACGTGTTTTTTGTTGGTTTTTAAGATGTGATTTTATCATGTATGTTTTAATTTGTTGAGCACTTTGATGGCCCTTATAGCGGCAGAAAAGCAGGGTATAAATTCTGTAAAATAAAATGATTAGCATTTTCCATAGTCAGGCGCTGAAAATCACATTCCTCAAGGTACTTATTAAGGATTTGGTCAAATTTCCAATGGCAGTCTGTTGACAGTTTTACGTGTTTGCAATTTTGTTTTGAAAGTACATAAACTTTGAATGTAGTTTCTAAATATAGACTTCATTCACGTAGCTGTAATTTAGCATATATATGGCTTTCCATACAGGGGTCCTGTATGGTTTTCCTATCCTGTGAGTAGATGGCTGAGCTGAGGGTCAGTTCAGCACCCAACCTAGTGACTAGGGAGGTCCCATCTATCTACCATACTTCTAGGAAATGATGTTAGGCATTTAGATATTGTTGTATCCCTTTGTACTTCAGTACCCCAGTTTGTAATCTGGCTGGGAAAGGAGGTTGTGCTGCCAGAGCTGCTATTACTGTTAGAGACCCATAGATATCTATTTTGTATTTAGCATTGTTCCAAAAATTGGCTACATTACAATATCTGAACTGAATCCTTGAATTTGAGCAAGCTTTAAATCTTTATTAGGAGCATAGTATAGAATTCCACCAGAATTCTGTGACATAAACACAAATACAAATACATTGCTAATTACCACTAGAAGTATCTGTGATTTCTCAACTATTTCATACTATTATAATTTCATACTATTATAATTGAACATAAAAGAAAGAAAGAAAATTACTTGAAATAAAATTAATGTTTATTTTGCTATTTTTGGTATAAAATTGCATGGTGTTTGAGTTGTTGATTCTTCTAATCTATATTGTTATTAATCCTGTATAAAGAGGCACTACAATCAAGAGTTGTATGAAATGGTTTATGTAACATGAAATTAGTAACACCTTTTCTGTTTGCAGTTAAAAATTGGACTTGATCTTAATGAATGACTTTTGTGTGTGTGTGTGTGTGTGTGTGTGTGTGTGTGTACTGGATTAATTTTTTTTACAGGTACTGGTTTAATTAATTGAAATTAATTTAATGGCAGTAGTTGCTAAGGACTACTATGGTCTTGCTCATCAGACTGGTGTATTGGGAAATCAGTTTCTAGTATCTATCAGTTATGTATAGTGTGGAGCTCTAGAATAGAACATAGTTATACCAGCTATTATGTGGCCAATATTATCTGATCAGTTTCTGGTTGAGAACTGTTGAAAGGATGAATCAGTATTTCTTAATGTCTACTTTTGTGTTTAGCTCAGTTGTAATGTTTTGGAATCATAGATTCATAGCGTTGGAAGGGACTTCCAGTATCATCTAGTCCAACCCTGTGCACAATGCAGGAACTTTCTGTTTCGCTGCCGTGTCTGTTAATACACGATTTAAAATTACAATCTAAGGAGCTTCATATACATTGTTTCTGAAAATGCAATGTTCAATATTAGTTATCATGATGGTCGAAGTAATATTTTGCCAGTAGCTGGTACTCATCTTACATATAGTTCTGAAAAACCTATATGAAAAGTCCAAGAGAGGAAACAAGATTGTGAAATGCAGCTTCTGATTTGCTTGGACTATAGGCTTTTGACCTCCCAGGATGTTTCTGCAGAATTCTGTGGAGTGTAGCCTCCTTGCCACTCCCCTCCCACGGCAGCCCCAAGTACCCCTAGAATGCATTTTGGGGGTGTAAACATAGGAATGTTTTTTTTTTAATAGTTTGGCTAGTGAAATTGCAGAGATACCGCGCTCTTTCAATGCCTCAAACTGCTTTTTAAACTTAAGGATATTTAAACGCACTTCCTGGCATTGATAGGAAGGACCTCTGAAAAAATTACATAATCAGTACTTTTGTATAGTTTGCAGAATAATCAGTGCAATGTGGGCTTCCAGGTTTTTTGGTTAGCACCCTTCTGCTCATGATTGGACACAGGATTCAAGCTTTTTTAAGGCTCAACAATTCTGTAAAATATGACCTGAACATTTCTAAAATAATACATGGAACCTCAGGATAATTTCACGTGTCAGAGAGTATGTACTTCTTTGAAATGTCATGGTCAGTCTGTGCTCCTGGATAAGCATAGGCATAAAACACATATGTTCGCAAACATGTGGGTTGTATTCACCCTCGACATTTCGGGTGTAAGCATAAAGCACCTTACACCAAAAAAAGTCATGTGTAAACATGTACTTCGGGTTACTTTATGCACTGTACATATGTTGTTAATGTCCTGGTCTCCTGTTTAGCTGCGTTAATGCAATCCATTAAGCTGGTGGTTCTCAAACTCTCTTTGAAGCTCATGCTGCAGCAGCTGGTTCACCACAGAGATTTATTTTTGTCCACCATGGTAATCTCTTCTCCTCCTAGAGCTGAATCCTATGAAGCGCAAGACCCTTGCAGAAAGGGATATCCCTCCTACCACAGTAGTCCATTTTGAACTTCAGAAAAGCTGATGCCTGAGATTGGGGTGCCCATTCAAATAAAAAGCAGCATGGATGAGGAGGCTGCATGGAGGCAGGTGAACTGGACAAATTCACCCCTCCTAGTTCATCCACCACCTGCTGTACAAGAAGCTCCACTGCCGTAAGAGACCAAAGTGATTTCACCCACTCTGTCCCCCATCCTGTGGCTTTTTATGTGCTTTGGTCTCCTGAGTCCTGGCATCAGACTTTCATGGGCAAAAGGGACCTGCTGGAGAATGGGGATCATGAGGGGAAGACCCATTCATGAATCTGTTCCATTTTTGCTAGGTAGGATCCAGCTTCTAGTTTCCAAAATAGTTCTTGTGCTTGGCACAATGTCCTTGTGACAAGTGAATGCGGAGTAGGACACAAGCAGAAGGAGAAGTGATCCATGAGACAGCCCTGCCTACAGTGGTAGTCCAGGGGGTCAAAAATGTTTGAGAACCCCTGTACTGAGCATTGCGGTTGTCTGTGTTTAAAATGTGTTGCTGCCCCTTAATCATGCATGTGTTGCACCTCCATTTTTGTGCAGATTGCAGTCCCGCTCCTGAAGAGTCCAGCCCAGGTATGTGTGTTTTGGTTTCTACCCATTCATGCCTTTTGCTTTAAAAATATCTGCAAACCATGCTTTAGTTTGTGTTAAACACAGCTGAAGCCGTGTGATATTCCACTGAGACTGTCAAGTTAGTAGGTTGGAACCTTGAGGGCAGAAATCCTGTCTTTTATGCCTTTTTATTGTTGTATCTTTGATACGTTGTAAAGATGTGAAGGCAGTCAAAAATAAGGCAATAAGAAGCAGTCAGAAATAGCTGCTGATTGTTTGGTTAAGGCCAATGTTACCTGTCCCCTGCTTAACTTATTTGCTAGTGGCTGAAGAACAGAGCTAAAAGTGGTCTTCTAGCATATGTGAACAGAGACTATGGCCAACCCGGTCCGATGTCATCTTAGAACTCCTTTAGTGGTTGCGACATGCCTCTCAGTCATTACATCTAACCCATTTAAATTGGCAGGAAGAAGTTTGCAGACCAGAAATTGGAAACTGCTTGCTTCTACTTACGTAATAATGACATTTTAAACACCCTTGTTGTTAGTATTTCACTGGTTCTTTTCAGGATATAGACTTTGAGGTGTTTAAGAACGGTGACTGTTTTTCTCCTGGAAGATGGGTGAGCCAAGAGCAGTTCCAGCCGTCCAGTTATCCACGCCTACCAATTTGGATTGGGCCCCATTATTCCTGCATTTCACATTGATCTTGGGTTGTTTGTGCATTTTAAGTCTCTTTCTTGCTCTTGCGAGTGGCTCTTTAGCATCTCAGTGGACGTTTTGTTTTAGTTTTTCCACAATTAAAAATATTTGTTGATTTACTTTGTGTGTGGGTGAGTGAGTTTCCATTTGTTTTAGGTATGTTGCCAGGTACTAACTTTAATTGCTGAGAATTTCTGTCCATCTTTCAGGACTGTTTTTAAATAAACAGTTATTCATTTCTTAATTATGAAAAAGCAATCTCTGAAAGACTATTCTTGGTTGTTAAAAAAAACAATTTGTCTGTGAAAAGCTCTTTGAAGCAAACACACTTGTCAAAGAATAATCTTTATTTTTCATTACAAAGATAGATATCTCTTTTAGAGGATCAGATTGTTTTGGAAAATCTGTTTCATAAAAAAGAGCTTTCCTGTTGTTAAAGTAATCCAACTTTGGGCTGAGAAATAGAGCCAAATAATCTTCCTGAATTTATTTTGTGGGATTCTCTATTTATGTGTTGGAATATGGATTTAAACTGTCTCATTGCTTTATGATATTTTAAAAAATAAGTTTCCATAGCTGCCCTTCTTTTGGAGAGTTGTCAGGGAAACTGAAGTCGTCATTCCTTCAAGCTTTAACCAGTGTTTGTTCCAGTTACATTCTGATGCCTGAACTGTCCCTTTTCTATCTCAGTTCAGTTCACCAATGTTTATATGGCCCAAGCTGGTAGTGGCGTAGTTTCCAGGATGGGGGACCATTTTGTTCTAATACCACAATAAAACAGGCTAAAATAGAACTTTGTGTCTTTAAAAATAATGACAATATGTATTTGCAAGTTTCTTAAGCAAAACATATGCCGTGTTATTACTGCCAAATAAAGGCTGAACACAATTTCTAGCCATTGTTAAAATTAAGACTATAATTATTAAAATTAATAATATGTGGAACTGCTTTGGTCAGAGTCAGGAAAATGGTTTGCTCATCAGCTGTGCAAGCAGCTCTCCAGGGTATGGCCAACTCTGCAGTCCCACATCTTACCCAGTGCCTGGAGATACTGGGTAGCATTCTTTGGTCTTATACGTAGCATACTTTTGTAGTCTCTTCTAGAAGTGTGCAGTTGGCTGGGGTTTTTTACTGATATTTTTTGGTTGGGGTCTACTGGAAAAAAATTCAGGATTTCAAAATAATCTGGGATTTTTTGGAAATCCTGAATGGGGGGGGGGGGTTAATGAACCCGAACAAAAATATGCCAATTAAAAAAAATACCAGCCTGATCCTGGAGCTAGCTTGGCCTCTCCTGCAGCCCAGTATAAACTAAGCTCCAGGTGGAGGCAGTACAGGTTCTGGTACTAACCTTTAAGGCCCTGAATGGTCTGGAACTCCTTTACTTATGGGACCACCTCTTCCGCTATACCCCTCCTCAAAGAACTCTTAAGATCCAGGGAACATCAGCTGCTCAGCATCCCTGGGCCAAAAGAAGTAAACCTGGCATTGACCAGAACCAGGGCCTTCTCAGTCCTGGCTCCAACCTGGTGGAATGCTCTCCCTGAGGAGATTAGGGCCCTCCAGGACCTTAAACAGTTCTGGAGGGCCTGAAAGTTCTGCTAGCCCTATGGCCAAGAAATTAACACCGAGAAAATGCTGGCCTCCCTACCCGTAAAACAGTAACTAAACCATCCAAAAAACCACCAACCCGCCCAACAAAATCAGGCTCCCTCTGTAAGTCTAAGGAGACAGTTTATAAATTATAGTTAATATATAATTTAATTTATATAATTTAATTTAGGTGTTCAGAAAACTGTTTATCAGTGCAAAGTTAATTGTATGAAGGAATGGCGGGTTATAAAAATAAAGTTGTTACTGTTGTTGTTATACTAGAACGTTTCTTTCTTAATCGTAGATTATAAAACTGCCCAAGGATTTTGTTGCTGTTTCACTCTCCTCCTTTGTCAACATTGTAGGCGAATGGAGTGAGGCTCTTTACCCACTGCTGACAACACTCACAGACTGTGTGGCCATGATGAGCGATAAGGCAAAGAAAGCGATGGTCTTCCTCTTGATGCAGGACAGTGCACCTACGATAGCTCTTTGCTTGAGCCTTCAGTATCGTCGGGATGTTGTGTTTTGCCAAACCGTAAGCAAGAAAGTGGTGATGTACTCATTAGTTAGACGTGGCATGTGTTTATGAATATGGGAGATTAAGTTGGAAGACTGTGACAGAAAACAGAATTATCCTTTTTGTATAAAAGTAGAGTATGTGTTAACAAAGGATGCTAGGCAGATGTAGAACCCATGGAGTGATCATGACAGCCATCCTAAGAACAAGTGCACCTCTCACTACACAGGGAAAACATTCCTAGGAACATCTTGAGCTCCAAGGATTGTTGCCTGAGTACCCACTCATCCACCCCACTCCATTACTCAGAGCTAAATGCCTCTGATGCAGCATTTGTTTGGACTTGCTGCTGCAAAATACAGAGGCATGCACATTAGTGGCAGAGCTTCCACCCAAGGGGCTTGCCGTGTTTTTTCCTCCTTCTTTCTCCCCTGACTTTTCCCTCCACGAGTGCTCCACAGTGAATCCACACTAACTCTCAGGGTTGTGGTTGTCACCGCTGATTTGATGACTCATGTCTACTTTTCTGTTTTTGTTTTCAGGCAGGCTCCGTGTGGGTGTTATGAACATTTGAAATAGATATGTAGCAGTAGACCATTATAGCACTATAGCAATTACCAGTTTCCTTTTAAAGATTCAAAAAGAGCCCTGGTTGGACAGCAGGGCAATAAAATGCAGGAAAAATGGCATTGATGTGGGCAGCATCTTTGCAGGGCATGAAAATGTGTACTATTCTTTCCATACAGTGTCATAATGTGCCTGGACCTCATTCTTACCAGAAACAGGTCTGGAAAAAAAAACATGGGATGGGACATCCTGTAAACATGGTGATTATAGCACAAGGTCACAATAGAAACTAAAACCTCCCCCTAAAAACCCACCACTGTTTGGAAGTCATGTCAGAGGGAAAACCCCATGTTAGAAGAGGCCTAAGTTTCATTCTCAAGGTTCTTCTGTTAGAAAGCTTCTTGTCTGAATACCAAGTGCATTAAAAAGCCACAGAGATTTTTGCACTCAGTGTGTTCCAAGTGACAAGAGAGTTCTGAGCACCTTCAGCAATGGCCTTCAAGTATATAATTTCCACATCATCTTTTGCAGCTGACAGCCCTTATTTGTGGCTTCATCATCAAGCTGAGGAATTGCCTCCATGATGACGGATTCCTGAGGCAGCTGTACACCATTGGCCTGCTGGCGCAGTTTGAAAGCCTTTTGAGCACTTATGGTAAAGAACCAACCAACCCACCCATAACCCCCCCCCCCACCCCCTAAACTAGAACACTAAATATATAGGTTCATCTATGGATGCATTTACTTACATTTTCAGTCCTTAATCAAGTTTGTGCAGCAGATTTCCACCTTTTCTGTATAACAAAAGACTCCTCTTCTCCCATTATTCACTTAGGCGAAGAGCTGGCAATGCTTGAAGACATGAGTGTGGGGATAATGGACTTAAGGAATGTAACATTTAAAGTAACTCAGGCCTCGTCAAATGCGTCTGCTGACATGCTGCCAGTCATTACAGGAAATCGGTAAAGATAAACCAGGAGGGAGGGAGAAGTTGTGAAAGCAAGTCCTGGTGAAGATTAGGATACTTGAATAACATAAACTGGGCAGAAATGGGCTTCTTTTTTATAGAGGAGGCTAGTTTTGATCAAGGATGTACTGTTAATTTCATATGTACAGCTGATAAGCAGCTATGAAATGTGTACCAAAATTAGCGTTTTGTCATATACTCTCTCTATGAACATCCCTGATCATTTGCAGGGGAAATATTATGGGTGATAATGGGGGAACAGAAATTGGCTTATTTCAGCCTTGGTCTGGAGAAGAAAAACAATGCTTTCACACATAGAAGTCATGCCTCTGTGGGTATTCCATTGGAATGTTCCATTGTAATGACATAAGAATGGCTCTCTTATTTTAATAGCAATTGAATAGCAAAGCTTCTCCATCCAAATAAGCTCAGAATTGGTCAAACCCATGGCTGTTGAAGAGATTTGATAACTTTCTTGAAGTACAAGAATCACGTCATCCAGAGAATAAGTGGTGCTCCTTTACATTCATTGATTATAGTAACTAAAGATGACTGGAAATTAATCTTGCTGAATGTATGACAAAGAATATAAATGGTACTCTAAAAGACAATCCTGTTTAACAATCTTTTAAAATTCTGCTTTAAATTAGTGATGGGTTTAATGTGAGAATCCCATTGCCAAGCACCTTATTTGATGCACTGCCCCGTGAGATCCAGAGCGGCATGCTGCTGAGAGTTCAGCCCGTGCTCTTCAACGTGGGGATCAACGAACAACAAACCTTAGCAGAGAAGTACGTATAATAGTATTTTTAAATGCTTTGTGTTTAACTGTGGTTATCTAATTTATTCAGGAGTATATTGAGTTAATTAAGAGGCGAATCCAGTTAATTACCTCTTGATTATCCAAGTGATGGTTTGGTAATAAGTTGGATGAAGACAAGGACCTGTTTGAAGTATTCTTTCTTTCTTTCTTTCTTTCTTTCTTTCTTTCTTTCTTTCTTTCTTTCTTTCTTTCTTTCTTTCTTTCTTTCTTTCTTTCTTTCTTTCTTTCTTTCTTTCTTTCTTTCTTTCTTTCTTTCTTTCTTTCTTTCTTTGTTGTTGTTGTTGTTGTTGTTCCCTGCGGCTCGTGGCGGGTTACAAAATCCTAAAATCCCCATTAATAAATATGGGTCATTTATTTATCTTATTCTCATCTACTTCTCATTACCCACCTTTATAATTCCTCTGCTGTATGGGATCTGGCCCGCGTAGTATTAAGTATTGATCAGCTGTGACCTTTGTATCACTGAATCCTGTTATGAGTGGACCTGGTAGAGTTTTTCAGAATCTTATTGAACAGATTTTAAATTAAATGAATCTAATTAGTAGTAACTAACTTGGTCACAACTGGGAACTGATCTTGGGGAGAAAAAACTATTTGTTTATTTGCTAATCTGCCATATTTGATCTTTAAAGGTTTGGGGACACCTCTTTACAAGAAATTATTAACATGGAAAGTTTAGTGCGGTTGAATTCCTATTTTGAGCAGTTCAAAGAAGTTTTGCCTGAAGATTGTAAGTGTAAATTCATATCCAATACGTTGGAATTCCATTTAAGTAATGATATTTCTGTAAAATATTTTTGTTCAAAGTCTGTGAAGCACAACAACCAGTGCTTCTTGAATGCACTAGGACAGTGGTCCCCAACCTTTTTATCACCGGGGACCGATCAACGCTTGACAATTTTACTGAGGACCAGGGGGGGGGTAGTCTTTTGCCCAGGGACGTGACTGCTGCCGCCTGAGCCCCTGCTTCGCTTGCTTTCCCGCCGGCGCCCCTGACTTCCCGCTTCCCACTGTGGGGCGCTGCCAGCAGCAGCTGTGCAGTGCAACGCCGAGTGGGAGCCCCAGCCATGGCAGCCGCTGGAGAGCACCAAAGGTGAGCCAGCGGAAGAGTGGCAGGGCAGCTCCCGAGGCAGCAGCCGGGGAGGAGCTGCAGCCCGGTACCGACTGATCTACGGACCGGTACCAGTCTCTGCACCGGGTGTTGGGGACAGCTGCACTAGGACATTCTGATTTTAGAAAATTCTTGATGTACTCAAGAAATGATAGGATTTCAGCTAAAGTTATTAAACAAAAGTCAATGGAGATTAGTCCTGTCTCAGTTTCACGGCACACTGTTATAATGTCTTAAAGGACTGGCAGTATACAGAAGCTCAAACTTGGTGTCACAGTTGAAGTCCTGGACCAAGAAAGTCTCTGAACATAGAAGTAATATTTCTCACAAGTGAATTAGTGCTTTTCTTGTCCAGTATTTCACATAATATAATCACAAACCCACAGATTTCAGGTTGTGGATACTATTTAAATCAGACAGGAGAGATGATAGAAATTTAGTAAGACAAGGAACAGCTTGGATTTTGAGATTGGGACCTTGGATATGAAAGGGTTAAAGGACAACATTACTTGGCATTCATTCCTACAGATAAGGATTGGCACATGCCTGGACAGCTCATTCAGTTTAATACTTATAGAAGGAAAAGTAACATTCTAGTGATAACCGAAAGGTCAGTGATTTTAGGCCATTTCATCTGTAACATCTAAAATTAATTGCAATTGGGTAATATGATTATGTATATAATATAATTAATGTCATATTATACTCTATGCACGCTCTGTTATGTTTTTGAATATTTATAATATATATTAATTTTATACAATTATGTATTGAATATTGTTTTTATTATTACAGTGATATCCACCTGAAGAAGCTTGATGTAAAATGCATTGGGGTTTCACAAATATTAAGGACTAGAAGTAAGGCCAGTTGTACAAAAAATAGAATGGGCTCTGGGCCATCCACGGTTCCTTTCAATACTCCCCCCCCCCCCAGTCTGTAAAGGTAGGGAGGAGAGTATTGAAAGGGACTGTGGCCTGCCTACCTAATGTGGGGGCCTGGTTCCTTTAAATGCTTGCAAAGGCAGGTGGGGAGTGTTTAAACCAAGCAGGGTTCCTGTGTTACAGCTGATTAAGACATTTCCACGGGCTGTCATAATCAGTTCTAAGGTGGGGAGGGGGGTCCCTTTAAATGCTTACCAGCCTGCCAAGGCAGGTGGGGAGCATATTAAGGAGGCATGCATTACAGCTGATCATGACAGTCCTCCAGGGCTGTTGTTATGCAGAGGGATCCCTTCAAATGCTCCCAGCATTAGTGTGTAGTGTTTAAAGGAAGCTGGATCCCCCCTGTGTTACAGCTGATCATGACAGCCCCACGGGGCTATCATAATCAGTTGTAACATGGGGAGGTCCCTTCAAACACTCGTGGCCTTGGTAAGGAGCATTTAAAAACAGCTGGATCCTCCCCCCCCCCCAATGCTATAGCTGATCATGGAGAAAGTTGAATGCTTCCAATCACCACCCCCCCCATACACACCTTTTAGTGTTTAAAGTACCATTCCACTTTGACTTGATACATGATTGGAGCAAATTAGATATAAACTTGCCTGCCAACCATCTTGTGTAGTTTGAACCTCAGTGAAGAACAGGAAGATGAGTCTCTGCTTATTGCAACATTGATAAAAATTAGTGTTCCAGGAAGGATTCAGATATTTCCAAGAACACGCACAAACATTCCTTATGTGTTGCGAGCAATTAATGTTTAAAAGTACTTTAATAAATAATAAAAAGATTAGTAAGTTGGTGTAGTTTCCAAGACTCTAGCTCCTGGAGTACGAAATCTGGTAGTGATTAATCTAGGTCACAGTCGTTCCTATCTATAAAACATCTAATGTATTACAGAAAATATGGCCCTGCTAAGCATTTATTTTCATGCGTGATACAACGCATACCAGAGTAAATATTGACAATCAAGGAGGAGGAATGCTCCTGTTTAGTGTTTTTGTTGTTGTTTTTTAATTTAAGGTCTACCTCGATCTCGTAGTCAAACGTGCCTGCCTGAACTGTTGCGGTTTCTGGGACAGAATGTACATGCAAGGAAAAATAAGAATGTTGATATTCTTTGGCAAGCTGCTGAGGTATTTATTGTTACTTCCTTATAACAATACTTAGGTGGATACACACCGGCTACTCACTTTGCCATTTATCTGTTCACCTGAAGCTAGTGGAAATCTCCCTCATAAATTCATAAAGAATGTATTTCTTTTAAAGGCTGACCACATTGTAATGCTGCACTTCCCAAACTCTGTCCAGTCTCTATTCCACTGTCTATATGGCTTACTGCCGTAGTAGTCATGGAATAGTTTATTTATGTATTTTATATTTGAATTGATTGACTGCTGCTCCCAGCCATGCCAGCTTGAGGCGGTTTACAGATAAAAGACCCATAAAACAGCACAATCTCATTTGTTCCCTCCCAACCCCGTCCAGTCCCTGTTCAGCCCACTTACTAGCCTCCGGAGAGGTCATCTGCTCTGATGGATGGGCATCCAGTGGGCTTCTACAGGAGGGATCTTCTTTAGCCCAACCTCAACCAAATGCCTGGCGCAAGAGCTCTGTCTCACAGGCGCTGTGGAACTGTGGTAGTTGTATTGTCTATTGACCCTGCAAAGAAGACTGATTGCTGATACACTTTTCTAGATTTGCCGCAGACTTAATGGTGTTCGGTTTACAAGCTGTAAAAGTGCCAAGGATAGGACTGCCATGTCGGTGACTCTGGAGCAGTGTTTAATATTACAGCATGAGCATGGAATGGCTCCTCAGGTCTTCACACAGGCGCTGGAATGCATGCGGAGGTAAGAACTGGTCTGCTGACTGACTGGCCACTTGTTCCTTATCCTGGAGCCGTGTAAACTGCAGATGAGTGACTCTCTCAGTCTTTGACAGGTAGAGTCATATGCTAAATAAGGAAGGATGGTAAATTGCCCCAACTACAGCTGCCTGATATACTTTAGATCTCAATATGTTTGAGATGAAGAATTGCCACATTTAAATTTTTTTAAATCCCTCAAAGTTGAACCCAGTTGGTAAGTTCAGTTTTTTGTCAGTTGACTGGACAGTTGCCAAGATAAAAGAAAGGAATTGCAAAGCAGACAATCTTTTCTGATCTGCCGGTTCAAAAGATTGTAAACTGAGATACTACCTCGCCTGCCACTTTGTTGTTTCGCGTCATTTCCTTTGAGGTGATCGGTGTAATTATCTGCTTTGTGATGGATGCACATCTGCAGGTTGCACTGGTTTGCTATGCTTTATTTTCAATAGCGATTCAGTTTGTTCCTTCCGCAAGTTGTCATTATGTTTCATGATGCAGCAGTCCAAACCCATCACAACTTGTCAGTGTACTGTTGTCATACCAGTTTAACTTCTGTTTTCTGAAGCAGCAGACATGTTTTCAAAATTAAATTCTTGTTTTTTAAAATAAAAACGAATCTGTTCATGTTGTCCAATACATTGTTTCAAGCACTGCTGGAGAGCTCCAATTTCACATACCAAAAAAAGAAAGGATAAGAAATCCAGTTTCAGTCTTTTATCGGTGTGGTTCAGCACTACTGTGGAGTCCTGTTTTCAGCATTCACTCTTGCTGACTGTACTGTGTGTCTTTTCACCAAATTCTCTAAAGTGTTCAATTCTCTTATCCTTTCTGTATGTCTTTGCTATTTGACCTTTTCTGAATCTTCAATGACCCATGAAAAAAATATTTGTTGCCAGTTAAGTGTTCATATTTCTGCCTCTTGGAGCTTGTCCATAAACCATAGGATTCCATGAAGTTCAAGTGACATGTGATTAAACCAAATTCAGAATATATTATGCTGAAGATAGGAGAATAATGAAACATGCCCAAGTGTATTTTCATTAATTTTTCAGTAGTAGTTTACGGTTTGTAATTTTTAATCCCCCCCAAAAGAAAATTAATGATTTTATGTTAAGACTAATTCTGTGTTGAAAGTGCTGAATACTGACTGGATGGCATTTAGTATCTTTGGGTCAAATATGGGCTGGGGGGGGGGGGGCGGAATCTCTTGTCACTGTATTTTTTAGAACTTTTAAGAGAAGAACTATGGATGTTCATCCATAACAAAATTTGGAACAAATAAATGTTGGCATTCTCCTGCAATTCAAATATCAAATAAAAATTGAGCAAGAGGACATTCCTTGGCTTGATTGCCCGCCTTGCTAGCATAAATTTGAAGAGAGTATTCATGATCTTACTACACAATTACAATAGTTGCTAGCTGGTTGTTTGACAAAAGTTAAACTAGAGTTAATTTATATTGCTTAAAATGAACATAGCTCCCTAATCCAGTGTCGCAAAATAGCTGTTTTTGCATAAAGGTAGTATATTTATATAGGTACTCTAATCTAATACTCACTTTTATAATTACTGAGAGCCTGATAAGGAACTAGGGGACAACAATTTTGGAATCCCCTCCCCCAAGTCTTCAGTGCCCTCAGGGGCTTGAACAGTTGATTTTCCTTGTATCCATTTTGTCCCAATAACTGACTCCCAACTTCTCTAAATTCTTTGCTCAACTAGAGCATTTACAATCCTTATCAGGCCAGTTTTTAGAGTCTCTTCTCCTTTGTTGTTAATTTACAAATTTTCTGCATTCTGCAGAGCCTCTTATGTACACCCTGCAGAGCTGGCCAGTTCACTAATTAGATAAAATGACAATCTGGGAGCCTGCAAGGCTTTGCAAGAGGGGGGATAAATAATTTGGAAATTCCATCCCCCTTCTTTTATAGCGGTGATATTATCTGTCTTCAGCCCAAATCATGAAGAAACAACAGTAGTCAGATCTAATGAGTAGGGGTGCTTACCATCTGAACACAAAAGAACATTTAAAATGAAAATCTAATTCTGAAGATGTAAAATTAAATGGAGGAGTCAAAATTATTATCTCAAATGTAGGATGGATGAAGAATCTTTGGTGGATAAGTCATCCTTTCTTAGCAGGTAGCATTTTTGGTTGATAAAGAGGCCAATTTATCATGCTCATGATTTTTTTAATGCCTTAAAAAGTATTTTTAGTTTTAACCAATTTAATATTTTAAAGTGCCTATATTTAGTAACTAGGTTATTTTATTAATTCAGTACGATTCTCATTGAAGAATTATTGAAAGGGTCAAATGCTATAATGGTTATTCATGTTCAGTTTTCTTTTCAGAGCTCAATTTCTTTGCAGCATGTGGAAGCATGGCAGAGTAGCATGGGACATTGCTTGGCCAAATGAGAACATGAACATGGAAAACCATTGTTGTTCAACCTACATGTATTTATTTTCAGTAGACTACAGTATTCTCTCTTATTTTCTCTTTTTATTCTCTTTCTCTCTCCTTTATTCTGTAATTGTGCCTTTTATTATTACTATTATTTTAAATTGGCACACCTTCCTTCTTTCTTTTACTTAACACATTCTGTTTTCTGTTGGGGCTTCTTCAACATTTTTTCTCCTCTTCCCTTTATTCTTTCTTTGCCACCTTACGGTTTTCTTTTTGTTGTTTTGGTACACCCATTGCATGGCATATCTTTTGGGTACACCCACTGCATGTCTGTGTTTCTTCCTTCCTATTATTTTTGGTTCTCCCCAAACTTCTTCCTTTTCACAGTATTGGAACGCGGGAGGTAGTCACCCAGAAGAACTTGTGTGGCCTGGTGCCCATCCGGGATTTCAGGCTAGACCCCAGTCTTCTCTACTCCATTCCTTTGCTAGCTCTAAGCCCCAATTTACTGATTGTGTGGCTGTTTCTGAGCATTGCATACCTGGTGGCCAGATTACGTTGCAAATGAAGATATTAAAAGCAAACAAAGCAAAAATCCAATGACATGCCAGAATATTTATCGCCATCTGGTACCTATTTTGTCAAAAGAATGTGTCATAGCATTGTCTGCCAAGAATTATTATTATGCCTTACAATTTTGTGTTTCTATTGTGCTAAACTTGTAAATACACATCAGATTATTTTATGAAAAGGAATTGTATTGAACGCTTAAAACGGTTGTTACACTTTCAGTGCTTGTAACATAGTCTGACAGCATACCCGTTACCTCGGTACTTTAGCTAGCCTGAAGATTAGTTTCTCTTACCAAATATTTTTCAGGCATCCAAATCCTTTCTCTCTCATGCACTTTTGTTCCACACGTTTCATGTACTCTAGAGAAAGGAACCCTGTCTAAAAAATTTGTACCTTTTTTTGTATATTCTTAAACGTATGTTAGTCTTTCATATTAACATGATAGAAGATGAAAAAATGTGGGAGTTTGTAACACATTTGTCTGAACAATTCTACCTTTCTAACTTGAACTTCCAAGCATAATCTCTAAATTAGTATATAGAACCATGCACTTCTTCCTTTGTCATGCTTTTAAATATGTTGCAACATACTGTATCAACTAAAAAATAACTTGAATTGCAGTATACTGCATGCAATATACTTTCAGTATATTTATATATATACTTTTTTATTGTATCAAAAAGGGAAAGGTATGTAGAAAGAGTAACTTACTAATCATCTGTAGTTCCATTTGAATCTTCTTTTGGAAAAATATTTTTATAATATGTATGATGCCATCATAAGTTTACTACTGATGTTAAATATTGCCATAAAAAGTTGCACTAATCAGCTATTAACTTTAAGATAGTTCTGATGAAATAATCTTAAATATTGTAAAGATCCTAATATACATCAGAGACTGTTCCCAGCCAATCACACTCAATGTTAAACGAGAATTAATTTCTACCATTATTAAATGTATTTCTTTAAATATGTAAACATCCAAGTTCAGAAAACACAAAGCAAATACTAAATTTCCATTTTTGTGATTAATTTTATTAGGTAAAAAATGGTTAGATATTAAATACCAGTTATGTGGCTGAGAGAATTCCAAGTGTCATGTTCTGTTGTGCTACAAACTACACAAACTTAGGTGTATTGGATCAAATTAATTTTGACCGGCATAAGAGGTGGCTGTAGCCTCCACTACTGCTATCTGTGGATTCATATAATGCTCCATTGTGCCTGGATCCCATGATGCTCCAATAACTTCTGTAAGAAGCAGTCATGTGAGTTGGGTAGCTGATAACAGTTCTTTCACATATCAAAATTACCTTCCCCTTGGGAAGCCGTGATACTAGTGTTTAGAATATTCTGATAAAAATAGTTTACAAAAAGAAAATACAATCTAAAGCAAATAAAACATCAAAACACATTTGAGAGAAGGGCCCAGACCAGCCAAATTCCTGTTCTAAAAGATTTTTACAGAGTTTTGAAAACTCTAGCATGGAAGCAGAGCTCAAGAGTGAAGGTTTCATCTTCAGAAATGAGCTTCTAGAAATTATTACTAGGACAGCCTGTTCCCATCTCACACTGTCTAAACAATGTGCTTAGTGAGCAGTGCATATTAACTAAATGGTGAGGTTTAGGGCAAACTGAGAAAAAGGGAAAGGCAGGTATGAAGGTAGCAGGTAAGGTTAAAGGTCAAAACACAGCTTGAATTGTGCCTAGGAGCAGATCGAAAACAAATACAACTGATTCAGAACAAGTAGAATACATGCACATTTTTTCTTTAAAATATTGATGAGATGTAACTATGTCTGCTCGCCACTTGACTCACATAGGAGTGCATTGTGCCAGAACACTTGTGTCAGCAAGGTCACTATTTTCCGTCAGTTTTACTGTCACGTAATGCATGACGTCTTGACCGAAAAGATTAACCTGTTCATTTGAAGATAGTTTCAAGTGGGTAGTTGTATTGGTCTGCAGTAGAAGAGCTATTTTGAGCTCTTTGCTTCCTTAAAGACCAGCCAGATTTCTGGGGTATAAGCTTTTAAACCTCCCTTCATCAGATACCATTCATTTGAACTTGCCATTGCATATACTAAGTTGTGTTTCTTGGGGAAAAAAGAGTAGGAGTCTGCTCAACCAGCCTTTGAATCACAACAGTTTGCAAGGGCATACTTTACAGCAGGGGTAGTCAACCTGTGGTCCTCCAGATGTCCATGGATTACAATTCCCATGAGCCCCTGCCAGCATTTGCCACTTTGTCACCAGGAGTGAATAACCCCCCCTGCCCCACCAACCAGATTGGGAAGCTTTTCTAAGCCAGAAAAGTATTTTTAATACTTATTTTTCTTCCTTCAAGCAGCTACAGATAATTCATAGGTACGTTTGGTAGGCTGTATGATAGATCCCCTCCTCTTCTGTCGGATGCTGAAATAATAGCTGCTACATATATGTGCATATTGGAGCCCTGGAATGATCTGGGTTGCACCATAAGGTTTGCAATTTGTAAAAGCATGTACAGAGTAACCTGAATACATTGAACATGACAGTAGTTCCTTTATAATCAAAAGGTACTGTGCCTTTTTCTGTAATTGTAGCTGTTTTTTCCTAGAACAGTTTTGTGCTTTAAGAGGGAACACAAGTGACACTGAATTACATGAAACGTAATCAAGCAGATACAGTAAGGAATTAAGAGTTCCAATACAATGTTTGAGGAAGGAAAATAAAACCATTTACTTGTGAAATTAAACCACATAAAATTGTGCTTATAGGATACAGTTAATGAAGTTGGTTAATCCCAGCTATGTAAGAATATGTGCATAAGCCAGATAAAAATCTGTAAATGTATGCTCTTCTTGATTTCAGTATAAGAGAATGTATAGGCTTACCTCACAAACTAAAATCAAGAGGTTTTTTTAAAGCTTGTTTGACTGGGTTAGGCCTCATATTGAAATAAATGATTTTTAATGAAAATCTCAACTCACCCTGGAAATAAAGATGCCATAGCTTAACAAGGAGCATGTTAATTGTTGCTGTCATTAGTCTCTAAACTATGAATAAATTACATCTTGTCATATGTTTGTATACTGTCTTATAGTGATGCTCTAGCATGAAATCACTCTCATTTTCCCTTGTTAACTTCTGTGTGTCAAAAGAACCAAAGAAAGAAAATGGGAAAACATTGTATGATGGTCTAAGTTAATATATGTCTATCAAAATTATGTGCTTCCTTGCTGTATATCTGTTCTGGAAAGCCATCAGTTTTTCAGGAAATTGAATGGACTTTGCAGTAGAGTTCAAAATTGAATGTAGAAAGTGCAATTAGAGTTTAGAAAGTATTACCATTAAGGCAGCCTATTCTTAGCACTGCCTTTCTCAGGACAAGACTTTCTGCTTCAGTACAGATTGTCAAATGCTGCCAATGGTTGAAAGATCAGCTAGCAGTCTTGCATATACTACCTTTCCCATCCCAGTCATCTTAAATTTCCCTTGTAAAATCTCTCTTTTGTCACAATTTTATCCTGTTTTTCCCCCTGAAGAGGGCAGAGCCAAAATATGTAATTCTTTCCTCCTTCATTTTACTCTCACAACAATTCCCATGAGATGGGTTAGGCTGAAAGAGAGATACAGACAGACAGAATGTCCCAGTGTCACTCAGTGAACTTCATTGCAGAGTGGGGATTTGGATCCAGGTCTCCCTGATCCTAGTATGGCCCTATAATCACTAACCACAAAGGCTTTCATCAGGCCTTAACCATAGTTTACCATTAAAGGTAAAGGTATCCCCTGTGCAAGCACCGAGTCATGTCAGACCCTTGGGGTGACGCCCTCCAGCGTTTTCATGGCAGACTCAATACGGGGTGGTTTGCCAGTGCCTTCCCCAGTCATTACCGTTTACCCCCCAGCAAGCTGGGTCCTCATTTTACCGACCTCGGAAGGATGGAAGGCTGAGTCAACCTTGAGCCGGCTGCTGGGATTGAACTCCCAACCTCATGGGCAGAGCTTTCAGGCGGCTGCCTTACCACTCTGCGCCACAAGAGGCTCAGTTTACCATTAGGTATCGAAAATACTGACCCAAATTCCTCTCAGAGCCTGAAATTGGTCTGCACATTTTGGATAAGAAGGAACAGGGTTAGTGTTAACCATGATTAGCAAGCACTAGGCCAGGTGTTTGGAAGCAGTGACAGAATGGTTCGAGCAGAGTCGCCTGAAACTCAACCCCTCCAAGACGGAGGTCCTGTGGCTGGGGGGAAGGGGGCGGGAACAGATAGCGCGTTTACCCACCCTAGCAGGGGTGCAACTTACCATCGTGCCCCAAGCTAGGAATTTGGGTGTGACCATTGATGCCTCCCTGACTATGGAGGCTCAGGTCAAGAGAGTAGCGGGCCAGGCATTTTTCTACCTTCGCCAGGCCCGGCTACTAGCGCCCTACCTGTCCCCTGACCACTTGGCCACAGTGATCCATGCGACAGTCACCTCCAGAATAGATTTCTGTAACTCGCTCTACACAGGCCTACCCTTGTCCCTGATCCGGAAACTACAGCTGGTACAAAATGCAGCTGCCAGGGTCCTCACTGGAACATCTTGGAGGGCCCACATCCAGCCGGTGCTGAGGCAGCTGCATTGGCTGCCAATTGCTGCCCGGATCCGGTTCAAGGTTTTGGTTTTAACCTTCAAGGCCATACGCGGGTTGGGACCCACATACCTGAGGGACCGCCTACCGCTCTATGCCCCCCACAGGGCCTTACGCTCTGTGGGTGAGAACCTGTTGGTCGTCCCCGGCCCGAAGGAAGCGCGCCTAGCCTCGACCAGGGCCAGGGCTTTTTCAGTCCTGGCCCCTACCTGGTGGAATGAGCTCCCGGGCGATCTGCGGGCCCTGCGGGATTTGTCAGCTTTCCGCAGGGCTTGTAAAATGGAGCTCTTCCACCAGGTCTATGGTTGAGGCTGGGGTCAGCAAATCAGGGACATCGCTCCCCCCCTAGGAGTTGGAGTGTACGCTACTCCCCTATCCTTTCCTCTTCACCTCTTAATAATTGGGGGAGGGATGGGATTTTTAGCCGCCATGTTAGTAGAGTGATGTTTTAATGGGAATTTTAATGGGATTAGTTGTTGTGACCCGCCTCGAGCCTATCGGGAGAGGCGGGAAATAAATCTAATAATAATAATAATAATAATAATAATAATAATAGGGCTGGCACACTAGTCAGTTGTCCTACAATTACTTGACCACAAATATTCTATGAAGCCAAGGCTATACATGGGCAGGTGACAGCTATCCTTATTGTTTCAGGAGGATGCCATAGTTTTTTAGTGAGGGCAAGAGTATGAGGTCCTTTTGCCCCAAATCCCTACAACCATCAGGTACTGCCCAGCAGCACAGAGAAGCTTATCCTACCGGCCAGCTGCAGTAATTGCCTCTGTACGTTTTCTTTAAAGAAGTCATGTTACTTGATTTTAATTTTGAAACTGCCGTATAGACTGACCCTGGTAGTAAACAATAAAAGCCAAAGGGAAGAAAACTGTTTAATAAATTGTTCAATAGTGATTTCTTACTTACAATTTTTGTAATGTGAATGTCATTGTTTACACAAAAGTTAAAATATTTGACTAGTATTAAATTTATTGACCAAATCTTTTTTGACCAGTAAAATAGCCACCCTAATATATACTTATAAATAAATTATTTAAAACCAGGAAGGAAGTGGAAATCTGTACCCCGGGGGGGGGAGGAGAGGAGAAACGACGACACACACATATGATCCCAACGCCCACTGCTGTTCTTCTAACCATCATCTGTAATCAGCAATATTCCTTCTACAGTAGGCAAATATGAAGAAAAGATTACATTCAAAAATGCTTTACAGCTTTCTGGTATATGTTGATGACTATAATAAAAATATTGTCCAAACAATTTAGCAGTGTCAGAATTTGGGGATTGTGATTCGGTGTGAAGACAATAGACTGATTACACACTATTTATGCATGGCAAATTATCCAGTTATTCTTCTAGCTCTCAGTAAAGCTCTTGCTAAACTGATATGTAAGAAATCATAGTTATTGAAAAGCATTCATTTCAAGAGTAGCATTTTCTTTAAACTCATTTATCCCATGGTGGCTTGGATCAGAGTTTTAGGGCCCTATATGCAATGAAATGACCTAAAACTTCAGAGCACATGTATCATGAAATTTATAGGAGCATCACAGAGAGAAATGTGCATTGCAACTAGATACACTGCTGCTTTTTAGAACTGCAAGACTTAGTAGCCAGACATAGCATGTTTCTACTTCATGTTCATCATACTTGCATTGTTTAATAACCCACTGCTTCCAATATTTGCCATGGCAAATGATTCAAGCACTCATTATAGCATTTTAATGTCATGAAATGACCAGCTCATGTCACCCTAGCCAAAGTATTTTAATTTTTTTTGTTTTGTTTTTACTGCTGTCATTTTTGTGCTTGTCTTTTTTTCCCCAGTGAGGGTTGTCGACGAGAAAATACAATGAAGAATGTTGGATGTCGCAAGTATGCGTTTAATTCCCTGCAACTGAAGGCTTTCCCCAAGCATTACAGGCCTCCCGAAGGAACTTACGGAAAAGTTGAATCATAAGATTACTGTGTCTTGTAATCAGTCGTTCCGTTAAAACATGTGAATACACTCAACTTTAGTACATGAACTTTGACAGTAAAGTCAAAAACAATTTTTGTACGTTTCACTAAGTAATACTGAGCATGGAATTTTATTAAATTGAATTCCCTAGGAATTCTCTGACCCCTTATAACATGAAAATATTGTGATGACTATCTGCTCATGTAACTATCCATCAGTTTATGTAAAATGCCTGAATATATCACTGATTTCTTTCTTATATGCCTAAAGAAGGGGGGTAACTCCTAGTCTGTCCAGGATTTTATGAATGATATTTAGGCAGCTGTTTCACACATCTTTTTATACTGGTTTGATTTGAGATTTTCATAATACTTTTTAGAACCTCGGAGTTGTAAATAGTAAACTAAAGGGCGCAAGGCAGTTTGGTAAGAGGCACTGTTACAGCAAGAACTCTGCTTTTAAATCTAGGGCAGCACAATACATTTAAAGCCAGAAGCTTAATATGTTTTACTGTGTATAGAACACTATTCATTTGTAATATACAAGCCCAGGAACTGACACAAGACCCACCTAGTGCAGAAACTGGATTGGGCCTGTGATGCCTTCAGTTAAAGAGTTTACAGTTTTTTATTACCTGTCAAGCCAACATTTCAGCCAGTTTAGAGGGAAGAACCTGTTGACTTGCATGGCCATGCTGGTGATTGCAAGACCCAGACAGGAAAAAAAAAATATGTGAAACAGGACTACAGTGAGGAAGGGGATCAGGTGAGATCCATTTGCATCAGTGGAAAAACTGGCAGGATCCAATCTAGTGCTTACGAAGCATGGTCGAGTAATAGTTGCGTACAGCAAATCACTGCATGTGACTTGTAATCATGGGTGGTAATTGTGAACAGTAAGACTCCAGTGGCAAATAAACTATGTTTTCTTAACTGCATTGCAGACTAGGAAAGAAAGTGCAAACTGATCTGCTCTGTAATGTACCAACAGGGCTTGGTCACTTGTATATTTGGATCATCTGTGGATTCAATCCCTGTTACTCTGCACCCTTTTCTATGTATGTTGTACTTCACACAACATTGTTCAGAAAAAAAACAGATTTTCGAAGTAAATCTCAGGATCTAGTCCCCTACACACACTCTTGCTCACTGCAGTACCTAATGCAGGTTACTTGAACAGTTTAGCTCAGGGGTAGTCAAACTGAGGCCCTCCAGATGTCCATGGACTACATTATGTACTACACAAAGCGAATGCTGGCAGGGGCTTCTGGGAATTGTAGTTTGCCTACCCCTGGTTTAGCTGTTCCATGCAAGCAAGCCTCCTATCAAATACCTAAATTGCTTGATGGATAGCGTGATCATGTTTATCAGTAGGAGAAGAGTTGTTGTTTTTTTATCCCACTTCTACCTACCTGAAGGAGTCTCAAAGTGGCTTACAATAGTCTATCCTTCTCCCCACGACAGAAACCCTGTGAGGCAGGTGAGGCTGAGAGAGCTCTGAGGAACCTACGACTGGCCAAGGTCACCTAGTTGGCTGCATGTGGAGGAGTGGGGAACCAAACCCAGTTCTCCAGATTAGGGGCCGCCTCTCTTAACCACTGCACCTATCTGACTCTAGGAACATCTGAGCCACTGAGATCTAGGGGCTCAGGTGTGCATAAACCTGCATAGTTTTCTGATTCTGTGGTTTTCTGATTTCTCCTTTTCCCTTACATTTAGATAACATTATTTTAAAGTAAAAAGGACTTTATACTTCCAGAGCATTATGTACTACACAAAGCCAGATATTTCTGTCTCCCTAATAGTTGAGCATGATATTTTGAATATTAGTTCTACCCAGAACTTTCTTTTTGTCAATACCCACTACTTCAAGACAGTGGTGGTTTATTTTTTCATTCATTTTGTTACAGCATCATTAGAAAGTGGATTCAAATGAGGAGTCGTGTTGGTCTGAAGTAGCACAATAAAATCAGAGTCCAATAGCACCTTTAAGACCAACAAAGATTTATTCAAGGCATGAGCTTTCGAGTGCTTGCACTTGAAAGCTCATGCCTTGAATAAATCTTTGTTGGTCTTAAACATACTTGCATTCGAAAGCTCGCGCCTTGAATAAATCTTTGTTGGTCTAAAAGGTGCTACTGGACTATGATTTTATTAGAAAGTGGGTTTCCTTTCATTTGTTGATTAACAGTACCAATTGGTGTACTGACGCCTAAACAGCTGTAAAGTGTAAATTCCTATTTTTCTTCTGAGACCCAGTTCACATATTTGCTTTTGAGATGATAACATCAAAGCACAGTGATTTTCTTGCATGGGAAAGCATTGTGTGAAAAGCCCTCATATGACAAACTCGATTACCACTTTTTAGAGGGAGATTAATTTACCCCCTTGTCGATGGATCCAGCACAAAAACAGACACGTGAATGCAGCACTAGACGGTAAGATGGTACAATACATTCCACTGCTGGCCTGATACGCATTTAGCAGTTCCTCCAGTAAATAGTGTATATTTCAAAGCAAATCATATCATATTTTACCTTGGCTTAATCTCATGTATGGTATTCAAAGATTTTCCTTTCACTAAGGCTACAATCCAAAACACACCTTTATTTAGAATACAGTTATTTAGAATAATGGGTCTTGTAATGGAAATATGGTTCATTTTGCCTCAAGAGAACACCTTATTACACATGTGGTATTATCTAAGTGCGTTTTACTTCTTTCTGATGTTTTTGTTTGCACTTTAATTTCTTGCAGCTGTTAATTATTACGTTTGTACCAGTGGTAACTGTTTTTCACGGTTTGCTGTTAGCAATTCAATGTCTTAGTTGCCCCGCAGGCATTCTAATCAGGATTTTGCTGAATTTGGTTTCTTTTTACTGCTTTGTTCTTCCTTGCCGTTACAAAATGATTATCCCATGTAATCTGTTTAACTGCGGAACTCTGCACCTTGTCCAATGTTGTGAAATATGTTAATATACTGTTGAGAAATTCTTACTGGTACAGTAGACAAACTAGTATTTTTTATTTATTGTCTCTCCACCACTTATTTTGATATATTTTAAACATGTATTTAAAATACCTTCAGTCTCAGTTTCTAATGAAGAGTTCAGTAATTCTAATGTTAGCAGTGTTGATGGTTGTGCATACAGACATATGCCTGTATGACCATTCTAGATAGGACACCTGTATCCTGTTTTGGCCAACTTTTATAGGTGTGCCAGTTCATTTATAGCAGGGGTAGTTAAACTGCGGCCCTACAGATGTCCATGGACTACAATTCCCTTGAGCCCCTGACAGTGTTCACTGGCAGGGGCTCATGGGAATTGTAGTCTATGGACATCTGGAGGACCGCAGTTTGACTACCCCTGATTTATATGGAAAGCATAGCTCGGCATATACAAGGAAATGCCTGTTGCACTGCTCTTTTCATTGAATAAATGTGAACCACATATCACTGGAGGACAGTTTGTGCCTCGAAGCACAAAATGTGCTCTTGTGTGGGACATACGCACTGTAAAATGTGCCAGTGAAGTTTTTGGCCCGATGACCAACCAATTTGCTTAGGATCACATCCATTAAGATCCTTTTCAAATGCGATCAGCGGCCTTCATCAAATACTTGAAGTAACCAGTTAAAAATTGCTTGTTTTACAAAACTGCATTCACATTGGACTTTGCTAACAGCAATCAGAATAATTTCAAAACTCTTCATGCACGTTCTTTGCTCTCCTTTTTAAAGGGGAAGAAGCACCAGTTGCAGTCTTGAATTAGACACAGGGAATGGGTGCAATTGGCTGATCTCACTCTTTCTGGTTGCAATAAGTCGAACAACGTTGTCCAGCTCATCTTTTATACATACAATATGTCTTGTGCATAAATAGGATCCACATAAGCCGGAGTGAGCAGAGCTTGATCAGAAGTGGAAAACTGTGAAATCACAAATCCATGTAGGAAATGTCATACGTCTGATATATATATTTTAAATGCTTTGTTTTATTTTTGCACAGGAAAGACATTCTTGAGGATTATCATGATATGAAGTTCTAGCTAATGTTCTTTTTGAGTACCTTTATTATTTTTTTAAATGAGGCATACTTCAGAAGAAAACTGCTGCCAAGTTATGTTCTATGTATATTCTGTGAAAGCTCCCACAGCACAGTTGCCTTTTGGGTTTCATCTATGGGTGTAGAGCTAATGTACAGCACAGTTTTGTCCCAACACAGTTGTACTTGCCAAGCTTTGTGCATTGAATTATTTTATTTATTTGGTTGTTTGGGGGCAGTATTAATATAAACATACGGTTACTGTTTTATATAGTCTTAATTCATGCAATCCATGTATGCTGTAAATGTGCTAGTCTTTAGGGATAAAAAAAATAAAGAACTGACAAAAATGCTGAGAGGACTGTTTTTTAAAAGCATTACTGTTGTGTGATTTCCAAGGGTGTGAGTTTAATTTCTTTATTGAACTAGACCATCCGTTTTCCTTAGTAGAAATCAAGACTGCTTTGATGCTCTTGAGCTTTTGTTTAGTTCTTATTTCATGTTGCTGATGAAGGCATTCCTACTGCTGGGCTTTCAGACACAATAAAGAATGACTGTATATTTCTCCTCTTCGTAGTGCTTAGTGAGTCCATGCAAAGTGAGGATTCACTCATAATGTCCAAAGGTGAGGGGCTAAAGCCCACAAATGCTTATGCTGTAATGAAAGCTTGTTAGTCTTGTTTATCCTTCTGAGGTTTACAATTGGAAGTCTAATGTGATTTGGTCCAATATTTTTTATTATGCAGCTGCAAGAGCAGCAGTGTAGGTAAGGTTTTCAGTGTTGTACCATTCTAATAACTGTATATTGTATTAATCACAAAACTGAGACAGTCTGAGAAACTGGCACTGAGCATCCACTTGGAAGCATGGGCAGTTGGCACAAGTTTTAGAAAAAACCCACATAAAAGTCTAAGCTTTATCATAAGTTAAAATTTCACTGATAATGCTGAAAGTTTGTAACGGACCTTGTGCACCCCAAATGTCTTCCATTAGTTCTTATATGCAGCTTTTCTCTCCCTGAAGGAGTCTCAAAGCAGCTTACATTCTCAGGGCTGTGATGAGCTCAAGGTCACCCAGCTGGCTGCATGTAGAGGAGGAGCCCGCCAGATTAGAAGCTGTGGCTTTTAACCACTACACAAGTTGGTACATACCACCAGGTGCTGAGGGGACCGAGTTATACAATGAAAAGCAAAGAAAAACATTACCTTTCCCATATAATTCAGTGATTTTTGTTTTCCATAAACAAGCACTCACTCATGTTCCAAAATAGATGTTTTAGTCTAAATTCTCTTTCTCTGCAGGTTGAAAATACAACAGTGAACATGATTTAAAGGCTATATAAATGTTGAATAATAATTTGATTACATGTTAGTGTTAAATACCATCAGGCATTTGCTTGAGTCCGGCTGGCTCAACAACATCCACAGGTCCCCCTCCTCCATGACCTGTATCAGCCTGACCTCCTTGGGGGTTTGTCTAAGTTGTAGTTATTGCTGGCCAAAGCCATTGGAGTTCTGTTCAGATCCACTGTTGGATTGCTGCTGATGTGTTATTTTGTGACTGTGTTATATGTTCAGACTGTTCCATGTCCCCTGCAATGTTGTATGTGAACCGCCCTGAGTGGTATAGAAATCTAATAATAAATAAATGGTGCAGAAAGGGACAGCCTTAAATTCTATCAGAACTGGGTGTAAACTGCATGGAGCTTTTATTCCAACCCCAGATCGATTCAGTCCCTGCCCTCTACACAGAATACGATTTCCGTTTGGATTTTGGGCGATTTAAATTTTCCTTCTGCAGCAAGAAGGATTGATCCGGAGTGACCCTACCTTTATTGTGCGATATCTCAGACTGCTTTTAATCCTCAATATCCGGATTGGGAAAGAAAGCTCTGTGGTAGAGAACCTCTGATAGGCTACACCTGGTCATGTGACACGCTTGCCTTAAAGGAGAAACCCCTAATTTCTCTCAACTTCTGTCGGTCCTGGATTTTTCCTCCCTCCTCTGCCTTTTTTGATCTTCTCCCCCTCCCCCAAGAAAAGAAAGAGGCTCCCTGCCTGGCTCCTCTCCCCCCCCTTCAAGAAAACAAAGAAAGAGTCTCCATTTGCCTCCCCCTCTCTTCTGAGCCTCTCTAACCACATGCAGAAGACTTCTCTTTCAGTGGGGGGGGGGAAGAGGAAGATCTGAGTTCAAAGCGATCTGAATTCAACAGGATCAACAATGGAATAAACAAAGTAAGTGCAGACTCTGCCCTACTCATATAAACCTTTATATAACAATTTCCAATTTAATCCTGTATGACAGCAACTGCAAGTGTCTTGACTATTAAACTGTTTTTTTTTATTTTAGAAAAGAGATGAGGTACCAAACATATAAAGACTGGTGTCTATAGAACTATACAACTAATACTCAAAGAGTGCCCCAGTCTGGATAATAAGACATTTTCAAAATCTTGGGGCTTCTGTGCTGTGGCATTAGGATTAGCCATTAAAAAAAATGCTTTCTACTTCAATTCAAGTTTATTCATATGGCCACAGACCAGAAAGCAAATAAAAATCTAAAACTTTGTTCTCTGGTTCTCTTGATGTTGCTGGACTCTTTAAAAGTAGCTCTTTAAATATTGGATGGTGAATTCAGGGCTTGTCTGTCCACAATTGTCTGGGGTGACAGGACAAAGGAATTGCTTTAAAAGATGGCAGAGAAATTGAATAAATACCTATTTTCACTGTGGAAAATGTGAGGCATATACTTGTGTCAGACCTGCTGTTTTAGGCTATGATGTCTAAAGAACTGAGTCGTATTGAGATGATGGGTTAGGAAGTTCTAGGACTACTAGGCAAACTGAAACCAGTATGCCTGCAGGACAGGATGGCGTGCGCATGAGGGTTCTTTAACTCAAATACCACATCGTCAGCCGAATTAGTTTATGTTACTTGTTGCTAAAACTGGCCTCTTTGCATGATATAGCAGATGACTCGAAAACATCACATTTTTAAAAGGGACAGTTAGCCTTACATTTGTTCCAGGTGAAATTGTAACTGCTGTTAAGGATTTGCTATTAAGTAAGTAAATTATTTATTGTTGTTTTTGAGGAACAAAGTCCGAGGGAACATCAACATGGCTTCTGCAAAGGGAAGTCTTAGTTCACCAGTCGCTTGGAATTCTTTGAGCAGGTTAACAAGTATGTCAATAAGGGCAGTTTAATAAACAATGAATATACTTGGCCTTCCAGAAGGCTTTGGATAAGGTACTTTGCCAACGCCTACTGAGGTAGCAATCATGCGATAAGAGGACTGAATTTCTCATGGAGTAAATGTTCATTAAATGGGAGGAAGCACAGGAATAAATGAACAGTCCTTTCAATGAAAGGAAATAAGGAGTGGAATCCTACCAGGATCAGTATTGGGCCCAGTTCGATTTAATTTGTTCATAAATGACATTGGTGCTGAGGAGTGTAGTGGTCCAGTTTGCAGATGATACCAAATGATCCAGGTGCGGATTCTGAAGCGCTACTGGATAATCTCTCTCTTGGGTGCGTGGATGACTACATGACAAATGAAGCTCGGCATGGGTAAATATAAGGTGATGCATATTGGAACAAAAAGGTAATAATTTTAAATACATGCTAACAGGGTCTGAATTGGCTGAGGGCACAATTAGACATGACCATATTCCTGTGTACAGTCCAAGGTTGCCACTGTCTTTTCAGAGCCTAGTGGGGACAATTCAAAAATGCTGTGAGGGCCTGATCCTGATTGGACCCACAAGAAGATGCTCTTGTTTTTCCCCCTGCTTTTCCCGCTTTTCAAAGCGGCTTACAATTGCCTTACCTTCCTCTGCCCGCAACAAACACCCTGTGAGGTAGGTGAGGGGAGAGCTCTGAAGGAACTGTTCTGTAATAACAGCTCTAACAGGACTGTGACTAGCCCAAAGTCACCCAGCTGGTTGTATGTGAAGGAGCGGGGAATCAAGCCTGACTCTCCAGATTAGAAGCAGTCACTCTTAACCATGAAACGAAGCTGGCTCCAAGTTCATCTAATTCAGTGGTTCTCCACCTGGGGGTCGGGACCCCTTTGGGGGTCGAACAACCCTTTCACAGGGGTTATGGCAGGGCGAGCAGTTTGGCCGGGAGGGGGGCGCCATCCACTCAACAGCCTTGCGGGGTAGATTGAGATAGAGCATTTGTCTGGAGCAGTGGAAAAGAGCGAGATCGGCATGGTAGGACAAGAGGCAGAACCGAACTGAGAAACCCTGGGAAAAAAAACTATTTATATACAATCATGAACAATGGATCGTCACACCATTTGGTTCATTTCGGTTTAATTTCTTTGAAAGAACACTTGTATAACTTTATGATTTGGGGTCACCACAACATGAGGAACTGTATGAAAGGGTCGTGGCATTAGGAAACACGAAAAATTAGACTATGGTGTTAATTATACCTGGTATATTTTTATGCCAGGAAATTTATGCTATAAATGGATCACTGAGATAAGATACAACTTTACATATTCAAGATACATCATTTTAAAAAACACACACAACAAATCTCCCACCATATATCTATCTGGCTAGTTTCCCTGTATTATACAACTTCTGAATTATCTCTTCTAAATTATTTCATCTCTGCTGGAAGAAGCAATGTAAGTAATAGGTATTATGTGGGAAATACATAATACCTTATTGGATCTTCTGATTTTTTGTTTTGTTATGGGGTGTTGATTTAGTTTCAGCAGTGGAAACCTATTTCCCCCCTATGAGGCAAACAGCAACTGGAGGCACAGAGTCAAGAAGAGTTATATTCCCTGTCCATGAATAGTTCTGCATGCAAGCTGACTGCCCCCCTCCCCGGTGCAATTAAAAAAAAAAGTAAAGTTGCATTTCCTGCCTCTGCATAGTGACTGAGCTTCCTGCGGGGGGGGGGGGTCTCCCATCCAAGTGTTACGCAGGACTGACCCTACTTAGCTTCTGAGCCTGATACTGGGTAATAAAAAAACCCATTTAGAGATATCGTTTACAATGAAATTTTGTCCTAAGACTAGTTTCCACTAGTGGTTCCTTATACGATGATTAGGTTGTGTAACTATTCTGTACATTACACAGTAATAAATTAGATACCCATTAACTTACATGTTATAAATTGTGCTACTTCATTTGTAGTTCAAATAGACTGGAATATAGTTCCCCAACGTGATCTTGGAGAGAATTTCAAACATCAGGTAAGGATGGGGGGGGGGGAGTTGTAGAAAGTTTACTGGAAGGCACTGCGGGGAGAGAAATGATAGTACTCTGAATAGGAGAATGTTACAGGGTTTTGATATAAGTTCTAGCGAAGGTATCATATTTCTTGACACTTAAGGTCATTAATAAAAGCATAACATAAACAGATAAATAGAATAATCAAATGTCAAGAAGCTGGATTTTATTTCCCTCCTCTCTTTCAATCTACAACACAAATAGGTTCCTCAGTCTCATGAGTATCCTGTTAGTACTTAGGGGAGCTTTTTTTGAGGAAGCTTGTCTCCAACCTGCTCTTTAGAGAGAAGTGAGGGTAGATCAGGACCTGAAGCCTTTCCCAGTATGTGTGGTAGTAATTGGGCTTCCTGTGGATCACCCTTCCCTTCCCCCCTGAGTGCTCAATTTGAAGGAGAGTTGGGTGTGTGAAGTCAAGAAAAACGTGATTTTTCTTACTTTTGCAAGAATGTGTGTGTGTCTGTCCACCCATCTGTGAGGGCAATTAGTGAAATTCATTCTGACCAGGGAGGGGATCTGTATGGGAAACAAACCCGTACAAATATATTTACAGAAAATATAAATTACTTCAAGCACAGTCGTGGTAATTTAGGGCTTAGTAGCTAGAACAGAGGATCCTGTGGGATCAGTACAAAAATCATTCTATTTCTAGTAGCAGCAAACGAGACATGTCCAAGCATTGGGCATGGACGGTGACAGCCATGCCTTTGGCATTCAGCCGTATAGTGCACTGGCAGATGGGCAGAGTTCATTGCCAGGAGTCTTGTAGGTGAGGTGGTGACTCAGTGACATCATGTTTGCTTTGCATGCCTAAGGGCCCAGACCCAATCTCTAGTAACAAGAATAAGGTGATCAGATTTTAACATTGGTAAAGCGGGATACTATTGACCGGGGGGGGGGGGTCTTGATTAAAAATTTGGTCTATATGGAGCGACAAAAAATTTCATAGAATGCAAAAATATAAATTTCAACATATGTACAATTTGCCAGGTGCCCCCAGATGTCCCTCTAAAAGTGGGACAATCTGATCACCTTAAACAAGAATCAGGCAGGTGAACAAAAGACCTCTACATGAGACCCTACCTGCGGCCAGCAGCCGGAACAGACAACACACGGACCACTGCAGACAGTTTCACTTAACAAAATGCGGTTCTACCATCAGCTTTGGTGCATTTGTGTCCAACCCTTCAGACGTCTCATTTTTTGCTGCGACACACTGGCCCGGCTTCCCCTCTAAATTACTACTGGTTTTAGAGTCTAATAGCACCTTTAAGACCAACAACGATTTATTCAAGGCGTGAGCTTTCGAGTGCATGCACTCGAAAGCTCACGCCTTGAATAAATCGTTGTTGGTCTTAAAGGTGCGGTGGGACTCTGTTTTTGTTGCGCTACTTCAGACCAACCCGCCTACCCCCTGAATCTCCTGGGTTTAGAGGCTCCTTAGGGACCCAGCCCAACTAAGGCTGCCTCTTTCCCTAGGCGTAGGGTTTCTGCGCCGCTGACTGGCAGCCAGCCACGCCTGGGGCCCGTGGCCTCTTCATCCTGGGGAGGGGAGCGGAAGTGGGAATTGGCCCTTTCGGAAGCCAGTGGCCAGGCCGCTGCCCGGCGCGGAAGGATTTGCTCGCCGTTCATCCCGTCGCCGAGTCCTCCTAGCGGTCTCGCTTCGGCCGCCTCCTCTCGGAAGCGGCGGGGCCAGCCTCGGACTTTCGCTTGGCTGGCTGGAGAGCAGAATAGACACAAAGGTAGGGAGCCTGTCACTCAGGAGGGCAGCTCGTGCCCCCCCCCCCAGCAGCCATTCCCCGACCACAACCTCGCGCGCTCCGACGGCTCCCGTGCCCCTGGGGGGTGGGCGGCAAGACAGGCGTAGGCTCGAGCCGTCCCCGCTGCGAGTGCTGGCTGTCCCTTCGCCTGGCCCAGGGTTAAATCCAGAAGTGGAGGGAGGTGGTTGGGGCTGGGTTTGTGAGCGCCTGTTGAATTGCTTTCTAAACTCTGCCTATTTCTCTCGCCTTTCAGGGTAGTCTACCTGTGGTCCTCCAGATGTCCATGGACTACAATTACCATGAGCCCCTGCCAGCAAACGCGGGCAGGGGCTCATGGGAATTGTAGTCCATGGACATCTGGAGGACCACAGGTTGACTACCCCTAAGGGCAGCATGTGGTTCGGGCTTGCTCCTTTTTATTCTCACAATAAGTGCAAGCACCCTTTATCAGACTATGGATTCCTTACATGACAGTGGGAATATATAGGAAAAAATTACTTCTGTTACATTAGTAAACTGTGTTGCACATCTGTAGTTTGCAATCTGGCCAGAAGTATTGAACACTCAGGTGCTTAATGGGCACAGTCTGAGATTCAGATGCTTCAGAGCACATATGCTGGAGAATAAGGTTGGATCGCTTCTGAAGGCAGATTATACCCATGGAAGATCACTTTTTAATGCTCTCTTGTTTGGAAAAAAATCCCTTGCAAATAGAAATCCAACAGTGCAAGCAAATAGATGAGTAGTATCTTTCTTCCTTTTTCTATTTGCATATATGAAGGAGGAGGAGGTTGGTTCTTATATGCCGCTTTTCTCTACCCGAAGGAGGCTCAAAGTGGCTTACAGTCACCTTCACTTCCCTTTCCCCACAACAGGCACCCTGTAAGATGCGTGAGGCTGAGAGAGCCCTGATATCACTGCTCGGTCAGAACAGCTTTATCAGTGCTGTGGCGAGCCCAAGGTCACCCAGCTGGCTGCATGTGGGGGAGTGCAGAATCGAACCTGGCTTGCCAGATTAGAAGTCCGCACTCCTAACCACTACACCAAACTGGTGTATTTTTTTTTAACGGAAGGAACATTCAAAGCTAAAATCCACTAAGAAGAAGAAGAATTGGCCTTTATACCCTGCTTTCACTACTTGAAAGAGTATTAAAGCAGCTTAAGGCTGAGAGCACCCTGACTGGACTGCTCTGTGAGAACAGCTCTAACAGGACTGTGACTAGCCCCAAGGTCACCCAGCTGACTACACAGGGAGGAGTGAAATATCAAATCCAGCTCTCCAGATTTAAAGCTGCTGCTCTTAACCACTACACCAAGCTGCCCTTTAAAGGGATCCGATCCTTTCTAATACTTTCAGTCTGAAGCTGCAAGATCTTTCCTACTACCTTATTCTTCAGCATTTTGAACCAGGTCTTAAGATTTCTTCATTAGAAATTTCTTATAGTTTGTGGTTACAATGCTCAAACACTGACACTGCCCTCATAATTGACTAAACTGATCAGCAGATTTAAAATATTAGTACCAACACTTGCAATGCATTTGAGTATCAACTTCTTTAGAAAAGGCATTCTTACCTAAACAGAATTAACATTCCTCTTCAAACGTGGGGCCTGATATAAACATAAGCTCTCTTTTGGTCTAGTGCAGGGGTAGTCAGACTGCGGCCCTCCAGATGTCCATGGACTACAATTCCCAGGAGCCCCTGCCAGCATTCGCTGGCAGGGGCTCCTGGGAATTGTAGTCCATGGACATCTGGAGGGCCGCAGTTTGACTACCCCTGGTCTAGTGTGTTCTCAGAACAGCCCTGTGAGGTAGATTAGGCTGACTTTGTGTGACTGGCCCAAGATCATTGAGCAACTTTCCATAGCAAAGTGAGGACTTTTCAGATCCTTGCCCGATTCTGTAACCAGTCTCCTGTAAAGTGGTATAACAGTCTCCTGCGAAGTCTCCTGCAAAGTGGTATAACATTGCCAGGATTCTGTTACTGCTCTGTGGTGGCTGGGTAAGAAGTAATATAACTCCTTGTTTAAGGGGAGTGTGTTAATTTTTTGTAGGCCTTTCTGAAATGAAGAAACTCCTGCTGATTGATGCTGATTGTGGTGTCGATGATGCTCAGGCCATAATGATGGCTCTAGCAGCTCCCAGTGTTGAAGTCCTGGGAATCACTTGCTGTTATGGAAACACCGTGTTGGAAAACACATGTCGAAATGTACTCCGTGTATTGCAAATTTGTAACCAACTGGAGGTAATGTACCCCTTCACATATATCTAAATAACATATCTAAATAACATTCATAACAAATGTGGTGTCACATGAACATAATGGACCAACTTGTGTACAATGCTGAAAGAGTAGTTCTGTCTGTGATCCCAGGTATCATGGGTGAAAATTGACTGGGTGAAAATTCATTATAATAGATAATTCCCTTCTCTTTTCAGTTTTTTTTCCAAAATGATCATACCAAATAAGCCTCAGAAAGAACAGAGCAAAGCGAGGAATAACACAGGAAGTAAACAATTAGGAGACAACTTACTATGGATGCTCAAAAAATCCTGGCATCAACTTGAATGCCAGACCAAATCAATACCTTTATGTGGAAGCAGCCTTGGCTGCAAAGAAGTACATACCAAACACCTGTGGATAAAGGCAAAGAACATATACTAATCAGTATCAATGATACAAGAATCTCACCGTGGAGTGTCAAAACAAGGTCCAGGAGCTTTATTCTTGCTGGTGAGGCCTACTGCAGCCCACTATAAATGCTTAAGAATGGATAAATGCTTAATCTTTCGCTTGAAGTTTATTCCGCTGGAGCAGAATAAACATTTTCAAACTGATAGATAGTTTGGTATCAAAATTAGGTAGAACTGAGACTAAAAAGTAAAGTATGTGACCTCTGCTGGAAAGGGAATTTTGTCCTCTAGTTATGTAAGCACCCATGATTTTAACACTCAAAAACCTACCATGTGAATTTATTTGTTGATATACTGTAAAAACAGATGCTCAGTCCTGTCAACAAACCAATTAAGCTTAGGCAGTAGGATAAATGTTTTTGATGAAAGTTCGACAACTGCAAGTTTACTAGTTGCTCTGTGGTGCTTATACACCAACACAAGCCTATAGGGTCACCATTATCTTGTTTCAGCAGAATCAAAATGTTTTAAATTCATATTATATTGGTATCCTGTTTAGATTCCAGTTTATCCTGGTGCTGCTGCTCCCATACTTGGCAGCCCTGTGCGTGGGTCTTTTTTCCATGGAAAAGATGGCTTGGGTGATGTACCAGATCCTAATGCTCCAGGACCTGAACTTCTGCAGAAAGAACATGCCGTGCTTGCAATATTAAGAATAGCCAATGAGCGACCTGGTCAGGTGAGATCATATAGCTATTTTAAATCTGTAATAGGCTAAAAACCCTAATTGTTACCTGCTGGCACCCTGAGCTTTTGGCTCAGTTGACACATTTAATGGCATGTTCATTAATATTCTGACTGCCCAGGGGTGTGAGGATCTTCAGTTATCCAGAAAAGCAAACTCAAGCAAAAGATTTCATTTGTTGAGCAAGAAAGCATACTCAGTAAAACATGGTTGAAACTGAGGCAAGAAGCATGGGTCACCACGTATAACTCTGGCCCTGCTCCCCCCCAAAGGAATACAGAGAAAGCAGGAGGGCATCAAATAGTCTCAACAACCGGATAGTGGGATCCCAAGGTTGTGTTCCGGAGGGGAGTAAAGATGGATAGGGTGAGAGTTATAGGAAGGGGACAGGAAGAATGCAGGAAGGAGTGTCAGGGCAATAAAGAACATAAGGCAATAAAACATGGCAGACAGGACTGGTTGACTACAACCCCTACAGGGCTAGCACTCTACATATACAGATAAATGAACACCCCTAAATAATGGCAGAAACTACAGGGTTCTGACATCAGGGAACTGTTGTATAATGTTAACAGTTGCTGAAGAGAGGGAAGTGATGGGGCTATATGGTGTCACACAGAGGCCAGAATCTTGAGGGCTGCAAGAACTAGATAGCTGAAGAAGGCAAGCAGAGGAAGAAGAGCTGAATTAACAGTTTTGAGTTTTCATGCAATATAACACATAGATGCAAAGTAAAATATATAGTCAGACTAAATCACGTTAGGAAGTTGCTGGAATAATGTAAGATGAAAAGTCCATGTTTTGTAGGTCTCCCTGGTTGCTACTGGTCCTTTAACAAATTTAGCGCTGGCCGTGAAAATGGATCCAGCACTTCCGAAGAAACTTAAAAATGTATTCATCATGGGAGGAAACACTGAATGTAAGTGCCTTACAATGCAGCCCTTTCCTAAGAACTATTTATAACACCTGAATAGGATTTTGAATAGGCCTGCTTAGAATTGCTCTCTTAATGGCAGTATTTGTATCTAACTACTTTGCCTTGTCATGTTTCTTATGGGATTTCAGAAAGAGATTATTGCCTGTGGGGTGCTTCTGAGGATTCATACTTGGGTGTTTGTACCAGAGTAGATACAAATGTTTATTTGTCTTAGTTGATGCTTGATTTTTAAGCAATTGAATTTGCAAGAAATCTGCCTGAATAATCTGAATGTAACATAAAATATGAATCCATGACATTGTATCTGAGGAAGTGTGTGTGCACATGGAAGCTCATACCTTAAATAAATGTTTGTTGGTCTTAAAGGTGCCACTGAACTCTAAATTTGTTATACATGGTTATAGTTGCTGTTTTTGCTACAACTGTGCAAAATACAATATATGAAACAGCCATGAGAAATTAAGTATACAGAAATAAATTAGTGGCACTGTTCTTATTTCTGACAGCCAGAGGAAATACAACAGTCTGTGGAGAATTCAATTTTGCAACGGATCCAGAAGCTGCACACATTGTCTTAAATGAGTACACCTGCCCAATTTATATTGCTGCTTGGGAGTTCACATGTTCTTGTCCTCTGTCCTGGGTAAGATATTCATGTTTGTAATGTGTGACCTAGTAGCTAAATGGCAGTTTTCCCTTGCTCAGGGGGATGTGCTCTAGTTCAGGGGTAGTCAACCTGTGGTCCTCCAGATGTCCATGGACTAGAATTCCCATGAGCCCCTGTCAGCGTTTGCTGGTAGGGGCTCATGGGAATTGTAGTCCATGGACATCTGGAGGACCACAGGTTGACTACCCCTGCTCTAGTTGAGCTGTGATCAGCTGATGCCTGGTAATCTGATTCCTTTGCCCACCCCATTTAAGAAGTTAGAAGACAAAAGTCCGGAATTGAACTGAAACTCATTGCATCTGTTTATTGAAGCGTGACCCAATTAAATATCCGATAAAAGCCAATGCATAAACCTGCTAAAATTCATGACTGAGACTATGGAACGATGAACCTTAAGCATAGCAAAAGCATGGCATGAGTGGGCAGAGGGTGAAGACACTTTTACAGATTCACAGAGTAAAATATAAAAAGCAAATACGAAAGTTGCATGGCATTTAAAAAAGAGCAGAAGACACAAAATAGTTCAAGGGATAAATTACTACATTGCTTGGCATCAGAACTTTCTCCAAACAAGGTTCAAAATCTACTTACATATAGTTATTTGTTCCCAGATCATAGCCTGCACTGGGACTCCCAACCTTCTAGAACCTGTGGGTACTTTTGGAATTATGAAAACAGGTACTATGCACCACATGTACGTTAAATACTTGCTTTGGGGATGGGGCCCTGGCCTGTATAGCCCAGGCCAGCATGATCTTGTCAGACCTCAGATACTAAGCAGGGCCATCTCTGGTTAATAGTTGAATGAGAGACCCCCCAGGAACACCAGGGTCACCACACACCAGCAGGCAGTGGCAAGTCATCTAGGACAGTGGTCTCCAACCCCAGGTCCAGGGACCGGGACCGGTCCGTTGATCAGTTGGTACCGGGCCGCAGCTCCTCCTCGTCCTCCTCCCCAGCTGCTGCCTCGGGGGCTGCCCTGCCACTCTGCCGGCAGCTCACCTTTGGTGCTCTCCGGCAGCTGCCATGGCTGGGGCTCCCCCTCGGCATGGCACTGAGCAGTTGCTGCTGGCAGCGCCCCCCAGCTGGCGGCAGGAAGTCAGGAGCACCGGCGGAAAAGCAAGCAGAGCAGGGGCTCGGGCGGCAGTGGTGACATCCCTCGGCAAAAGATTATCAAAGAGTACATTACCTTTTAAGGCATACATTTCCTATTTTGAAGCAAGCACATCTATAGATATAATGCAGCTGTTGTTACATCCTTTCAGAAGAAAATGGTTTTCTTTGTCTGTCCAAAGCTTAGCCCTGTACACGTGGCATTTCTTCAGCCATTCGTGAACTTAAAATGATAAAGTATGCCTAAACTGTGTTCCACAAATCTATATAATCCATATCATTATTAAGCACAGGTGGTTTGCCATTGCCTTCCTCTGCTGAGTCTTCCTTGGTCATCTCCCATCCAAGCACTGGCCCATCTTAGCTTTTGAGAATTGATGGGAGTGGGCTTTGTTATACCATCCCACACCCCCATCTAGTTTTGCCCTAAGTCTACATAAATGACAGATTCTAAAAATAAGTCAGATAACGTTTATTAAGATGGAACAAAATATTACGAAACAGTTCTTCATCGGGCTGAATATTTAGTACAAAAAAAGCATTGGGAGAGAAAATGTTTCAAGGTAGGGTAACAAAGCCCCAAATCTGCAGAAAGAAATAGAAAGTGGGATGTGCTGTAGACTACAATGAATTAGTTTAGGTAGTAATTAGTGTCAAAGAATTTTAAAATCAAAATTTAAAAGTTTAAAAGGTCCTAAAAAATTCTTCTGAGGTACTGGAATGTGGCCTTGTAGATCTTTTTAGTATTGTTTATAGCCTTTTCTGTATTTAGATCATCTGTAAATTTTTAATAACAGCTCTTGATGAAAACCCAGTGAATAGTTGTTGAGATGTAATTGGTTTTCGAGTTACATCATATTTCTTCTGCAATTTTGTAATGGAGTTTTTAATCTGTAAAGATTGAAAACAAACCTTGATAACTTACTGTTGATCCTGCCCATAACTTTATTTCATTCTCTAAATCTGTTCTCCCTGAGGAAATCTTCATACCCTTTTGATGGCACACACACACCCCCCTCTGAATTTAAAACTCTAGTTCTTCTTAACAAAGCAAATTCTCTGTGGTATATTACTAATACTAAATGACATAACACTGTAACTTGTGTTCATCATTTCCCATAATTAATTAGATCAATTGTTTCGCCTTTTTATTATTTAGCTGCTTCTCCTTTTTAATTACCAGGACTATTCTTTGTCTTTCAGGAATTCTACCATGAATGGGTTAATCAGCATACTGAGAAAGCCAAGTTCATGAAAAAGATATTTGCCCATACTTTGCAAATGTCGAAATATCTTGGGGAACATGCGGGTGAGAAAGAATGGAGATCGGGGTTTGTTTCTTGTGACTCCTATGCCATGGCTGCTGCAATTGATGAGAACTTTATCACGGAATTCACAGAAATTGGTGTAACTGTTGAACTCAATGGTACACTGACTAGAGGAATGATGGTAATGGATTGGACTGACAAACTGAAAAAGGAAAAGAAAGCCTTTGTCATGAAAAGCTGTGATTTAGGGAAGTTTCGGGCACTGATGACGGCAGCTTTGCAGTAACAGCTCACTGAGGTACCTTCTCCGGGACCAATTCTGCATGGGCGGAAAACACCAAGAAGGCAGTCATATTGAAGTGGGGCAAATCCCTGCTTCCAAATGACGATCCTGCTAGGCTACTACCCCTCCCAGGCCTGGCGTGGATCAGGATCCAGATGCCCTGGGCTAAAGGAACATGGAATTTTCCAAGTTCCCTTAGCCCACTGTGGGGGCCAATAGGACCTGTCCCATGGCAGGCCTGTGTGGTCAGGGAAGAGCTGGGCTTTCCAGGCCTGGCTCCTCCCTGTCCTATGGTGGCCCAGAGGGGGAAAAATAACCACCCCCATGGCCCCCCTGTGCGGTGGAAATAATCTGCTGTTGCTTTGTTTCACAGAGGGACACATTTCAGCAGCACACCAGGTGTCCCACTGAAATGTGTCCCCTGTGTGGACACAGACTCTGCAGCAACGTACCGACCCAGTGTGGCTGCTGCCATGCGAAATGGCCCTGAGAAGGTTTTCTGGCACTCTAGGTAGAAGATGACTTCAGCATCCCTCCCTTTCAGCATTAAATACACAAAGGTAAATGATAGACGTCCAATCAACCAATCACAACTGAAAATAATTGACAATGGTGCTTGTATTTTCTTAGAAATGGTCACAAGCTATATTTCCTGCATTTCATAGTCTTTAAATCCAGTGTTTCACAATTCCCCCCCCCCTTCTATCGTTGTGTGTATATGGGTCCACCTGGGAATGCTCTGTGGCCACCATCCATCTGGCCCTCCCCTTCCCAAGCACCACATCTGGAGTTCTAATCACAGCACTCCGGCATCCTGTGTAATTTTACTCTTATTGAAATTCAAGGATAATAGTCATGTTGTCATATAGATAGTTGGTCTGCAGCAGGGGTAGTCAAACTGCGGCCCTCCAGATGTCCATGGACTACAATTCCCAGGAGCCCCTGCCAGCGAATGCTGGCAGGGGCTTCTGGGAATTGTAGTCCATGGACATCTGGAGGGCCGCAGTTTGACTACCCCTGGTCTGCAGTGTAAGAGCTAGGTCTGAGTCCAGTAGAACCTCAGAGACCAACAGGATTTCCAGGTATGAGTTTGGTCAAGTGTAAGCACGTACAGATTTTTAATAGTTTTTTTCTCAATAATTCCGAGCCGATTTGTTTAACCACCCCAAAATATAGCAACCGCTTTCCCACCCTATTGCGTTCATAACCCCTATTCTTGTTTTTCAAATTATTGGGCTTCTATTTCAAAATGTATTAAAGAGACATCAAGGTTTATATCATGAATTTAAACAGAGCACAGATTGTATATGTTATTTAAAATTGTATTAATGTGTATGATAAACTGTGAGCTGGTGGGGGAGAGAGGTAAGGAATATTTTTAAAATTATGACTGAAAGTATGATAAAGAATGCATTATGCATTCATGTTCTCAAGAGAATATTAGTAGGTTCTTAGCTGAATAAATGCAAGCCCGGGGAAACTTGCTGCCTACGTTGCTTGTTGTAAGCAAAGATAAATAGAAGAGTGTTAAATTCTCAAAACCGAGACTTTCCCATAGCAGCCACTCATCCACTTTCAAGAGGTGAATGGAACATTGAGGAGCTCATTCCAATGGCCCTGCCCCTAAGCATGCTTGCCTGGGAGTAAATCCCATTGAACACAGCGGGACAGTTTCTAAGTAGACATGCATTGGACTATGCTAGAAGTTGCTTAGGAGGCATGGCCACTTTCTGAAGGCCGTTCCAAAGCAGATGGCATCTTCCCGAGCCCCAACTTGGAAAATCAGTTCTGGGGCCCAGAGTTCCTTTGCCAACTCACCTCCAGCTCCAAGTACCAGCAGAGCAGCAATGCTGTACACCACAGCATGGAGCACCACCGAAGAAGCCGTTCATACTAACCAGCACGGCAGCTGCAGCATATCTGTGAAGAAGGGAGAGCCGCTTGTCCTTTCAGCACAAGTTGTTCCTGATAAAACACTGAAGAAATGCATTTGCCACACCAGGGACCCTTCTACATTTGAACAACTCCTGCTGGAATCTCCACCGCACCAATCCACCCCCTGCGCCTATTTTGTGTGCCTTAAAGTCTGGGGCTGTAGACAGTTACCTTGTTTGCTTGCATGGTTGGGCTGGCCCTGTTCTCTGATTAGACATTTCAGCAGATGGATAGCTTGACCTTTTGTTTCTGCTGCACAAGCTGAGACTGTTGCAGCAGCATCTAAAGCGGCATTCTGTGTCAGGCTTGTAGGCAGAGCCAGCTTGATTTTTCTTGTTTCCAACTGAGAAGCTCGAAATAACTTCCTACAGCTTTCTGCGGACACCTGGGGGTGGGGGTGGGGGTGGGGATACACATCCTGTGACAGTTTTTCAGTAGCTCATAGACGGCGTCTCTTGAATGCTAGAGTTTAGTATTGCTGGTGGTGCAACACATGGTAACAAAGCTAATCGTGCTGCTGGAGCAAGAGAAGCATGGCGTCAGGCTTATTCTGGACATTAATGTTAAATGTGTATTAAGGGAACATTATTAACTAAGGCCTATAACAGTATTCGTGGCGCAGAGTGGTAAGGCAACCGTCTGAAAACTTTGCCCATGAGGTTGGGAGTTCAATCCCAGCAGCCGGCTCAAGGTTGACTCAGCCTTCCATCCTTCCGAGGTCGGTAAAATGAGTACCCAGCTTGCTTGCTGGGGGGTAAACGGTAATGACTGGGGAAGGCACTGGCAAACCACCCCGTATTGAGTCTGCCATGAAAACGCTGGAGGGCGTCACCCCAAGGGTCAGACATGACTCGGTGCTTGCACAGGGGATACCTTTACCTTTACCTTTATAACAGTATTCATCTGGGGAAGGTCCCACTCAGCATGGACCATAGTGAGGGAATCTATGTGATAAAGAATCTTGATAGCCATTTTATAGAATCACAGATTTGTTGGGAATCTCTGGGGTCATCTAGTTCAACCTGCTGCCCAGTGCAGGAAACATTGTTCAATAGAGATGATGCTTCCCTTGGGCCCATGCAGTCCAACATGTATGGTTAGTTTCATGATGGAAACTTCATTCCAGGCATGCACTGAGACTATGACTGGAATCTTACCTGAACTCTTGCCCGTGAATAGGATCCATGAAATAAACTGGGATTTAAATGTAAAGGTAAAGGTATTCCCTGTGCAAGCACCGGGTCATGTCTGACCCTTGGGGTGACGCCCTCTAGCGTTTTCTTGGCAGACTCAATACGGGATGGTTTGCCAGTGCCTTCCCCAGTCATTACTGTTTACCCCCCAGCAAGCTGGGTACTCATTTTACCGACCTCAGGAAGATGGAAGGCTGAGTCAACCTTGAGCCGGCAGCTGGGATTGAACTCCCAGCCTCATGGGCAGACAGCTTCAGACAGCATGTCGCTGTCTTACCACTCTGCGCCACAAGAGGCTCATTAAACTGGGATTTACTTGTCAGTAAACATGCAGAGGATTGTGGAGTAACTGTCCTTTTGATAGAGTCAGCAAGATTTCTACCAGAAGGATTAAAGATGAGATTCATTCTTGGAACCTGAGAAAGATAAGCACTTCTGGTTTTCCTTGGGTAGATTAAGGTTATGAAGTACAAAAATAATGATGTTAACTTAGACAAGGAGCATACATGAAGAATACTGTATTGTTTGTTTAATTAATTCACAGACTTCTTTTGTATGTGATAATTTTGACTAGCGTGAATGATGCCCAACCAGTGATCTGCATATGACATGTTAAAATGGAAAAAGTCTTGAATAAAATATTATTTTAAAATATGAAATACACTTATTTATGTATGGTTGGATGGTTGGATTTATACCCTGCCAGTTCTCCAGGGACTTGTGGCGGCTTACAATAAAAACATTGATAAGTTAATAAAATCCCAATAAAAAACCCAACAACCCTCCAAGAATGGCAGCCAAAAAACACCCTCAAACTCCCGAGCAGACCAACCAGGGTGGGGAGCAAACATTTCATAGCTTTCCCTGATGTATTTATCCTAATGCCTTTTTTGTGCCATTTGTTGGGGCTTAAAGAGAGAAGGCAGATACACGTGGTTACTTGGCATGGCACTTATGACGAGTCACGGTTGTCTATTTGTTCACATAATTGGTTTATACCTTGGGACCCAAAGCAGCCTCCATAGGGCTCCCCTCCGTTTTATCCTCACAATAACTGTGTGTGTGACTCGCCAAAGCAAGATTCCATGGTGGAATGGGAATTCAAACCTTTGTCTCCCAGATCCTAGTCCAGAACTAGACACTGCACCACTCTGGCCCTGTGGGGTACGAAGATGGCTAGGCAGATTTCTTGGGGCAGGCTGCCTTGTTTGACCTGTTTCCCAGATAGAAGCAGAGGTATAGTAGAGCAGAACACTCAGGAGCAACATTCTGGGATTCTTTTCACACCCTGGTTTGAGACCCCCCCCCCCCCCAACACTAGATCAAGACAGATGCAGGTTTATTTCCTTCCCACCCACTCCATTCTTCCTTTGTCTTGAAACTTTTTGCCACGCTCCGAGGAAAAGCTGAAGGAAGGGTGTGTGTGTGTGTTTTACAGAAGACGCTGCAGAGTTTTCAAAATACACCTCACATCCACCCCCCTTTAAAATCCTTGTGTTGGAAATGCAAGGAACAAGTTTTTCAATGAAAGCAAGGACTGAAAGATAAACAATCATAGAGTTGGAAGGTACCTCCAGGGTCATCTAGTCCAACCCCCTGCACAATGCAGGAACTCATAACTACTTGCCCAACCACAGTGACCCCAATTTCATGCCCAAATGATCCCCCACCCCACCTAAAATGTCCAGAATCCAGCCTGGCCTGGAGGGAATTCATCTACCATCCCACATTGGCGATCAGCAATTCCCTGGGTATGTAAGGAAAGACCACAAGAGACTGGCACATCCCTTCCTGCCCACCCTCTCACAATCTGCCTAAAATCAGCATTTCCATCAGATGACTATCTAGCCTCTGCTTAAAACTTACTAAAGGACCCTGAGGCCTTCAAAATTGTAAATATATAGTTCGGTTAGTTCGGTCAATTTGTTAGCCATTAGAATCTCAGCTTTTTGGTTACACATTAATGGTTAACTTCTGATGTGAGAGGAGATGAGCGTAGCAGAAGCATCTGGTTAGCATTGCCAGAATCTTGGTTATTAGCAGAAGAAACCAGCCAGGTATTAAAGACCTCTCAGGTGCTCCTCACAGGTGACTGAGCATCACTTTTCCCTGTAAGAAGTTGGATGCTGCCTGCTTAGGGGGTGTTGTCAGAATCTTACTGGTTAGTTGGAGCTAAGGGCATCATGGGCCTGGAGAAGGGTTCTGAAGAGTTCAAAAGCTTGCATGCTTGCATTATTTTGGGTGCTCTTAAAGTAATGCACTTTTCTGTTTAGAATCTTGCTGTGGGCCAATGTGGCTACCTACTTTTTTGCCATAAGGTGGTGCTATTGATCTAGCGTTGGAACCATGGGGGAAAGTCTCTTATGGCACAGAAAGGAAACCGCATTCTGCAAGGCTGCTGCATGGAAAAGGGTTGCTTCCTCGGTAGTTTGGCATTGCTTTTTCTGGAATCTGCATCAGCTAGCCTGTACTGAGGACTTCCTGAAACAGCCCCACAGAGTTCGAGGAAGGCCCTACTGAACTGACAGCACAGAGGAAATGACTCATTTGAGGTTTATCTGGAGACCTCTGGCAATATTATATCTAGTTTAGGTTTTAGCATATATGCCCGTAGCTCTCGTCCCAAACTAGTGACGTTACAGATGAACTTGGTTTCAAGATGCGGATTGAACTGCAAAAGATTGCAGCTGAATGCTGAGACGTCTTGTATGCAGCTGGCTTTCAGACGGACCACCAGCTCATTTTACATCACTTTATCAGGGTTGAAAACAAAATCCCAGATCAAAATACCACTCCCCCCCCCCCAAGGCTTTTAGAGCAGGTCTTTCCTTTACATACTTAGGAAACATCTTCCAGTGATATCGCTCTTTTTTTCCTTTCTGGTACAGCCTAAACTCAACAATTATTTATGGTTGGTTCATTTTTAGTTCAATCTCTGCCCTCAGCCAGACAAAATTCGGTATAATAGCACATGGCTACTTCTCTTGAATTTAAAATAGAGTCCAATGGCACCTTTAAGACCAACAAAGATTTATTAAAGGCATGAGCTTTCGAGTGCATGCACTCAAAAGCTCACGCCTTGAATAAATCTTTGTTGGTCTTAAAGGTGCCATTGGACTCTATTTTTGTTGCGCTACTTCAGTCCAACCCGGCTACCCACTTGGATCTGTTCTCTTGGATTTAGGCTCTTAGAAAACCCTGTTCCATGGCTGCTACTCTTAGAAGTAAGCATTCCTCACCTCTCCGTGAAAGCTGAAGAGCAATTAATGGCACTAGCGTCAACCTTGGGAGAACCCTATGGCTCTCCAAATGCCCAAGAAGTACACCGAAATTTTATTATATGCTTGTGAATGTACAGGATTTCAGTCTGGTTTCAGGACCAGTTATGGGACAGAAACAACCCCGATTGCTCTTCTGGATAACTTGTGCTGGGAGATGGAGAACATATGCCCTTGTTAATTCTCCTGGACCTCTGAGTGGCTTTTGATATCATCAGTCATGGTATACCTCTGGACTGCCTTCAGGGTTGGGAGTGGGTGACACCATTCTGAAGTGGTTTGGGTCTCACCTTGAAGGTAGGCTTCAGAGTATGGTGCTGGTCCCTTGGCGTCTGGCTTGCCTCTCATGCTTTTTAACATCTTGTGTGTAGCTGCTGGGAAAAGTCACCCAGAGATAGGCTGAGCTGCTACCACTATGTGGATAACCTTCAGCTCTGTTTCAGGATTCTAGCAGATCCCAAGGAGGCTGTGGAAACCATGAACCTGGAGGCAGGTTTGGGATGACTGAGGCCTAAGAAGCTGAAACAATCCAAACAAAACAGAAGGGGGGGATCTCCTGGTCTACGTGATGTGCTCTCCCTAAAGGAGCAGGTTCATAACTTGGGGGTGCTGCTAGATAGCCTTGTTAGTTAAATAGCTCATTTCATCAACTTGGGGTGGTAAACCAGCTATGGCTGTTTCTGGGCGGGAAAGAACTTGCGACTCTATTTCAACCCCTGGTAAAACTAGCTTAGATTGCTGCAGAGTTCTCAATGTGAGCCTACCACCAAACAGTGTTTGGAAGCTATAGCTGGCACAGAAGGCCTATGGTCAAGGGTTGTAGGGAGCAAATTGCTCCAGTCTTGTTCCAGCTATGCAGACTCCCAATTTGCTTTTAGGCCCAATTCAAGGTGTTAGCATTGGATCCTCAACATTCTATGTAGTTTGTGTCCAGCATACCTGAAGGACCACCTACTCCAATTTGAACCTACCTGATCATTTCAGTCATCTTCAGAGGCCCTGCTTTGGGTGCCCCTGCCATCTAAGGCTAGACAGGGGGGTAATACGAGAAAGGGCCTTCTCAATCATGGCGCTGAAACTTTGGAATTCTCTCCTTTGGGATTCATGTACCATCCTCTATTGTTGTCTTCTGCTAGCAGGAGGTGGCTTTTTTGAGGGTCCTTACCTATACATTTTATGGTGTGCTTGTGTGTTTTGCTTGCTATTTCCACCAATGTCATGTTTTGAATATCTAAATATGCTTTCTTTCAGACTTTTATGTACAAGGGCTGTAGTCAGCTACTTCCTGTTCTTGCACTGATAAAGTCTGTACATACTGCTAGAATGCATTTGTTTTAATAGCCTCCAGCACCACTGTGGGTAGAAGATGGTCTCTCAGGCACACTGTGTGCCTGATCCGTTTTGTTCCTACTTAGAGCCTGAAGGCCAAATTAGCCCAGTTCGTGATTGTATTTGTTAGCACAGTAGCTCTTAAGCTTGCTGCTTCAACATGCATTACTACTAGTCAACATTTTAGAACCGATTATGTGCTGGGTGCTAAATGTGATGTTTTAGGGATATGGACATTTACACAAGAGAGCATAAGATATATACAAATGATCATTTGAGGGACTGCTGTGCTAGCAGAAGAAAGTGCAAGATGGGATCGCTACACTTGTGAAAAAAGCTATTAAAAAACCTGGATTTTAAAATGTTAGCTGTTTAGCCAGGAGTCATGTTTTTAAAGTAGGGTTGGGCGCTTTGCTGCTGGCGGGAACAGCCACTTTGGATGCCCAAGCGCCCAACCCTACTTTTAAGCAAGCACATGGATTAGCACTGTATAAAACAGAGACTGTTCTGTTCCACAACAACTTGTATAGTGCATTAAATGGGTCTGAAGTAGTAATTCGGTGATTCATGTATTTATCTATTATTTTATACTGGCGCTCATGATAAAAAGTTGTATATTTACTATCAGGCCTTAACATTTAAACCTGAAGTACAAAATCATGCATTTATTGAACTCCACCCTACAGAACTTCACCCTCCTTATAAGTAACAATTCTCCGTTTATCAACAAATTATTAAACATGGCCCCATGACCTTCCCTAATGAAAACCAGGGGTCCCCTACCTTGTTGTGCCTGTGGGCAGACCTATAATGGAGTGGCTGTAGGCTCCACAAATTATAAAAGGGCCTTAGTGGGGGCTGTGCCTAATCTCGATATGTTCTATCCACACAAGTTTGGAGGCCCAACCAAAGCATGCTGGGAGCTGTTGATGCACAGACACAAGGGTGATGTTTTCTGAAGCACCTCCTGCTCCAGTGAGAGAGGAAATACAGGAAAGGCTCCTTGCTTAGATGAGGGGATGCTTTGGGGAAGGAGCTAGTGGGCACTACATTAGTGGTAGTACCATGACCGGTTATCACTGATGCACATATATTGATCACTGTGGAATCCCACCAGATTCTTCCTTCAAATGTGAAAGTTCATTGCAAAACAGTCTCTTTAATCAGATGATCCGTCTTTCAGTGTTTTGGACCATTACTATAGATTCAAATGGGTAGCTGTGTTGGTCTGGAGTAGCACAATAGAATCTACTGGATTCTTGATTCTATTGAAGCATTATTGTCATTCCCAGTTGTGGTACTCTGTTGAAGCATTTAATTAAGGCTTAGCATATAGCCTCTATTTCACATTAGAACCTATCACTGCAAAAGGACACCGGATTTGACTGCTACAGGCAGGGTCTGTTTGCTATGGTGACTCAGCAGTAGAATAGATGGACGGCGGCAGCTGTGGCTGGTCTCTGGGCAGCAGACTCACTGTACCTGGCATTTAGAAAACATACGAGGCATGGCTATTTTTATACAGTGTTTTCCTATGCAGTGTGCTTTCATCAGGTTCACTATAGTCCACCTGCATTTGAGGCAAATTTGCCCAGTAGGGACAACTTTCCCATGTACAAAAAACTTTATGACTAGAAAGAAGGCTGCTGTTTACAAATAATAACTACATCAAAGCCTATAAAAATAACCTGTCAACTGTTTGAGCTGCAGACACACCACAAGAAATCATGGGAAAACAACAGGATTGAAAAAAAGCATCATTTATTTTTTCAAGTACAACTCAAAGTTGTATCGGTAAGAAAAGCACAAGGAATCTTGTTTTATTCACAAGTCTTGGCTATGCACATTTCTTTTAAACTTAAAAATGCATTCGGGTTTACAAATGTACAAACAGCACATAAAATGCTCTTTTGAACAAAATGCTCTTACATTCAGCCATTTTTGCTCCTAGATTTTTACATTCGTAGAGCCTTCAATAAAGACAGCCTTATTTTTAAAAAAATACTCTGCATTTTTAGCACAAAGTGCTCTTTAAAATTATGTTTTGGAGCATAATACTGGAAACAAAAATTAAAAACTAAGCATGGTAGTTAAAATCACTGCATTATGGGTCTTGGCCAGGTTTAAAAAAAAAAATTAAAGAGCAGATGGTAAAGAACCAAGACTCCGTGGCCTCGGATGAATGATTGTTGACTCCATCCAAATTTTTCCAAGCAGATCAGCAATCTCACACTACCATAATTGCAGATAAACTTTTAGAGGAGCATGAGATGAATGTATTATTAGCTTGTAACGATGTCTGGGGGAGGGGATGGAGCAAAGGGGAGGAATGGTAGCAAACTGCTTGTGAATTTTATTCCTGGATTGGGCATATTACAAAATTTACCATGATCAGATCTGGACAAGAGTCCTTTTGCTTCGCTTAATTTCCATTTTCATGTGGGAAATGCATATTAGACCAAGGTCCTGAGCTTCTTCTTCCAATGGCAGGGCTCCATATTCGCCAAGGGTTATAAGCCTGTCCCAAGTCTTCAGGATTGCTAGCTGCTGGGGCAGCAGCAGGTGGAGGAGGAGGGTTTTCACTCCCAAGGTCGATATTAGGCAAGGTGTTACTGGGAGTGTTGAAAGGAAGGGTGCTGTTCAGGTTACTGGACCAAATGGAACTGCTGAAGGGAGTGGTGCTAGAAGACCACAGGCCACTTGGGTTGCCAAGGATAGACTGTGTTGTAAAAAGAGACAAAAGGGGAGGGGGGTTAATATACATGTACGAGAACACACACATGACTGTCTGTCTTAAATCCTGCATCTTGGTTTTGCCATGAACAACTGTTCAGAGGTCCCCAACCTTTTTATCACCAGGGACTGGTCAAGGCTTGACAATTTTACTGAGGCCCGGGGGGGGGGGGTAGACTTTTCCCGAGGGATGTCGCCGCTGCCTGAGCCCCTGCTCCACTTACTTTCCCGCCGGCACCCCTGACTTCCTGTTGCCTGCTGGGGGGCGCTGCCAGCAGCAGCTGCACAGTGCCACGCCAAGGGGGAGCCCCAGCCATGGTGGCCGCTGGAGAGCACCAAAGGTGAGCCGGCGGCAGAGTGACAGGGCAGCCCCCGAGGCAGCAGTCAGGAAGGAGGACGAGGAGAAGCCGACTGATCCACGGACCGGTACTGGTCCCTGGACCGGGGGTTGGGGACAGCTGCTCTAAGTCACTGAAAGAAGACACAGATAACCTAACCCTTCTAAGTACTGGATATTAACTTGTATTATTGTTGCTTACAAAACAAATAAAAATGGCTGCTTGGATGGGTGGTGGTGGGAGTGCCATCAAGTCACAGGTGAGTTATGGCAACCCTGTAGGGTTTTCTAGGCAAGAGACATTCAGAGGTGGTTTGCCATTGCCTTGCCTCCACATTATGACCCTGGTATTCCTTAGAGGTCTCCCATCAGGTACCTTAACTGGTGACATTATGAACAAATGGTGGGAAGACGGTGTTTGTTTTGAACTATGGGAGGATAAGACAGTAAAGATGTCTTGGGTGCAAGCTTGGGCTGCAATTTAATTTTCATTACTGACACATAGATCACAATGAGGAGTTAAGCCATGGCTAGGTAGCAGAACTACTTCTTTGCACACAGGAGGTCCCGGGTTCAGTCCCCACCATGGCTAGTTAAAATGGTCAGTTAACAGGGGACGTGGATGACCTTCTGGAGACCTAGGAGAGCTGCTGCTCACCAGAGTAGATAGACCAATGTACCTTGACATGCATTCTGGGCCACCAAGTCATGTCCAACTTATGGTGACCCTGTGAATTAATGTCCTCCAAAATGTCTTACAATTAATAGTCTTGATCAAGTATATACAGATATACCAATAGCAGCTTAACTGAGAGGGTTGGGCAGTCTTTCTCAACTGAGAAACCCCTGAAACATTCTTCAAAAAACCCCAGAAGTGATGTGATGGTACCAAATATGGTTGGAAAGCAGAGCTGCATACACACCCACCTGGGGCCCCTTCCTTTCCCTTCCCACTCCCTCTAGGCCCATCATTGGCCATTTCAGGAGGAGGTAGGTGGGTTGACATAGCATTTAAAAAATATATTAAAAATTAATCAACTCCCACCCATTCAGGGAACCCTTCCAGGGCCATCAAGAAACCCCAGGGCTTCACGAAATCCTGGTTGAGAAAGCCTGGGTTAGAGTGAGAAGTGAGCCTTGCTGTAATAAATAAAAGTCATGTAGAATCAGCACAGTATCAGAGGGGACTAGAGTGTACAGCTAGAAAACCTGGGGTTTATGGCACCAACCTTAGCTATGGACAAAAAAAAAGCACTGAGCAAATCCATGCGTTTCTATCCAACTTCAAATGAGAATACCAGAAAACTTTGCATGCAGAATTTACTTAAAATTTAACCACAATCCATAGAATAATAGAATAATAGAGTTGGAAGGGACCTCATGGGTCATCTAGTTCAACCCCCTGCACTATGCAGGACACTCACAACCCTATCGCTCATCCACTGTAACCTGCCACCCCCTTAAGACTTCACTGAATCAGCCTCTCTGTCAGATGGCTATCCAGCCTCTGTTTAACAATTTCCAAAGATGGAGAACCCACCACCTCCCGAGGAAGCCTGTTCCACTGAGAAACTGCTCTGTCAGGAACTTCTTCCTGATGTTTAGATGTAATTTTTTAAAATTAATTTCATCCCATTCGTTCTGAGGCAAAAGAGAACATCTCTGCTCCATCCTCTATATCAGGGGTAGTCAACCTGTGGTCCTCCAGATGTTCATGGACTACAATTCCCATGAGCCCCTGCCAGCAGGAATTGTAGTCCATGGACATCTGGAGGACCACAGGTTGACTACCCCTACTCTATATGGCAGCCTTTTAAATACTGGAAGATCCAAAGTAATCTGTACAGTCTCCCCTTGCCCCAGCCTTCAACTGCAGCCATATTTAGACCAGCGATTCAGAGGACATCTCTATGCTTCTTCAGTCCCATGAGCAAGGTATGAAGAGGCTGGGGACATGCACTATACTTACTGAAGTGGTGTGAGTTGGGGATCCAGAACTTGAGGGCCAGGAAGGTGTCCTGTCTGTAGCTGAAGAGTCCCAGATGGATGAAGGAACAGGACTAAACTCACTCCAGTTTCGCTGAACATCTTGACCATAAACTGACTGTGACAGTCCAAGTTTGCTGAAAACTTCTGCATTGGAGGGGAAAGGAATGGGAGCAAGAAACATTTACAATGCAGTATCATGAAGCAAGATTTCCTATAAAATGAACAGCATTATATAGACATATCATTTGGAAATGGAAGACTCCATGGGCAGAACAGATCTCCCATCCAAGGTGAGATGATACCTTTACTACAGCCAAGTTAAAAAGGGCCCCAATGTGCAGGAGTCCCATTGAACCATGTAGGGCAGGGGTAGTCAACCTGTGGTCCTCCAGATGTCCATGGACTACAATTCCCATGAGCCCCTGCCAGCAAACGCCGGCAGAGGCTCATGGGAATTGCAGTCCATGGACATCTGGAGTACCACAGGTTGACTACCCCTGATGTATGGTGTGCTTTTGCCTTTATAAAGAACTGTAATGTCTTGGGGGGGGGGGGGAAGAACAATGCTTCTAATTTGAGAGCTTGCTTCCAATCTTAGCTGCCCCATAAGGGTCTCACCTCAATGTAGGACCAAATCTAATGAACTCAAAGAGGTAATGAATTCTATGGGGCAAGCTCTGCTAGTCTCTGGGAAACTAAAACCAAGAGTCTTGCAGCACCTTAAAAACTAACGTTGTTAAGTTTGTTTTTAATTACCAAGTTAAGGTGTCACAAGACTTAATGGTTAGGACTGACTCTGAAATGTTTAGCAGTTGCTAAATAAATGTTATCTGGACTCTTATTTGAAGCCAGTCTTGTCTCATCTACAGTTGTTTGCCAAGAGATTTAATTTCCCATAACAATTTAAATAGAAGCATTCATCTTTGAAGGCAACGCGTTCTGCAATCAGCAAGTTCCTCTCATTTTATTGCTGCCATCACTGACCCTGTTGCAGGAGGCAGCGACTGCCAATTACAAAGAGGACACTTGAGTGACGGCTGTAAAAAAAATAAATCTTATGTATATAAGCTGGGATAAGCTTTTTTCTTTCCCCATAAAATGCCTCCATTAAAATACGAACACCAAAGCATAGGATTACTCTTCTCCAACCCTACCTGCTTGTAGACATGCATTTTAGCTGGATGGGCAGGTCTGAAGGCAAGCTTTTTGTTACTAAAATAGACCTCGCTGCAATTTTTGGCAGAAGGCTTTGGCCCACTCTAAATCACAAGCGCAACGGCAGCGGAGGAATGAATGTCATATTGTGTCAGGGCACAAAGCCAGAGCAAAGTTTGGGAGCTTCCATCCTAGCCATCCAAGTCCTGCTTTTAGTTCTGTATCCGGGGGGGGGGGGAGGGGGGATGTCTATATACACAAAGGAGAAAAGGTTCCTGTCTATTTCATATATAAATGCAGTTTATATGTGCGGCTGCAAGAGATGCCTGTTCAGCACGATTAGATGGCTAGTTCTTTCCAGCATGAGACGGGCTTCGAAGGTGCAAGGCAGGCCCAGAGTCCTTCATCCTTCCCTGCTCACAGACTTACTCAGCTTGACTGCTGCATCTACTGCTGCAGATCTCCAATCTAAGCCCTTATTTTTCTCCATTGGCCATTTGCTTCCAAGCTCTTCCCTCATGAACCTGCTTGACTGCTGCAGACAGCTGAGTTCCCTCCCTTTTGCTGTTGTCTGCCAAAACTGAGACAAACTCTGCTAGCTGAAATTCCCATATTTGGCTTCTCTCAATAACCAACGAGTGATCTGAACCAGCTTCTCTCCAAACACTCCTTTGGGCCGGAGGGATGCAGGAGACAAAAAGCCCTGTGCTTGGCCTCAGGGCTCAGAATCTCCCCTCCACCATGTCATTTATTGGCCCTGGTCAAGGTTACTATCACCCCAGCCAGCATGGGGAGGACTGGTGGTGTTCCGTGATTAAAGACATCGTCTACCCTTTAAAAAATCATAAATAAAACAGATACATATGGACATCAAGGAGAATTTACAAATAAAAAAAAATAAGAGCAATGTACAGATACATAATAGTAAATGAAAAGCTAACAATTAAGAACAGCATGCAAATCACTGAAATGGTAAAAGCAGTGTAAAATACATAAACTGAACGCTGTCACTTCACCGCTGGAATGAAGCAGTTTACCGTTTCCCCTGACTTTCAGCCTCACTCCAAAGTTTTAGTTGATTAATCTACTGATTAAAGCTTAAACCCTGTGACTGACTCCAAACCCTTTAAATAAGGGTGAGACAAATTTAAAAACTCAAAGTTTGGAAACCTCAAGATAGAATGGCTGGAATATAAAGTTTTGCAATCTGATGCCTATTTCTGACTCAGTCCTGCTCCGGCTGCCTAAGCTGAGGCCATCTGGGGCCCATCCTCAGCCATGCAAGGAAGGCCAGGAGAGGGATGGGGCTGGGACCCAGGCAGGTCACTCTGACACAGCCAAAGGAAGGCAGGAGGCCGGCCAGCAGCAAGGAGGGACATGGTCAGAAGGCAAGGCTGAGCTTGGACTTAGGGAGGGCCAGAATGGGAGAGGCTAAGAGGCAGCCCTGAACTGCAAAGGGGAGGAAGAGGAAGATTAAGAGGAGAAGAGCTGTATTTTGTACCCCACTTTTTACTACCCAAAGGAGTCTCAAAGCAGTTTACAATCACTTACCCTTCCTCTCCCCATAACAGACAGCCTGTGAGGTAGGTGAGGCTGAAAAAGCTCAGAGAGAACTGTCATTGGACCAAGGTCACCCAGCTGGCTGCATCCAGAGGACTGGGGAATCAAACCCAGTTGGATTAAAGGCCACCACTCTTAACCACTATGCTAAGCTGACTCTACAGACCAGGGGCAGAGGGAAGAGGCAAGAAAGGCTTTCCTTTTATAGTCTCCCAGGTGGAAGGGGATTGGAGACAGGCTAGGAAATCCTATAAAAAGGAAGGCATGACATCTGCCCAGGAGGAAGCAACAAGGTGGGGGCAGAGAGAATGAACACATGGAGAATAAGTCTGTTTTTACTCTACAGCATATTACTTACCTCCAGTTAAATTAAAAGAATTCCCAAATGCTGAGAATGAGTTGAGGGGTGTGAAATCTGGACTACTGGGATTACTTATAGGACTCCACAAACCAGAACTAAGCAGGAAGGGAGAGAAAAAATTTTGTTAGCTAAGTTACTTCAGTGTGATCGCCACCCATGTCCAACCAAACAAATCCGATAAGACATTTGGAAATGCAAACAGTTTTAAAGCCATACCATTTTTGGCTGAAATAAATTACGCCTGGGCCAGTGGAACTGACACGTGAGAAAGGGCAGACAAGTTTAGAGCTGACGTATTCGGCCTTAGTAAAGTGAATCAGTTTACAACAAAGCAAAACCTCGGCTCTCCCTTTTATTGCCATGTGAACAGAATAAATAGTGTTCGTTGTTCTGCCAAGCGGCAAGCATACAATAAGCAGCCAACCTCCCAAGTTAAAAATCTTTACACTAGTTTCGTTCTGTTTTTTGAACAGGCAACAGATGAAACAGGAATCCTTAAACACATGGGGCAGGGTGCTGACTGCTGCCTTATTCTTTACTCATACGTTGCTCATTAGTGCTTTTTGTTTTAAAAGGACAAGTTACCTGTCTGAGCCATCACTGTCAACAGCTGTATGCGACATGGTCATGCTGCCCGGAGCCTCAGATTTAAGTGGAGAAGGCTTTGTTAGGCCGCTCCCACCTGCAACAATAAACTTAAACTGAGCAAAACAAGGATTGGTGTTGCAATGACTCTCCATGACAGAAATGGCTTTTCTGTGTGGGTTACCTGGACTCTTGTCATAACCAGCAGCCACAGCAGCAAAGGTAGGGTTTCCATTCCTGCCAGGCAGCGAGGCTGCCTTGGCCACCTTATGTCTGGCACCACTGAGCAACTTGCTTTTTGGTTCACTAAAACACAAACAAAGGGATAGAGTTTTTTAAAGGTCACACACACATTTCTTAAATCGAATATTAAGGTTCGGCTATCTCTGACTGCAGTGGACATCTCCTTTTGTGGCAGTCAGTTCTGTTGCAGATGTTGGCCAGATGCGTAGGCCCTGCTCAGCGCGCGCGCACACACACACACACACACACACACACTCAAGCCACCCAGTTCCAGTGCATACTCATTGTAGTGCCAGTCACAAGTCTTGTTCTGTTTTGAGGCCTGTGATAGGAAGACTTCCCTAGAAATTATTTTTCTTTCCTTTGATAAATTGGAAACCAACCGTTTCCAAGACTTGGTTTGATCCCAGGTACACCTGAGAAGTGTATGCAGTGAACCTAGTATTTCTCTTCCAGCAAAAAAACAGGGGAAAGAACTTGGATGGGATGGCCCTTTCCCCAGTCAGGGGTCAGTCCTTTTGGGGAAGTCAGCCATGAATTGTCCTGAGATGGCTAGCGCCCGATGTCTGAACTACAAAGAATAAATTCTGCCTTCTCACTTTTGAATCCCAAAGCATTATCAAGGTGAATCTCACCCTTGCCCTGGAATAACTGTGGAATATGAGATTGATCCTGAGACCCAAGTTCAGTTATCAACCTTTGGCCAGTCGTGCAAATTGCCCCCCCCCATCCTATGGTGAGAGATAGCGTTTACAGTCATTGTGTGGCAGGGTTAGTTTGTTTTGGTTTTAAATTGTAGTTTCATTTGTTGTGAACTGCCCGGAGCTTGCTGGCTGGGAGGGGTGGTATTCAAGCCAAGCAAGCAAACAAACACATAAATAAATCTAAGTTCTACTGAAATTGTGTATTTTCTTTTGTTACAGCAGAGCATTTGAGCTGAAACAGGTTTATTTTTTTGAGGGGGGGGGGAGAGGTTGTCTGTTTTTAAAAAGCTAAATCCTGCAAGTTCTCTGCAGTGGGTATTTTGTAAAACCGCATGAAGCTCAGCACTGAGATCCCGGGGTTCCAGTGCTGGCTGTAGCAGATGGCACTGACTAAACACAGGTTTCTGCCTGCGAAAGCTAGAGAGCGGTTTAAGTAAACAGCGACCCCCTTTGGCCTTGAGCGCCCACCCCAAAAGATTCCTCATATGGCGCTCTGAAGAAAAAAGAGCCGGTTTCTATATCCCACTATTGACTGCCCAAAGGAGTCTCAAAGCAGCTTAAAATCAACTTCCCTTCCAAACAGACACCCTATGGATAGGTAAGGCTGAGAGAGCTCTGACAGGACTGCTCTGTGAGAACAGCACTATCAGGACTGTGATTAGCCCAAACTCATTCAGGGGGCTGAATGTGGAGAAGTGGGGAAATCAAAAGGGCAGGAGTTCAGTAGCACCTTAAAGACAGACATAATTTGTGGCAGGGGATGAGCTTTTGTGAGTCGCAGCTCCCTTTGTGAGCATGAAAGGTGATATTCTGTTCAGAAATTTGGTCAGTCTTTAAGGTGCTAATGGACTCTTGCTCTCTTCTAGTGCTCTGCTGGAAAGTGAGGAAGGGAGGGCAAAAAACATGAATATGAAGAAGAGTCTAAAACACAAAAAAACATTTTATAATGGCAGAAATAGTGACACGTTTTTTGTTTGAGGAATCTCTCCCCCTGTATAGGCAACATCTGCCTGAACCTACCTGCAGTTGTTCACAATACTGCTGTAAGTGCTCCGTGGTACAAAGGCCAAAGACGCAGGAGGTGGAGATGGAGAGGCGGGCGTGGGTGAGGTCTGTCGTTGTTTCAAGAAAGCATCTGCACTGAGGGTCTGCAGGGACAGCTTATAAAGGCTGTCACTGGCTGGACAATTAAAACAAGAGTGACAACTGTTTTTAATCTCTGATGGCTTCGATGCACAAGACTAGTTCTACAGAGTTATATTATGTTTCCTGAAAAAGGTCTAATCCAATATCAATTCTGGCCCCCTCTATGAGAACAGAGAACTGAGCAGCCCAACATATTCCAAACGAGATACCATGGGACCTGCACACATTTCGGTTCTCTGACTGCTGAACTAGGAAGTGTCTGTATGTGGCTGGGAAAGGCTCAACCAACATGGAATAAAAACAAAAAGCAAAATTTTCAAATAATTTTTTATAACCCACTGTGCTTCAGTCCAAAAGGGAGCTTCAAGAACAAAAAAATGGCTACAATGCTAACTCATGTTTAGATAACAGCCCCTTGTGAATTCAGGCTATTGAGCCAGTTGAACTGATAGTATTTTTTTTAAGTTCTTGAGCAGCGGAATCTTACTCAAGCATCTAGCTTCTTCCATTCTACTTGGCCTGCTCCACAATGAAAAGTGGAATCTAATAGAAAGGTCACTTGAGGAGGGATCCCCAGCCCAGTAGCTCTCATCTACAGATACTGCCTCTTCCCTTCCTAAACAATTCCAAATTGCTGGGTTTTTTTTCTATTTATCTCTGGAATCTGTTAAGCATCTTCATTACGCTGTATGTTAATGTACTCTCTCACTCTACCTGAACTGATTACTTTCATCCCATGACATTGTATCTGAGGAAGTGTGCATGCACACAAAAGCTCATACCTTGAGTAAAACTTTGTTGGTCTTAAGAGTGCCACTGGACTCTCAATTAGTTTTGCCTTCATGGGGGCTCACAATAAATACTTACGATTGCCTGCTTGGTGAATGGGCACTGAATCCCACTCTGGGGGAGGAGAGTCCTTTTCCCCTTCTGAACTGCTGGTATTCCCCAACTCCTGACCGCAGCTGCTGGAGAACAGTTTGGCCAGTGGTGACGGCCTGCTGTCCATCAGCTTTGTACCGATACCTACAGAAAACAAACAAGAGTGATAATTGGAGTCCAGGGACATCTGCAGAGCCACAGTTTGGCCACCTTGCCATAAAGGAAGGGCTGAGGGGGGGGGAAAGCTCGAGAACTCTGGCTCAGCCAATACCAGACCCGCTAAAACGTACCTTTCGCTTTCTGAAAGTTTCTTGGCTTGAACCCATTTGCTAAAATATGCCGGGCGGCCAGCTTGGTTGAAAAGCTTTTGTGCTGTTTATTTTCCAGCGATGGAGGGCAGGGTATCTCACAGGAACTAAAATAAAAGGATAAATACGGACGACAGAGTTACTCTTTATAGCAATCTGGCCAGCGAGAGAACATCTTGAGTATATCCAGCATCTGGCAGATCAACAGCAGTCTTTGGCCTTCCAAATCTGATTTCCTTCGCTTTAATTCAGAGTGTCCAAACAAAGCAGATGGAAAAGTGCCTGGTTTGGATCTCTCAACTACCAAAAAAAGAAAAAAAAAGTGCCTCCTACAATCCTGCATAATTAACTGCCTCTTTAATCTCATTAAATAAATATTTAAAAATCATCACTTTTTACAGCACCCAAGTGGCACCATTCCACTCCAGCCGTGCCAACCTAGAAGAACACAGATGGGGGGCACATTTCCTAGAGGTGACGGACAATTTAAAGTTCGCCTGCTGCCGGCCACTTCAATGCAACATTTAGATCAGAAGGCTTGAAATTTGGGCTTGGAATTATTTGCTTACTTGGATTTCACATCAGTGGGGACTTCTTTCTTGTTAACTGATTTTTTGCTTTTCTGCTTTACTTGTAGCATTTCATTTTCGTGTTTTTCTGGAAGTGGCTGCTTTCCCTTTAGCTTTTCTGGCTCCTGCAAATAACAAGACCAAAACCAAAGAAGAATGGTGAATGAAAAGTTGCAATTGCAAAATGGAATTGTAGGGAAGGAGACAACCCGACTAAAACAATGATGTTTGCTCCAAACTCACTCCATCTGACAGCCTAAAAAAAGTGAACCGAGTAACTATTAATGGTTAGGAAGTAACGTCATGTGACTTCAAGTGTTTGTTTGGCTGGTATGCTGGGCTACGACACAGTTTCCTTTGCAGCAAAAAGCTCATAGAGTTTGAGTTCCTAATTTCTTTGCTGCTTAAAATATTTAAAAGTTCCAAATTAATTTGAGTGAGGCCACCAATTCATTTTGACTGTCACTAATGTCACTAGAGGTCTAGAAAAAAATTTAACATTTAAAAAACTTAAGATTGTAAAGGTAAAGGTATCCCCTGTGCAAGCACTGGGTCATGTCTGACCCTTGGGGTGACGCCCTCTAGCGTTTTCATGGCAGACTCAATATGGGGTGGTTTGCCAGTGCCTTCCCCAGTCATTACCGTTTACCCCCCAGCAAGCTGGGTACTCATTTTACCGACCTCGGAAGGATAGAAGGCTGAGACAACCTTGAGCCCGGCAGCTGGGATCGAACTCCCAGCCTCATGGGCAGAGCTTCAGACTGCATGTCTGCTGCCTTAGCACTCTGCGCCACAAGAGGCTCACAAGATTAAATGTATCCACACACAAAACTTAAGCCACATTCTGTCAAGTAAGATGGGAACCTCCTGATCTTTTTGCGGTTTCCTTCCTTTTGAATAATAACTCTGAAATAACAGCAATCGTGGCTAAATTTTTGCAAGATGCCATGAAGTTTTATAAGTGTTATGGACAACCTGCTGCATATTTGTTATTTTTCCTTTTGGGTTCTTTGTATTCATTCTGTCATTTTATTCAACTTTGACATTTATTGTGATAGTTTTATTTGCCAATAAAGGATTTCTGATTCTGAGCTTCCATTTCTGAGCGAAACTGACAGGTCAGGAATTACATAAAGGAATGCTGGTCTGGTAGATTTCAAGCACAGAATTAGCAGAAACCAGAGAAAAGTACAAACCCACAAACCTGTCACCTGAGAGACTTTAGCATAAAGTTCCTCGTAGCTTTTACACACACTACTAGAACACCAGTCACCTCATGTAGCGTGACAACTAATTAATCATTAAAGCACCACCAAGAAAAAAAAGGGTCAACTAAATGCCAGACAGCTCTGCTTCCCAGGATCCTGTGGAGGTCCTATTATCTCATTCATTCAGTGCTCCACACAACTTTCTACCTCTTTCAGAAGTGCTTCTGTGTCTGGGTTGGAGGTTTCTGTGGTTGTTGAAGAACTGTCATCATCCACTAAGGAATCCTTCAGTTCATCCTCTTGCTGCTTTCCCTTTCCTCTTCGCTCTTTTTCTTCCCGCTTCTTCTGTGGCTTCGCTTTACGTTGAAATGGTTTCCCTTTCCCTGGAGTGATAAAAGCAGCTGCAAATTAGCCACAGCTCTAATTTGTGACAGGCTCAGTGAGTTTTTAAAAGTATTCTTTCATCACAATGATTTTCCTGGGGCAAAATCTATGAGGGATAGCTCTAACAGAAGCTATGGTAAGCCCACAAATGTTAGCTAGCATACTGCAACTAGCTTGTAAAAAAAACAGTTTCCTGGTGCATTGTGCCTCAAACAACATACTTTTAAAACTATACTTCATAGTATTTTCATATCAGTGGTATCAAACCCATTAGACCTTTCAGGCCATATGTGGTCTGGGCCCAGTGTACCTGAGGGACTGCTTTCCTGTCTATATTCCACAAAGAGCTCTATGTTCTGCCATTTCCAACTGGCTGGTGATCCCTGGCCTCAACCAGGGCCAGAGCCTTTTCTGTCCTGGCCCCCATCTGGTGGAATGAGAAGAGATCCAGGCCCTGCCAGAACTAGCAAAATTCCGCAGGGCCTGCAAAATGGAGCTCTTCCACTAGGCATTTGGTTGAGGTCGACTGAACCAATAGCATTTACTGGGCCCCCAGAACCTCTCCCCATGAACTCTGAACTGACCAATCATGGGATAATTATGTGAATGTTGTTCAACCAATTACTGAACCACTGTTATTATTGTTCCCACTGTTTTATTACATGCTGTTACTGAGTTATGGTGTACTTATTATTTCATGTTCTCTCGCGTTCCATGTAAACTGCCCTGAGCCACAGAGGAGAGTGGTAAAAAGGTAAAGGTATCCCCTGTGCAAGCACCAAGTCATGTCTGACCCTTGGGGTGACGCCCTCTAGCGTTTTCATGGCAGACTCAATACGGGGTGGTTTGCCAGTGCTTTCCCCAGTCATTACCGTTTACCCCCCAGCAAGCTGGGTACTCATTTTACCGACCTCGGAAGGATGGAAGGCTGAGTCAACCTTGAGCCGGCTGCTGGGATTGAACTCCCAACCTCATGGGCAGACAGCTTCAGACAGCATATCACTGCCTTACCACTCTGCGCCACAAGAGGCTCATAGGAGAGTGGTATATAAATACAATAAACAAACAAACTAATACATTTATTCACTTAATGTTAACCTCCATGGACATTGGTCACTGATGTGCATGCAGGGTTTTTTGGCCATAAAGTACTGAAAGGTAACTAAGAGCTGGTCAACTGATACACAATTGAGAAACCCCTGGTATAGTTTATTAAATGTACCTTTAGGGTTTTAATTATTAGCTTTAAGAATACTAAAAAAATGACACAAAACAATGTAAAGGCTCATAAAGGACAAAGGATCATGTTGTGACCCCCATTACTCCATAAAAAGGTATTAAAAATAAAGGTGTCTTTTTTATTATATCATTTTCCAGGTAAATTATCAGTCATATGTACTCTTCAAAATTCTATTGCCCATCTGGGTAGTAAAGCAGATTTAAAACTTGAAGTGTGAGATTAGATGCTGCTCATAAAGATTTCACAACAATCAACTAAGTACTTTAAAACTTTCTGCCTACTCTGGAGGACTAGTTTTTATTTGTTCTTGGCTGCATTCTTGCACCTCTCACCACATAGCTACAAAAATATTGCTTGGCAGTATATTCTCTCCAGATACATGAGACTGGAGTGACAAATGTGGTCTATGGGTTATGTACTTCCCAGGTGTGCATGGGCCCCATTCAGACTTAGCCCACTTGGCTTACACCTGATCTGAAATGGCCCCTCAGAGCCACTATCTGTCCTTGACGTGTAGTCCCTCAAGACACATTAAATTCCCCCAGAAAGGCAAACAACTACTCCCTGGAACCAACTAGAACTTGGACAGCAACATCTGGCGAGGTCTAAGCTCCTTCTCTCCTGATCTGAATTAGGCCTTCATGTGTCTGGGAAACACAAAACCCTCTGTCAACCTGACCATGAGACATACCCGGAAAAAATGCATTGTACAGTTAGTGATAAGGTTGCTAGGCCTTCCATTATGGCAGAAAGTCTCCCATAGACAGTCTCTGTTGCTTGCTGACAGTCTCTGCACTGGCATGTCATGGAAGCGGGTAGCTCTAGGAATGGGTATTTTCCAAGGATTCCTAGAGCCAACCACGGTCACCCCTGGATTCACCCCTCCATCTGTTGCTGGTGCTTGGCCTGGCAAACCTGCTAAGTAAAGAAGCAGGACTGAACATACTGACTAGGACTAAACCTGAAGTGATTTACTGTGTATATTGAAGTAATCCAGGTGAACCTGCTTACCCAATCAACTCGCAATGAAAAGTAGGGCATTTTCACTAGCCTTCAGGTCACAAGAACAGAGTCCTTGTATACCTCTACCCTCCTCGCAAGCAGATGTGTACAAACCACTCCCAAGACAGCGTTACTTTCAGGAACATTTGCTGATTCATTCTGGCACAGATTTGTTGATTAGGTTTAACAACAGCTGCACTGTTTGCTGAAATTATAGTTTAAACCCATCCACATGAAAATGCTTCAATAATATTGCTCTATCTGAATTTCTGCTCTAAATCCTCTGTAGTCACATTTACTTTCTGATGCACATTTTAGAAGTCATTGGAATTGCAGTGTTAAAAATAAAACTAGCAGCCACTTTTATGCAAGTTACGCACTTTGCCAAAAATGTGACCACTGCATAAAGCCCAGGGTTACTCTGATCAGCCTGCTGAGGCAAACAACAATAAAAGGAAAGACCAGAAGCTCCCCTCCCCACACTACTTTGCACAAAAGCTAGCTGACACTTTCTCTGCGATGACACTTATCTCTCCCAAGTTCATCAGTCAGCCATGACAGTGCAAAAGAACAGATACTTTAAGGTGACCAGATTGTCCCACTTTTGGAGGGACATCTGGGGGTACCTGGCAAATTGTACTTATGTTGAAAAAATATATATTTCAAATACTATTTTTGCATTCTATGAAACTTTTTGTTGCTCCATATAGACCAAATTTTAAATCAAGACCCCCCCCCCCCCGGCCAGGTCAATGGTGTCCCTCTTTACCAACGTTAAAATCTGGTCACCTTAAGATACATGTTAATTTGAAAAATCTTTGTGAAATATGTATTCCAGTCTTTCTCTACATTTTTACTGTTGCGAAACCCCTGAAACATTCTTCAGGATTTGCGAAACCCCAGAAGTGGTGCAATCGTGCAGGATATGGTTGGGAAGCATAGCTGTGTACACACCTACCCAAGGCCCCTCCCCTTCCCACCCCCTCCAGGCCCATCATTGGCCATTTGGGGAGGGAGGTTGGGTCGACATGACAATATATGGTCATACCACCCAATAAGTGTTCAACAAATTTAAAACATATATATATATATATATATATAATAACTCCCACCCATTCCGGAAACTCTCCCAGGGCCATCAAGAAACCCCGGGATTTCACGAAACCCTGGCTGAGAAAGCCTGATGTATTCTGTAGAGTTTTGTTCATCAAGGCACATCTAAGAATGGTACAACAGCAAGATTAGAGAGCTGAAAGAGGAAGTAGATGTTCACTGAGCAACTTCAGCTTTTTATGCAGATTAAATTTAACTGCTCCACAAGAGAATTCATCAGGTAAAGCAGGAGTTTATTATTACCTTTGTTTTTTGCTACTGGCGATGGGGGCTGCTCTGTAAACACCTCTGGGGAGGGGGATTCTGGGTGATCAAAGTCTTTGTCCATGGTTTCTATAAGGCCAGCCAGGTCAGAGTCCTCTGAGCTGTGCCTTGTGTTGCTGACACACTCTGAATGTGAAGGGCTGGGAAGCTGCAACGGTGTCGGGGCATTTTCAGTCTGCTGATCCTGTGGCTGAGGCACTGCTGGTGGTGGCGGTGACGGCTGCTCTAGTAAAACTGGAGCGTGCTGCTGGTTGGAATGCTGACTTTGCTTGGCCCCCCTGGATTTTCTGCTTGCTGCATGATTTTGAGTGGCAGCACTGGAGTCCAGGAAGAGGGAACCCGCTCTGCTCACTGACTGCGCAGATCCTGCCTGCGTGGAAGTCCTGCCAGCAGCACTGGGACTGTTTTTAAACTTCACAATCTCGGCCTCAACTGAATTTCTACTGCTGTGTAGGCTTGCTGTTGAATTGCATTGCTTATGGCTTCCTGCATTGGATCGTGATGAGGAACTTCCTGGTCCGTAGATCCCTCTGGAGGAGCTGTGGTTAGAATCTGATCCAAGTGCGTTCAAGCTGGAAGGAGAACAATTGGGTTTAGATGGCTTGCGGGGCAAATGCTTTGCAAGATGGAGCTATGCCCTTGAGCAACAATTTAATCAAGGAAATAGCAAGAACTGATTTAAACAGACTATGGATATACGGGTTGCATTAGCCCTGTACACTAAGCTTCAAGAGACAAAAAAGGTTAGTTTTCTTAAGTATAATGGAATGGGCCTTCCAGAACCAGTCCTCAAATAATTCTTACACAGGTGACACAAACAAAATTCATGGTTAACCCCATTTTGAAATATTTTATGGAGTTACATACGCTCTATCGTTCCATGTAGTCATCCTTCCCAGATTCTCCCTTTATTGCCCTTCCTCTATTAATGCATTTCTCTTCTACTTATGTAGGATTTAATCAAAGGGTGACATCTGTATATTATTTTAAACTCTAAAACATAAACACTCAAGTAAAAAGCACATGCAAGCTATGCCTGGCAAGTTGAAGTTTTTCCTGGCAGAAACTGAGACTGACTTGCATTCACACCATTTGCTACGTTTGTCCTTACATATTTCGTATCAAACATGCTTTAAAGTATGAAATCCTACATATGAAGCAGTGTTACCTGGCAGGATGTATGACACATACTGGGATACCGTTTTTGGAGAAAGGGACTTTGTGACATTTATGTCCTGCTTTTCAGCAACTAGATTGGTCATATTTGTCATGATAATACAGCCTGAACAGCCATTTTCCACCAGTCCTATGTGTTAACCTGCTGCATGTGTACTCTGCTCAGATTGTTATGCTGTTGGCTGCTTCCCTTATTTAGCTTATCTAGACTGGTGAGAAAGGCTACTTTGCAAACATCCAGTTCACAAGCAAGGGCTTACTTTCCATCAGATGAAATTCCAACTATTCTCCTGAGATCAAACGGCCTTCCCATATCAAAGGGAGGATTGGATGCCTCAAAGGACAGTCGCCTTCTGAATGGCTCCCAGATTCCTTGAGCTTCAAGGTAGGCTGTTCCAATGACTAAAAGGAAGAGCGCACTGTAAGAGACAAGGAAAATATCAGTGGTTTTGCAGGCTTAGTGCGGAAAATAAAGGGAAGGCCATCACTTGCTGGCTAACCAAGAGGAGCCACGCCCCCATCCTCATCCCAAGTACAACTGACGTGGACGCTATTAATATGCACATATTTGCCTATTACTGAATGTGCAATTAAAACAGAAAAGCAAGCTTTAACACGGGATCGCAGAAGCAGGTTTAAACCTGTAAACAAGAAAAACAGTAAACAAGTCTATGTAATAACTTGTGAGCTGTTGAGCCTTGGGCAGTGGCAAGCTGCCACGAATGGCTAAGTCAGGGGACTCCCAGCAGAGCAAGGTTTAATCGCTCAGCAAGTCCTACACAAACTGAGGGTCAGTTTTCTCCTAAGAGCTTCCCCATCGACTGGGTCTGCTGAAATTGGATCTGCAGCATGAAACTGGATCTCCCACCACCTTGTCTCAGCTCCTCCCTAACTCATTTGTAGACAGTTCTTTAAGTAATCAGATGCTTGCTTTCTCACACTCTAAGGTCAGTTACTAGCTGCCTCTTTTCTTGGCATATGGCTTTGCACCAGGAGTTAACACTGCAGTACCTATCATATTTTTATCCCGCTCTTCCTCTAAGGAGTTTGTGGTGGCATACTTAATATCAACACTGTAACTGTAAAGGAGCTGTTGTGGACAGGACTATCCAGAACTCTTCACTGCTAAGTGCTGATGGCTGTACAAGAAGGGCCAATAAATTCATTCGGACAAGCATTGCTTTATCTTCTATTAACACACACGCACACTCTCTCTCTTACAGTTTTCCAGGAAGTACTGGTTTATTAGCACAGAGATAGACAAACTGTGGCTGGCAGGGTCTCATGGTAATTGTAGTCTAGAGATATCTGGAGAGCCACAGTCTGGCCACCCCTGGTCTAGCCTTTGGACTGCCTGGTTCAGAACTGACCCAGACAATCCGGAGAACACGAGTTTCTGGGCATCGTGGTTATTTGTGCAAAAGCCGAAGTAATACCACTGTGCCCGGATAACACTATGAACTCCTGTGTCTAACAGAAAACAGCATATTTCCTCGTATTTCATTCCTGGGCTAGTAACAGCGTCATCATGTAGACACAAGACAGAAGTACCTCATTATTCCTGAGACAATTATGTACAGGGCCAACTCCCAGCTAGGCCTGGGCAGGGCTTCTGCACAAGTCGCTAACATATGATACGGGAGGGATGCATTTAATATGAACACAAATTCCGAGCCTCCTGATGTAATTAACTTCAGTTCACGAATGACTCGTGAAGTAGTGAAATCTGGTGTAAACCTGTAAAGTGAAGGAGAATAGGTACATTCATTAATTAGCCTACTACAGACTTGTGTGTTCAGCTTAAGCAATAGTAACCCCAGAGTTCATTATCACCTCCCAACTTATCCTTCAGAGTTGAACAACAAATTATGGCTGCTGTGTAGTGAGGATTTTGTGTGATTTATTTGGGGGGGGGGCACTTGGATTCTTTTAAAACTAATGGTTGCCACTGCACTTTTTTATACTTCGGGTTTTCTATACTGGTGTTTATTGGTCTTAATGGCAATAACCACCTATTTACACATAGTTTTGAGACTGCTTTTGCTGCCCTTGCTTGGACAGGATCCAAGCTTCAGAACTGGCTTGAAGACATAATTATTCTGTCTATTGCCTTGGAAAAGAGCCATTTTATTTTCACCCATGAAGAGTTGGGCCATTGTGTGTGTTTTTTTAAAAAGTTCTGATCACAAAACTCCAAGCACCTTGTCCACTACTTTATTATGTACTCTTCAGATTATTCTAGCAGCAAACATTTTTCGTAGGCAGCCATTTGCAATGTCTGAACAAGTGTCTGTCAAATCTGATGCAGCTTTTGCATCTCAACAAGAATCCCTCAACTTAATACCTAGTTGTAATAACAAGCTGTTATGACGCTGGAGAATGATGATTTGTTCATACTCTCAGACATGTCCTGCTTGTTTCAACAAATGTCATAAACAGATGACTATGGAAGGAATTTTCATATCCCTTGATGTCAAGTCAAATATTAAACCATGTTATCGCATGTGTGGAGGCCTCATTTTGATTTGGACCACTGCACGGATGCACAGAAGCGAGTTTTAATCCTTCACCCCTAGGTGATTTCATAACATGAAACCAGTGTCTGTCCAGGTGAAATGGCAAAAGGAGAAGGCTGAAGACTCTCATCCCTACACAGAATCAGGCCATCATGCAACTAAAGACTGTATTCTCAGTCACGGAACTCACAGCCTTAAGTTCAGCCTTAAGTGACAAACTGAATATGGAGCATCCACTTAACCACTATGCCTGGTGGCTGTTAACAAGAGCAGGGGGGTTTCATGCTTTTGTTCCTCACTGGGCTACTCATAATCTGTACTAGCATGGCAGGAGAAAACAGTTCTACAAATTTCTTTAAAAAAAAAATAAGATGAAGGCCATTCTCTAATATTTAAGCCACTTGAGCAGGCTCTGCACAGATAGCATTTGAATTTCCTAAATATAATAATGGAATTAGGCAATATAACCCCCACCCTCTGGCATAAGTTTAAAAAGTGTCCATCTCCATCATAAGCAAACTTACAACATAACAATGTCTTTAGAGGCATTGGCGCTTAGTGCAAATTCTTGACAGTTAACTATTTTAAATCCATATCCTTCACATAAATATCCACTGATTTCCATGGATTTTATGTTAACTTGAAGCTGCCCTGTGTTCTCCACTCTGAATGTTCTTTTCAGTGTAAAATTTGGTTCCTTTAATTTGGTTTCTGAAACAGAAGAATTAAGATTAGATTCTGATAATGCAGCATGTTCATTTAATAAGGACAGGCATCAGCACGGCTCCAATAGTTCTTTAAAAAGCCCTCTCACTTGCTCCCTTCCTCAGGCCCATGCAATAATTCATGAATAATAGACCTTGCTGGACAAAAAGTAATTTAGGTTATTACACTGCTCTTCTGCCTGATCTCCTCAGATTCAAGGCAGCTAACACTGTAACAGTAGGTTGCAAAGACAAAACTTAACAGTCCGATCATCAAGGTTAAAATGCACAGATTAAAAACAGATCCCCCCCCTCCAATCTAACATAGACTTAAAAATTAATAATGACTGTTTGCTGTGGTGATTCTATTAATTACCTCCAATAGTTTAAATAGTCAGTCGTCTCAATTACCAGCCTATTTTCAATTTTACTGTGATTTTACCGCTGTGGCTGATTCAATTCTTATATTTTTGTGACTGATATTCCAATAAAGGTAACTGAGTGACTGCCGGCGGCCAAATCAGCCTTCCTGTCCACCGTGTGGTAACTGGAATAAAAGTCTCACGTGCCTTCTTAATGCAGCGAGAGAAGGCACCCCTCCGCCCCTGCCCTTTCACACTCACTTTCAGTACAGTCTTTCAGCAAGGCTTCCGTGATCTTGAAGCGCAACGAGCTTCCTGGGCCGGGCGGCTTCCCTGCAACTTTCACGCTCTCCGTTGTTCCTTGCCCTTTAACCATTATAGCATCAACTACAGTCAAATTATTTCTGTAGGGGGGGGGGGAAATCAAAGAACTACATGAATAAGCATGCTCATGTTTCTATTCTATCAGTTCCCTTCCCTAATCCTAATTTATGATATGCCTCACTCAGACTGTTTACAAACTGGAGGTTTCATGCCAGGCGGCAGGCTGGAGTTTTAGACGTGGCAGGTTGCCCCACCTCTTCCTGCACCCACATGGGGGAGCATTTGGCCTGGTGCACCTCATCTGCCCCCCCGATTTGTGCTCCTGCATGGGAACCAGGGCAGTGAAGTTCCCAGTGCATAAACGGTCTCATTTATGCTTAGTTTTGAAGCCAGTCAAAATGCAACTTTAAAATGAAAGCCATGCCTGGGCTCCTCAAGTCATAATTAAAGCATAATTCAAAGAATTTCGGAGGCATACAGTACCTGACAATTATTAGTGACGATACGGTTTTATTAAGAACTGGAGTAAATTTGACTCTGACAAATTTCTTCTCACCAGGCTTTAAAATCACATTTAAAACCAGCTGCCGTGACAATCCTTCTGTATATCCTGTGGAGCTCTGCAAAGTCTGGCCCTTAATCAAGGAACACAAAATTTTAAAGTGAGTAACCTTGTATAATTTTCCCTATCACTACATTTATGAATAACTTAAATACTGTCTATTGAAAGAATGCATCTGTGTACTGGGCACTTTTACAAAGTAACAAACAAGACAGAACCCTGCCCCAAGGACCTTACAATCCAAATTTATATAGGGAGATGAAGACATAAGGGGAGACATGAAGGGAAAGAATGGGAGAGGCATTCAGGAGAATTAATCCATTGTAAAACCAAAGCTTGTTTCAAGGTCAAGAAGTAAGGAACATGAGCCTGCTGTGGGGAAAGGAAGGGAAGGGAAGGCTATCATAAGCTGCTTTAAGACTCCTTACAGTAGAGAAAAGCTGAGTATAAAAACTAACCACTCTTCTTTGTATAGTGTCAGACCTGGTTTGGAATTCTACCTGGACCCTGCTTGTGTATGTACAGCACCAGGGAAATACAAAAAAAGAGATGCTACTTGAGGTACATTAAAGTGAACACACATGTAGTTGCCTTAAAATGAATCAGATCAATGGTCCATCAAGGGCCCATTATGCACGGAGTGGAAGGTCCGCATTCAGGGTGGAATGGCGGCGGCTAAAATCACCAATTATGCATGCTGCAGGTGGCAACTGGGCGCAGAGTCAATGTATGCCGCCGGAAAATCCGTGTTAGCGAGATGCGGAAGAAAGTGGAGCTTCCCGGGACCAGGGCGCAACCAGAAGCGGCTCCAGAGTAGCCGCGTGCATAATCGGATACTCTGGATTTTGCCGCCCTCGCATTCCATCCCGTGTGTAAGCGGTTTGCTTTGCTTCTTCCTCCTCCGCATTCTCCATGCTGCCATTTCAGCGGCCATGCATAATAGGCCCAGGTCAGGACTGCCTGCTCAAATTGGTAGCAGCTCTCCAGAGTGAGTTTGAATAAGGAGTAATAATTGCAGGTACATATTTCAGTACTTCTCTGAGAGCCAGTAGTGGTAGTTGTACTTGGTTATCTCAGAACTTGCATATTTGATGGCCAGCAGTATTTTATGAAACTGTAAAAAAACTGTGTAAGCCGCCCCAAGACCACTCTGGAGAGGGGCGGCCTAAAGGTTAAATAAATAATAATACTGTGGATGGCAGTGAGGGAGAGAATCTGAGGCACTGTGACTTGCCAAAGTCTACTTAAAGAGTTTATGGGACACAAGTCAATGTTTTAAACTACCATACCTCATTGGTTCCACATTAAGATCTGGATAAAACAAAGCTAGGTTGATAAAGTTACTTACACAGTTTCTAAAGACTTGAAATTCTAGTGTCCTCAGATTGAAATTTGTTGGCTTACTCAAATTGAACCTAAAACAACATAACAGCAGTAAGGCATACTTATGAATTTTGTAAATACCATGCATCAATATTTTGATTACTAATCTGGGTTAAAAAATTACAGGCTTTTTGTCAGTGCGGAATACAACTGTTACCATATAATATGGTATTTTATGGTACTATACTGCTTGTCTTTGCATTATGTGGTATTAATAAATGGATGCTTACCGTCCAATTAGCTTATCAACAAAGGCTGATGGATTGGAATACAGTGCTATGGGAAGAAACTGAACAAAAACGGGAAGATCTGATGGATTTTCAAGAAGAATTTCTTCCTCCTAGAGGAACAAAATTCAATTCAGATTTACTATTCCAGTGTCAGAAATGTTTTCAACTTTTTTGTTAGCGCTGCATTAACATGAACCGGACTTACAGATGAACTGTTTGTGTTGGTAAGGGAGAAATCCAAATAGCGTGTGGAGCCAAGTAAAGAGGGCCAGACCAGTTCTGCTGTGATTTTAGATGCCACAGCCTTCTGTAGATCAGTGTCTACTTCAAACATAGCGCTTAATCTGGATAAATAACACAATTTAGCATCAAGAAACTTTGAAAAAAGTAATACTTCATGCATATAGGAATTAGTCAATATCAACGCTTAATACGACCTTTATTTTTTTTTAAACTGTCTCCATATTCTGCATGTGGTTGATTTGTGAAGACTGACAGATGGAAGAGACACAACTAACACTAAAACAAAATGGGGGGTTGTTAAACCACTACAAGAGAATTCTGTGTACCAACTACTAAAGGTACACTTGCTTAAATCACTTTCTAAATTAATCCAAGATGATGAAGGATGCTGCATCAGTTCATGTTTTCAAGGAAATTAAACGCCTTAAGCTGATGACTTAGAGACTTTTTATGCCTTGTTATTTTGTTTTCTAGTTCTGTAGACCTAGTGCGTTCCTTACTGGAGGCTGTGCGGTGGGCTTGAACTGATCTTTATTTTTTGTAATCTGTCTTGACCCTCAGCAAGAAAGACATACAATAAATGAAGTAACAAGTTTAAGGACATTGCTCAGGCACCAAACCTAGTTCGGAAAGAATCAACAAGAATCTTCTTGGAAATCAAATACAGCGGTCATCAGGCCAAGTTAAAGTTGTTACTTGTGCAATCAGTTTTCAGAAATCTGAATGCCACAGATGTATGTGTGTGTTAGCATTTTCAAGACCTCCTCAATGCACCAAAATCCAGTTCATTTAAACACACAAAAGCTTACTTTTGGTGATGCCCTGAAAACTTTTAAGAAGAAGTTGCCTCGGGCCACAACCAGCTTATGACATCCCCATCCGTGGGACATTCCAGGCATGAGATGAGCATAGGCGGTTTGCCATAGTAATCCTGTTCTTCCTTGGAGATCTCTCATCCAAGTATTGACCATGGCTGACCCTGCTTAGCTCTCAAACCCAAGATAGTTGGGCCAAACTGTGCCTGTCAGGCTGCTGAACAATTTTAAAGAATTATATAAATGTTTCCTCTCAGCCATGAAGGCAATTTGCAGTAAACTAAGATAATTCCTTCAGTGTCACAGTTGCAGCCAAAGGACCTTTGTTACTAACCTCATTTGGGAAGCTTAGGAATTCTTTCACTGCCTACACTAAGAACACTTTTTCTTCCTATTTTTGCCCACCACTTGTTGCCAAGGCCTACAGTTTTACTATTTTAACAAGCAGTTGGATTTTCTTTAAAACTCAGTCCCAACGAAAAAACAATTAGAATTGAAAATGCACTCACCGATGGCCTGCACGATCCCTTATTCCAATCCATTCTCTGAATAAACTCTCGTGTAAATCCCAATCTGAATCCCATGCATCTTCTTGCATAGACATACTATGTTGCAATTTAGATTCAGCTAGAGAAGAGACAGTCATTTTCAATACTTAGAATACTCAAAAAGCTAAACATCAGAAATCAAAATCACTTACATTTGCTCAGAAAAGGCAATCCAATATAGCAGTGATTCCCACACTGTAAACCAGGGTCAAAATACACATTTGCTATCTGAAAAATATCACAAGACACAAATTGAATTAAACAAAACTTTCTTAGGAATGGAAAAATTTGAGAAATTTATATGTTTAAGAAGAGTTGCTTAATAATGGGTAAACTCCAAGCTCAAACCTTGGATTTTTTTCCTGGCTCCAAATCGTCCTTGTTACTCCTTAATCTCTTGTAATAAAACCGAACATCTTCAGAGAGTGAACGGATCTGCTGAATTTTTACTTTTTGTGAAAAAGAGCTCATGATACTTAAACTCTGATGAACTGTCTTGCCCTAAGGGAAAAAGAGGGAAGTGTTGTATTGCTTTCCATATATATATTTACACCCACAGTTGTTAAATTGCTTTGTTTTATAGGAACATCTAGAAAACAATATTTTCTTCCAGTCTTCATCATTCAGGTCTTTCCAACACTGACACATCTGGATACGTTATTCGACATATTCTACCAGTGATTCAAGTTAAAGCATTTGTGCAAATATTCTGCAGTCCACAAGAAAATTTCTTATACACTTTGTACAATGCTGAAAAGAGCTGAATGTTGAGCATACTCAGTGCAGGCAGAATATAGCTGGGAACATTTGGAAATTCTTTTACCTTTAATAATTTTTATGCTTTGTGTGATTGAATATAACAGCCTTTGGCCAAATACAATAAATATCCAAGCGGGGGTAACAGTAGCTTGAGGTGTCATTAATAAAATGGCATCCCCCACACCTTTCTATCACCAAATAAATAAAATCCCCATTTGGGGGGAAATCTTTTAAAAGAGATACACTGTATGGAGTTCTTCATTAAGACAGCACTCTAGAAACTAGTGCTCTTGTGACTTAGCAGTGCTTTACAGGCAAAGCAGTGGCTTGGATCCAGCTTTGTTTATAGATTGCTACTTTGCTTGTAGAATGAGTCTTTGCCCCTTTCCCTTACTTGCTATAACCAACTGTGAGGGTGTGTGGGAGAATCAAAAGCAGCAGTGGTTTCATATTCCAGCAGCAGTGGCCCATGAATTATGGCATCTGAAGCAACTGGCAGAGCTAGAATTTACTAGTTCTAAACTCTAATACTGATACAATTATTCCCCAGATAAGCATCAATGAGAAACCAAGCTTAGGGGATTACAAAACAGCTTCATGCTCTTCATGCTATGGCTGGGAAGAACTCCTGCAGCAGGGGCAAACCACTTTCTGCCTGCATTTGCTCTCTGTCTCTTACAGGCTGTTAAAAGTCAAGAAAATGGCCAGGAATAAGCAAAAAGGAACTGTTAGAAATTCTTCCAAATAAATTTTCTTACGGGAAAAGAAGGTGGAAGGAAGATATGTTTTGGGGAACATGTAAGTGAGCCCACAGCAATTACAGCCTTCACAGGAATGGTTAAAATCTGCGGAAAGGAGGAAAAAAAGTTTAGAAGACTAATCGGCACATTTTAAATCCAGTTTTTACTGCTTGTAGAACAATTCCTCGAGCCTTTTCTGAAATTTTATTTATTGTATGGCTTGTTCAGTGTAGCCAGAAGATCCAAGGATTATCTGGCAGCCAGGCAAGAGACATTTGGAGATGGTTTGCCATTGCCTGCTTCCAACTCATGCCCCCTAGTGTTCCTTGGAGGAACTCCATCCAAATCCATTGAGGTCTCCCATCCAAATATTGCTCAGTTTCTGAGTTCTGAAAAGATTGGGCTTGCAGGTCAGGGTATTTGCTGATGAAATGTACACACACATGAAGCTTATACCCAGAAAAAAAGATTAAAGGTGCCTCTGGATGCAGGTTTTATTCTTTTAACAACTGAGTATTACAAGATGAGCCCTGAAACTCTATATGCTGAAATGTTATTTCCTGCTCTTCTCTCTCCAATAGGGACTCAAAACGACATTGATCTTCTCTCCTCTAGTTTAGCCTTATAACCACCAACCTGTGATGTAAGATAGGCTGACAGTGTGACATTGGCAGATTCAAATCTGGGTCAACGAGGTCCTAGTCCAACAATCTAACCACTGTACCACAATTATATATGGAGAAAACATTGAACTAAAGAATTTCCAACAGTGCTTCACTTCTCTTTAGGTCAAGCATCTGCTAGGCCATAAATGAAGACATGGGAATCTATCTCATCCTCAGTGTGGTCAGATTTAATTTTCAGCATGGTCAAATCTGTGGGTACTTCAATCCAGAGACTGGAGTTTATGAACAGACAAGGCAGATCTTTCTACAAACCCTTTTAAAGCCCCAGATTTACTTTAAAAATCTGAAATTAAAAATATGAAAAATCCCTATATAATAGAAGCAGTGCCCTGGTGTGGAACTTCACTGGTGACTTTGGTCAGGTTACACACTCTAAGCCTAATATATTCTATCAAGTTGTTGTGGGGTAAAATGGAAGAGACAATGCTATAAAGTGCTTAGAGTCCTCACTGTAGAGAAAGACAGGTTATAAATTAAGTGAATGATGGGAGGGAAGATAAAAGCTAGGTTTGCTTGGTGGGTGGGAAGGATAGAAGGAAGCAGAGAAAAAGTTGCCACAAGGAGATTAAGAATAAGTACTGTGGGGCATGGGATCCAGGGAAATGGGAGTGCCATCCATAAGTTCTTGTGGGCTCCCCACCTCAACTCAACCCTGCAGCCAGCCCTGTGCAACAGGGCTGCAGTTTTCTCCAGCTAGAACTTGCCAGAGAAAGGGAAAGCTAAAGACAAAGGAGCAATAAAGGTAGATTTCGGGTGGTGGGTGGAAAAGAGAAAAGGAAGGTAGCAAAGGGAAGAGATCACTGGGATTTTTAGGGAAGGCAAATGGCAAAAGGGAAAATGAGATGACTCCCCTCTTGAAAGCATATAACAGCAAAGGTAATTCTTGTTCAAGATTGTATATACTGAAGGACTTTCCACCTCCCAAGTTCAACCTGCAGTAAGATTCATTTTCAAGAAACATGCAAATCCGTGTTTGCACTTATATGCACAATTTTGTTTGGGAAACCTACAATTTATTAATTTTAAACAACATAAGATGGCATTCTCATATACCTTATTTGTGTAAAGTATAAGATTAACTCACACAAAACAAACCCAACAGACACATCAAATTAAAATAATGATCAAACAGCTTCAATGATCAAACAGCTTTTGAAGCTTCCCAAAGTTACATACTGACAAATGTATACATTCCAAAATCATACACAGAAATTGTTATTACAGCACAACAATTAACAGCCAACTGCATTTCTTCCTATCATCAGCTGTATCATTTTTGTGACCGATATCGTTGAGGAATACCTCATAATCCGTTATGATCTGTATTGCACCGTCATGAATTCCTTCAAGTTCTTTCGGTAACAGTCTTACTCTGAATACAGTATATGAACTTGGCATCAATGTTACCTGTAACACAGAAATATACATTGGTTTCATCTGCTTTATCTCACAGTCTTCTAGCGTATAATGGAAGGTCACATCAATAGTTATCTTAAAAGGATTCAATACCAAAAGGTACAGAACAACAAACAGAAATCTAGGGGCATCTTAAAAAGGCTAACAAGATTTTATTCCAGCATAACCTTTTGGGGATTACCGCCCTCTCTTCTACAGATGATCAAATTTCATCAGATGCAAACTAGTCCACAAAAGGTTATGTTAGAATAAGATGTTAATTAGGTTTTAAGATGCCAACAAATTCCAGTATATTCCTCCATTCTATTTCCAAGAGACTTTGCATTCTATTTGAATTTTTTGGTTGTATGCAATTATTACACAGCAGAAGTAGTTTTGCAATGGCACTAGACATTGCCTGGTAATCTAGTGTGATGATATTAAAGATTCTAAAGACAAGAACTTCCCTTCATGTTTAATGTTAACCTTTAGTGGGAACATAGGAATTCTTCTGTTAACTGTAAGATTTATTGAGCCATATGTTTTTCTCCCTTCTTGTAATCATCCTCCTGTATTTCCACCTTGTTATCTTTATTTTTGCAGCAAAAAAACTAGCTTTTCAAGTTAGCTGCACAAAATAATGTCATTTAAATAGTATTTGTCAATGTGGAAAATGGTCTGTAATACTTATCCATGGTTCCTCTATATATTTGTGAAATAGCCTGGGGGGTGGAATGTGTCTGGCTGTCCAAGTTGGAATAGGGCCAATCAGGGTGCAGCCAGCTTTGCCCTGCCCCTGCATTTCCCGCCCTCCATCCCGGGACTCTAGTCTCTTTGCTCTCAGGCGCACCTCAGTGCCTGGAGCCAGCAGCAGGTAAGAGGAGAGGGGCCCTGGGCAAAAGGTCATGGTGGAGGGCCTGCTAACGAGAGCCTCCTGTCCTGCTAGGCTAGGCCTGCTAATGAAGGCTTCCTGGCCTGCTGACTGCCTGCTAAGGAGCTCTGTCCTGGGCCTCCTCACAAGCTGGCCAGCTCCCGCCCGCCCCACTTGACCCGGCTGCGAGGTGCAGCCCAAAGCCACCTTCAGCTGCCTGGCCGGGGGTCCTTTCAAGGCCCGTTCTTAGGAAGGGCTTTGAAGCTAGTCTTTAATTTAAACATCCCACTGTAGTAGGCTGCCTTGATTCACTTTTCACAATGGAGAAATGAAGGTTCTAAGATAGCGACTGGGCAAAACTAGGATGTCCACCGTAGAAAATTCAGTACAATTTGGGTGGGAAATGATTAAGACGTACCTTAATCATCTGAATCCTAGTTATGGTAAAGTGATTCGGATTTGAGTGAGTATAGCTGAATCAATTTGGGCTCAGAGGCATTTAAAGGAATCTAGATGTTCTTTAGTCAGGCTGGGGGAGTGTTATAAACTGCTTAGCAAACAGCTGATGCCTCTGAGAGACTTCTCTTCCTGCATCGGCTTGGATCGGGTGGTGTGGATGTGGCCTCTGCTACCTGGAAAGGGTCTTGGTGGGTGAGGCATTTAAAGAGTCCCTAAACAGATGATTTTGAAGATCAGCGTTGTGGCAGCTCTTTGTCAGGCTGCAGAGAGTTTTCTGCATCCTATAAGTCAGTTACACTGAATTGAATGACATTTGCTCTTTAGTGTGCTTAGATGGCAGGCCTAGCAATATCAATAGCACCTTTAGTCCATATACTATACACAACTAGTATTTGGAGCACAGAAAAAGCTTGTTACTTACTGATGTTTTATCCAGTGCACTGGCTTTTTCTATATCTGGAAGATCTGCAAGTATTGAAGTTCTGTTGCCTTTTGCAGCAGTCAAAAGTTCCATGATCAATCCATCTCCTATCACATGCCAACTTTTTATAGCCAGCTTGAAAAAAGATGGAACACTTTCAGTAATAAAACTGTTTTTGTTTAAATACCAAAAAGAACATTTTTTGTATCACTTTACCTGAATTGGATTGCTGTTAATGATTGCAAACAAAATGCTATTTGTTTCTGTGGCACTCAGTATGCCAAAATCTATGATCCGTTCTTCAGGTTTTGGGGGCAACACAAAATACTGGAAAAATAGAAGATTTTCTGCATTAAGGATAGTTGAGATATGAAAAGTTTACTTTTAAGTTAGAATGTTCTTGATTACATAATTGGTAGAAAGACCATTCTTCGGCAACAGGAAACAGGATGCTTCAAGATGTCATCAATGTGCTCAATTTTGCTAGTCATAAATGTGCACGTGAAACCCAAGCACTTCATGATGCCCCCTCTCCCCTGCTCTCTCTAACATCTGGATGAGTAGTTCATGTCTAGTTTTCAAGTGTGTTGCGAAAAGTCAGTATCTGTGGTATCTGTTCACTGATGCAACCCAACTGAGACGAATTAGAATTGTGTAAAAGGCAAACCAGAATCCTATGAAGCTTCTGTTTATCTTAATGGGTATCAAGAAACAACTGGTTTTTGTCCAATGAAAATTAATGAAGGTTTGGGAGCCTTTGGATTTCCCAGTTTAAGCATCAAGTTATCTTACACAGGCAGATAACTGAACAACAGGGAGTCAAACCATTACAAAATTGGGTTCAGTTTCAGTTCAGAGCCTATTCTTGCCCTAACGTTAAAAATATTGTTCAGATATCAATTGAACCAGTTTGAAATAGGTGAGATCCAGCCACATTAATGTCAAACTCTTACAACTGCATTTTCTATAACACAGAGAATATTTAGCCTGCAAAGTAATACATTTTGAAATTATTCTTACATGTACTATGACAGCATACTGTCTCTCAAATTTTAGAATGCAGAATTAATCTGTTCTCAAATATTTTCTAGACTAGAAAAGAGAAAATGTGACTTAAATTAATTCCTCCCTTTTCTTGTTGTCTGTTTAGCCAATGAAGATCATCAGCAATAACACGTAGCTGTGATATAGCCATATCTACAATAATGTTAGCATCTCTGATCATTACATGTCAAAATAGCATATAATCACCCCCCAAAAAAACAATTAAAGTCATCAAATGCTTGACACACTTCCATATGAATAAAGCTGAAGATCTGTGGATATTGCTTTTTAGGAAAAAGCTGACAGCTTAGAAGACTAGGTTCAGATGGCTTTTAAGGAAAGGTTTGGAGAAATCCACAGAGGACAGGTCTGTCAAAGTCTTCTATGCATGATAACCAAATAACACTTAAGTAAATCAGCATCATTAGATGCTGCATAAAGGCATAAACTTCAAAAACCTATAACATAGTTTTCATCATGCACTACTTGGGATCCCATAGAAAGCAACTGCTTGGTTGGCTGTTGATGGAAATAAAAACTGGACTTCACGGATCTAGAAAGGGTAGATACATTTTCATTTTTATGGAGATGAGAAACTTTTGATAACAGAATCCAAAAATGGACCAAAACTTATTGGATCTACACAGACAACCAAACCACACCGAAGTAGCTTCATTATTTGTTTGTTTGTTTGTTTATTTAGATTTTTATCCAGCCCTTCCCTACGGCTCTGGGCGGTTTACATAAAACATATAGAACATTTACATAGAACAATATCAATATAACAACAATATAACACATATCAATATAGCAAATAACAATAACATATCAGGTAGAACAGCATTTCAACAAACAACTTTGACAAGCCCTTGGTAGTTTTGACCTCTCAGTCTGAGTGGGGAGGGGACCTGTACATACTTTGAGCCAGTTGACCTCAAGCAAATGCCTGGTAGAAGAGCTCCCTTTTGCAGGCCCTGCCGAATTGTTGAAGTTCAGGCAGGGCCCTGATCTCTTCAGGGAGCTCATTCCACCAGGTGGGGGGAAATAGGTCACAAGGGGAAATGCCACCGTGTAAGAATGTGTATATACACACATCTCATAGGAAAGTTTGTTTCTATACAAACTCCACAAAGCCAAAGGAGAAGTAATTTTTCATCCACCTTCAGAACAATCTCTTTGATTTTGATCAATCTGTTTTTAACCAGACTTTTTTCTTTAGATTGGGTTTGAAGCTGCTGTTTAAAATTCATCTTTGGCACAGTTTAGTGTTCAGCATGTATCATGTAGAAATAATCATACATATTGTACTTTAAAACAATTTTTTTAAAGATGTCTAATACTTACATCTAAAAATCCAGTGTATGCTCGTACAGGTAGATGAAATTTAGAAGCATTGGTAATGAGCAAAATATTGTTATCAATATGAAGAGAAGATAAGGATGCCACAAAATGAAGTGTGAAAATGTATCTGGATTCATTAGGTAGAATTAAAACTGGTTTGCTGAAGTTGTGTACCTGGTTAGTGAATAAATATGATGAAAGTCAACACTGGACACAAATTACGCAACATTTAGCAGTAACAAGATATAACCTAATATATTATCAGACTTACTTTAAATATTAGTTTGATTTCTTCAGGTAGCATTATGTCGTGAATGAGGACTGCAAAATTGAATGTGTTTGTTAAATAGATTGGTCTTTCTACAGAGTCTGCTGGATTGTCACGGATATGAAATAACGTGGCTGCTTGGTCAAATCCCAAGTACCTATTTCAAAATAAAAAGTGGAGATTTGAATTAACAAACAATACAAAGAAATGAAACCACTATAACTCTTTCCCCACAAAACTGGTCAGGCAATACCAAAACAGACCATGTGTTCATTCAAAGTGTTGTTTACCCAGCCCCATGAACACCTTTGTTTGCTTAAGCCTAGTTTGACATTTCTGTAAACGCCCATTCCTCATTTCAGCTATTAGAGAGAGCATGTGCAAATCAAGCCGAACTCTTTTACCCTGTGTATCACACCTTGTACAAATAAGAAGTTTATTAAGTTAAAGCAGAAAAAGTATATAAGCAAAATCTATTGTATCTTTAATCCTGTTGTCTATGTGTTGCAATGTATGGCTGCGAAAGTTGGACCATAAGGAAGGCCGAGCGTCAAAGAATTGAGGCTTTTGAACTCTGGTGCTGGAGAAGACTCTTGCGAGTCCCTTGGACTGCAAGGCGAACAAACCGGTCAGTCCTAGAGGAGATCAGCCCTGACTGCTCTTTAGAAGGCCAGATCCTGAAGATGAAACTCAAATACTTTGGCCACCTCATGAGAAGGAAGGACTCCCTGGAGAAGAGCCTAATGCTTGGAGCGATCGAGGGCAAAAGAAGAAGGGGACGACAGAGAATGAGGTGGCTGGATGGAGTCACTGAAGCAGTAGGTGCAAACTTAAATGGACTCCGGGGAATGGTAGAGGACAGGAAGGCCTGGAGGATCATTGTCCATGGGGTCGCGATGGGTCGGACACGACTTCGCACATAACAACAACAAATCTATGTGAGAGCTTACAAACGTAAAGCTGAATTTTTCAAATCCATTCCAATGCAATCTTACCCATCTAATACTTCTGCTTGATAAGGAATTTCAAGTTTTGAATAGCTCTTCTCTTTTGCTTTAACTGTTATTTTTCCTGAAAACTGCAGGGGTCGTTTTGCTTTTGATGCTATATATATATATATGAAAAAAAGCATGAATAGTATTATTATGTGCACATAAAATATACCTGCATTGTACTGAATATTCTACTTTACTATCTCTGTTAAAATCTCCAGTTAATGGAAAACCTAACACAATTCAACAGTGGAACCACTTTGACAAGTTTATGACAACAGGCGATCCAACTAAAACAGAACTTCACCAGACCCTAAGTCTGAAGCTTGAATGCAGGGCTGCCTTAAGACAGTGGTTGTATGTTTATCCAGAGCAGTTTCAACAATGCCCCTTCACTATTCCTTAATGGAGCTGTCAATAAAGTGTCACTATAACTCCTCTTGTCTTTATCATTGGACAAATATTAAATGGCAAGGTTAAACAACATGGAGCAGAGAAATCTTGGCTTTAAAAGGAAAGTATATGTTACGGTAGTTTGTAAGTTACCAACAACTATTTGTAAAAGTGTATTTCAAACTTGCTGTCATTAGATTTTACAAAAACCCTAGCCACACAAATAGCATCCAAACACAATATTTATTTATTTTTATTTTTTAGATTTATATACCGCCCTCCCCGAAGGCTCGGGGGGGGGGGGGGAGAAACCAGGCAGATTAAAAAAAAATTTTTTTTCAATATTTATCCTATTTAAATGGTTAAGATATAACAGAACTTACGATCAAAACTAATACTTGCAACTTTGGTATATTTGTTTTCAGAACCTCGCAGTGTAATTGGCTTGAAATGTACAGTGATAGCTTCATTTTGTGGTGTGGGTCTAACACTCTAGAAAAGAAACAGAAATGTTACTTAGCTAAATATCAACCCACTACCTAGGAAAGCATAGTTTGAAAAATACTGATTTTAAAAATGAAGTTTATTATAGATTGAAATTAAACACTGTGGAAAGTAATTGGAACACCATTATTACATGTCAAAAACAATAGGGGGTTGTATAAAATACAACTCACATAAATATATTTAGTGTAACAATTCAAAACGTTAATTAGACTGTTTTAGTCTACTTTCTGAGCTCCAGATGTTTTATTAAAAAGGTGTACCATATTGGTGAAAATTTCTATTCTTGCCTGAAGAGTTTTTACGGCTTCCAAAACTGCATCAGCAGACTATCACAACTATCAAAGTAGCTTTTATTATGATAATCAAAAAGGTGATAAGAATCTTGCCTTAGGTCTATCCACAGACTTTTATAGAACTGATATTTATGCTGCCTTGATGGTCTACTATATGGAGACCCTCCGTACGAGGGAAGAAAACACCCAGTGCCTACCTCATTTAATTATATTACTACCACACATATCTATACCGCCTCTTTCCACTACAAAGTAAACACAACCCTCTGAACATTAGGCAGCACCATATAGAAGGAAACGCAAAAAGCTGTTTAAGAAGACACTTTCAAAAGAGAGCACCAGAATCCTCCTGAAGAGCTATTTGAACAGCAGGGAGAAAATGATCCTCAAGCAATTTCAACTTGGGTATGGATCTCCTGTTGTATATTGTATATAATCACAAGAGAAGTTTTAAGTAGTATAATGGAAGAGAAACCACTGTGTTTTTATCAATGCAGCACAGCTCACTATTAAGGGCCAATCATCGTCATATCATCATAAAGTAAACATTAAGCCCTCGGGCACAGAAACGGAAGGGTTATAAATAGGCATATTTGAATATGTTAAAAGAAAAAAGGCAAGGAAGAAAGACTCTGCAGGCCTACCTATAAAAGTTAGTACAGGTAAGATTCCACAAGTATTGCATTTGGCAGGTGTAATATTAGCGTACAGACAAGATGCAGTTCTCCTGGTGTCTGGCTTAGATGCCTGCTAAATATAGTCTTGGCCTTTTTCTATGACATTAGGGTGCAGTGTGAAACTGGCTTCTTCCTTGCATCTAGTTTCTGTTGGAACAAGCTTTAGGAGACATACCCCTGCTCTCACCCCACCATGTTTACACAGAAGTGAGAGGAAGGGGAGGCCATCGGATACCTCTCCAATGCACTTAAAATGCAGGATGTCAGCAGAAAGCTAAGCAGTAATCCAAATACTAGACCCTGGACCATACAGACCATGCAGTCAATACCCTTGGGGCAAAAATTAGGGCAGCGCATCAGAGAACACACTTTTAAAAACACAGCACAAAGGACTGACTCTATAGATATCCCACTCAATAGTTGAACACATATCACCTTTGTTACCAAACAAACAGGGAAGACTTCAAGGAGAACCAACAAAGTTCTGTTTACCACAGAAGCATCACAGTGATTTCATTTTTACTCACTGATTCTATCACTAACGCCACTGTATGGCAAGTCACTCCATACTTTCCTCTACACTACATAAAGTCAGAGAAAGAAGAGACCAGACATGACAGTTTTTGAAAGGTCTGTCAAGGCTGAGAGTTTCCTGCAGAAAAAGAACAAGTGTGGGCTAGTGTCTACTAGTAATATTTATATGAGTGGTCATGCAAGTTATAACCTTTTGCATGCAAAAAGGCTGGCTTTACTTTGATAGATGCCAGATTTTGAGTATACGACCCAGCCAGGCATGGAGCCATCTTTAAAAGGAAAACAGCTTTTAATTTAACTTATTAAAGTTAACTAGGATCAGAGAACAAGTATTAGTATTTTTGCTGCCTGCAGGTGTTCAGTGTGACCATGATGCCCACTGGGGTGTGTGTGCAAAATAGAGTTTTGCTACAAGAGTTTAAAATACAATTCAGAAATGCAGCAGATATATGCATCTGATGAAGCGTCAATGCACACAAAAAGCTTATTAAACTTTGTTGGTGTTAAAGGTGCAACTGGACCCAAACTTTATTCTACTGCTTCAGACCAACCCAGCTACCAATGTGAATCTATTCCACCCATTCTACAAGTTCTAGAGCAATACCTAAGAACAGGGATTAAGACAACCAGGAAAACTTCAAAAATATTTGTAGATCATCTCAGGAACTTAATCTGGTGAAAAGTTTATTAAAGTGTCTAAGAGGAAACTCATAATAAGGACTTGGAATTTTACCCCTGAGAGCATTCAATGGTGCAGTCCTGAACTGAGTGACAACCTTCTAAATCCAGTGATATCACTGATCTTAAAAGGGTTCATTGCAAAGTCTTGTGTGTGTACACATTTTAAATCACTGCACTGCATAGCAGTTTTTGGAGAATGTAACTAACATGCTCCCATGTGCTTGTAAATGCATTTTTGAAGGCACTGACTAGTTACTCATGTATTTTTCAAGTCATCTCCCCTGAAGGACTTGTCTGAAATCAAAATGACTCTTTTGGAATTTCATGGAATTTATCGTGTTGCCATTTCTTCCTTCAAGGCAGTACCAGAACAGCAATTGTTTAAATTGTCCAATTACAAGTCCAAAGTAATAATTAAGGATGACTATGAAAATTAGAGCTATGAAAAAATGGTTGACTGCAAGCAACTTTTCCAAATGGACTACTAAAAAGTGACTTTGTTCCTGAGTAGAAAGTTGAGGAATACAAACATGGGTGGAGGAACTGGGAAGTTTTAGCTACACCAGACTGCAGTCTCTTTTCTTAACTTAGTTCATAGCAAGTGTATAATACGGGCTATGAAAATATTAAACCCCAATGTCAGCTCACAACTCCACCCATCTGTAACAAAACTGCAGAAAGACTACTGTCTTTTGCTGTCATTCTAGTCACAAAGGTTTTCTATGCCAGCACAGCACCCAATGCTGACAAGTTTCTTCTTTGAAACCAGGCAAGGTTACATCAAAAGAGGACGCCACCTCCACCTGGAAAAGATGAACTACATATAAGGTTAAATCATATAGTGAATGGAGAGGGAGATCAGATTCCAAGAGCATTGACGCCTAATGTTATTTCAGAAGCACAGAAGCAATGAAAACATAATGAGGTTGCTAAATTGGAGAGGCAATACTCACTGTTATTGGTACATCCTTTGTTCCTGAATTTAACAAATGTAGATTTAAAACCTTTGGCAGATCTGTTAAAAACAGTACATTTTAAATTAAATTCAAATAATTAACTATTTGTAGCAAATAATGAGCTCTTAAACAATGTAGTTCATTCCTGGCCAAAACATGACAGGATTCTTCAGATAGAAGTCTTTAAGACATATCTGCCCCTTGCCCTGCGCAGACTAATGCAGTTCTGATAAAGAAAATGTTCCTTAAAAGCTTTGAGGGTTGAGTGCCTTAATTATTTATACAGGAAATTAAGTAAGGAATCATGGGAATGCCCATCCATAGTGATCGTACAATAAAAGCAGTCAGGCACAACTGCAGCTTGTGTTTATTATGAGTTCTATTACACTGGCAGTATTAATTCATTTCTTTTTGGTACTCCCCAAGATACACACTCCAGGGATAATCTGGTAAATATAGATTATACACTGTCAAGAACCCTCCCCACCCTAGTCCCTTCCTTGGAAAGTCTAAGATACACCAGAAACAAAACTGGGGCATCTTTATACGCAGTTTTTGCTAAGCAAGGTACATTACATATATGACTCACCATGTGTTCTCAGTGTACCAAAATCTAGCATTTCTGTTGATGAATAAATTCCAGGGGCTTGAAAAGACAAAGAACAGAATGAGTATCTGCCCTTTACTGCAGTGCGGAAATAAACCAAGCAGATGAACAATTATGCTGTACAAACCTGTTGTGACTTCTACCTCTACTGGGAGAATAATAAACTCTGTGCTGTCTGAGGCATTTGTTTTTATTCGAATGAAAGCTGTGTAATTATCTGCTTCTCTTGAAGAAAAACTGGCTCTCATAACGCCTTTAGTTTCATATGGAGGGATTTCCTATTGAGACAGACAATGATACAGAATTACAGCATCTGTACACGTCTAATAAACCCATCGATTATACAACTAAAGTATTCACCATAATTTTCTTGTTTAAGTTCACAGCTTTAACATGTTGAGGTGGAAGCTGGTTGCTCAACTCAAATGTACACATGCACAATGAGTTCAGAATCAAACTTGTGGATTATTCAGACTCAAATACCAGTAGTCAAGAAACAGAAGTTTTCCAAGGCAAGCTGAGCTAGTGCTGTTGCCCATACATATCAACATTTTATCTCCTATATATTTGGATAATGACAACTGCATACAAACAGCATTTTCAATTTCCCCCAAGGTTTTTCACAAAGTCACACAAATTAATGTTTATTAACATGCATGCATGCATGCACGCAAACACACACACACTCACCCACCCACCCACACACACACACACACACACACACACACACACACCATACAGGTTTGGAGAGTGAAGCTACACAAACCCATTCTCACATGAGATCCACTCTCCAAACTCAGATGCATGTTTTTTTCTCTCTATGCATTCAATTTTTCTGAAAAACCCTACCCTTTTAACTATACCCAAGCGAATACAACAATTAAGAAAGAAAAAATTTATATTAATCAAAAAGAGGGGGGGAAAGCATAAAGGAACCACATGTCATCATTCTCCATAAAATGACATGCATTATACCCCAATCGAGAACACTTTTAGCAATAAGCCAATGGCAGGGTGGATTCTACCCTCCTCTCAATGTCTCTCACACTGCAGCTCCTCTACTTTCTCCCAGTCAATGGCTGTCACTTACTTCTATAACAGACAGTAATGGAAAGCATTTGGAGGCACTTGGGAGTAAAAGCTATTCTCCCTCCTCCCGTATAAAGAGCTGAATCACCCCTGCCACAGCCAGTTCATCAACTCCAAACTGCTGAATGTCAAACGGGGGAGAGAGAGGGAGAGAGAGAGGGGGGGGGGAATAGTTCAATTATCTGATGGAGGACGATTCTGGCACATTGTCAGAACAAGGGACAATATTAATCATACCGGTGGGCTAGATAACCAGGACCAAAGCCCAGGGCTTCACTTCACTAATTAGTGTTTTCTGAAGTTCACAAAAACTGATCCCAGATTAGTGAGGTTTGGGTTCTAACATGCAGCCTTGACTCATATCAATCACAGGACACAGATTAGCAGGTAAGAAAGGGAGAGGAGACTGATTTCTGCTCTTCTTTAATCCTAGTCACCTGATTCTACAACTTAACATTCAAACACAAGCCTGTACCTGTTGTCACAGAGATGGAGTGAAAACAGGCTACCTGCTTCCTGCCCTGACTGATAGTTGTGTATCTAAAACATTTCATCCCACCCTCCCAACCCACTAGGACCTTTGATGCAGCAAACAGTTAATAAACATCAACTCTAAAAACAATATATAGAACTGCATGTAATGCAAACAGGAAGAAGAATATACATCCAGATAAGAGAACACCCAAACAAAACAAGTTCACCTGCTAGAAGAAAACGGTGATAAGAACAATCACCTTGTGAATTCCACTATTTTGGTGGCATAATCAAGGAGGCCTTTTCATAGGTATATTGGTCCTGAAAAATTGGTATCTACTGATATTCCCAAATTCCAATACCAGTACGGTATTTCAATTCAGTAATATTCGAGAATACTGAATATTTTCGGGTCCATTATATCCTATGGGAACCATCAAAAGTCAATGGCAAGTCTGGGAAGGGGAGGTAGGGAAACCAAACGTCATAATTGATGAAGCCTTTCCTTAAAAGAACCCCCAAGTTTCAAAAAGATGGGACCAGGGAGTCCAATTCTATGGGCACTTAAAGAAGGTGTCCCTGTCCTCCATTGTTTCCAATGGGGAAAAATAGTGAGGCAATACATGCTCAGCAGATTGTCCCAGAGAATCTCTGCAGTAGACAGTGTGTGTGTGTTATTTTTGCAAGGCCAGCAGCAAAACCAGTGCAAAGTGTCCGCCAGAACCTGTGCCACTGTGACAGTGCCAAAACCCAATAAGACTAACTTCAACTCTCAGAATCTCTGTAGTAGAAACTGAGCATTTCTGCAAGGAGAGCAGAACCAGTGCAACCAGCAGCACAACCCACTGACAATGTGGCAGCAATGAAAACCCAACAGAACTAACCAATGCCACACCAGAGAATCCCAGCAGGGGCGTTTAAAAAGCAAGGGCAGCAAAACACTCACTTTTGCTAGCCCACCCGGACCAAGCCCAGCCCAATACACAGAAGCCCAGTAATGTTTTGTTTTCTTCCACAAAGTCAAGGGCAAACCCAGAGAAATCTTATACACCATTTTCCCAGCAAAGGTCTCAGAAAGTGAGAGGGAGGGGGTTGTGTTCACCCTAATCCTCCTTTCTTGGCAGGAGCACACCAACCATCACTGTCTCAGTGAAGGAGCCTTAGCCTAGCAGCTGCAGCTGCCCTTCATCAGCACAGGCTCTCCTTTTCTCACCTCCCACCTCTGCAAGGAGGAGGACAAATTCATTATTTATGGTGCTCCTGTGGGTTCCGCTGGTTCCTGTTTGGCACTGGGACACACACAGGTCGCACAATCCTACTCTACCCTTCCCATCAAGAAGAACAACAGCTTTTGTGCAGCTGTTTTAATTTTTTTTTAAAAGAAAACTATGTTTGGTGATTAGGTATAAGCCACTGATTAAACTGGATGCAGAAAACGGGAGATTCTGTACCTAGGACCTGTTTTGGTTTTACTGAATAAACTACAAAAATAAACTGCAAATATAGAAGAGAATAAATTTGAATGTATTGGATATGTCACCGAGGTCAATCATCTTTTTCTTTTGTTGGGGTCTCTCTGAGGTCGACCGACTTTCTTTTCGTTGTTTTAATTTCAGCGTGCAATTTTAGTTTGGGGTGGCTGGAGATTCAGTTAATGAACTATGAGTGCAGCACCTTCAACATCGCCCTCTGCTGCACTCCTATCAGGGCTCTGTCGAGATATTTTGGGGCAGGTAGATTCAGAATGGCTGTGGGAAGATTGGTGAGCCATTTCTATGCAAATCCAATGGGTTAATGTCCCTGCTACTTCCTTCTAGTCTCATTTTAATTTTGGGAATAATGTTTTGCTCCAACTTCCCAGCACAGACTGAGAGAGGATGAAGGCACAAGTATGTCCTCATTTCAGTCATCCTCAAAGTCCTAGACCAGGTAGCTGAACATTGGCAAGTTAACCTTCAGGAACATCAACTGTTCAACTGTCCCGGGGAGCAGACATAAGTGATGTGAGCTGACAATGTTGCCCACATGAGTAAAAACCCACTCACTCTGCATGCTCATTGGAGGGCATCAGAGAAACCTCTGGGCCACGGCAAAGAGGACTGGCCAGACAGCCTCCTTCATGATCAAGTAGCTCAGCAGACTGATGACCCATGATTCATCAGGCTCTGCAAGGTACTCCCTCATCATTGCAGATGCTGTGTCCTGTCTGATGTACCTACCACTCCCAGAGGGGCTGGGGATCCATCCTATGAGTGCCATCTCATGGGCGGGGTGGTGGTGGATGCTGCGTAGTGGGGGATGAACAGCAAAAGAGCTGCTTTAATTCCCTGTTCCTCAGCTCACACTGTGCCCCACTTGGCCCATATGCATTCAACTCGCCAGGAGAGCTGGTTTCTCCAGTGAATGAGCTTGTTGGTCCACTTAGCAGTCTTGCTCTTGATGCATGAGTCAAACATGGTCATGAACATGTAGACCTCCTGCTATGGGAGAGGTCAAGACAGGCCTTTAATCCGTCTTGCAGTCTTTTCACCACCATGTGCACTGCTGGGACCATGTCAGTATGTCCTAAAACTGGCTCCAGAAAGGAGGCTAAGTCCCCACAAGCTGTTTGAATCACAGGGATGACCAGAGCCAGACCAGCCATGTCATATGAGGGCATCTCTGTGTAGTAGCTTTTAAACGGCCCAAGAACTTCCACCATCTGAGAGACAGTCAGCTAGTACTCCTGGGTGAGCCAGCTCTCTCTTTGAATTAGCCCATCTCAGAGATCAGGGTAGCCTGAGCTCTCTTCTTCTCAGGGTAGCCTGAGCTCTCTTCTCTTCTTAGAGCATGGAAGAGGAGGAGTTACAGTGCATGCTCACATCAAGCAGTGCATTAGCATGCCTGTCAGTGTCTGCTTCTTGTGCAGTAGATAGGTGTCCTTCATACTGCAAGAGAAGTAGCCCATAATGTGCCACCATTTAAGGAGATGCCTGAGTTCACAGAATAAGTGGAGGGGAAAAGCACCACAGTCCCCCCCCCCCACTCACCAAAGAAGAGAAAAAGCAAAGTATGGTGAAGAGAGAGAAACCAGACAGAAAACCCACACACATAAGCCCCCTTCCGAACCAAAAATGAGTATGTGAATCAATTCTTAAGCATCTCCAAAATACCAAAGAACCAAACGCCTCCTCACAGGCCCAAATAGCAACAAAATTTAACCCAAATAAAATCATCAAACGAGAAGAAGCTTCTCTAAACTAAGGATCAAGTCAAGAAACCAAAAAAGGCCTGAGTCTGAGGCCCTTGACCTCACTCCTCCCCACAACCACCAGGTTCAAACAAATAGCAAAAAACAACAAACTGTGAAGCTACAAAACCAGAAAACAATAAGAATAAAACAAAGGAACCAAAGTAAATAAAAATCCTGAGGCCCTTGGCCTAACCCTCATCCCTTCAACCTACCGCCCACCAAGCCCAAAAAACAACTAACTGTGAAGTAAGAACACTTTAAAAAATGTTCACTCAAGCCAGTTGCTATCTCCCCCTGGCAGGTAGGATCTGATTAGAAGTCCACAGCAAAGTCTCTCAGACAGCAGGAGTTTGGCTCACAGCCACAGTTGAAGCCAAAGCCAGTGTACACTCTCCAACCCTCTGTCAGCAGCAACAGACTTAGCTCAGCCAGACCCTTGCTTTTATGCTCTTTGGCCATGCACAGAAAAGTTTTTTTTAAAAAAGAACAAATGTTTGTGATTGGATAAAGAACAGTTTTCCCACTAATCTGAAATCCTATCTGTCAAATCCTCCCCTCCCTCTTGTTCCCTGGGAAATGGGATGGGGAAAGCAAGATAGTTACTGTTGAACTTCACATTTGAAGCCACCAACAACTTTGCAACTTGCAAACTTGTAATGTCATTTGCAAAAACTTTGCAATAATTGGCTCTAGCTCCCCACAAAGCGCTTTTGCAACTGAGTTCCAGACGTGCCTCTTCCCCTTCCTCCTGTTATCCTGGAAACCAGAGCAAAAGGTTTGAAAGATCCCTAGAGGAGAAAATTGAAAGGTAACTTTGTAGCCCTTTAAAGTTTAAACCTCTCCAACAGCTGCTATTTGGTCTAGCTAAATAAAAGCCAAATATTTTGTGGTTCATTTGGCATCAACTATTCTGGTAACCAGATTCTCAAATCTGTATTAGAAAAAAAAAATCTCTAATCTTTTTTTGGCTTGCCTAAACCAGTCTAGCCAGAGGTGATGGAGGCACCCAAAGCAGGGCCCTGTAATGGGTTGACCGTATGACTGTAATGGGATGGGTAAGTTGATGTGGAAGCAGGCAGTCCTTCAGGTATGTTGCTCTCAATATCCTTAAGGCTTTAAAGGTCAACACTAACACCTTGAATTAGATCCAGAAAAAAATAGGAAAGCCAGGGCAAATGGGTCAAGATGGATATATGGTTCCTATGACTGACTAGTCAATAATCCTAGCTCAAGATTGTCCTGAGCACTCTTCCAATCACAGCCCCACACTGTAGCAATCCAGATTCACCATGGCATGCACCACAGTGTCAAGAACTTTGTTATACAGAAAAGGCTGCAACAAGCACTTCTGGCCTCTATTGCCACTTGCTTATTCAACATGAGGGCGGCAGCAGGCAGCAGCAGAGGAGCCATGGCAATGGCCGCTTCCACGCTGCCTGACCGTTGTGCGCCTGTCTGTGTGCATTCACACGCACGATCGCTCTCATGCACTGCCCGTGCGTGTGCACACGCTGACCCTGCCACTGAAGCAGTTGGGGTTGCCAACTCAGAGTGGTTGAGAACCACTGATTTATACTCTACTGATTATAAAAAAATGCAAAGAACTTGGCAGCATTTAATGTCCACTTGTAAAGAGGACTGTTCGGTTGGTGCATCTTGATAGTATGTATAATATCAACTAGTGTTTATACCACTTACCCACAGTTTTCTTGTACTACCTTGCTGGCCTGTTGGAAGCTCTAGATGGAGATCACCTCCACTTGAATACATTTCCACCACCTACAAGGAGAGACAAACATTAAACAATGGTGTGTAAGTAAAACATATGCTATCAAAACATCACCCCCACAACTACCTTTGGGAAATTTGTACACAACAAGAAAGCCTTCCATGCGTGTATAATCAAATACATCTTCTTTTAAAATAAAGCAAATGTTTCTGCTTCTACTTTGAATTTTTAAGTCTCTTTAATTTATTTGAGGCAGATGAAAGAAAACATTTAAGGAACATCTGGAATACTTTTAATAAAGTACAAAACCCATATTTTAGGAAGAAATTAGAGATATGAAAGTGCTACATTTCGCTTACCTGCAAGGGTTCACTGTGGGGGTTGTGTATATTTATTAGGGGAGAAAAACTGCTATTTACAGGAACTTTTGCCCCTATAAAGGGGCGTAGTCTATAGGGGTTAGGTACTCCAACACCAAACACCTGTTAATAAAGAAAACAAAATGTTTGTGCTACAATGTGTGTTTTCATCTTCTTCCCCTGTTGAATTTATTTTGGAAAGCCTTTTTTTTAAGACACTGTATCCATTTGTATATCAAAATTGGCTTTGGATATTCTTTCCCATGCCCTAATGCAATCTAAGATTTGGAAGGTGGCCACGAAAGGATACAATCTTTTCAACACTAAAACAATTCAATTCCCCCCTCCTTGTAAAGATCCACCTCACCCTTTCTTTAGTGACATCTCATCATTAGGTTAAAATTATGCTTTTTAAAGAAAGCTTTGGGGACCCTTGGCTAATATGAATGGCTATTAATAGTTCTAATGGGCTTCTTGCTTTTTGTTCCACTTGTGTGGTTATTTTTATCTGTTACTATTTATATTTATGTTGCATCTCTGTTGACAATGTTTCTGGATTTTCTAAATGCAGACGTTAGCCATTTTATTTATTCATTAGCAACCTTGAAAATGCTTTTCTATCAAAAGGCCGAGTATAAATATTTAAAAAAATCAATAGACAAATAGTATAATGGCCCTTATTCTCAGAGTCTTATGGTATTCTATAAGCATGCTCTTAGTTTAATGACATCTTGCGAAATCTCCACCCAAGAATGCAGGAATATCAACAGGGCCTAATATTATCGTGAATACCCATTCAACTAAAAGTTTCATCTTTTAAAAAAATTTATTATTACATTTTAACCCACCCTTCCCCGAAAACACTGAAATCTGAATCAGTAGCAAGTTGTTGGTGTATATAAAGGCATAAACAATAGGTTTCCCCCCACTACTTGCAACAGCTTATGAAGAATTAAAAACTGCATTTCTTCTTACCTGGTAAGTAAATACCCCATGATTAGATGTATTAATAAATAAAGTGTTTTCTACATTTCCCACCATTCTTGCAAGAAAAACTACATCAAATGATGTGTTCCCTCCTGGGAGAATTTTCTGAAAAGCAAGCAACAAAAGACAAAAGCTAATATAATGCACTGTTCATTGGGAGGAGGGGGGTATAGTATCTCAAGTGCACCATAACACTTCTTAATGAATACTGATCAGCAGAGAAAGATGATGTAAGAATACGCCACAGAAACAAAAGGAGGCTATGTTACAGCAGATTTAGTAGAACTGTACCTGTGCTGAACTACTTCCCTTTGAGAATCCAGACCATAATGTCAACAAAGACTAGCATTAAAAACCCAAATGGCAGCTATCACTTTAAACTACCCACTGTCTTTAAAGCACAATTACGTCCAAATATCAAAAGTGAGGTGGATTCAACTTTCCTCCGACTTGTGGAGGAAGGCTTCAAACTTCAGCCAAAGGGAAAGGTGGGATATAAATATTTTCATCCATCTACTTCGCTCTGTCGAGTGGTAAGATAGGGATAGGCTCCACCCTAGTTCAAATATTCTTGTAAACTACTGAAAGATTAAACATGAACAGATTTATTATTTGCTTGTTATTGCAATGCTCACAAGATGTGGAAGGATTACTTATAAAATTCAGTTCCAAACCGTTCAAAATCTTTAAAAATTCTACTGTATACCCTCTTTCTTTGTTCAGTTGAGATTTTCCCTCCTGGCTACTTTAGTGCCTACTGGCATTTGGACAGGCAGCTCCCAATTTTTAGTTTTAAAATGTTTTTATGTCTGCCTCTGCCCTTAATAAAGGACCTGAGGCAGGTAACAAAGTGCAAAACACAAACAAATCCAAACTGGTTACAAAGAGTTCCATTAAAAATAACACCCTGGCAATCAGAGACCCAATTACTCTCAACAAGACTACAGTGTGTCATATAATGATGGCTGGGACTGTGATAAAGAGGGTGTAAGCACAGCCTGTGCAAAAGGCCCCAGCCTTTTTGTATTATATACTTCACTCACCATTGTAATTCATCAGGGGAACTAATGGGTCCTATAATATACCACAAAAACAGGCAAGAGAGTCACTAGTGGGGAGGGTCAACTCACCGTCTCTTTGGAAGATCAGGTTTCAAGGGCTGTACTAAAAAGGACTACGAGTCAGGGCCAATCTCTAACAAAACCCAGCCAGCTCCTTCCCTGCCTTGTTAGTGTCCAAGTCATGCTAGACCTGTGGAGAGGCACTGATCCAGAGTTGTGTTCATGGGCCTCTAGGCAGGCCCAGTCTTTTTATTTACAATATGTTTATAAATCACCTTTGAAAGCTGTTTATATAGCAAAAGTGAGTTTGGCTTTGATTTGGGCCGCAGATACCTGATTATAAGTATTCCATGCAATATCTCTACCAACATTCAGTGGGCCAATGAGAAACTCAAACTGGTGTACATGCTTTTGAGTCTGCAAAAATATTCCTTAGGTCAGATGTTGAATTTGGAGTAGGGGGGTAATGTAACTGGGCATATTTGAAGCCTCTAGGAGTGTTTTGCTCCATAAGACTTGAAGCACAATCCAAGTTAGAAATGGACATTAAAGTGTTAGAAGTTTCTTATCTGTAGACGTATTATATGGTATTCCCCTGAAACCTTGCAAGACAGAGTAGAACCCCTTGGCATTTACTTTCTATGCAACTCTAGCACAATTTTGGCTAAGCTTTGCATTCACCAGAAAGCTATTTGAGTAATTGAGATGTTGCTTGCATAATAAAAATCAGCTTCAAAAGACAGAGTTGACTCACCCTATTTTGAAAAAAAGATGCATGAAAATGTGAGGTTGTTGCAGATATTGATACTAGTGTAATAGTTTCTTCTGAACTGGGATTATGCAAGTAAACTTTTTCCATTTTTGGCATCCCAACTGGCCTGTTTTAAAACAAAGAGCAGGAGAAAAAGTGTTTAAAATGTTTTGACAATTGACTACCACCACAACACATCTGTAGTTCTATGCTTACGGAGAATAGGATGAAGACAGTTCTGTACACCAATTAAGTTAAAGTTGCTGAAATGTTATCCCCCCCCCCCAAAAAAAAAAAATCCTGTACTTATATTAGGCAAGTGGCAGCAGGCAGAATTTGGACTTGCATAGCTCAGATTGTTTCAATAAACTGATATGGCTACATTAGGGTGATGTTTGTTGCACAGTTTAATATTAAAATATACATTTTTACCCTCTGTTTTAGAAATGGCAAGTATTCTTCCTTGACGACGTAGGTCAAAAATTCAATGAAATAATCCTCTTCTGATACAAACAAGTATATATCAATTAAACCAATCATACTAGCTAAAAAGACTAAAAGACATGTGGGAAGTGATATGCAGATCAGAGATATATCAACATAGTCTATGTCAAAAGAAGACTACCGTATATACTCGCATATAAGCCGAGTTTTTCAGCCCTTTTTTTAAAGCTGAAAAAGTCCCCCTCGGCTTATATGCGAGTATTTTAAAAGCTGCCAGAAAGGAGGGTGGGGATGAGAGACAAGTATACTTGCCTGAAGAACAGAAGCAGGAACAAAGCAGCAAGCCAGAGAGGGACAGTGGGAGGGGTGGAAAGAGCAGTCTCTGCCTCCCCCCTCACTGCCTTAACGAGACTAGCAGGAGGCTAACACATGTTGCAAGAAGCTTTGCAGGAAGATCTGAAGCCTCTGTCTCAGAGGGAGAGCAGAGAGCAGAAAGAGGAAAGGAATGAAAAGTGGAGGTAATAGAAGGAGCACAGGATTGGATATAAAAAGGCAAGAGGGTCAGAGGGAAAGAGGGATGAGACGGGTGGGAAGAAAAAGAAAAAAAAGATCCTGCCCAAAAGGGAAGGGAAGGGAAGTGGGGAAAGCCACTATCCAAACACCACCCTCGGCTTACATGCGAGTCAATAAGGTTTTCCAGCATTTTGTGGTGAAACTAGGTGCCTCGGCTTATATGCAGGTCAGCTTATATGCTGTAAATTTGTTAAGTTTATCAGGAATATGAATTACCTTTAGGTTATGTCTGGTCTGACTTGCAACTCTTAATCATTCTAATATACCTGAACGCACAGGATTTTGGTTTCTACAAAATCTCAAACAGTTTCACTTATGAGATATACATCTATTAAAAAGATATATAAAAATCATACTACATGAAATAAAAAGATTAAAGCAGAACATGGCCCAATCATGGTTTACGAAATTTTAAAAAGCAATGGTCAATAATTAAAAATAGACAAAAATGATCCTGTTCAATTGATAAACAACTTATGTTGTGTCAATGTAACCACCATTTTGCTAGTGTTTGGGTCCTGCCTGAGTGAATGATGGTTCGCAACATGCTGGGGCCTACATAGTTAATTTTCATTAAACACACAGCAACATTTTATAAACTGACACACTGGGCTAGATTAAGAGATGGCCAAGTTCACTGACCCTATTTTCCATTAGCTGGAAGCCTGAATCATAGTTCCAGCTATTTAACTGCAAGCACCATTCCCCTCCCCCGCTTTGAACAAAGAAGCTCTTTAAATAAGAGCTAATTTATGAAACTGCAGCATCAACTGGCAATGCTAACTAGCCAGAACTTTCCCAACTTACTGTTCATGGAAATCCAGCATTGGTGGTTCAAACCGAATCGGTCTGCAATTCCCTCGATACATTGATACACTGCAGGGAAGAACAAATGATTGTCAATAAAGGTAATGAAGAAACCCTTCTTCATTCACGCTTCGATGAGATGTATCCCCACTGTTATTAGCTCCCAAGGGCTAGAAATGCTGCCGTTGCCAAAGTAGCCCCAGTCAATTTTTCCAACAAGTATGAAGTATCAGCAGTATTCTCCAGCAACTGAACATAAGCAACACAGTCCAATCCTATCTGGCTTGCAATCAAAGCTGGCTGACTAATAATACCTTAGCATGTCTCCTTAATAGAGCCAACCATGAACAAACCAGTAGAACTTATTTCTCCCCCTTCACTTCTTTTGTTATGGTGTAGACCAGGGGTAGTCAAACTGCGGCCCTCCAGATGTCCATGGACTACAATTCCCAGAAGCCCCTGCCAGCATTGGCTACAGAAGTAGTCACAGAATCATAGAGCTGGAAGGCACCTCCAGGGTCATCGCAGGAACTCACCTGCCCACCCACCGTGACCCCAATTTCATGCCCAGGTGATCTATACAGAAGTCTATATACAAGTCAGGATTACACATATACATAAATAATAAACTGAAAGGATCATAATGAACACTAGCACTGATTATCAAAATATTATAGCACACTGGAAGACAGCTCTCAGGAGATTTTAAGAGGCAGGGAGACACAACATGGTACTTGGAAGCTTCTGTTTAGAAATGAGTAGCCGTGTTGGTCTGAAGTAACAAAATTCAATCGGAGTCCAGTAGCACCTTTAAGACCAACAAAGATTTATTCAAGGCGTGAGCTTTCGAGTGCAAGCACCCTTCGTCAGACGTCAGACGAAGATATCTGACGAAGGGTGCTTGCACTCGAAAGCTCACGCCTTGAATAAATCTTTGTTGGTCTTAAAGGTGCTACTGGACTCTGATTTTATTGTTTAGAAATCATATGTGTAGATTTAAAAAAAACATTGCTTTGGCAGTACCTCCTACCAATTGGCAAATTCCACATTTAAATCATTCAGTGTGATGGAGTATTTCCTTTTTACTGTCTTGAATCTACTTGCCCACCAGCTTCATTGGATGCCCTCATGTTCTAGTATTTTGGGAGAAGGAGAAAAATTACTCTTTGCCAGCTCTCTGCACCTATGCATACTTTTATGCCAGCTTGGTGTAGTGGTTAAGAGCAGTAGCCTCTAATCTGGAGAACTGGGATTGATTCCCCACTCCTCTGCATGCAGCCAGTTGTGTGACCTTGGGCCAGTCACAGTTCTCTCAGAGCTCTCTCAGCCTCACCTACCTCCCAGGTGTCTGTTGTGGGGAGAGGAAGGGAAGGCGACTGTAAGCCACTCTTAGACTCCTTTGGGCAGTGAAAAGCAGGGTATAAAAAACAACTCCTCTTCTTTCTAAACCTCTATCATGTCCCCACTGAGTCGTCTCTCTTCTAAATCCAAAAGTCTTCATGACTGAAGTTAAGCTGTGTGTAAGCAAGAAAATATGTTTAAAGTAATACATTCATTTAAGAAGGCACCCTTGTTAAGCAGAGTTTCTGCTTAAAACGTTGAAGAGTTACACATAAGAGTTGTATATCACCTCCGTCCCTGACATTTGTGGCTGACTCCACCTCCTGCAGCAGCTTTTTCTGTGGTTGAACCCATCACCTTGTATCAATTCCAAAGGTGCCTGCAGACTGATAATGAGGCTTAAAAGCTATCCAGAATTTCTACTCAATCACTTCCAGCAAAGGCAGCTGTGGGCATTCCAAACATGTGTACATTATAATGCCTTTATGCCAGTGGCCCTTTTTTATATCCAAATAATGATTCTCAAGCAGTATGATAGATAGGGTAGGATGAACCGTTATCATGGCCACACAAGAATGCCTATACTGAATGCAGGATGATATACAGAATAAATGCACAGTACAAACAAGCACAGCAGTCTCTCTGCTAACATCTGTGGGAGATTGGATGCAGCTTCCATTCGGTCAAACAAACTTACATGGCCTGTCTTTCTGATGGAACAGCCACCGGTTTTAATAGTGTGCCATGGCAATGATTAAAGCCGTTTCTCAGATGGGCCTTACAGGGACAAAAGGCAGAATGTAATTTTTACTACAGGTACCACCGAACAACAGAAGGTACAGAACCATCTGTTTTACATTATTTAGCAGGGACTCCTCTCTCTCTCTCTCTCTCAATTCTCTTTCTGTTGGACGGATAAAGAGCAGCCTTGATTGATTGAACACGCTGTGTGCTCTGGCCTGGGGCGCAAAATAGGCTGCAGTTTTCCACCTCTGCCAACAGGTGGCACTCTCACCCTCCAGTTTAGAGATTTACAGAGCTGTTTGGAACCTATGATTTCATAAATGGCCCTCAGTTGCCAGACCTCAGCAAGATTGTCGACCACAGGATATTTTGGAGAATGCTAATTCATAAGTTTACCATAAGTTGGAAGCAACCTGCTGGCAATTAACACACATGGACTTGTAGATAAACAAAAGTAGTTAAGTACAAAGCTGAAAGCCACCACGTATGAGGAACTTAAGAAAGGGAAATTTTATTTTATGTAAAAAGAAAGGATATTCATATGTTGCCCGGTATCCAAAGAGGATATTAATTCCCTGCTTTAACAGTAGAGTATGGGCAAAGATGTCCTTCATGCTCCATGCAGAATTAACCTCCTTGGTAATCCTGACGCTGCATGCTCACTTGTAGGAGGACATTGTGGAACAGGATGCTGAAAAGCTGTGCTTCGTAATTCAGGGATGGTTTGTCTTGCAGCAGAACACTGTGCCCAAAGCCATGAAAGCTGAAACACTGCAGCAATGCTACAACTGATAAATGTAGGTGCAGCCTGCCCACATGGCAACTTTCTGAATACTCTGTCCTGATACACTGCTGTTAAACTTACCTGTCTGGTTGATGCAATCTTAATTGAATGTGCTGTGATGCCCTTCCGGTACACGTCTAGGCTCGGCATATAAATTATTTATTATTTACTTAGAAGTCTTTCCTGTGAAACGTGACAGCATGGCATCTAATTCGCTAACGGATATTCCTACACAAGTAGCTACATAATGCCATATATGAGGGGTAGTCAACCTGTGGTCCTCCAGATGTTCATGGACTACAATTCCCATGAGCCCCTGCCAGCATTTGCTGGCAGGGGCTCATGGGAATTGTAGTCCATGAACATCTGGAGGACCACAGGTTGACTACCCTTGCCCTATACAAGTCCAAGGCATACCATAGCTTCTTTTTCTTATAGCTCTGGGTAAAAAGGAGGCAGGATGATTTCCCTGAGACTTGCGTAAGGAAGGGCTAATTTCATGTGTCAAAGTTTGGACTGTCTTCAGCACCACCTTGTCCTAATGGAAAGTGCACAGTCACGAGCTCCATTCCCTGCAGATGGTGACATAACCAAAAATGCCTCAGTCAGCCGTTCTAACAAGATGTCAAGGGCGACACCAGAAGGGCAGCTGAGGGCCTGTAGAAAATATGATGCTCCTCACAGAAAATGTTTCATGTGAAGATGACAAAGTACTCTTTTAGACAGTAGAAACAAGGAAGTCAACATGGATTATCATCTTTGGATCCTGCTTGATTGAAGACTTCACATCAGACTATCTTTTGAAAAGTACCAGGATCTGAGGTAAAGCGATCTTCATAGCCTCTAACCTCTTCTTGTCTATACCTCTTAATACACACTGTCTCCATATAACCTTAAGGCAGAAAACCTCCAGATGCCAGCATAAATCATGCCATACCTTCGCAATACCCATGTAAAATAGGCTGTCTTTTCAATGCATGTCTTTGTTTCATATTTATTATACCTGCTGACCCCAAAAGCTATGTATTTTTGTCCTTGTTCATTCTTTTAAATAGAAAACTAGTGTTTCATAGAACTGGTTTAAAAGAAGGACTTAGACCAGTTTTTAGAAGTTATCAGTGTAGACTTCAATATGTATTTTATTAAAAACATTTTTAACCCAAATTATATCTGAAGGGCAACTAGTAAAAATATTAAATTCAAAATCTAAAACAGAATATCTTTTGAGATGCCCAAGGTTTCCTTATAGCTTCACATGCAACAAAGCATATTGTATCTAATAATATAATGGGCGCTAGCCTCCCCTCCCCTCCCCCCGGGCAGGCCAGCCAGGGCCTCCCATGACGCTGCCCCCAGAAGGCCCGTGGAGGCCTCAGCAGGCCTTTTCCAGTAAGAAGTCAAATGCAGGGGGACGTGAATGAATACTGCTCCAAAAGTATGCTTTAAACGTGGATGCAATAGATTCACCTACGTTAGGCCACGTAGCCTGTACCACTCAGAGCAGAGTTACACCCTTCTAAAGCTGTCAGAAGCAATGGGCTTAGGAGTATATACTCTGCTTAAGTCTGCACCATGTGTCAGGCCTTCTTACTCTAACTACAATAAAAATAATGAAGGGGAAAATATACACATTTTGGGGGGCTTAAAACAGAAAAAAGTGGTAAGAGAAATCCATGTACATTCTTGTCCTCTGTTAAGACAAAGTGAGTCAGAATCCTCAATATCAACATAATCTAAAATGCTAAAATTAGGGCACTTTGTAATCTGCCAAAGGATACTTGTTAGACCACTGGTTCCCAATCTGTGAGCTTGGGGCCCCACAGTTATTACAAGGGGTTCACAAATCCATCCAAGCTCAAACAAATTTCTGTTCCCCCCCGCCTTTCCCCGGGCTTGCCTCCATTGAGGCCATGTCCCCTGAACTGTTGTTCTGGGCCAGCTGGGCTTCATCCACCAGTCATCTTCCCTTAACACAGCCACATCTCCCAAACTTGGCTCACTTGCTTTGAGCCCCCATACATGCAGCATCAGGCCAGTCTCAGGCAAAAAAACCCAAGTGTGCACCGGACCAGTCGGGCTGTTAGCCTTCTTGCAAGGAGACAGCTCCTCACTGGAAGCATGTGTGGGGCATATTGGTTCCATTGCCCACTCCCATCTCCTGTGATAGCTGGAATGCCTGTGCCTTGAATGGAAGCAAAGGCTGCAGCCCTTTAGAGAGCCTTTGTTCAACTAGCAGCTTCTTGTGGAGGCCCACTGATTGGCTTTCTTGGCTCCTGCCCCATCTCTGAAAGGCCCAGAGCTTAATTGGGTAGCCATTAAGTGCCAAGAGCCTCACAGGGCACATAATCTCTCTCAACATCCCTGGGCAGCCAGTAAGCGTGGGAGAGGAAGGGGGTGTTGTCTCACCTTTACAAGCAGCAGCCACTCCACCCATTCTTAAAGGTAAAGGTATCCCCTGTGCAAGCACCGGGTCATGTCTGACTTTCGGAGTGACACCCTCTAGCGTTTTCATGGCAGACTCAATATAGGGTGGTTTGCCAGTGCCTTCCCCAGTCATAACCGTTTACCCCCCAGCAAGCTGGGTACTCATTTTACCGACCTCAGAAGGATGGAAGGCTGAGTCAACCTTGAGCTGGCTGCTGGGATCGAACTCCCAGCCTCATGGGCAGAGATTTCAGACTGCATTTCTGCTGCCTTACCACTCTGCGCCACAAGAGGCTCTAACACCCATTCTTAGGCATTTCTAAAATATCAGTTTGATGAAGGCAACATCATATGCCTCAGTTCTCATTTGTTCTGAAGTAAAGTTTTCTTGTGACAAACAAACTGAGAGGCAAACAGGGCTTGCAGGAATGGTTAGAGCTCAAATTTGCCGCTTGTGAAGCAGTAAAGAATGTGTCCAAAGATAATTTATTTCCCTGTTGCAATGCATCCCCATGTTAATGCATTTTAAAATGCTGCTAACAACTTCTGTTAAGAAATAAATCTCATTTGTGACTAATTCGAATGGAGTTTATGCATATGATGTAAGCCTAGGCTCAAGAAAGCTTTGCAGGCTTAATACTTGTTACTTATTAAGGCCCCACTGAATTTCTCATTTATTTTGCTGCCTAGATCAGTAATCGTGACATTAACAGCTGTGGAAAAGCCCCGCAGCTCAACACATGGGGCCTAGAGATCCAACAGTGTGTTCTGGAGGACCCATTATGCACGGGGGTTTTAGCGCACATTCGGGGTGGAATGGCGGCGACTAAAATCACGGATAATGCACGGTGCTGGCTGCAACCGGCCGCAGCTTCAGTGCATGCTGCCGAAAAAGCCGCGTTCGCGAAACGCGGAAGAAAGCGCAGCTTCCGGGTGACCGGGGCGCAAGCAGAAACGTGCATAATCGGTTACTCTGGGTTTTGCCGCCGTCGCGCCCCGCCCCGTGCATAACCGGTGTGCGTCGCGTCTTCCCCCTCCGCATTTTCCATGTGACCCGAAATCGCCGTTTCGGCAGCCGTGCATAATGGGCCGAGATGAGGCTCCTCTTGTTCCAACTCAAGTGACATCACTCAGGCTTAGAGGGAAGGGACAGCCAGGCATCCCTTGATCATGCCAGGATCCTGCACAGCTAATAATTCCCTTCACACAAAAAAACTTTTGTATTGCACTTTAATAATTACTTGTGTTAAATTCTGACACCTGTAAGCTTCTATGAAGCCAACTTACCACTGAAGAGCAGGGTTAAAATAAAAATTAATAAGCATCCACCAAAATGTTAATGAGCTGTTAAGCTCATTGGGTATCCAGCCAAAGTTCCATGAATACAGACTAACCAATAGCTCTTAGCAAAGGGGTGATTTTCTTTACTTGTTGCATTGCAATACAGAGACAAGCTGAAGTGGTTGAAACTTGCATTGCTTCAACCAGACTTCCAGATTCTGAAAGCTGCATAACAGTACCAGCCACCTCATTAAATGATTCAGTATAAAAGATAACAAGCATACCTTATATAGACTGAACAACATATCTCACACATATATATGTAATAGTATTTTTCAAATGAATATATATGCTGTTGTGATTCATATACATGAGTTTTAAGTGATAAGAAATTCATAGTAGTTTTGTCATTTTCTCAACAGATAGAACTATCTGAGAGCCAGCTTGGTGTAGTGGTTAAGAGTACGGACTTCTAATCTGGCGAGCCGGGTTTGATTTCCTGATCCTTCCCCACATGCAACCAGCTGGGCGACCTTGGGCTCGCCACAGCACTGATAAAGCTGTTCTGACCGAGCAGAAATATCAGGGCTTTCTCAGCCTTACCCACCTCAAAGGGTGTCTGTTGTGGGGAGAGGAAAGGGAAGGTGTCTGTAAGCCACTTTGAGAGCCCTTTGAGTAGAGAAAAGTGGAATAAAAGAACCAGGTCTTCTTCTTCATTATTATGGGGGCATTCATACAATTTGATGTTGAAAAATGGGTCTTCATTCTCAAAAAGGTTTGGAATCATTGTTTTAGGCAAGAATATCTCCCCTGGCCTCCTGATTTCCTTGGCCTGCTGGCACAGAACAATGCCAATACTCTTTCTAATCTACCTGTGTTTGCGCAGGTCACAAGTGACAATAACTGGTCCTAGAATGATTCCCTCATTGCATGAAATCTTGGTCAGGAGGCTTTTAAGCAGACAGAGTGCATCTTTGTTCACTTGTACCCAAGCACTTTTAAAGTGATATTTTACCACCTTTAAACAGGATGGCATTTCCAGAAATAATAGTGAAGCGCAATTTTCTTCCACCACTTCCAACCAAAAAGAGACATTTATGAGAATTTAGTTATTGTACTAACACAAACATGTATCATTACAATACAAATAATAGTCCTTTATTTGCTGTGTACAAAAGACTGAAATTAGCTGAGATAAAACTGCTATCGTCTCCAGACTTGCAAAAAATTCTTGAATGACATTTTACTTGCAAAGTCACATATGCTGAACTGTCAGCCATGCCAGGATATCCATTCAGTGCAAACACAAAAAGGCTCCCAACTAGTATTGAGTCAGCATCACTCTGCAGCATTTACAGATGTTCAAGAATCTTCAGACAGGTTTGACTTTATTTACTTGGCATGTATGTAAATATATGCAATACAAGGTGGCTCAGGAGCAGATAAGGTAACTGTCATTCAAGAGACAGGATTCTAACAAGAAATAAACACTTGACTGTAGTTAATGCTCCAAGGCAAACCAGTTACTGTTTGAGATCATGTACAAACAGAGCATAACACACTGGTGCAGTATCAAAGCCAGAAAGCATAGCCCAGAGGCTGAACGGTATGCCCCAACCTATTTGTTGGCTCACTTATCAGACCCTTAGAAAATCAGTTCACAAAACTAATGAAGGCTGAACATTGCTTCAGGCAAATCCGAAAGCAAGGCACGATATCCACCATGAGTCCCAGTGAGAAAGGCAGGCTATGAATGAAATTATTAACAACAAATTCCAAATATTTCACTGTACAGAATAAACAAGAGCCAGTGTAGTGTGGTGACTAGGGTACATCAGACTAGGCGCTAGGGAGGCCGAGGTTTGAATTTCCTTCCCCATCTTACAAGCTTGCTGGGTGACCTCGGAACTAGTCACATACTCAGCCTAACAAATGGCAGCTGATATAGAAAAAAAAAATGGAGATGATGTTGCAAGCTGTTCTGGGGAAAAAAGCTGGATAGAGTAAATCATACAGCCCAAACAAGTCACCTACAGAATTTGCTTGCTTTTAAAACTCAAATAGTCTCACTACTCATTGCACACCTACCCGTGCAACGGAAGTGCAATAGTTGCCTTTCTTAGGGAAAAACAGCTTCAACAGGAGCCAGTTTAGAGCGCTGGTGAGTGGGGGGGGGGGGGAGATGGAAAGCTCGACTCTTTATCCACTTGCCAGTCATCACTTCCAAACTGCTGCACTCTCTCACGTTCCAAACGCGTGCTTGCAAAAGTTGTGCCCAATAGGGTTGCCTGGACATGCAGCCAAAGCTTATTGAAAAGTTCTTCTCAGAATCAAAGAATTCAGACATCTCCAGTTGCTCTTAGAGGAGTTCTATATTAACATTGTTCTCTCCAAAGGATAACTATGTAGTTAACAGAATTTCAGGTGTCTTGAGCATTACCTGGCTTGTCGCCAGAAGATGCAACTTTGTGAAGCAAAAATGGGAGAAATTGCCTAGAGCGACATCAGCAATGCTTGCAAATTAAATATAGAGATTTATATTCCCAAGCCAAGGCCAGCCTAACTGGGATCCTGATTTCTTGGGGCAAAGCTATTATTGTACAGCTTCCAATCTAAGCTTTCTCCTCTTCATCCTACTCTTGACAGAAACAACCATTCCAATTAAGTGAAGCAAAGACAAAAGGAGCCAGAGACAAAACATGAGAGATTATTACTAATAATGTATCTTTTTAAATCTTTCTTCTGGTCTCAGCCTGACACTGAAACCATTTAAGAACTGGAGAAACCTTTGAGAAAAAAAGAGACAAAAGGTGCCTCATTTGATTCATGCAAGTCTCACTTTCATACACCAAGTAAACAGCCTAATATACTCTCACGCACATGCACAAGGAGCAGGAAGGGTCCATCATGCCTTGCAGCAGCAGGGGGCATGGGGGTCCCACCGTACAATGGCAAACATATGCAAATAAAAGGGACACAAATGGTAGAAGTAAAGATGACTAGAGTCTGTGTTTCGTTTCATCTCATGGAAGTTGTGGCTTGGACAAATAAGATGACAGTTATAGTGACAGTCTGGATGATTACTGGCCACACTGGATGTAGGTTTGTTTTATCCTTCCGACTTTTTCAAATGGCACATCAAGTACACTGTCATTGATGTTCCCGTACTCAACTATTTCTTAGTGATCTTCAATGACTGTTTGAAATGGAAAGCACATGAGGCTCAAAATAAAGAGATTAACTTAAAACCGATTACAAATCGAAAGATGTTCAAATATTGACTGAATATAGTTTGCTTAATTATAGAATAACATCTCCTACCAATCTGTTAACAAACAACGTCAGTTTGTACTACAACAGTTTGTATACCCATAATTTGACTATTTCCTTCTCACTGCTTAGTAAATTCTACAGACGTAACTGTAGACTCCTGGGATTCTTAAAATACTGTTTGATGCAAAATAGGTGGTGTCAAGCAAGCACAGCAGTCCCCAAATTAAGTGGCTAAAAGTGTCTCACTTTCATTGTATTTGCAAAATTAAATGTAAATTAACTATTTCAGAAATAAATAGGAAGTGAAACCTTCACCACAGCCAATTTTGCATTTTGCTGTCTATTCCAAAATGAAACAAATTCATATACATTAGCTGGCAGTTCACTTGGCTACATTTAAATAACCTAAAATGTATATCATGCTGGCAAAGATATATAATATAATAAAAATTCAAGCAACAATGTGAGAGAGAGCAAGAGCAGCAGTGTTTGGGTCTGGAAGATAGTATGTGGAAAACAACATTGGTGAGAGACACCACAGGACCCCAGACAAAAATGACATCTGCTCCACCAAGACCCTGGTCGAAACCGTATCATAGCAAAATGAAGAAATGACTTGGCAATAGCGATAGATGAACTGGCCTGTCAGTCCATGTTTGTTGATTTATTTGCCTTAATTATATTCTACCTCCCTCCCCAATGATGATGATGATGATGATGATAATAAATAAATAAATAAATAAATAAATAAATAAATAAATAAATAAATAAATAAATAACTTAGAAAGGCATGATTCCACTTGGGACTTCACTGTAAGTTTATCATATAGTAATATGTACATAATGTTCATGACTACACTGATCAGGCTAATTGCATCTGATTAGGCTAATTGCGTCTAAGATGTAGAATAACTATTTTCTAGCAGACACTATGAAGTATTCAAAACTTCAACTACAGCGGGAAAAATTTCAGTAGTTCACTCAACATAAATGAATATATCATAAAAAGCATCCTACCTTTTCTGCTGATATGTACCGAGGCCAATAGTTGTCTCAGTCTAAAAAGAAAAAAACCCACACTTCAGTATCAAAGCAAAAGTAATCAAGACCTTCAGCATCCAAAGTATACGTCCTGGGTGGGAAGTCAAGTTGAACACTAAATCACTATGTATACAGTGGAATTCTTGGCTTCATGGAATATTTACCATTACCGGATAATAGCAAAACAATAGACAGGTAAGTGATTTGCATGCTAGCCATAGCTCATAGGAGTAAACTCTCCAAAGGTCTTAAATTTGCACTGGCCAAAGAAACATATTTCCAAAATAACTTGTCCACTGAAATAACATGGCCACTATTTATCCTAGACAAAGAACTTCTACAAATGAAAACAAGGGTTGGATCATCTTCCCATCAGTTGAAGAGAACTGGCCCCTGTCTTCCTGTTCAGGCAACAGCACCTACATCCATCTCCAAGATGGTGCTGGTGGGGAGGGATCACTGGATTCTTGTACATAAAAATCCACCAGGGGGCTAGGGGCTAGGATGCTTCGGCATCCAAAGTGGCCGTTCCCGCCCTAAGCAGCCAGTGCAGCAACGCGGGGGGAGGGGAGGCACAGGCGCTGGCACGCTGGTTGGCGCACATGGCCAACCGGTGTGCCAGCGTCCGTGCCTCCCCTACCCCCCCCCCCACGCTGCTGGGTGCTTCGGGTAGGAACAGCTGCTTCGGACACTGAAGTGCCTAACCCTATTAGGGACTGTACAATCATTAGAATTTTAGATTTTTTTAAATGTGCAAAGACAAGCCATGTTAGCTGTCTCTGACAAAGAAGTTATGAAGCAGTTAATTATTTCATTTCACTTTATTAACAAAATATCATTAGTTCCATGCCCTGGAATTGTTTGTTGGTTTTCAGACATTAAATTAGCAAAGCCAATTATCAAGCAGAAGCTTAAGTCAAAAAGATGCATAATTAGTCCTTGATGTATACTTTCATCACATTTCATGCATTAAGTAGCCATGTGACAATGACACAATTAACTGTCTTTTTAAATCAGTGAATCAAGATAGAACAAAGCAATCCTAATAGTCTATCAGAATAATTCAGTTATTACATAACTAAGCTAGAGGCAAATGTGATATGGCACTTTCGATAATTACTCATTGTCTAAATGTCTTGTGCTATCGTGAAATACTGTGATATGCAAATACAACCTAGAAGCCTATATAAATCTAGTAATATGGAATAATTTGAGACAAGCTCAAATAATAACCTCTCCAACAGGCTGATTTTTGGAAGGCAGAATTTGCTCTCAGCTATTACTGCAAGAGATTCCAATGTTCAAAGTAGTACTCTGCTTCAGGTAACAAAAGAGATCCTTACACTGGCTAAAAGCATTAAGGGATTAAGGGAGAATGAATAAAAAAAAAACTAACCGCCTTTAAAAACAAAACTTCTCACATGTGAGTTAAATTGCCATCCTGGTTATCAAACACCTCATATTTTGCAGCACAGGTATTTTAGAAATTCAAAACTTTATCAGAAAGCCACTCAGCTTCCACTTAATATAGGACCTGCAGCAATTTGAATAAAAAATTGGTGTACCTGGAATAATTCACACAGATGAAGGATGTTTGAGAATCAGGTGACAATCCCTACAGCACAGGCCAGAGGTTAATTTTTGTAAAACTCTTAGTCATGGTTATAAGACATTAAAAATACCCTGCAGTAACAAGCAAGCCTCTCCACTTCCTGTCCTAAATAAATTTGCCTTCCCTTCTTAGCATCAGCCCAATTTAAGGTTAGATCTTCAAAGTTTTTAGTACCAAACTCTTGAAAAGCTACAGATGCAGCCAAGCTATGGGTTTTAGTCATTATGAACACTGGGAAGAACACCTATCCAAGGTACCACTATTGCTACCAAGAGTCAGAATTAAAGTCGATCCATAAATTATGTTAGAGTGACAGACATGGAAAACTTATACTCAGCTTCTATAGCTCTTCTGCATCTTTGTCTTGGAGGCCTTCTTGGTACCTCAAGCCCAGAAATGTGCCATTCCTACAGAAGTAGCCCTTCCTATACAATATTCTTCAGAATATGACCTACTCAGATTACTCCTAGGTATCAATTGTATAAGACTACATCTGCTATAATGATAACATGTGACAGCACGCAAGTCTAAATTAAGAAATTCCAAAAAAGCCCAAGTAAGCTTGGCTCTTCGCCCAGAACGATGACTTCACTGTAGCTTGAATACCTGTCAACATTACCAGCTTTTTCATATCCAACTGTCATACAGATTTCAAACTCCTCATAGATGTTATGCATGCCATAGTCTCACTGTTTGCAGTAACCACAAGGTTTTACATAATATGCTCTATAAGTATGATCATGCACATAGACTCCTACACAGCTGCACCTGATAATTTTATTTATTTGTATTTATGAACTGCCCTTAGATGTATAGAGGACATATGTGGCTCAAACACCATGTAAACTGCCTTTGAAAAATTCCCCAGTATTAGGATCTCACATAGCAAGAGACAGGAAAGAACTCTTTAGCTGGAGACCCAAGAGAACTATGGCCAGTCACAATACACAGTACTGAGCTAGACAGAATAATTGTCAGACAAGGCAGCTTCAGATGTTGAGATGTATTCATTTACTTCCCAAGACTTCTTTTACCTTCTAAGGTTGACCACATTACACAGAAGTGAATGATGAAGAACCATGGTGCCAGGGAAATGTTAGAATAGGGAAACCTAGTACTTGGGAAATGTTAGAATAGGGAAACCTAGTACATTTTAGTGGGGAAGCCTTTTTGACACAGGTGCACCTTGTTTATTAGAAATGCCAAATTTAGCCAACTAGTGTGCAGAGAGACTTACTGAGGCTCTATGAAGAGCAGATTGCAGATTAAATAATGAACATAGTGAAGTACAAGGATCAAACAGAAAACATAAGGGAATTAGATATGACTTACAGGCCTGGCATTGCAATAATTTTTCTTCATCAAGAAAATGTTGCAGAGACTACAGCTGGCTAAAACCAAGTTATTGTATAAATAAACAATAAAGCATCCACATGTTTTGCTTTATGGAAAATATTTACCTGTAATAAGCCTCCTTCATCGAAGCGTAAAACTTCTATTATACTATCTGACTGGATGAAAGCTGTGAAGGAAGAGAAAGATAAATTAAAAGTTTTCATCAAATCAATTAGTGTTGTTCACTTAGCAGGAATTACAATGCTGTAATCCATTTTCCCATGCCAGGTAACTGAATCAAAATGAACAGATCAACTGTAAAACTTAAAACTAGCTAACGTAGCAAGAACCACGCTGGATTAGGCCAACAATCACTTTATGCCAGCTGACGCTAGACCCAGGATGTTGGTCAGATGCCTCTGGGAAGCCTATCAGCAGGGTATGAATGCAGTAGCTCTTAGCTCTAAATTAGGAGGTTCCATGTAGCCATCATGGCCTGAAACTGATGAGAGCCTTCTGCTCAATGATTTTACAAATCTTTTAAAAGCCACTTAAGCTAGCAGCTGGATAGCTTGTGGTAGTGAATCCTGTACGCGATGTGGTGTATTAACCCTTTTTTCCCCCAATCTGTTTCAATTTCTAAATTCTAGAATGCAAAACAGGAAAATATCTTGTTCCCATATTTTATAAACCTACCCCCAGTATAATAATAATTCCTTTTAAACTAACCATCCTGTGTTATCACATGAGCTGGAAGGCTTTCGGGAGCCTAGCACCTCATGCAAGTGATCGAGCATCCAACCTATCCATCATTCACATCCTTCTCCACTGAGCAGACTAGGTTTTGCAGGTTCCAGTTTGCAGCTATCACCGTCCATGGCAGAGATGCCACTCAGAAAATCCCTCCCTTTCTGGGCAGTAAAAAAGGTAAAGGTATCCCCGGTGCAAGCACCGAGTCATGTCTGACCCTTGGGGTGACGCCCTCTAGCCTTTTCATGGCAGACTCAATACAAGGTGGTTTGCCAGTGCCTTCCCCGGTCATTACCGTTTACCCCCCAGCAGCAAGCTGGGTACTCATTTTACCGACCTCGGAAGGATGGAAGGCTGAGTCAACCTTGAGCCAGCTACTGGGATTGAACTCCCAGCCTCATGGGCAGAGCTTTCAGCCTGCATGTCTGCTGCCTTATCACTCTGTGCCACAAGAGGCTCCAGAGAGGTTTAAAATGGAAGGTCTGTAGTTCTCAGGAAAAACCTTTACGAACAGTCAGATATGTCAAGACATCTGACTGCAAAGGAACTGATCCCAGGGAGCTCAGAAGAAGAAGAGTTGGTTCTTATATGCCACTTTTCTCTACCTGAAGGAGGCTCAAAGCGGCTTACAGTTGCCTTCCCTTTCCTCTCCCCACAACAGACACCCTGGGAGATAGGAGAGGTTGAGAGAGCCCTGATATCACTGCTCAGTCAGAACAGCTTTATCAGCACCATGGCGAGCCCAAGGTCACCCAGCTGTCTGCATGTGGGGGAGTGCAGAATCGAACCCGGCATGCCAGATTAGAAGTGCACATTCCTAACCACTACAACTGGCTCTTGCAGTAAAGATACTCTCACAGCAAAATGGCCGGAGGCAGGCAGCTGCAAGGCAATGTAGGCGAAATGATGGCATGCATGTAAAGAGAATGCAAATAAAACAAATACAAAAGCCTAACGTTTCTGTCTAGACCAGCGGCCCTCAAAATGGGCAGTAATGCCCCCTTAAGGTGATTACTGTTAAGAAATCCCTGAAACATTCTTCAGGCTTCAAGCAACTCCAGAAGTGGCGCAATCATGCAAACTATGGTTGGGAAGAACCTGGGGCCCCTCCACTTCCACTTTCCAGGCCCATCATTGGCCATTTGGGGGGGGGGGCAGATCAACATGATCATATATGGTCATATCATCCAATAAATGTCTGACACATTTTAAAAATATATTAAAAATTAATTAATTCCCACCTATTCAGGAAACCCTTCCAGTGATGTCAAGAAACCCCAGGGTTTCACAAAACCCTTGTTGAGGAAACCTGAACTAAGAGGTGTTAAGAGGCATGGGGACGGGGTGTGTGTGTGCTGGTGGCAGACCCTTCAACTGCATTGTTCACTTATTTATCATTGACCAGGCTACTACCCCATACTGGCATACAGTGCTCTAAGTTTTTGCTTCTACATATTGCTGAAATCTGGTGGAAACGATTGGAATATTTATTAATTATGCCATCAGACCGGTATACTGCATTTTGAGAAACTGTTATCTTGTGTTTTTGTCTCTGTCATCTTTCAAGCCTTTGTTGTGCAATCTCAAGAGACTATTTCTCTCAGCAACAATACCGTGCAAAGACGCATAGATGAAATGATTGAAAATGCAAAAGATATATTGTGCAGCATACTAAGGACAACAGAATTCGCTTTACAACTTGATAAGTCAATTTTACTGGGCAATGAATCTTTGCATCCCACTTGTATATGTGCTTTATAAAAGATGAAAGTAGCTCAATAGTTATTATTTGCATGGTAACTAAGAACAGATACTAAAGGGGAGTCAAAATAATTCATTTTATTGAACACTTTGTCAAAGACAAGGACATTCTGTTTACTAATAAACTTGCTTTTTCAACCGACAGCACACTATCAGTGAATGGCCACTATCACGGATGTGTTGATTACGTGGGGGGGAAAAAACAGTACCAAGCATCTTTACCATTCACTGTGTCATTCATCACAATATCTGGTTGCAAAAACCCTCAGTGATCTACCTGTACAAATTATGCTGTTATGATTGCAGTGAATAAAATTAAGCCCAAGCTGTCAGTGATCCATTGTTCCAGAAGCACTATGTGGAGAATTTTGGAAGATTTTGAAGGTTTGCTGCTTCATACTGAAATCTATTCGCTATCCAAAGGCAACTATTTGTGTAGCTTTTACACACTTTTTGACATAGTTGTGGAGATTTTTAAAGCCATGATTGCTTTGTTCAGTGACAAACTCAAAGAGATCAGGCATGATATTGTAGTCATTCCAACCTTACAGTGCCTGCTCATTGTAACCCTTGGAATGGCTGCAAGCCATTCTAGTGGTCTGTTTTGCTTCCCTTTATCTGAGATTCAGAAATGATGCCAATTTTTTGCTTTGAAATGTCTGCAAGTCAATTCAGTCATCCATTTCACTCCTTAAATTTGAAATGGGGGGAGGGGAGCAAAATGGACCACTTGCAGCCATTCCAGCCTTCCAATGGGCAGGCGCTATAAGGCCGGAATGCTTTCAAGCCATTTTAGCAGTCCATTTTACTTCCTTTAATTTGTAAGGGGGGAAAGCAATATGGACAGTCTAAATAGCTGCCAGCCATTTAAACCTAACAGCTGATGGGCAGACCTGATGGGCAGCTATTTCAGTGATCCATTTCACTTCTTGATTATAAGGGGGGGGGGAAGAGAATTGAACAGCTGACTGGTATAGGAGCTGCGAAGTGGCTCCTGATTGGCCCCTTCGAGTGTCCATCCAGGGCCAGCCGCCAATGGGGAGGCGCGCAAAGCGTGCCTCCCCTTTGGCTGCTTCGCCTGGCCGGGACTCACTGCAGTCTGCCAGACCGCGCCGACAGTCCTCCAGACGGCCTACTCCTCCTCTTGCTTCTCCCAGCTGCTGGAGCGGCCTCGCCGCGTCGTAGACGCGGTGAGGCTGCTTCAGTGGCCGGGAGAAGCCACAGCCATCGACCCCGGTGAGTTGGGGCCCACTCCACCTTCTCCGTTCGGCCTTCGGGGAGGGTGGGGGGGCGGAGCCGGCCTTCTCTCGCCCCCGCTGAGGTGATGCTCTCGCTGAGGTGATGCTGTTCCCGGGGCCGAGAGAAGACCGGCTCCTAGCGCCCATTTTATTGCGGAATAAAATGGGCTTTATTTCTAGTGACTAAATAAAAGACAGAAGAATTGACTTTTATTTCAGTAAGCTATACTGGTAGCTGAAACAGATCAGAAATTCCAGTAAAGTATTTGGGGGCGGGGAGGGGGGAGGGAGTTGGTAAATTGAATGCATGAACCTAATCAGAACTATTTGCAAAGCTTAATGAAACAAATTTGCAACTACAAGGAAATGAGGTTAATCTTATTACAGCCAAACCTGTCATCAATATGTTTATTTCAAAGTTAGCTCTATTCAAATGCAATATAGACAACTGTGAGCTATACCAATTTCCAAGTTTGTCTGAGGTAGAAGAGAAAGGTGGGTTAGAAGGTGATGATCTGCAGGTTTTGTGACCATTTGGATATGCTGCATGAAGGTATAGCTGAAAATCTTCTTTCCATGGACATTCCAGATTGGGTGATAAATCTATTTCCAGTTACCAGGGAAGTTCAGGTAGTTGAGTAAGAACTAACTGAGCTAAAAATGCACTGAGCTGAATCCAATGTTCAAAAAAAATTGTGTTAAGAGTTTTGATTACAGAAGAAAATTTCTGATTGCTATCCTGCATTATGGACAGTCATTAAGAGGCTCCCTATTACATTTCCAACATCATATTTTAGTGCGGTCATCCAATTTCTCTCCCAGCACACAAATTGACTGCAGATTATTAAATATGATGATAATTTAAGACTTCCACTAAGTGATTTTAAAACCTGACATTGGGAAACTGGCATTGCTTTGTGAAGGCCATCTACCACATTACGAATTTACTAAATAATTACTATCTGTGGTATCTAAGATTTTTGTTAAATGACTATCAGACTTTGAAAAGCAGATATCACTGGATCAGTTTAATCAATTTTGTTGTATTAAATTAAAACATATTAATTGGATTGTAAATAAGCATGCAATTAAATGTCGCTGTTTTGAATTATCTTCCTTAGTGAGTCATGCAAACCACTATTTTGACTAATATTTTATAGCGTAGGATGATTTTATGAAAACCAAGGGCACAGTGGCCAAAAACATTTGTGAACCACTGGTTTAGACATTTCCTAATCTAGGTTTATGTGAGCCTGCCAGTCCCTGCAACCACAAGCTTCATGAGTGGGCATATCACACAAGCAGCACCATGTTCCTCCCATGTAGACACAAGATGGAAATGCGCCCTAAACTCTTGCTTCTAAGTTTTATTAATTGTTATTACTACTTGCCCCTACAACTATTTTTTTATTACCTCTATTTGAATTTGTTATCCTGATAACCATTTCTGAACTGCTTTTTAAAGAGCAATGGTTTAACTTCTTTCTCACAGGATATATATCAAGTGCTGATTTAGCACCTCTGTCCTTGCCTAGTCTTTCTTCAATACATTTTTCACACACTTAGAGATGTTACTGCCTTCTGGGCTTGCTTCTTTAAATATTTCTAGAACAGGAAATAGAGCCTCTTGTGGCGCAGAGTGGTAAGGCAGCCGTCTGAAAGCTTTGCCCATGAGGCTGGGAGTTCAATCCCAGCAGCCGGCTCAAGGTTGACTCAGCCTTCCACCCTTCCGAGGTCGGTAAAATGAGTACCCAGCTTGCTGGGGGGTAAACGGTAATGACTGGGGAAGGCACTGGCAAACCACCCCGTATTGAGTCTGCCATGAAAACGCTAGAGGGCGTCACCCCAAGGGTCAGACATAACTTGGTGCTTGCACAGGGGATACCTTTACCTTTACCTTAGAACAGGAAATGCTTTCATGCCTTTAGCAAACAAAGAATTCACTCATCAAGGTAATTTTTTGTTATCAACCTGATCCTATTTTGCCAGTTTGTACCTTTTTCTTTTAAATGAAAGCATTTTCCTCACTTGAATAAGGCTATCATTTTTTTAAAACAAGGTCATATTGAAGTTTAAGGTTTCCTTCATATCGCTATTTAACTATGTTGGGCTAGCATCTTACTTGAATACTTCTGAACCTTTAAAAATTATTATGTGGTATAATTCTGTCTTAGCCTAATTTGCAATTTTAGATAACCACCAAGAGACTTGACCATTTTCAACCTGCCTTTCAATGTGCTGTAAGTAATATCCTCGTGTTCATAAACTTTCCTTTTCAGTAATTAAGGCCACTTTCACATGGAGGGTCTGCTCTGCATTCCATCCTCTCCCCCTACAGCAGGAGGTTTCTTTTGCGATTCCATGTGACTTTGTCCTGCTGTTACCCATTTTCTGAGTTTTCTCTGTCTTCGTTGCATTTTCCCCTCAAACCTGCTTGGGTGTTATCTGTCTTATCAAATCATGCTGAAAGTGGGTTTGTAAACAGCGTGAACAAGAAGGTGTAAATTTCCATATATCTCCCTGTCCATCTCTTGTGTAATTTCCTCTTTTGTTTCCCCTCGCGCCCATCATTCCCTCTGCTCCCCCTTTTTGCCAGCAGCAATAGGTATACTTCAATAGCAATATTACAGCAGTATACCTACCCCTTTGAAAGAAAAGTAGGCAGGGGGTGGTAGATGCAGGCACAAGTAGAAATGGAGGAAAAAAACAAATAATCTCTGTTGCCTCTACATTCACGGTGGCAGTGAGAACATAAAACCATTCCCATGTGGAAGCAACTGAGATATGACTTTCCCAGGCAGTTTTCCATTTACACACACATTGATTTGATAGTTCGGTGGTCACTGTTTCTAAGGTCTCTGGCCACACTTATTTTTTAAGCAAAACCTGGACATTGCAGTATTAAATTAAGGGTAAGCTCTTCTTATCAGCTCTATGTCCACTTGTTCTAATAGTCATACATTGTAAATAATTCATTGTCTCCCTGTCTTCATAAGAATTAGTTGAAATGGCTCATTATTACATTTAATCTTTCAGTTACCTCCCTTATTTCTTTCTTCATCTCAAAATCATTTGAGTTTTTGTTAAGGGACAACTAATAAGGGACAACATTTGTGCAACTAGTACTAATGGTATTTCTACTAAATTACTCTGCAGCTAAATATGTTACTTTTAAAATTTTAAATTACTACACACAATCCATACATAAAACAACTATTGCCAGCAACTCTGTCCTTCGTTTACATGTATACTTTGCATTTTATATTCAGGGAAAACTTCATGTCCACTGATTTATCACTGTTCCAATATTTTTACTGGAAGTTCCCTTTTAGCACCAGCATTTAACCAACTCCCTTATCTTGCTAGTAATAGATGGCTCCATAGACATCACTATTACACCTCTCTTTGATGGCTGTATTGTGGGCGTACAGTCACTATTAAACTCTGTCCTGTCTTCCGTTTAAGTGAAAAACATTAATCAATGTATTTATAATTAGATTTATTAACTGCCCTATCTTGTGAGACTCATAAGGATAGAATATATAAAATTAGTACATATAGATTAAAAATAAATACATTGTTATAATATTAAATTCAAATTCTATCATGGGAGAGAAGGAAAGGCCTCATAAAGATGGTTAATCAAGTTGGTTGGTGCGTTTTGACAGGGAGGCTAGAGATCAGGGTTCTTTGGGGGCTTCAGCCATAGGCCTGTCAGAATAGCTCTGTCTTACAAGCCATGAAAAATTGTTTGAGATCACACAGGGCTCTAATCTCAGTTAGCAGAGCATTCCACCAACTGGGCAAGGACAGGTTGTCTATGCCAGCAAACACTGGCAGGGGCTCATGGGAATTGTAGTCCATGGACATCTGGTGGATCACAAGTTGACTACCCCTGGTCTATGGGACATTCATGCAGCTGCATTCTGGATCAGTTGAAGTTTCCTGAGCAGTCTCAAGTGCAGCCCTATGTAGAGTGAGTTACAGTAATTTGGCCTGGAGGTAATCATTGAATGGATCACAGTGGCTAGGTCAGATGCTGACAGAAAAGGACACTAATTGTTAGAGCTGGTGGAGGTAACAAAATACCTGGCCAGTGACATTTCTGACTTGGGCCTCCATAGATGCATTCACCGTCACACGCAGGCTCTTGATGGTCTCAGAAATTCTTAACTGGATTCCATCAAGAGCTGGGCTATCTGGGGCATGCCGACTCAGCCAAAGGATCTCAGCTGGATTTAAGTTCAGTTGACACCACCTGAGTCAGCCTGCCAGGCTTCTAGACATCTGGACAGTTAGTCATCCATTGACACATACAGCTATGTGTCATCAACTTATTGATGGCAACCCAGCCAGAACCCCAAGATTAACTGGGCAAGGAGACATATATAGATGTTCAATAACACTGGGAAGAGTATTGCTCCCTGAGGAATCCCACATATTAGGGCATGCTTCTGGGAGGTTCTCTCATATTGTCAGCTTCTATCCTTGACCTTGGAGGAAAGATTGCAGCCACTTAAGAGTAATTCCTTGAACACCCACATCAGCTAGACATTGGGCAAGAAGTCCATGATCTATTGTGTTTAATGCTGCTGTTAGTTCTAACAATTCATGGTGTACTCATGAATAAGCTCTAACTATATACCTAATTCTAACTATATACCTGGAGGTACTCCACGTCAGGGATAGGCACACCACAATCTAGTTGAGAGCAATTCTCCTAAAGCCATTGGTTCAGATGCCACAAAAACTCTTCATTATCTATGGCTCCACAACTTTTGACATCGTTCAAGATCAGTGTAGCTTTCTTCTCTTGCTTAATCAGAATTTAGGAAAGATTTCAATATTGTAAGGATGGTCCCCCATTCCTATGGCAACTTGCCTCACTGGCAAGTCTGCAAATGATCTTCTGTAGTTCAGATATATATTTTAAAAATGCCACTTGCTGTTAAAAAGATGCAAGCAATTATTACTTTACTTTTCTGCCTTTGACCTCATCATCTCTGAAATGGTAATATTAACTGGCTGCCTGTGAAGATATCTGTACCGCATTTGTAGAGTTTGATGTTTGAATTCCAGATCCATAGTAATCCAGATGTGAATTTATACTAGCACAGGCAGATATTTTTACGTATGGCAGCCATACATGACTCACCAATTGTGACTAACTCCACCCCAAGAAAGGAGCCTTTTGAAACTGACTCCAGCTGGTAGATGCTGACACTCAGGTCTAAATAAAGTATATCTTTCAATGCTGAATTTTATCCAGCCGTGCTTTAGAGTGATGAGTTACTACCCCTTTGGGTTTTTGTCTTGTTTTGTTTTTTAAAATACAACAGTGATAATACTTCATAATCCTAGGATACCCAGTCAGGAATCTGGCCTACTTTGGGTCATTTAAATTTAGCATTTAGCCTACAAGTAAGAACTAAACTTTAATGTAAAATCTGATACTGAGCTATTCAGCACCTTTAAAACTCAAGGTATTCAGCCCACATCACTTGGCCATTTGAACACAGCACCTTCTATATTTTAGGTTTTACAATGTGTCTTTTAAAATTACGTTTGCAGCCCATTAGACTTGCTCTGAATTTTATTACATTCTGAAAGACCCAAATCCTACCATTAGAGACTTACCTCCATCTACTATTAATTTAAGGTTCAACTGCTTCTTAAATGCTACATAATGGGAAGCAGCCATAATTAAGTCTGGTTCCAGTCTAGCATCTGGTAAAGTACACAATGCCCCATGAAGGGTCATGCTCTTTCAGTAATCAATGTTTTAAAAATTACAACTGGACTCTTAATAAGTTTTCTAAATAGGTTACCCTTGGTTTGGCTTACAAACAGAAAAGATGTTTCATGGTAAGTAAAACAGCACTTAGCTGGGGTCAAATTCTCACGTTATCTTATTAGTACAGAGGCTGCAGCTTTCTGCTCAAAAGGCAAGAGAATAATGGGAAGTTCACGAAGGGAAGAGCCATTCCTTGTCTTCAAAAGCTAATCTGAACAGCAGTCTTAAAGTGCCACCTAGATTTGCAGTTTGAAATCTGAATTTCAGTGAGATATTAACTTTGCCTTAACCCTGTTTGTCAGTTTTGAACGTGGTGTTCACTGTAGCAAATCAAATACATGACTGTAGGACATAACAGGGAGAAAAAGCAAAATGTCATGCAACTAATAGTTGGTTCAAGTTGGAAATGCCAGAAATGCCAGTCCATTTGGTTCAAGCAGAGAACCTATAAATCAGGGATAGTCAAACCTGTGGTCCTCCAGATGTCCATGGACTACAATTCCCATTTGCTGGCAGGGGCTCATGGGAATTGTAGTCCATAGACATCTGGAGGACCACAGGTTGACTACCCCTGCTGTAAATCACTGATCTAGACTGAACAGTAAACAGCTTAGCAGTTGCTTGCTTATGGCTAAACAACCTGTGAACATCTCTCAGCCAAAGACCACTGATTGTGGTTCTTCTTTCCATGCTGTTTCTAGGATAGCCCACCTCCCCAGTCTTGCTGCCCCTAAAGGCACTTCTGGAACTTTGAAGAAGCACTGCAAACACCACAAACACAAAATGGCTACTTGGGGAGGGAGAGAATCACACAAACACTGGGAGGTTCTAAGAAAGCAGCTATTTTCAAATAGGTCTCCTTCACAGGTCCAGAACTGCTGCCTCATGCTTGAATGACATAGTAGAGGAAAATCAGCCATAGCGCTTTGCTTTAGGTACGTCTTACACTGAGGAAGCATCAGGTGAGTACCAGAATAAGCATTGGAGATATAACGTAAGCGGAAATTGCTCCTACCTCTGCTAACCAGCACAATGGCTTGCTGCAATCCAGTTAGTCTTTACATTAGTTTTATATACATGGAAGATGCAGAATATTGTACATGCACTTTTAGGTTGCTGTGTCTTCACAATTAACTTTCTTCTTATCCCTTGCTTCTCAGGTGGGTGAATCAGTTTTATCAAATGTCTTCACAATATAAACTGTGAAGAGCAAGCAAAAAATTCTTTTTACTCTCCAAATTGACCCAAGAAATCCATTAACACACAATAGGAGGATTAGTGGGGACCTGGGACTAGTCAGACGCTTCATTATTTTCTTTAATCGAAGACAGATAAAACATGCCAGTAAAAGTCTGCAGGCAGCAAGTTCAAACAAGCTAAGAGTAACTGGCTGAAATGTTAAAAGGAACAGAGCAGGCTAAGTTAGGACTGGCTCCCTGATGCCAGGCAAGTTAATTCTGACTCAGGACAATATACACAAGTAACAATTTAGTGATTCATTTTGAAAATAGAAAAATGTACAAAAGTTCCCCACACATTTAGTGAGCCACAGTTGCAAAACAGAGATGAAGAAATTGTCCTTTTTATATCAGTTTTCTCTCTATGGGACTATAAGTGTTACCCTGTGCAGATACAAGAATCATATTGAAACTGCTGGGATCAGAACACAACATTTATTCTGAGGCCAGATGCACACTGGCTATACCATGAGCATGGGGAGATCAAACCCCACCCCACCGTTATACAATCCAATACCAGACTCCATTAATATCATCAACTTTAGCACTCTCCGTCAAAAATTAGGGTTTAAAAAAAAATCCCACAAATGGGCTTTTTAGAGCACGAGTGTTCTGATATGTGAAAAATGTTAAATTCTCAGATAACATCATATCCAAATTTGAAGTAGGAAAGAAGGAGTGAGACAAAGTCCCTCTGCTGCAAAGACCGGGGGGGGGGGAGGAGGTATGGGGTGTAAATAATTTCCACCGGTTCCTCCTTCCAATTACAGCTTCATACTCTGCCTCTCCTCCCCATTTGGAAGGATATTCTTCAGGGAAACATAGGAAATGTGCAGAGCTCACAAATATTTGGGTCCAACCCAACATTTAAGCACCATAGTTTTATAAGTTCTCATAGCACTTAGCAGAATGAAACTGATTACTTAAATCAGGGGTAGTCAAACTGCGGCCCTCCAGATGTCCATGGACTACAATTCCCATGATCCCCTGCAAGTGTTCGCTGGAGGGCCGCAGTTTGACTACCCCTAACTTAAATTATCTCAATGTTAACACTTCCACCAGTTTTTCCTCCTGCTATCTTTGTCAACAAGAAATTAGGCCTTACCAAGGCACCAGGAGGGGAAAAGAAGAATTAAATCAAAACTTAGTGTGCCACTTCTCAGTCCCCATCCCACAGTCCACTTTCTGCTATACTGCTATCACCTGGAAGCAAGGCATTAATTAGGGTCATGCCAGAGAGCTAGAATGGCTCAGGCATACAATACCTGCTCTTCTACAGAATGAGAGCTTTTTCAGTGTTAAAGAACCAACAATGTGCTTGGCGGAAAGACAATGTGCGCAGAAGTGTCACATGTGGTGCAAACATGGGGAAAGCATTATGATTTGTGAGGATGCCTTTTAGAACATGTGCCTGCTGAGTCACACTCCTGCTCCTCGCTATCCCTCCCCCACCCCCAAGGGAAGCAGAAATTAAAATACAGCACAGCAAAATGGAAAGTGCAGCTGTAATCATTGCAGTGCTGCGCAGGAGGGCGGGGGTGGGGAGAAGACACACACCAGAAGAAATTTAAATGATTCAGAATGAAAAGAAGTTTCATTTGGATTAATTACCTTCCTGAGATTTACAAGCAATGGGTGTTTTGCTGAGAGTGTGATTAGCACCTGAATGTCCATGCTAGCACCAGCTAGCTACCAGGATGTCAAGAGATATCCCGTGTGGAGCTCTGTATGTCTCTGTTGACTTCGCACCTCCCGAGTAAGATACCAATTCTTCTTTGCCCCATTTTGATTATTTACTCTTCTTGACTCATCACTTCAGTGCTGCTATGCTATTAAGTCCACTTTGCTGTGTGGGTGATCCTGGTCGTTTGCTGCTTTCTCTATTATATTTAGAAAAGCCATCTCAAGAATCACAAGGCTGCATGAAGATTTTTATTAATGTTGCAGAAGAATGCTACAAAGGTACACAAAAGTCAGTACACCTTCCCCTTCAGAACATGTGAGGGCCTGCCTATTCTGACTCAGTGACTGCCTGAACACTCTGTCTGCAACCGAGGGACACAATGATAAAATGTGTTTTGCCTTTCAACTGCCATGTAGGACAGCAGCAATGAATGACAAGGTGCAAGCCAAAGCGTAAGGAAAGGTGGTGCACAATACCATCTATAATAAGAGCTCCTTCCCGCCTCCCCTTCCCATCCCTGTCAACCTGATCAGATTTGGATCCAGATGTGGATTCAGCTTCAACAGTCTCCCTCCTTCAATCCACCACCATAGCCAGACCCAAAGTTATCACCCAGACTCCAGGTTCTACATTTGATAGAAGAGGTGGACAGTATAACCCACTCTGTAAATGTTCTTCATTCAGGTTCACAGTCTCAGCCAATGACTTCACCCTACGGAGCAAGATAAGGATCTCTGAAACACTGTATTCCACAGGTAATTGGTATTCCACAGGTACATAATTGGAGACTATTTATCACAACTAACTACAAGGAACAAACAGATCTTCAAGAGGAAATCTATGAGGTTTCACAGTTTTAACAGCTTACTTCTGATCAGCCATGCCAAAGGAAGCTAGAAGATTCAATTCAAGAGAGTAATAATACGCCAAAGGGAAGACTAACCAAGCCAACACACTCTACACGCAGACTGGCAGGAATTCATAAAGCAGACAGCACCCAGGACTTGTGCAATTACAGATTTAAATCTGCCCTCAATGCCATTCTAAGTGGGAATGTTTACAGCCTTGGACAAGAACAAACTCTGATCTTGTAAAATGCCTTTCAACTACCAGGTAGGACAGTCCCCAAGTTATCTGGTCAAGCAGAATGCCCTACACCAGGGGTAGTCAACCTGTGGTCCTTCAGATGTTCACGGACTACAATTCCCATGAGCCCCTGCCAACAAATCTTGGCAGGGGCTCATGGGAATTGTAGTCCATGAACATCTGGAGGACCACAGGTTGACTACCCCTGCCCTACACTACTGATACTTGCTTTGAGTACCTGCAGCTCTATTAATACAATTCCTAACTTCTGCCCTGTGTTACAGGAAAGCAAACTTTTGATTTGGAGATGGTTCATACACTGAACAAGCCATTACTGGGGAGATTGGGAAATGGAGAGCAGGTACATATGGGAATGGCAAGAAGGGGCCTGCCCCCTTTCCTGATGGAGGGCTACTTGGGTAAGGTTGAGGCTGACTCTTTGCTTGTCTTTGTCTGAACAGTCCTATTGGGGCCAGTCAGGCAAGGATGAACTGAGCAGTGGATCCAGGCACCAACACTGGCCACACTTGCCTTCCATCCAGCAGCTGGGCCTGCCTGCCACAGAGCCCAGCAGCAGTAGGCCCAGGAAAAGTGAGGCCAGGTACTGTGCCATTGGCATCTGCAGCCTTATAAACCTGGTCACCTCCCCATCAGCCTTCTTATGCCCCTCCCTGCCTGATGAATGAAGTGGGCCCAGACTGAGGGTGGCAAGACCAGGTCCTGTACCACTGGGCCTATCTCTGCTGCTAGCCTCATAAGCCTGCTCAGCCTCTCTCAAAGCAACATTCCTGGGGGTGGCCACTGTACCACTGGCCTATGCCTGGCAGCAGAGCTCATGCCCACATTCTCATCTCCTGATCACCCCAGCAGCAGCATCTTCCCCAGCCTGCTCCCCTCTGCCCCCAATGGTGGGACCCACAACTCCCTATCAGCTCAGCAGCTGTCCTCCCAAGCCTGTTACCTCTTGGGCCAGGTGGGTAGGCTTAGGGAAGCAAACCTTCCAGGCCACTGGCCAACCACCATTTGTTCTGGGGATGAAAATACCATAACCCTAATTAATGCCTTGCTTGCGTGTGATAGCAATGTAGCAGAAAATGGACTGCAGGATGGAGGTTGAGAAGTGGCACGCTAATTTTTGATTGGCAATACTCTTGCAGGGGGAAGACTCAGCACCATGAAGATTATGCATTAAATTGTAGGAATTTAGGAGATCTTGTGTTCAAAGTTAGGTCAACAAAGGCAGCTGAGGGACAGTCACATACCTAAATGACAGCTAGGTAATTAAATAATTTAATTTTAATATTACTATATATTTTTAAATGTATATATAATATATAGTAACATTACTATCTATATATTTATAAGCTATTAATATTATTGCATATGTGTGGTTGGTGGGTTAGGGAGTAAGGCATACTTACTCTGATTTAAGTTAAGTGACTCTGATTTAGAAGCATTGCAAAATTTCTGCACCTGCAATATGGCTTTGATTTGCATTTTTAAAGAGTAAACTTTTTTGTCCATTTCCACACCAGAATCTGTTTTTTTCGAGAGCAAACCCAAACTGCTCTCTCACCTGCCCTACAGCAAAGTAATTCCCAGAAAACTGGATTTCAACTTTTCAAACGGGGTGTAACGGGGTCTAATTCAGGGCTGTCCAATGTGGAAATGCCTGCAATTGGATTCCCCCCCCCTGTGCCCACAATTTTGAGCCGTTTCAGCAGACCCCTTTCTTCCTTGCCATCCCCCCGCTCCTCCCGAGGAAAATGTGCCCTACTGCCCCCCCTCTTCCATCTGTTGCGCATCTGGGGAGCATAATTCAGAGACCACCCAAAACAAGTGATGCCTGCTTGCACCTTTCTTTTAATTGCGTCCCTTCATTTCAGCATTCTGTGCCCTTGACTGCCTCAGGTGCTGCATTATAACGTGAAAGACTGCTTTTAAAAATATTAGAAAGTGGTGGGGACCTTCCACGTGACGGTTGCTGTTGGGGGCAACGACAGGGCACACCCAAGAAGCCAAGCTGCAATCAGCGAGGGTCCTGAGGCAAAGGTGGGCGCCACTTGCCTGCACTGCTGCCTCCAGCCTCTGCTCAGCAAGGACAGCCATGGCATGGAAGAAGGCCTATGGCAAGGCTGGCAGAGGGAGCAGAGGAGGTGGCTGAACCAACTGACCTGTCACCCTCCTCCCAGCATGCACAGGTCCTTGGCATCTCCGCCGTGCTTCTGGCTGGCAGTCGCGGCCAAAAAGCACCCATGAGGCAGCCACAAGAGGCAGGCCAAGGGCACCCAGTAGATGAGCGATTGGGATGTGAGTGTCCTGCATAGTGCAGGAGATTGGACTAGATGACCCATGAGGTCCCAACTCTATTATTCTATGATTCTACCTGCCTCCTGGAACATGATGCTACCTCAAGAAGTCAAGTCCATGAGAAGCTCTCCAGTCTGCCACCAAGGCTCACATGTACAACGCACCTGCCCAGAGGCTTGGGGCAGCGAAGGGCAGGTGCATTGTGCACATGAACCTCAGCAGTGGACTGGAGAGGACAGTTCTAAACACTGTTTGCTGAGTACAATGAACAACACACTAAGCTACAATAGTATTACTGAGCACAAAGGACAGGTCCTTGCTGCTGAAGGTCTAAGGATTCATCCACATACTCATTGGGATGGTTTTTGTATATCAGCTTCAACACCCATCCTTCCCGAAGGGCCACCAAAACTGCTATTTAAAGCAAACATGATAAAAAACATGTTTTAAAACCATTAAAAGTAACTCCCTCTCTAAACACATGCAAATCAAAACAAAAAACTATAATTAAAACACAGGCTAGGAAGGAGGGAGCACTGAAGTGTTTCCAAATAATAAAAGAGGGCTTCACTCACTAGGTGAAGACAACAACAGAAGGCAACAGATGAAGCACCCGGCAGTGAGAGTTCCAGAGTTTTAGTGCCATGACTGAAAAGGCCCTCTTCCGAATTTCCACCCACCTAATCTCAGCAGGTGGGGGCCCCTGAAACATGTTTGGGCCCCTGAAGCAGGTTCTTACACGTAGGCAGTCCTTTCAGGATATTAGAGACCAAATCTCTAGATCAGGGATAGTCAACCTGTGGTCTTCCAGATGTCCATGCCAGCTTTTGCTGGCATGGGCTCATGGGAATTGTAGTTCATGAACATGGGAATTGCAGTCCATGAACAGGTTGACTACCCCTGCTCTAGATGACCTCACCCGACAACCCAGACCAAATCTCTGGATGACCTCACCCAGTAGTTTCATGTAGACTTTATAGAGCAGAGGGGACAAGATGGAATCTTGCAGAGCCCATAGGTAAAAGGCCAATGGGCTGAACAGCAGTCCACCAGCTCCACCTTTGGAAACCACCTTCCAAGTAGGACCGGAACCATTTTAAATGGTGCCTGTCAATCCCAGGCCAGATAAATGGCACAGATAGATGGCCCAGAAAGATAGCACAATCAATGGTATCAAAGGCCACTGAGAGGTCTAGATGAATCAACACAGTCAAATTCCCTCTATCTCCCAGCACAAGTCACCCACCAGTACGATAATTAGGCCTAACTGTGGATTGGAAGGAATCTAAACAATTTGCCTTATCTGGGAAAGCTTGGAGTTACCCAGCCACAATTTGTAATATGAGAACACACAATTAAGCATAATAAGAATTTATGGCAAGAACTCTGATCAATTAAGAAAAATTACTCTATAAATATTGTAAGCAGATATTAAGAATTCTTTTGGGAGACCAAAGATCCCATAGTAGACATTCCAAAGAAGAAAACAAATCCCTTTGTGGGCTTTTATATGCCTCCAAATCCTAATGTCATTGGAAATAATTTATCTTGGGCAATGGAGAACTCAGGGTAGCTTTTGTACAAATTACTTGTAGTATCTCCTAGTTTGTATTATTAATCAGCCTATATCTGACAATTCGAAACACCCTGTTGAAGTAAAGTCTCATTGCTGTGGTTTCAACACATTTTAAAGGGAAAATAGTACTGGAGAACAAGAAAAGGGAAGTAACAGCAATGACCTTGGCTTATTTCCTAATCCTAGACACCATGTCACCATAATGCCCTTGAAACTGCTCCAAAAACTTCAACTGATCCAGAATGCAGCTGCTCAGGTCCTTACTGGGACCAATAGAGAGCACACATTCAACCTCTCAGCTGCACTGGCTCCACACTGACAATTGGATCAGGTTCAAGGTTTTGGCATTAACTTTTAAAGTCCTAAATGGTCTGGGGCCATCATATCTGCAGGACCATCTCTTCCACTATGCCTCCCAAAGAAGGCTAAGATCTAGTGATCGGAATTTGCTCAGGATTCCTGGCCCCAAAGAACTTAGATTGGCTTCAACCAGGGCCAGGACCTTTTCAGCCCTGGCAGAATGCTCTGTGTAATGAGACCAGGTCCTTGCACGACACTGATCAGTTCTGCAGGTCCGGTAAGATGGAGCTGTTCCACCAGGCTTATGGTTGGGGGCTAGAATTAACACCATTCTGGCCTCCCTGTCTAAAAATCCACTCACTAATCAGATTCTCCAAGAACTTTATATGCTCTCCTTAGTTACTAGAACTCCCTCTGAGGAGTTCAAGGCATGTTGGTTTTAAACACTTTAAACTTAAAAATGTAAGTAATATAAATTGGATTGCATATGTATCTTACGGTCTAATTTAACGGTATACTGCATTTTGATTGTATTGAATCTTGTTGTGATCCATCCTGAGCTGCTAGCGAAGGGTGGAATACAACTGAAAAATTAAAACAGCCATCAATATTACAATGGCCTTGCGTGATCTCAGAATACTGTGCTCAGTTCTCGTTGCCGGATCTCAGTAAGCATACTGAAGAGCTGAAAAGGTACGGAAGGTAACCAAGATGGTTAGAGGGTTACAGCACCTTTCCTTTGAGAAAAGGCAAATGATCTAGCATTTTTCAGTCTAGAAAAAGGAAGCTAAGAAGAGACATAAGAGAAGCTTATAATATTATGGATGGAGAGAGTGGATAGTGGGAGCTTCTTCTCTGTCTCCCATAAAGCTGGAATACCCAAAGTAGTGGTTGGAAAACAGGTAAAGAACAGACAAAAGTAAATACTTCATCAATCAACTAGCAGTTAAACTGTGAAATCCATTGTTAGTGGATGCAGAGATGTCCCTAAATATAGACAGCTTTAAGGGAAGGTTGGACAGATCCATGGAGGAGGTCATCCCCCCTGGGTTCAGTCTGAAACAGGCTCCTTGGCAGCTTTTCTGAGGAGTTTAAATGTGCGAAGTGAATCTAATCATGTTCCCACAGCACCTTGTTTAGTTCAGTCCTAGTCAGTTAAATCTGCTTATGTTAAGAATGAACATCTCAGTGGCTTACATCCAGTTGCATATTCCAAAAGATGGAAAAAATTCCACCACAAATATGACTTTTTGCTTAACTCGCAGCAGCCCAAAACACATTTCCCTCAGCACTCTACCTACCTTAAACAGAGATGATCCTTCAATAAACATTCCACTATAAATGTAGATCATATGACAATACTTCTGTCCACCATGTTTGGCAGATCTTTAAACATAAATATTCAGGACACATGTGTGAGGAAGAGCATAAAGCCATACATAAGGACCTGACAACTATGTCTTAGTTGTGCATGAAAAAGGAAAGCGCTTATCTATAGATATAGTATTCTGACCTGCGAAAGTATAAAGACATTTCAGGAAGAAATTGTCACTCATTTTCAATGTGCCTGTATTTCATAACATATTTAACAAATCAGTTAATTTTCTGTGTAAGAGGTCTGAGATTAATATTTGACACACTGGAAGCTTTATTCGTTTTCATATATTATTGTTTCTACTGCCCTCTGCTGCCACTACAAGGTTTATTTCAATAGCTGCTAAAAAAACAGCATTGGAAATTTGCCAGCCAACTCGGACTGACACCTCAATAGTACATACAGGCAACTACACAGGAGCTTGCTAGAAGTCTTCATTAAGAAACATGGTACTCCACGGAAAAGCAGGTGACAATGCTGCATACTAAAAGAATTACTCCATAAATGGTTGGCAGGCTCTTTGGGGGATCTTTCAATGAGTTAATATATTTTTCAGGAAACATCTAACCTTGGGTACCTGGGCCACCTTGAAAACTAGGGTAGGGACAGTTCAGATATACTTTCCACAGAATATTTCTGGGAGTTCAAAGATTCCAGTATGAATGCTACACTTAATCACTTCACACAAAATTAAATTGTAAGTTACTAACTGGTCCATATCTCTTTCCAATGCTGCTTTTATGGTCGAACCTATATCTTCTCACTGAGTACCTCAGAGCAGGGGTAGTCAACCTGTGGTCCTCCAGATGTCAATGGACTACAATTTCCCATGGGAATTGTAGTCCATGAACATCTGGAGGACCACAGGCTGACTACCCCTGCCTTAGAACAAGTTTAGTCACAGGTTTCAAATAGCATGGGGAGAAAGGTAAAGAGCAATGACAATAGGCTAGAGAAATAAATAGTTCTCAGCTACACTGCACCTTTGTTTCTTGGCAGTGGCTATTCCAGGGTATAACTCCCTTATATAGAATCCGGGAACAGACAGGGAGGCAGGTTACTAATTATAAACCACTGCAGTTTTTCAAAGTTAATTTCCTCCCTTCTTTTGTGAAGATACAGCAGGAGTTGTACAGTGCAGCAAGGTTTAGCACACGTTGTGGGAAGTACATATTTGCAGGAAGTGTCACTGAAGTTACTGCATTTATAACATAATTCTTGCAGCACTAATGAATTAGTTTCATAGGAACCACAACAAACTGTTCCAAGAAGCAAAGCCTTGCAAATAGGGGGTGCAAGGGCTGTCTTATCACCCACCCCATTTCAGACTACTAGTTGCTTGACCTTCTCCATTATGAACAAGAGGTGCAGTTGTTGAGCCTCCCATATTTCCCTGGCTGGTCTTATTTTCTTGTGTGTAGAAAACAGAAAGTGTTGCATTCACTCAGCTTGAAGGACAGGGGTGGGGCAGGAGAAGAGAAAGCACTATGGTTACTGGTGGGAGTGCCATGAGTAAACAGGCTGGAGGAAGAGGGGTAAGGCAGGCTTGTGTACTTGCCACTTGGCAGCTTGCCTGGGGGCAAATGCTGTTCCCTGCAGACAGCCAGGCAAGTGGCAAACTGCCAGTCTGAAATACGAATAGGCATTTACACTGCCAACCCAGCAAAACTTTTAGCTAACAAGGCACTGCACACTGAGAACGCCTGTGGACACTTGCCTCTCAAAATCCACAGGGCTCTACAGGTCAACGTTTATACACACGTTGAGCTGAGATGGAGAGAGTCCCTGTAACAATGAAAGAAACCAAATCACGATATAGTTTGAAAGTGACAATTAAGGAAGCAGACAAGAGTGAGAAGGCTACGATCAGGGCGCTCTGAAGAGTTTTAGAATCTCCAATACCGAAGAATGTTTTCAGAATATCAGGAGCTTCTAAACGTTCTAGTTTCATCACAAATTTGTCTGAGTAGATGACAGCACATGGCCAGTCTGCAGTCCCTGAACACATGAGAGTCTCACAGTGTTTGATGCAGGGTTTAGCACGAGGCCTAGACTCTTGTTTCAACTTGCTTGCTTGCTTGCAGGTAGAAAGTTTAAAAAATTAAACATTACATTACTTAAGTATAATTATCACCTAATATTTGAGCCAACGACAGTCATGTTCTGGTTGGCATTCTAAAACAAGAAAATTGACATACGCAGTACATTTTAGCTACTTTTGAAACCGGATAGGCCAAACATTAAGTCTGAGCATTATGCAGGGTAAAGGACTTTGACCAGGTCCAGTCGACAGCAGAATGAGTTCAATTAAACCACTACTGAGGTGCAAGCTTTCGTTTTGATATCTTTATGAATAAGCAACCACTCTAAGAAAAAGTCCATCCTTCTCAGATAATATCAAATTAACCTGATCTCTGGATCAGATCGTGGGCTACTTCTCCACACAGCAAGAAACCCAGATTATCAGTTTCTTGTTCCCCCTTCTCCCATATGTGCACATTTATGCTTCAAAACAGCTGATACTGGAATTCTACCCATTTCCTAGAAGCCCATTCTTGAAACAACATTTAACCCTCAAAATCCTATCATGCTTGGTAGCTCCTACATAAACACTGACAGCAGCCGCCATCATTCAAGCATCAGACTGAAAGGGGCAAACTGCCAAGACATGAGTACAAGAGGAGGCTGTTAGAAAATAAGATGGCAACACACAAGCGTTTGTTGGAGTAGATTCCACCACCCAACCACCATCTCCTTCACAGTAGTCAAAAAGGGAGAGGCAAGACTAGAGGAGACGCAGCGGTCGGAAGGTCAAATACGCTTGTAGGGCAAGTCTCCAGTGAAGCCATGTGCTGCTATAGGTCAGAAGTTCAAAAACTAAAGAGCAAGCCTGTGTACATGTGCAGAGAACCTAAGATCTTTTGTCTGAAGCATGGACCCAGTTTTAGAGAGAAAGACTCTGGGAAGGCAGTAAGTAGATAATCACAAGCGTAAGCTGTGTACATACATTCTCTATTTTTAAAGAAAAGACTTCACCACATCAAGTACATAGAATAATCACATCCCTTACTCATTACAGAAAGCCAAACAATTTCAATCAATAGCGTTGAGAATTGTTACAGAATGAGTGCAGAATTCATCTTTGTAAGACATATAAGTTGACCAATGACACTGTGAGTCTTTAGTGCTGACCTTGCAAGCTTCAGGCTAAAACGTGAAGGCACATTTTTATAGGATGAAGCAGCAAGATTATGACACAAGCAGTGTCTGGAGACACAAGCCATTGAAGGGTTAATACCAATTCACCACCAGCACTATGAGCTGCACCAACTGGGAAACAAAAAATGTCACCATATTGTGACTTCTTAAATTTCACTGGTCAATGCAGAATGGTCCAAGACAGAAATCTAAACTAAAATCAAGAGGATGGTTTTTCAGAAAACCTACTGCTATCATAAAATGATGCTTTAAGTGCCTAGTATTAAAATTGCCTTATAATGGTACTAATACTACTATAAGTGAGAGACTAGATAGCAATTAATTCCATATACTCCTCCTGCTTAATATTCCTCCAGTACCCAAAATTCCTGACTTAAAGCACTTCTCTGCTGCCTTTTACGGTGCCGCTATCATTCACCCAAAGACAATCACTAACATTTGGTTTGCCTTGGAGCTGCTTCAAAAGAACAGTCAAGGCCCAAAAGTAGTTCCTAAAATTATTTTTGATAGGCTTCTCAATTTATTTCAATAGCCAGCAGCAGCCCATTAAAAACCCATAAAATACAAGATTTCTAAAGTCAAGAGGAGTATCCATGGCTTGTATATTTCCATGTATAAATTTCCCACTATTTCCTAAAACACTTCTTGTTCAAAGTATGCAGATATCATCCGCAATTTTTAAAAAGCACTGTAGATTTATTTTAGTATGTTCTTATGTCCAGAAGCATAACAAAACTTTCCAAAAAGAAAGCAATGGGGTTACGCAGCTAGAGCACATATAGTCTGTAAGTGGCATAAGACAAGTATGTGACAGAAGAAGTATTTAAACAAGAAAGTCAGATTTGGTCCTGGCCATGGATGGTACAGCGGCTGCTCCTGAATTTGGGGATGGGGTGGGTGGGCTGGTGGGAGACTAGTTAAGGGTCCCACTTCTGTCTCTAGCATGTCGTTGTTTTATGAAAACAAAGTGGTTAAAAACAGCACCTCTACCTCACTAGCAAATGCATTTGGGATGAGCAACAGCCAAAGTAACAGCACTTCAGTAGTTACTTCCGTGGCCAGCCATGGAGGGGGGGCGGGTGGAAGAAAAGGAAACAGAGCCAGGCCCAGAGATGACAGGTCCCGAGCCGGGCGGAGCAGGGTCGGCCAGTGAGTTGGCAGCCCGGCGGGGAGGGGACAAGGCGAAGCCAGAGCGGCGATGAAGAGCGACCAGGGGCAGAAAAAGAAAGACGGGCGGATGGGCTGCAGTTACCCGAGGGAACTTCGAGAGAGAACCCCGAAAAGGCAGGAGGAAGGCAGCCGGGGAGGCCGCAGAGTCCCGGCACAGACCGGGGAGGGAGCCCGGAACTTCGCCCAGAAGCGCAGGGAGCAAAAGCGGCGCGTCTCGGGTGGCCCAGACAAGCCCCCAGGGGCACGGAGCGAGGGAAGGGACTCAGCCCCCCACTCAAAGAGGGAGAGAGGAAAGCGGCTCTGCTACATTAGCCAGGCAAGAAGCGAGGAGGGAGGCTGGAGGGAAGGACCCGCGTCCACCCCCCTGCGCTGGGCATTTAAACGCCCGCGGGAACGAGGGCAGATGCGGGGGGGGCGGCAGAGCAGAGTCTCCATCGGGGCTCGGGGGGGGGGGGCTGAGCAGAGCTGGCCGGGGGGTGCCCGGGGCTCCACACCGCCCCCTCCCCTCCCCTCCCCTCCCCTGCCTTACCTTCTTTCTCGGCCCGGGCCACATTCAGGACCAGCGTGATCAGCAGCCGCAGCGCCGCTCCGAGCCAGGCACCGTCCGCCTCGGCCAGGGGCGCCCCGGAGAACCGGGGAGCCGCCTCCCGCTTCAGCGCCGCCGTTGCCGCCATCGCGCCGCCGCGACTGCCTCAGAGAGCCGAGAGGGTTCCGTGTCCGCCTGCCAGGGCCCTGCTCGGCCCGAAGGGTGCGCGAAGCGGTTCTCCGGCCGCGCCGCGTCTCTCCTCCGCTCCCTCCCTCCCTCCTTCCTTCCTTCCTGCGGGCGCGTGCTGGCTTCAGCCGAGGCGGGAGAGAGAGCGCTTGGCGCGCGCACATCACACACACACGCCCGCCCGCCCTCGCGCACAAAACACGGGGGGGGGGGGAGGGACGGCCAGCGATGCGTCGTCTCCTCCTCCTTCTTCCTCCCCTTCCCTGCCAAGATAGACAGCGAGTGGAAACATCGCCATCTTTTGTAAGGGCAAAGAGGAGCTATGTTTCTAAGGAGTCTCTCTTGCTATTGGCTGAAGCGTCCCCAGTTCGATAACCTCGTTTTCCCTCTGCGGTCATAGAAACCCAGCTCTTTTCAGAAGATTTACCAGTGCTGGACAGCGAGGTACTTTTTCATCGTATTGGCCAGCCCCCCCCCCTTCTTTTTTAAGATGACGACGCTCTAGGCCACTATGTCAACAGGCTCTTTGACCGCTCTATCTCTCGAACTCTTTTCCCGTGGAGGGAGGAGACAGGCAGGGCTTTGCCTCCAACCAGGAAAAGGCTGTTTTTTGTTTGTTTGGTGGCAGATTCTTTCTTGCTTGATGGCTGGTTGACTGTATTGGAAAGCTGGAGTAAAATTAATTCCAGCAGCTCTGCTCATATCCCTTAGATCTGCTTTTGTAATATTTGCACAGATCACGACCCTCTTTCCAACTTCCCGTGACAGATAGAGGACTACACCAGGACCGCAATCCTAGTTTTCAGTGAGACCTTGTCTGGATTATGTAGTTGTGTCCGTCGCTGCAACTGAGCATTAAATACGTACCTTACAGTGTACAACGTAGCGTGTTTACTCAGAACCTCCCGTTGTGTTCAATGGGATTTGCACCCTGTCAAGAGCAGCAGCATCAACAGCTGGAATGCCAAGCAATACAAAAAAATGCACAATTGTTTTAGGATCTGTTTCACACTACCCTACTTTAAGACCAAAGGCAACTCATCATTCTCCATGTTCACCCATAGTTTTTTTTTTAATTATTATTATTTTAGGGTTTTTGTATTGTTTAAAATAGTAGGTTGTGAAATAGCTGCCTGGTCAAGGAGGAAAATGCCCCGATCTTTTAATAAGTGGAAATGGGCAGTCAAAGCTTGGCATGAAGTTAAATAACATCTGATAATTGACTGCAGATCAAGGGGCTAGTTTAAAAGCTGACAATCCTTGTTATCAAAACAAAGCATCAGAGTAATGAATCCATTGTTCTGAAGAGACTATTCTCCATTCCAAAACTTGCAACAAAATGTGCCCTGCATTTGTAATCTGTAATTGTTTTATATGCAAAAATGTTAAACATTAAAGACTTGTTCTCATACCTCTTCAGTAACATCAGTGTGTGTTAATGTATTTTGATTATGGGCAAGTTTTGCCCCCAGTCTGTAGACTACTAGCAAGCTGTAGCAAAACATGTCACACGTTTATGGAGAAGATTAATTTTCTCATACAAGAAATGCTAATTTGTTTTGCTTCAGAACAATTTAATTTAGGTCAACATTTTAAGGTTGCCTTTCTACCTAGAGTCCACAAGACAGCAAACATTTAAAAAAACATTTAAACATTTGAACAATTTAAAATACATTTAAGATATAAAATAATTTAAAAACACATAAACAAGCAACAACAGAAGGAGGGCCAGTAATCCTTACTGAGGCTAAGCCAGACAAAAGTCTTCATCTGCTGTCAAAAGACATTGATAGAGGGAAACAGATGAATCTCTCTGAGGAAGGAGTTCCAAAGTCTGAGTGCCATGACCACAAAAGCACTTTCTTGGGTTGTCACTTCTCTAGCTTCAGATAGTGCAGATAACTGAAGCAGGGCCTCCAAAGATGGCTGGACTGAGTGGGTAGAATCATAAGGGAGAAGGCAGTCCTCAAAGTATATTGCTTCCAGCCATACAGGGCTTAAAGGTCAATACCAGCACCTTGAACTGGTTTGATTAAAATTCTCCATATGATTAAACAAAATATGTGCTGTTGGGTACTATCTTGCCTAACCACTGCCCTAAGGCATTCAGAAGAACCCCAAAGTTATCTCAGCCTATGACTTGCTGAAATTTACTCCCATAGCTGCCACTGCTCACATCCCTACCCCCACCCCCCTTTTTCACATGGGTAGCCTTGTTGGTCTGAAGCAGCAGAACACAAAAGCTCATATCTTGAATAAAACTTTGTTGGTCTTAAAGGTGCCACTGGACTCTAAATTAGTTCATCTCCCCTTTTTGTTCTCTTTATTTGGAAAGTGTGTAGCTGTGAAACCCCTTTCTGGGCACTCTTCCTTCTAAACCTTTCCTGCCCCAAACTAGTATAATTTCTGGCAATACTTGGTCTTTCCCACCTCTCATGTATCCCAGGGGTATGTTCTCTTTATTTCCTAGACAATATATCAAATTCATCACTCAATGTGCCCTCAGTAATCTAACTTTAAAGCTCTGCTATGTATCTTCAGTTCCCTTGCACAGCCTCCTGGCTCTGGGGAAAAAATGCCCTGCCCCATAAAAAGAACATTAATGGGGATATTATCTACCAGGTGATATTATTTGTTTTTAAGCTATGAAGAGCTTCAGTTGTTCAATACTAGACATTAAGCCTCTTTTAAAGGACATTTCCCCCCTCTCCCATGTTTGTTTCCATGAGAATCTCTCCTGTATTTTTTCCCCCTGGTTCCCTCTTTTATTGTACTTGGATTGGGTTGCTTCTGGCCTTGGCCAGCACCTCAAGCCTCCTGCCAGTTTGTGGAAGGCCTGAAGAGTATAGGCTGTCTAAATGCTTGCAAACCAAGCTGGACAGCTTCCCCACACAGAATACAAGGGTTGATAATGTCTTCTGCTTTTCTTGCTATATTCTCTCCCTCTGATTCTCTTCATACTTCCCCCTTGACCTAAGAGAGAGAGAGAGAACAATCGGGCTGCTTTTATGTGTTTAGGTATTTCACTCAATAAAATTATTTCTTTGCTAATTTTGCTTAAATTCCTGCTTCCATTATCTTTTCAAACCTTCCTTGAAATTATGTCCCTTAGGGATTTTTTTCCCAAATAGGAAATAGACCTCATTCACACAGATCCATGTCTAACACACACACAAATCTTATTGAGTATACACTGTAACAATGTACATAAATATGCTGTCAAACCTCTCACAAGCAAACTACTTTGTTACTCACTGGAACATCACGGAGGGCCCATATTCAGCCGGTGCTTCGACATCTGCACTGGTTACCAATTTGTTTCCTGATCAAGTTCAAGGTCTTGTTTTTGACCTTTAAGGCTATACACGGTCTGGGTCCTGTTTACCTGCGGGGCCGCTTGGTTGCTTATGCCCCCCACAGGGCTCTTTGCTCTGTGGGTATGAACTTACTGGTAGTCCTGGGCCCTCGGGACGCATGCCTGGCATCGACCCGAGCCAGGGCCTTTTCGGTCCTGGCCCCAACCTGGTGGAATGAGCTTCTGGAAGAGCTAAGGGCCCTGTTGGAGTTGTCAACTTTCCACAGGGTCTGCAAAATGGAGCTCTTCCACCAGGCGTACGGTTGAGGGCAGGGCAGGGCCCGCTATTCAATCTGAGATTCCCCTTGTCCTTCTGTCCATCTGTTAATAAATATAAATAAATAAATCTACACTGTAACTCGCTCTACACTGGCCTGCCTTTGGGCTTGATCCGGAAACTGCAACTCGTCCAAAATGCGGCTGCTAGAGTCCTCACAGCTACACCATGGAGGGCTCATATTCAGCCAGTTCTGAGGCAGCTGCACTGGTTACCGGTTGCCTTCTAGATCAGGTTCAAGGTTTTGGTTTTGACCTTCAAGGCCATCCGTGGTCTAGGCCCAGCATATATGAGGGACCGCCTTTCGTCCTATATCCCCCGCAGGGCTTTACGTTCTGCGGGGGCTAATCTACTGGTCGTTCCTGGCCCCAAGGAAGCCCGCCTGGCCTTGACCAGGCCAGGGCCTTCTCGGTCCTGGCCCCAACCTGGTGGAATGAGCTCACGGAAGAGCTGAGGGCCCTGTGGGAATTACCAGCATTCCGCAGGGCCTGTAAGACGGAGCTCTTCCGCCAGGCTTATGGTTGAGGCCGGACGGTAAGGAAGATCAGGCACCCCCCTCACAAACTGGCGGTAGAGAGTGTCAACCCCCTGTAGTTGAGGATGCGGAGACTAGACGAGTAAGATTATGCCATCATTATTGCTACTGTGACCAATTGGTTATTAACTATTGTAATTTTATTGTTATTGTATGGATTTTAGGGGATGGGGTTATGTAAACCTTCGGGGGGAGGCGGGATATAAATACAACAACAACAACAACAACAACAACAACAACAATAATAATAATAGATCTGTCTCCCCACTCTCACCAGTAAGACAGTCAGAAGGTTAGCCCTGGCTGGTCGAGAGGGTGAGTTTAGTTGGTTTTTTCGCTTTTTATGGGTTTTATTGTGTTTTTATTCTTTTATTATATGAACTGCCGTGAGCCCAATCGGGAACGGCAGTAAATAAATAAATAAATAAATAAATAAGCTTTGCTTTGCTGACTGCACCCTGATTGGCCCTATTCCAATTTGGACAACCAGACATGTTCCACCCCCCCCCCCCAGGCTGAAAAGAAAAACCATGACTAAGGATTATGTTTTTCTCTTCACAAACACACTGATCCAGAAAAAGTGAGAACAACTCCCACTGATTGGGGACATTGTTTGTTTATTTTTCTATTTATCTATTTAGTTAGTTAGTTATATACCACTCTCCCCTGAAGCTCAGGGCAGTTTACATGAAACTGGAGAGAAAAAAACACTACAGATAACATGATAAATTGAACAGTAATGAAAGAGGAGAACAGTAACATAATGGAACAAACATGGTGGGAACATCCAATTTTAACTGTAACATACTGACGGCCCTGTAGGATGGACATGTCAGTGGTGGTTCTCATGGGGAGGGGTGTGTGGTCAGAGGCCAATGGGAAGTTATTGATTTCAGGTCAACCTCAACCAAAAGCCTGGTGGAAGAGCTCCCTTTTGCAGGCCCTACATGTCAGTCGCAAATATCTTCTCGAAAGTGTATTGAATTTTCACTTAATCAAAAACACAGTGTTGGTCTGCTCTTTTCTGGAGTAATTTGGGAAAATTACGAATAGCTTTGCTGAAATGTTTAGCATTTCAAATTCCACTGCATTGATTAGCATTGCAATTGCAATCAACCTTTCATTTTAGTATTTACTTCCTTCTTTTGCAATGGTACTCCAAAGACAACTGTATTTCATATTGGGAAGCTGTGACACTATGACCTTGGCGAGTGAAAATTTGTTCTAGGTTTAAACAACAAAGCTGCATCTCTTTGAATGCATATTTTTACTCCCTGGTCTCTCTGTCACTTTTTGTTTCCATTTTAAGATAAAACATTTCTTTTGTTTCTCCAACAAGGGCATTTCCACTTCATTCTTTGGAGTGAATCCATCTTTTGGTTGTACATTTTAAATTTAGAGATTGCTACACCAGTGGCTCACAAAACTGTTTAAGCACCAGGACCTCTTTCCTGGAAGCAGTATCTGCCTTAGTTCAGTAATTAAGCAAAAATGAAGGAGGAGAGGTAGGACTCTGTGAAGGACCAGACAAAAGGCAAGAAATAGGGCACTGGGATACCAATATGGTGTATCAAATGTTACAGTATAATAGACTTCCAAGGAGTCTTCAAACTTCAGTTGGTTCTCCTAGCTCAGTGGTTCTCAACCTTCCTAATGCTGTAACCCTTTAATACAGTTCCTCATGTTGTGGTGACCCCCAACCATGAAGTAATGCAAATGTTCTTTCACAGAAATTAAACTGAAATTGACCAATGGCACGAAGATCCATTGTTCATGTATATAAATTGTCCCCCCCCTCCTCCGGGGTTTCTCAGTTCAGTTCTGCCTCTTGTCCCACAATGCCAACTTTGCTCTTCTCCACTGCTCCAGACAGACGAACGCTCTATTTTGATCTACCCTGCAAGGCTGTTGTGAGGATGGCGCCTCCCTCCCCGGCCAAGCTGCTTGCCCTGCCGTGACCCCTGTTAAAGGGTCATTCGACCCCAGGTTGAGAACCACTGCCCTAGCTTAAGGCATTCAGAAGCCAGAAGCATTAATAGAATTGTTATAACAGTCTTACTCTCTGTTAAGAGATTGTTTCTCTAAATTGAAGCTTCCTGTTAAAAACATTGAAATTGATGTCCCTTGATAAAGCCGCACAACAAAACACATTGGGATCTGTTTAATATTCTGGACATTGAAGAACCAAATGAGAGGGGATATGGTTGCTATCTTTAAGTATTAGAAAAGTTGTCATTTAGGAAAGCAGGTAAAGGTTCCTGTTGGCAGCAGAAGATAGGAACCACGGTAATGGGTTTAAACTACTTGTAGAATGATAGCAGCTAGGTATCATGGGGGAAATTACCCAGTCATAATAGTTCAGCAGTGGAATCGGCTGCCTAAGGAGGTGGTGAGTTCCCCTCCCTGGCAGTCTTCAAACTTTGGCTGGCCGCTGGACAGATACTTATCCTGGATGCTTGAGGCTGATCCTGCATTGCTCAGGGGGTTGGGCTAGATGGCCTTTATGTCCCTTTCTAACTCTATGATTCTATGAATCTAAGTCTTATTCAAATCAACAAGCCATTTTCTTTTCTCTGGTTGTCAAGGAAATTTTCCCTACCATAGCAACTAGAAACCACCTTGTGCTGTTGTATGCACATTCCAGAGGACCACAAGAGACAATGGAACACTTGGTGTACCTCTGAGGCTCTCATAGCCTTCTAATAAGTCTCTTTTCAAATTAATAAGGAAAGGAACATGGTTTGCTACTACTTGGCCAGGTATGCAGTCTCTCTCTTTTCAGAATGTTGCCTCCCTTTCCCTTAATTAAGGAACTGGAAAGGGAGCAACATTATTGACCACCCTAGGAAAGGATCGGTATCTCTCCGCTGTATTGACCTCCCCCCCTTTTTTTTCCTTTTACAATCAAAAGACATTCAGTAGTGGTTTGCCATTGCCTGCCTCCACATAGCAACCCTGGACTTCCTTCAAGACTTCTCATCCAAGTCTTCACCAGGAATGACCTTGCTTAGCTTCCACGATCAGACAAGACTGGGCTAGCCTGGGTGCTCCAGGTCAGAGCAGCATCTCTTAACAACCACTTAATGTTTGGGTAGGGATGGTTGCCTTTGGCTCTGCCTGTCTGTGTGGAATGGAACGGTGGTGATGTTGACTATATGTGTGTATCCATTTTTGTTTGCCTTCTACTTTGTTTAAGTGTTCCTGGAGGGAGGACTCCACCCCTAGCCAAGCTTAAAGGACGTGTCTCCCTGCCATACTTAGGGATGCCAAGAGACTTACAGAAAAAGTCTCTTTCCTTCTAATACAGGCGTAATGAAATTTTATTTACCAGGTGACATTATTTACCTCCATGACTCATGAGTGTCACCTGCCCATTTCCACACATTAAGCCTCTGTTAAAGGGGCAGGAAACTTTTCTTTAAGCTTTTTGGCAACCCTGCAGACTGCCCCAGTCTCTTTATAGTGGTTCAAAGGAGGAGTTTTTGAAAGCTCACTTAAGAGTAAAGAGAGTGAGAGTGACAAAGGCTGAGATTATCACCCCTGACTGATCTTGGGGGAAAAGCCACCCTTCAAGCACTGGCTGAATGGTAGTTTGGCAGGAATGCTTAAAGGGGATTAGGAATCATTAAAGTGAAGATGGCTAAGGGGGAAAAAACCCAGCCTTTTCAGTTCCTCTTTACTCCTTTTAAGTACCCCAACATGCTACAATAGGAACTGAAGGGCAACTTGTTCATGGTCTCTAAACAATGATAACGATAGTGGGAAAATCGGCACATGGAACTTAAGGACTGAGAACTGATGCTGCAACATCTCAGCTTCCCACCCCCCATCCCCAAGGATACCAAATGCTAATGCAAAGAGACATTAGAAAACCATTGTTTAGCTGGTCTCATGTGAAGCATTGTGACAGTTGCTGCCTTGAGCTACTTTATTTGGTTGTGATGTTTAAGATCTTGCAAGCTCTGATGGTATTTAATATGTTTATAAAATATGTTTTTAATGAATCATGCTGCTTAGATATAGGAAGTGGGACAAATAAAAACTGGGGTACACAATAAATGTTAAAAAAATGAGGAAAAAGGATTTTTACACAGCTCCCTTTTTTCTAGATATAGTAAATGAACAGGGACATGTGTGTAGTGTTATGGCAATTTCAATTAATACAATTATAAATTGCAAATCTGGATATAAATTGGCAGGTCACATCCTTAATCAGACTTGTAGCTATAATGAGGCATTTAGAGGCAATGCATCCTCAGGTGTATGGCATGGCCTGCCTCTGATTTCTCACATTTAATTGTGTGTGTGTTTTTAATATTAAGTCTCTAGCCCTTTTGGGGTGAGGAGATATAAGAGGGAACCAACAAGCAGTTTTTGTACTAATTGCCTGAGAAGAAATGGGGGAGGAACAGCTATAAACCAGATGGAGCAGGTTCAGTTAACCCAATCTTGACCATATTAATTATCATGTTTTCTGTCCCTTTACCTTTTCACCCTTTGAATCTTATTTTTGTTTCTGCCCTCTTTAATGTCCATGGTGATAAATGAGAATATTAAGCAATAAAGAACCACCCCAAAACCCTGGAATGACAATTATATTATTTGGAGATTGCATGCTCTGCTTGCACTGATGATGGGAAGGTTGGGCAAATGGCCGTAGCAAGGAAGGCATAAGCCAAAAAAGAATACCCATTTTCATTCAACCGGGTATCAGTTTTTAATTATTCCTTCCGAACCGCTTAGCTGTGTAACTTGCCTGTGAGCATCTGCAGAATACTTTTTACCCCCCAATGTCAAGCTCCTGTACTCTCTTGACCCCCTGAACCTCCTGGGATTAGGAATAAAGGAGGGAACAGGCCTAATGCTGAGGCAGGTTTCAAATCAAGAACATTTCACAATAGAAAAACTTTACTATAGAACAAAGGTGAATGCTGGCAGGGGCTCATGGGAATTGTAGTCCATGGACATCTGGAGGGCCACAGTTTGCCCACCCCTACTATAGAAGGTCAAAGGGCTAATGAAGCATAATATCCAGGCACATCTATCAGTTCACTACAGAAAAGTAAGATATTTGAGAGGATTTAATTAATTCTGTGTCAAGAGACTGGAGACACTCTGTATATGTGCAAAGTGCTGCTCTATAGGAACAGCACAAATCTATCTCTCTGATATTAGGGGATAATTTCTTTGACTTTTGGTGACCGTATAGGGTTTTTAGGGCAGAAGGAGTTCAGAGGGGGTTGGTATTCCTTGGTGGTTTCTTATCCAAATACTAATCAGGGACAATCCTGTTTTGCTTCTAAAATCAGGCTAGCCTAAGCTATCCAGATCGGGCAGGATAATTTTGAGGTAGCAGGAAGTTATTTGCAGGCAGAAGTAATTAGGAACCTCCCGTTTTATTAATTAAGAAGATACTGGTTAGCCGCTATCTTTCCACCCTAGCTTCAACACTGTTTTGACTCCTAACCCACAGTTATGTGTCTAGAAAGAAGAATGTAGGCATACTAATCAAATCAGCAAAGAATTCCTAACATGACCATAAGCCAATCACTTTCCCCGGATATGTGAGCGTGTGCCATATTGCAGATCTATGGCTTTGTCTGTTAATGCCTACTTGTAGCAACGGCTGCCCATGTAAACAAGAGATAAGAAGCAATAATTAGCACTAAAAGCTCAACCACATTTTATAGAGCAGAGTTAATTTCCATGTTGTTGTATTTTGACTAGGATAAGTAGCCCGGCTCATCAAAGCAACTTCATTGTGACCCATATGGTACATAACTTGTGCTACACACCTAAGGGTGTAAGTACTACTATTCATGTAGCTATCAAACCCCTTAACATCCCTGGACACCATGTATTGCATCATCAGGCCCCATTGCATGAGTTTCAGGATTTAAGGTGATGAGAACCCACAAATCCTTGAAACACCCCCTCCTTGGTCCACTCATGGCCACTATAACATTCCTAGCTACAGGGATATAGCTGCAGAGAAGAGTTACAAGACATACCATATTTTAAAAAGTCTCAGCTTATCTCAAAATACAAAATATATAACTCTAGTAAATATAAAATAATAGTTTTCACCTGGGAAAAATGGCAGCTTTGGAAGGTGGAGTCTATGGTATTATGCCCCATGGAAGTCCCACCTCTTCCCAAATTACACTCTACTCAGTCTATACCCCCAAATTTTCCAGGTCTTTCCCAACTTGGATCTGGCAAGCCTTATTTACACTGCATTTTATCTATACACAAGGGAGGGGGGGAACTCACGCTGCTCTTCCATCAGACTACCTGAAGGCAACCAAAATAGTTTACATTGTTCTTCTGTCCTCTGGGAGGAACAGGAGGAGGAGGAGAGAAGGCTGTGAGCTGCTTCAGGTCTCCATTGGTGAGAAAGGCAGGGTGTAAATGGATTAAACAAAGAAACAATCCTGTCAGGTAGGGTGGGCCAAGAGTGTTTCAGTGGCCCACGGTTACCCAGCAAGCTTCCCCCAGATCCTTGTCCAGTATACTAACCACTATACCACATTGGATCTATTTCCTTTATCTAATATGGTTCTTGCTTGTGAGGATGGAAAAGACTTGAAATCACTTTGCTTGAATCTGGAACAACATTCAAGAAAATTCCTGGGCTCTTCCGAATGCTTTGAACAAGAGGTACATGCATAAACTGGATCAAGCTCTCCTAGAAGGACCAAGCCCTATGAATCACAGCATATTGCTCAGGGCAAAAATATCTCATGGTATAAGAATGTAGAGTTGCTGCTAACACTTTTTTCTTTTTTAGAATGCTGATGTGGCACCTTTCAGTTGCTCTGCAGGTAGGAGTGGTGATTCACTGCAGACATGAATGCAGACTCCTGTATCTCAAACTAACCTTGCATGGGATTTTTTTTAAAAACATGACTATCAACTATTTCATATGAGCCTCTTGTGGCGCAGGGTGGTAAGGCAGCTGACATACTGTCTGAAGCACTGACCATGAGGCTGGGAGTTTGATCCCAGCAGCCAGCTCAAGGTTGACTCAGCCTTCCATCCTTCCGAGGTCGGTAAAATGAGTACCCAGCTCGCTGGGGGGTAAAATGGTAATGACTGGGGAAGGGAATGGCAAACCACCCCGTATTGAGTCTGCCAAGAAAACACTAGAAGGCGTCACCCCAAGGGTCAGATGACCCAGTGCTTGCACAGGGGATACCTTTACCTTTACCTTTACCACCTATTTCAGACCCTTTCCCCTGGTTTACTTCTCCACCATATCCATTTGACCTGTTCCTATTTCACTGGTTTTATTAAAGAATCTTTTAAATATCAATATAATTGGTAAAATATATTTGTTGTTCCCATTATGGATATCTCATATTGGATTTTGTTTGAGATTCATTTTCCTCTGGTTACACATGACCATTGAGTAGCCCTATTGCACCAGAGGGGGTGGGGGAGCAGCATGGAGCAAGCCAAACTTAATGTCCCCTCAGGAGTGCTATCTAGCCTTTAGCTCGCTGTGAACATAAGAGAAGCCATATTGGATCAGGGCAATGGCCCATCCGGTCCAACACTTTGTGTCACATGATGGCCAAACCCCAAGTTTCATCAGGAGGTCAGTGGGACCAGAACTCCAGAAGTCTTCCCACTGCCCACCCCCCAAGCACCAAAAACACAGAGCATCACTGCCCCTGACATACTGTTCTGTCTATGTTGTTGTTAGGTGCAAAGTCATGTCCGACCCATCGTGACCCCATGGACAATGATCCTCCAGGCCTTCCTGTCCTCTACCATTCCCTGGAGTCCATTTAAATTTGCACCTACTGCTTCAGTGACTCCATCCAGCCACCTCATTCTCTGTTGTCCCCTTCTTCTTTTGCCCTCAATTGCTCCCAGCATTAGGCTCTTCTCCAGGGAGTCCTTCCTTCTCATAAGGTGGCCAAAGTATTTGAGTTTCATCTTCAGGATCTGGCCTTCTAAGGAGCAGTCCGGGCTGATCTCCTCTAGGACTGACCGGTTTGTTCGCCTTGCAGTCCAAGGGACTCGCAAGAGTCTTCTCCAGCACCAGAGTTCAAAAGCCTCAATTCTTTGACGCTCGGCCTTCCTTATGGTCCAACTTTCACAGCCATACATTGCAACTGGGAATACCATAGCCTTGACTAAACGCACTTTTGTTGGCAGGGTGATGTCTCTGCTTTTTAGGATGCTGTCTAGATTTGCCATAGCTTTCCTCCCCAGGAGCAAGCATCTTTTAATTTCTTTGCTGCAGTCCCCATCTGCAGTGATCTTGGAGCCCAGGAAAATAAAATCTGTCACTATCTCCATTTCTTCCCCATCTGTCTATACCTTGTGGCTAACAGCCACCAATGGACTTTTGCTCCATATGTTTATTCAATTCATTGCTTCCTCCCACAAAGTGGCAGTTGTGTGGGAAGAGGCAATTGTTGAGCTAACACCAATCATTTAGGGGGATTGCCCCATCTGACTGTATAACCGTGGAACTTACTTGGCTACATATTTTATACTATTATATGTTTCCTGTGTGTAACTCTGCTATATGATAGATATAAATAATTACTACCGAAGAGTCCAAGACAACGTGGCTGATGTGCCATGGCAGAGTTTCTGGGCTTGGTCTGGCTACCAACACTCTTTAGGGCAGTGGTCTACCCATGTAATTTTCCTGTAAGTTCAGTGGCCAGTCTACCCATGGAAACCAGTTTCTAAGGTGGAGGATGGGCTGTCTTTACAATAATTTGCAATATTAACCCTGATTGTAAATGGCTTCGGTGGTATAATTTGTTGGAAAATGCCAGATCTGTAGTGTGCATGATTCAGAAGCATGTGAAGAGTGTCTTGCAGGGGGCATCACAGCAGATGTGTATTTATCATAGATTAGGAGCTTCTTGATATTTTTCAAATAATTTCCTCCTATGACCTGATTGGTTGAGTTGGAGACTTCCTGTTCCTTTGAGTACTCTTCCTCCCTGCTTGCCTCCAAAACCAACCAACAAACCAAAACCAACAAAATGAAGAATGTCAGTTAGACTGCTTGGACTCTCTCTCTTCTCTAGATGTTTTCCCAATCAGTGCTGAATGTTGGAAGATGGCTTGCTCTTGAATGGGAGCTTGGAGAAGGTGACCTCCTGCCGGCTAAAGTTTTAACTGGAATTAGAGAGAATCCTGAAGAGCTCTGATTCTGGCTGAACATAGATTGCCAACCTCCTGGTGGCAAATGGACATCTTCCAAGATTGGTTCCCTTGAATAAAATGGCTGCTTTGGAAGGTGAACTCTGTGGCATTATACCTTTCTGAGGTCCCTCTCCTCCCCAAACCTGACCCTCTGAAGGATTCACCAAAATCTCCTGGTATTTCCCAATCTGGAGATGGCAACCCTAGATGAAGGTGATGTACCTCAGACACAAGGGCACCATCTGAGGTAGATAAACAGACCTGCTGCCCTTTAGGAGCACTTCTTTCTCTTAGCTGTGCTCCTCATATATAGTTTGCAAATATTCAATATTTTTGAATACATGGTAATTGGTTTATTATTGTCTTAAAAGAAGCACTTTGGAAACATCCATGCTGGTGAATGTGTGGTGAATTTCCTCCCCTCTTCCTGTGCACTCTAAACCTGGCTCTTTTACTCTACTTCATCTCACCTCTGAGGTTATGAATATTTAAACTTCTGAAAGTTGAGAATTAAATGAAGGCTATTCCATTTTGTAGTATAGCAATGAATCTTGTGGTGATCCTAATAAGAACTGGTTCTAGTGGTATGATGTCACAGAATGTAAACAAAATTCCAGATGCTCAGGGAAGGTAATAACAAAATGTTCTCATACAATCTTCTATGTGGGAAGAGAATGACAAAGTCACCTGCATTCATTTATGATGTTACCATCTCCCTTGTGGTTCTGATTTTTCTTTTTACCTCAGTGGCATCTTTGCCCATTTCTCTCGTAATGTATTCAAAACAATTGTATGCTACCTTTCCACAATACTTAGGGTCCCCATGGTGATGATTAAAATACAGGGGTGTATGTATGCGTGTTTGTGTGTGTATACTAGTAGTAAATCCCTTTGCATACTGAAATGCAATGGACAGTAGCCAGTGATCTGGTGTAGGTTTTGCCAGGGTAACTTCACACACACCAACATGCATCTCATCACAAACTGCTCATCTCCAGTCTATAAAGATCACCTCTACAGGGGAAAATGGTTGCTTTTGAGAGTGGACTGTGAGGCCCTTACCTTGCTCTGAGCTTTAGTCCTGTATTTGAACAAACTTGTGAAGCATTTACACCTATCAGTGGAGTTTTCCAGATCTCATTGAGATGTGGGCAAGATCTTCATCCAAGCTACCCCTTCTACAGGAGGGAGGGAGAGAGGAAAGGCCATCAGGTTTGTCAGTCTCGGGCATGCACACAGGTCTCTTTGGCTGGCCAACAAAAAGGAGAGAGCCACAGGCTCTGGGACTAGGAAGTGTCATGTAGCTAAGGGAGAAAGGACTGGCCCATCACAGTCAGTCACTGACCTTCCTTGGAGTCCTAAATTGGTAGGCGCTGATTGACTAAAATGTTTGGCAAGTCTTACAAAGTTCTAGATGGTAGAAAAAAGAACAAAAAGGCTGGAATATGTCCCACCTCAAAAGAAGGGCCTTCGCAGTTGGAAGCTCCTCTCCTTTCCCTGGGGGACTGAGTGACATGGTAGCAGCAGCTCCTGGGGCCGCTGAACTCCTGGACAACTGTGTAGAAGTGGGCACCAGGGCAGGGCAGTGGAGAGGAGAGGCATCTGCTTCTGCTCCATCGCAATCTCAGAGGGGCCATCATGGAGATCAACCCGAGGAGACAGCAGAAGACTGGTGCCAATGAACTCCCTGGGCCCATGTTACCATTGAGGGCAGTGCCAGGCTTTAGAAGAAGGCCAGAAGTTAGGCCAGAGGAGCCCTTGGGTCTTTGAAGGTGTTGCCTGAGAGGCTGGCCTCAGGGACCAGGATGCAGTCTTGGACAGGCAGTTCTCCAAAGGCAAGTCACCCAGGAAGAGCACTGCAGGTGCATTGCCCTGTCTCAGCATGGGGGATATTCCAGCAACAGGAAAAAGAACTTTGGTTTTATCAGCTGTGGTTGAACAGATCCTTCGGACTGGCTTTTTCCTGTTGGTCGAATATCCCTCACTCAGAGCCAATCACCTCCAGTTTTAAGAAGTGAGTCACTGGGGGCCACAGTACCCATTTTATTATATGGAAAGATATATATAATACATATAAATATTTTAAATATATAAATACACAGACACACTAACAGGAGGAGGGCCAATGAGAGTCAATTAGGAAATGCTTTCTCTTATAGTCTTGTGTACATTTGTGGGCACCTCTTATTGTTTCCCCATGATGTTAATTCCTTATTAATTCCTTAGCCTCTGGGGAGGGCGGTATATAAATAAATAAATGAGTGAATGAATGAATGAATGAATAAATAAATAAATAAATAATTGCTGCCATATGGTGCCAACCCAAGACTTGCCATGGAGGGGCCCTCACTGGGGTTGTAATGACACTGCCAACAACATGGTGATGTCACTTCTGGTGAGACCCAGAAGTGACATCACTGCATAGAAGTTGTAGCATTTCCTTATACAATGGTTTAATCAGTGTGATGATTTCATTTCTAGGGTATGCTGAAAGTGACACCATGCTGACCTAATTGCCTCTTCCATTTCCTTCAGCATGTGTCCCAAACTGAGTGGAAGCAGGCAAGATCATTATCTTCTAGGTTTATTTTCTTCCAAGTGTGTGTTAAATCTCTCCTTTTCTTTCTGTCCTCTGGCTGAGCTGTTCACATCTGACTTCACAGGTTCCACATCTAACTGTGTACATGCATTCACTCACTCCATTTCCCCCTCCCACTTACCTGCTCCTCCTCTGCTGCCTCAGCCCCCGTGGGTTGCATAGCAGCTGCATAGGGGCCTGCGCAGACACTTCAAATGCCTTGGGGGTGGGACAGCCACTGCCCTTGCAGTTCGCGCAGAGGCTGCCCTGGACCCTGGGGCCAGTGCAGCTGCTGCTCCGGCCTCGGGAGTGGGGCAGCTGCTACCTCAGCCCCAGCAGGTTGCTGGGGATGCCCGCTGGATGCCCGCTGGCTGGCTCCTCCATCTTCTGGCATGCTTTGTGGGTGGGATGACGGATGTCACGTCCATCTACATTTCCGTTTGATGAGGCACGCCAGAAGATGTGTCCCACATCAATAAATGTTTAACAAATTTGAAAAATATATTAAAAATTAATTCCTACCTATTTGGGAAACCCTTCCACAGTCATCTAGAAACTCCAGGGTTTCATGAAACTTTGGTTAAGAAAGCCTACCCTAGTGGAAGGATGCACTCTATGCACACAACTATATGTGAAGATGGGCCAGTTTTGCAGTGAATATGTACAGCCATATAAATGCTTGTATGATGTTCAGATATGACCATCCTCCCCCCCTTTGCAGGAAGTTTTGGAGGTAGGATTATTGGAGGTAGGATATATATAATAAATAAAACCCAATAAATAAAGCTATATGGGAAGTCACTCTACAGCTGACATTCTTTAGATTTTAACTACTGACATAAGTTTGCATACTTGTTTTTTAAATAACCTGACCTAAGAATGAACAGTATTGTCTAAATATAATCAATCAGTGACTCATTTGAAAACAACTAATTTGAAGTCATGTTTCAAGGAACATTTTTTGGGGCAGGGAAATCTGCTAAAAGTCACCAGACAGATGACTATTGTATAATCTTCATTGTTTTTATGTGCATAAATATATTATTGTAAGGAGATTCAGTGCTTTAATGCAAAATTTCTCATCAGTCACTGGTAGCAAATCTTTGAATTGAAGAGTCAAGTTTATGTTTCTTTAGGATATTAACCCCTTTGACAATTTACACAATTAGTTCAGTCATTTATAACTGACAATAAATGAGGAAAAATAATGACAAAACAGGGACCTAGTAGATCTTTTTGTCGAACTTGATGAACTTAGTTTGGTCCACATAAAATTTATGCGAATAATAGAAAGTAACTAGGTTAATGAAATTTAGAGAGACCAGAAGCAAAGGCGAGTAGGGCTCTCGCACTCTCCATGAATGTGTAGGAGTTTTGTCATGCATTGATATAAAGCTGTTGTTGCTGAAATTCCACCCTTGTTGAAACTATTCATTAGAATCTAGAGCAAGTTCATTCAGAGGTGTCTTATCTTCTTTGACTGCTACTGTAAATGGTTCAGCAAAGCTGTTAGGGAGAAACTGGTTTCAGAAATCAAGCATTGACTCCCGTAGACTTTGCCATGAGTGCTCACATGCTGTGTGTTCTATGCCACTATTTCTCAAACTGGAATCCAGGGACTCCTTGAGAAACTGTGAGGGTACTCCAGAGACTCCTAACTTCTTTATGTCCTCATCAGAGAGAAATGCAAGGTATAAACATCTACATAAATAAATATGACATATTGTTTTTTTCTTCTCACTAGCGATATCATTTGGATTTGCATTTTTAAAGGGTTGGCTTTTTTGTCCGTTCCGAACTAAAATATGCTTCTTTAGGTGCCGTCCTGAATTGCCCCTTCACTTGCCCTGGAGCAAGGAATCTCCAGAAAAACGGCTTCCATCTTTTCATGTGGGGGTCTAACAGGGTTTAATTCTGGGCTACCCAGTGCAAAAATGCATGCAATCATTTCCCCCCTTATATCTACCATTTTGAATCATTGGGGAATGTCCCTTTCTTCATCACCATCTTCCCCCCCCTCCCTTCCTCCATTCTGAAAAATCTGCCCTTTTTTAAAAAGAGTGATCGTATTACAACATTAAGTTTTAAAAAACCCAGTCCTGCAGTCTTACACAGCAGCAGTCTAATGTTATACCGTTAAAACCCAGGGTTTAAAAAAAAATTACATTCAGGACACTTTGGGGGGAAAGGGGGGAGGTGATCAACAACACAAAATGATGGGATTGAAGGTCATAATAAAAACAAAAGTGCAAGCAGGCATCATTTTGCAAAAAAAAAACCCCACATTTTTTTGAAAAGGGAAGGGAGCAAAGCATGATGGGAGGCTGTCTCCATCAGACTCAACGCAGAAAGTGCAAATTTCAGCCTAGGAAATAAGGGGAGGAAAAGTAAAATACAGAAATGCTGGAGTGGACTTGTAGCATCCAAAGGAAATCCAAATTGAGGCTAAAACAAGGTATGTATCCTAAAGTGGGAATGGAGTTGTGTGGTATATGGCGGGCATTAGTCAAGGAGCAGTGGAAGGAGGGAGTGGAGGTCTGGGGAAAGTATCAAGTCCAAATGGGAGTTCTGGGATCGCTCAATTTTGAGTAACACTATTTTATGATAAAATAAATATCTGCCAAATAAATAATATTTAGACATAAAAGGTTTATGGATTCTAGCACTCTGAAAGAAAGAACATTCAGTGTATTCTGTGGCGCCATGATGGAATACAGAACACCACCACAAGGGAACTGGTATCTTGAAACCTAATTTACACATGTTGTGTGCTTTGTGTATTCAACCTGCTAATGAAAGAATTTGTTATTTGCTTGGCATTCATCACAAAATGCTGTATTTCAGGGCATACCGTGATAGCTTTACATAAATATTAATCACAATATCACTGCGATTTGAGCCAAAATACTTTAATAGCTGCTGAAGTCAGCAATGAACAGCCCAAGTGGTTTGTGATCAATATTTATGAACAGAAAGGTTTTCTGCTCTCTTACATGGTTCCTCTCACTGTTCCCGATGTTTGGAATGACTCCATCAATGTGGTACTGCTGACAATTTTTTCCCCTTCAAATACTTCCCCTAAAACTCATTTTTCCTGGAAGACTGGCTGAAATCCTTAGGTGCCCCCCTAACGTGGAGCATTGGGCAGCCAAAGCTTTCAGGGGGGTTTTTTGCCATCAAACTATAGCTAAGTTATGGCAAACCCCATAGAGTTTTCAAGCCAGAGATGTTTGCCATTGCCTGGCTCTGTGTAGCAACCCTGTATTCCTTGGTTTCCCATCCATATACTGACTCTTCTTAGCTTCAGATGAGATTGGGGCTATCTAAGGTCAGGGTAGCTCTTCATTGCCCAGAGGTAAATCGCGTCACTTGGGATATAAACTCATATTAAAAGAACAGACAGGACAAGCCTATGACTCCAGTGGTTCTGAAAGCATAGAGGAAGACTGTGGTTCAATGGCAGAACTCATGCTTGGGATGTCACAAATTTGTACCAAGCATCTTCATTTAAAATTATCTCAGGTACAGGGTTGGGGGGGGGGGGAGAGAAAGCTTGCTGAGTATGTGATCCAGTTAAAACAAAATATTAAGCAAGATGGACCTAAATGGGAATGACAGATTGACGTGCTGTGACTGCATTGACTCCATATTGATCTTTATCTGTCTCATTCTGGAGGAAAGACAAGACTTTCCTCAGGGCTTCTATGTTGTTACCCACCCTGAGCATTAGGAGGGCAGGCTAGAAATAAAAATGCATTATTATTATTTATTGTTATCTTGACTGTCTTTCTCTGTCTCCCCTCTCTAAGTCATCTCTTCCATGATCAAAATGTCCACTGTAAAGTCCTGAGGACAGAACCCTACAAGACACCATGTACTTTGGTGGCAAATATAAATAAAACAAATGATAACAGAAGAACACTCTATTTGTTCTTGTACAAAATCAACCAAATGACAGAAAGGAAACATTCAACTTATTTTCTGCTCTGGTTTTCTCCAGTTCCACACAACATGTTTTCTCCCATTACTAGAAGTATCTTTGCTGATCAAGTGCAGGACATATTGAAATGCCAAAAGTTGTATTTAGGGATTACTCATCTAGCAACCAGTGCCTCTGCCACAGAATACTAGCACATGAAGATGTACATAGCAGATGGTTCAACATGTGACTCTGAGGCATTTGTTTGAGCACGTGTTCGGGCAAGAACTTCCCTAATTACGGGAGGCGTGATGTAACCCAGGATAATACAATGTGCAGTCACACTGTGCTTACAAACAAAGGGAAGGGAAATAGTACTGAATCTGTAACAAATGACTGGAATGAAAGATAATGCAGTAAAATAATTCCTCGGAGTAATGTTTGCTAAGTGGCTCACTTAACGCAAATGCAGTCATAGCGCATGGACTGTTCACACGATTATTATAATAACATTTGTCATCATTACAATCATTCCATGATTATGAAGTAGATATGGCAGGTAGTGGTGAAGAGAATGAGATTGAGGGCTTAGAAATCATCATTGCTAAGACCATCAGACAGATTTGATGCACTGATAATTATGCACATGCTTTTTTTGTTCTGGAGGCAAGATATGTATTGATTATATCATGGGATCAGGACATACTGGTGGAATAGAATAGTTAAAAATAAACCTCCTTAAAAATAAACCTCCATAGATTTTGTTAAGAAGAAAATGTAGAAATGCAAATGCAGTGCAGTCCTGTGACATACCCCTTTAACTCCATTAAATGAGTGGGTAGAATTCTGTTTAGCGTTGCCTTATTCATGGCAGAGCATCCACAATAATTGTTTATGGCCAATTTGGGGTGGGGGGATTTGGAGAGTGAGCCCCACAACAATAACAATTAATGTCCAGAGTTTAAAAGGCCATCCTTGGGCAGACAGGGCTGTGTATTTATTTATTTTATTTATAATTTTATTTATAGCCCACCACTGCCAAACAAGATGGCTTGTGACAGGTAACAAACATAAAACCCCACAATGAATATCATTAACATAAAACAATGAAACAGTAAAACCAATTGCCTTAACCCCTCCGGGCAGTGGACTTATCCCTCCTCCCTCTCCAACTCAGCAGGCCACGCTTCACCTTGGAGGTCAGCAAAAAGCAGCCCGACATACTGGTTAACTCAGGGAGGGGCCCTAGATCTTCCTTGCCCTGGCCTCAACCAAAGACCTGACATAAGAACTCTGTCTTGCAGGCAGAACTGTGACAGCTGTGTGTGTTCCAGAATATCACAGTGGTACCAAACAAGTGCAAAATTTGGAAATGTTGACACTTTCAGCTTTTGTTTTTAAACTTTTAAAGTTTGTGGCGATTGGATGGAAAAGTAGATGTGAAAGTGTAGGGCCACAGCTAGGTAATGGGTAGGAGCTGAACTGGCTTGACCAGAATGCTATATACCTCAATCACATGGAAGCTGTGATAACATAGCAGGTACAAAGTATTTGATTGCCTTGACCCTCACACAGGCAGTAGTATCGATATGGGATGTCTCAACAAATACTGAACGTTAGTAATTAATATGATTAGTAATGCAATTAGTAATTAATACAGCACTGCAGGTAGGAAAAGCATTTCTATATTCAACAGCAATATCTGTTCTGTAGCTAAATGACCTCTGTGACCACTTCTGCATTTGAGATATACCTTGTTTTACCCTTGCTTTGGATTTCCATTGGATGTCGTGGGTTGACACTACGCTGTCCGCATTTGGCCTTTCCTCCCCTCATTTCCCAGACTGAAATTTGCCATATGTTTTCCACATCTGATTTGGAAGGAAGCAGCTTCCCATGAGGCGTTGCTCCCCTTTTTCCAATTTTTTTTTTTTTTGCAAAATGGTGCCTGCTTGCACCTTTCTTTTCATTGTGCTGCTTAATTCCACCATTCTGTGCCCTCCCTCAGACATCCCCTCCCCCCTTCCCTCCAGGTATGCTGGATGTAATTTTTTAAAAGTAGTTTATCCTGTTAAAATGCTGTTGCAGCATAACGAACAAGAATGTTGCTATTTTTATAGTTAGAAACAGTGTTGTAATGTAATCATTCCTTTGGGAAAAAAACAGATGTTTCAGGACAGAGGAAGGAGGGGGGAGTGAAGCTGGCAACAAGTAAGGGGGTGTGGACAAACAAATCAAAATGGCAGGGGGAACCCAAATGCAAGTATTTCTCCGCTGGCAGCCCCAAATTAGATTCCACCTTAAAAAATGAAATAGCCGAAACTGGGGATTCCTTAACCATGAGGTAAGTGAGAGGGTGATTCAGGTCCACAACTGGAAAGGCAGATTTTAGCGTGGAAATGGGGGGGAAAAAGTCAGCCCTTTAAAAAGTCAAATATGAACAATATTGCTAGTGCAGAAACAGTTTGTGAACAAGCATGAAGATAAAAGGTTCCAAGTTTAACTGCAGGACAGCTAAAGTGAGGGTGACAGATTCCTCCATTTGCTACCACTTCTCTCCTTGCTTGTAGGGATTGGCCTGAGTGGATCATCTCAACCAGGACTACCATTTGAAACAACCATCGCTTTAAGACCAATCTTTCCTCAGGCAGACCTTGTACTTTGCAGTGCAGAATGACTCTGTGGCTATGAGCTCAAGGACAGGAATCTCCCATGCAGTGATATTTTTCCAAGTTCCTGTCACAGTTTATTCAATAGCATTTATTTATTAATTATATTTATATACCGCCCTCCCCGGGGGCTCAGGGCGGTTTACATAATAACATAATAACAATACATGGAACAGTCTATAAAACATTTGAATAACCGTGCAATAATAACTGATAATTATAAACATATAACAGTATAGTAGTATAACCAATAAACAATACAACAGTGCAACAATACAAACAGGTTCAGAGTATATAGGTGGTGTTCTGAGGGGGGCAGCAGGGGCCCTTTGGTTGCTGTTGGTTATGTCTGGTCTCAACCAAATCCCATTCACAACATCTCACAAAAAGCAACAGCATTTAACTTCCTCTGTGGCAGTCAACCATTAGCACCTTACAAGAGGCAGCTGTGGGCTGTTTCCCCTCACTTTCCTACCACAAGCATTTTGTTCCCTTTAACAGAGAGCTCATGTTTTCCCACGGTCATATACACTTGCCTGGCTACTGAGACACTCAGATTTCATATGCTCTGTGGTTGCTCTTGGTTGTTTGGGGATTTCTGTTGCATTCGGAGTGCAGCACTACTGAGATAGAATAAAGTTTGAGTCCAGTGATATCTTCAAGACCAACAGAGTTTTATTCCAGGTTTAAGCTTTTGTGCGCATGTGCACTTCTTCAGATAAAATGAAATCAAATTTCCTCTACCTTTACATATAAGTTTTTGTGGGGATGATTTAATGGCCAGGAAGGGCTAATTGCATGCATAAGAAACTGGGTGATTACAGCTGACAGGATTAAGGCAGAGAAGACCTGTAAAGGCAGTAAATTAGCATACAGATATATGTAAACTAGGGGCAAAGCCCGTTATATTCAGGAATACACTGGGTGCTAGATTGGGGGTGGTGGTGGAAGAACTCTGCAGATGGCCTCTCCCTCCTCCTAGGGAACTCACCAGCAGGGGCAGCTCTCACACAGCAGGGTTCTACAGCCTCTGACCCTCAGAGGGAAGTGGGGGACAGAAGGCGATTGGCTGGCTGCTGGACAGACAGGCAAGCTGGTTGGAGAAGAATGCACTCAGGTGTGGGACAGCTGCCCTGAGTGAGTGTTAAGTGCTGAGTGGCACTTAAGCCATGAGACCAGCTCCTCCTCCTAGGCCTTACCAGAAATATTAAGTGGAAAAGATGATAGTAAATTAGCATACAGCTCTGTTGAGAATGTGGAATGAAATTTGAGTCCAGTGGCCCCTTGTAGAACAACCAAGTCGTTTCTGGGTAATAACCTTACACAGGAAGTGAAAGGGCTGTATGGGCTCTTTGTAAGAAGGGAATGAACAGGCAATAGAGCTAGCTAGTTAGAGGAGGCTTGGGTCAGAAAGCAATGGGGCAATGAAACCAAGGATGCTGTTCTTGATGTAGCTCTTCAAATTAATAAAGCTCTACATAGGGGAAAATGAGATCCACTGAACATGTCCCAGCAGTAGTAGTGTGTGTGTAAAATGTCATTAAGTCACACCTCATAGGGTTTCCAGCACAAACAATTAAACAGGAGTGTTTGCCATTGCCTTCCTCTTCCAAGTTTTCCTTGGTGGTCTCCCACTGAAGTACTGACTCAGCTTAGCTTCCAAGGTCTGACAAGATTTGGCTATACTATATGAGATCACACCCTCCTCAGAAGTAGCAACTGTATTAATGATGAAATATTTAACAAGTCTGATGAGTAGAGGACAATGGTAACATTAAGGATGAAATGCAGAGCATTGAAATAATTAAATGTTTGTAGATTTTGGGAACATAACATTTAAGTGCGACTTATAAATATAGCTATCATTTTTCTAGCCCCCCTTTGTGACCATTTACATGGTTGATCTTTCCTCTGTTTTGCTCTCACAACGACTTTGTGACAACGTAGGTTTGGCTACAAGAGAGTCACTGGTCCACTTACTGAGCTTCATGGCTAAGTGGGGATTTTAATCTGCTTCATCCTGATCATGCTGCTATGAACGCTAGCTATTCATATTTGTTTTGTGTAGTTTTCTTATATCAAATGTATCATGTTTCAAAAGAATATAGTTTGGACATTCAACCTTGAAAACAAGATGTTATAATATACATCAAGGATCATGGCAATGAGGTACGAACAAGTGGGCAAAGAAAATCTTGTACGTTTTAGTCCCCCTAACTAGTATCTTATCAAACTCTTGTGATGGTTTAGCAGAGTTGAGAAGCTAAATATCACAATTCCAATAATCACAATATCACAATTCCAATAATCTAAAGGCAGGAAGAATCTGTCACTCGGATTACTGTGAGATATGTTTGTGCTGCAGAAAACAAGTCCCAAATATTTGATGAGTGTTACCATTTTCTTAGTGCAGAACCTTCAGTTATTCATACAAATGTAAAACAGAAATGAATGTACAAATATGGATTTCTTAGCAATTATATACCATTTTATATGCATAGGCTTAAAGGACAAATTTGTTCCTGTGTGTGATGGAAGTCCATTATAGGATTTACTAGATGCAAAATCAAATGGTTTTATTTTTTTAAGATGAAAATTTTCTTGGCTTCAGTCCTGACTTAGCATGAGGTGCATTCTTTTCTAGAAGAGTGCTGTAGAGAGTCATATTGATCTTATTTCAGTGGTTCAAGTATTTAAAGTCAATCCAGAAATCTAAAAACAAAAGAAAAAGAGAAAGTGGTAATCTCTCTGGGTTGGTTGGCTTTACAAATAGTGCCACCTACTTCATTTTAGGCCCAGTATTGCAATAAAAGTTACTATATTAAGATGGTACAATAATATAAAATCTTCATTTTCTTAAACTCTAGGAGTAAACTGCAGAAATTGATAACAAATGGTACACAGTGAGTAGACTCAGTTGAATTACAAACAACATACAGGTGTACTTTATTTTAGAAAGTATAGATCAGTGCTTACCTCCAGTAAAGTAGCTACCATTAGGCAGTCTTTTTCTAAAGTCAGGGGACTATACTGGAAAATAAACTTTGAAGTTTTAATAAACAATGATGGGAGTAAAGTTAAGGGCCAATTTTTAAAACAAGAACTTAACTAGAAAAGAATCTCTACCTTCACTCCGCAGTGAAAGGAGGGGATGAATTACAAAGACTTCCCCCATCAAGGGCTAAGGTAATCCTTGGGAAAGTACAAAATAAGAATGCCTTTTCTTTAAGATATGACTCAGAAGAGTAAAGAAAAGGAAGAAGTGGCTTGTATGGTGGTAAGAGAAAGTGTTCTGTGTCTATTGCCGTTCCTTTATGCATCACTTCTGCTAAGTTCTGAGCAGACAGAGGGTGGGTCTCTGTTTCACTCAGTCTGTTGAATCTTTGCATAATGGCAGTCAGTGAGATTTCTTCCTGTGCAAACTGAAAAAAGTTCCCAAAGATACCTGGTACATATTTTACTCAAGGCAGATGCCAGATGGTTGCTTTGGGTGATCAGAGGTTTGCATTTGTTTGCCCAACAACACAGACTGAAAAACATTATATGGGCATTAAAAATGCCCATGATTTTGCTCTAAGCTTTTTCAAGGACTGCTGTTCTGTTTGATTTTGGTAATCTCCACTATTTGTTTCCTCATTTAAAAGATATCTGTGGCTCTCTGATCCCCCAAATAACCAGTACTTCCTCAATGCTTACCTTTTATATGAAGCCTTTAGTGTAACTACTACTCATCATCAACCAAAACAAAACGTCTGTGTACTGCATTTGCTCACATTCATCCTTCATTATTCCTGCTTGTTCCATCCTTCTTCTGTCTGTTTTGTTATCTCTGCCATTCTCCCTCCCTTTTGTCTAAATTCAGACTGTAAGCTCCTTGAAGCAGGAATTTATCTTTATAGCGCATGTTCCTCTTGTAGAGCACCATGGATGTTAATAAACCTAACCTCATAATGCCAACATATGAACTTATGTGGGGCTGCCTTATATTGAATCAGACCATTGGTGCCTCAAGGTCAGTACTGGTTATTCTAACTACCATTGGCTCTCCAGAGTTCCAGGCAGAAGTCTTTTATATCACACACTTCCTGACTTTTGTACCTAGAGTCTGAACCTGGAATCTTTTGCATGCCAAGCAGATGTTCTATCTCAGAGCCACAGCCAATGCTGTCATGATTTTGTCTGCTTATTGTGAATAGGATTATCATGGAAGTTTTCACTTGAATATCAAGTTTGAGACTGGAACGCACTAACACCATAACACGATTCAGAAACCTGATTGCTGGAATGCAGCACATCACACTGCATACCAAAAGCTCAATTGTCAGACACAGAAAAGTTTCGACAAAAAACCAAAGGGGGGAAAAAAACCCTAGAACTGGAACCATAAAAACCCAACTGGTAACAGTGAGGACCTACAAAGCTTGACTGTCTACGTAGCGTACTGATTACCCATAGCCTATGGGCTGGATATATGTTTTTAATTCCTAAAGTTGTTTTTTAAAAATTGTGCACTCACACAGAGACAGAGAGCCTGCCTGTAGACTTAAAATAATTGTTTTTATATGCCGCTTTTCTCTACCAGGAGTCTCAAAGAAGCTTACAGTCGCCTTTCCTTTCCTCTTCCCACAACAGACACCCTGTGAGGTGGGTGAGGCTGAGAGAGCCCTGATATTACTGCTTAGTCAGAACAGTTTTATCAGTGCTGTGGTGAGCTCAACATCACCTATCTGGCTGCATGGAGAGCAGTGGCTTGCCAGATTAGAAGCTGCCGTTCTTAACCAGTGCACTAAACACTAACAACTGATGGTCACAGATATAATTTCTGATTTTGTGGGAATCACTACTTGTCTGGAGTGGACAAAAATAAGATAGGAAAAGAAGGTGAAGAGATAGATCATTCAAAAGCCTTTGGGTGGATGTGAAGCATGAGTGTAGCAATATCCTGTTATTTGGCTGTCAAAAGGTTATTATTGAAAGGCAAGATGGCAATGTATTAACTTTATTCTCACTGAAATCCATTCTCTAAGATAAATAAAGAAAAAGTATCAAGCTTTCTTAGAGGTTGTGCTCTTTGGCGATAAAATATTCAAAATAGGTGTGTGAATGATGATGATTCAGTAGAAAAATGGTACTAGGGATGGGCATGAAATGGCCCGAGAACGCAAGTTTGTCACAAATTTTGGCCCGTTTGTGAAGTGATGTGTATTGAAGGGCAACCAGCAGATTGCTCCACAACCTTTGTTGCTGTTTGTGATGGCTCATGGATGGCAGCAGACTACCTCGTTCAATTAAACTGTTTACAAAACTCCAAAGCAATAGACAGGGTTGACTTCTCCAAACTATCATAACTCTAGAGAACAGTCCACAGTTCTCTTCAGAACCAAAAAATAGGAGTTCCAGGTACTGGAATAAAACTGACATTAGTCTTTACTGAAGAAAATCAGGAAGCATCAAAAAGGAGATTATGCACAGGCAAATATTGTCGAAGACAAGTTTGCCCTGAAAAAGTGAACAATTATAGCCTTGTCGCCATGCCCCCCAAACCACCATACTTTGAGCGGGAATATCCTTTCCCACAGTCAATCCATTTGATCAGTAATATTGTGAAAATAAGGGACAAGTCTGAGTGACAAGCGGGTGTTAAGGCTATAGTAGAGAGTTGTTTACATTCTAACTGGGAATGACCACATAGGACATTAGGACAACAAACAAATACTCTGCACTTCATAAGGTTAGAGAAAAAACAGGCAGACAAGTCAGGGAGGGGCACCCACTAGGAGTACAATTCAAAATCAGGAGAAAATCACCAAACTGTCATGAGCCAGGTAGGGCAGATGACACAAGACACAACCTTGGAAAGACCAATAGGAGCCCTCCAATGCTTAACAGACACTGCTAGTAACAGAGTTCCCATTCTGCTCTGTGGGATCAGAATGCTATATATCAGCTCAGCTCCTCTGGTTGTTGTTGGCAGTTAGACCGTAGCAGGACTGTCCCTCCCTGTGTTCTAAGAGTTCTGTTGGCTGCTTTAGAGGTCTGCTGTGAAACATTTGGTTCTGCCTGGAACCCTGGAGAGCTGAGCCTTGACCATCACCACTGCAGCTGGTGAAAAGCTACATCATCCATGAGAGACAAGGGTTGGTCATCCATATTAATTATTTTGCTACTGCCAAGGAGAGGGTACTGCTCTTGCTGGGCCACACACTAGTTACCAGGAAGCCAAGACCAAGTCAAAAGGCAGGTTCCAAGTCAAAGTCCAGTCCAAGGAGTCTGGAGCTGAGGGAGACAGTTCACCGAGGATGGGGCGGGGAGTGGAGTCAAAGCTAGACTGGGATCGTTTACCAGAGAGAATTAGAAGCCAAAGCCAAAGTCAGGAACCAGGAATGAAGTCAAAAGCCAAAGCTGAATTCAGGAACCAGGAACGTAGTCAGAAGCCAAAGTCAGGAACCAGGAGTCAGTTGAGCAGAGCTTCTCCATAGCGAACCGGAGCACCGAGTGTCAAGGTAGATAGGCAGGGAACGCATGCATTGCACCCACAAACCTCCTAAGTACAACTTGGAGCAGGGCCTTAACCTCACATGAGAAAGAAACTATGGCTGGACCCCATCTCCATTGACAGCATGCTGACAGCCAAGCTGATTTTCTGACAGCTGTCAGATTTGCATGCCATCGCTGCCACTGCATTGAGTCCTCTGGGCTTGATGGGGGTCTTGTTCTGCAGTTTTACGTAAGCTGGCATGTAGGGATTGGTGGCAGCCTGGCTGCGACCAGGTTGCTCATCCTCTGGGGCCTTGGGCTGGTCTCGATCCATAATATGATCTTCTCTGGCCGGATCTCCAGGTGGTGCCTACAGAGTGCTGGGCCTAGGCAGCAGATCTGGATCAGCTATGGCCTCTGGAGCACCCACTGGAGGCTTAGCTGGAGATGCAGCAGGTGTAGGCATGACAGAGAGTGACTGCTTCCTGGACCCTCCACGTAGCCTTCTTGACTTCTTGGAGTGTGGCCCCAACTTGATATCCTGTCCATGGCACCCAAAGTGCATGGAGCCTTTCTTGGAGGGACCGCCTGTTCCCCCCTGTTGAGAAGGAGTTGGCCTCTTCTTCCTCCTGCTGGTTACCCTTCTGTCCTCAAGTAGCAACATGGTTGGTTGTACCTTTTGCAGGTGACTGTGAAGGATGGAGGAAGTCAAGTGTTGAGGGTTTGTGCCTGTTTGGGAGCAACAGCTGCTTTCTGGCACTGGGCTGGGAGGGACCATGGAGAGGTGTACTCAAGGTGGAAGCAGCAACAGGGCATTGGGACGTGGAGTGGGAGGATTATTCACCCTTCCCTTTGAATTATGGCTGTCAGAGTCCTCTTAAAGCGGATTAGTAGCTGCTGGTGTCTCTGGGCAGTGTTAATAACTCATTTGTATCTTCTGAGAACCACAGGAAGAAAGCCCGAAGACCTCTGGTGATGTCCTGATAGGGCTGGGCTCCAGTTGCCTAGCAAGATGGGTTGGTGCCTGGGGATGGGGGCCTGTGGTATGCATGGAGCGGAGGACTTCTTCACACCTCGGCAGGCACCCTTTGCACCCACTTTCATTCTCATGACACAGAAAAGTGTTCAGGAATTTGAAGCAAGTAGAGGAGTGGCTTTTAAGCATGAGCATGATCTGCATTTTTGTGTAGCTGCAGGAGTCTGTGGAATGGTGTCTGCTTTAATAATGCAAGATTTATTTCTCCCTCTCTCCCTCTCTCTCTCTCTGATAGAACAGCTGTTTGGTCTAGTAGCAAATCCAGCACAGCTGCAGCATTCCTCATTTCGTGTCGCTGGCAGTCAGAAGTGTCAAAACAGAGGCCACTGGTTCCTTGTAATCAAAGGTGCTTGCATAACCCCACAAGAACCAGTTGGTTTAGCCAGAATCAATGGCAGCAGAATCAATGTTTGGAGCTTAGCGGCAGAGGAAGAAACTGGTTGCTGGGGGGTTAGAGAATGGGCCATATATTTTAAGCTGCAGACTGCACTCTGGTTACTGCTTTGTCCAGCTTTGTTAGAACCAAATCCTGTTGAAAGAGAAGTGGGTAGAAAGAGTGCTGGACCTTAGTGGACTTGAGAAGTGGGACAACTCACTGCAGTTTAAGTTTTGGTAGCAAGAATCAGTTGTCCAATTCACCTCAGATAGATTATCTGTTGCAGTTTCCTGTTCACTGCTGTATTTATTTATGTGTCAGCAATTGCACCACATCAGTTTTCTCATGTTGCTCTATATGGTGGAACCGTTGATGTGAAGGAGTTTCCTTCTAAAATCAATTTGCCTTGCAAATTCGGCTCCTGAATTAGCCCCATAGAAACCATGCAGAAAAAGGTTATTCTTGGACATACTTTGAGTGAGCACAATGTACATGTCGGTACTCTACAGTGAAAGTGCTCCTATTCACATACAAGGTCAGGTGGCTCTTTCTGGGTGGTGGTGGCGGCGGCGGCATATGCCATCAATATGTACATAAAGTTCTGTTCAGTGCTTGCAGTTGTATGATCATTTTCTTTCTGAAGACTAATACTGGTCAGCTAAAATAAAGGTAAAGGTAAAGGTATCCCCTGTGCAAGCACCAAGTCATGTCTGACCCTTGGGGTCATGCCCTCTAGCGTTTTCATTGCAGACTCAATACGGGGTGGTTTGCCAGTGCCTTCCCCAGTCATTACCTTTTACCCCCCAGCAAGCTGGGTACTCATTTTACCAACTTCAGAAGGATGAAAGGCTGAGTCAACCTTGAGCCGGCTGCTGGGATCAAACTCCCAGCCTCATGGACAGAGCTTCAGACAGCATGTCTGCTGCTTTTTGCCCCATAAACTGGAAAAATTTCAGAATTTAGGTCTCCATGTAAACAGGGGACTTCACAGTCTACTTTCCTTCCCCAACAATAAGCATCAGATGATCCTGTGGCTTTCTGCCCTCCTCCAACCTTCAGTGAAATTATGACCATCATTCATCGTTCTAGGAATGGAGTTCCCAGTGGATCAGAAACCTGATGCAAGAGGAGAAAAAAATTATTTCCCCAGCTTGAAATCACCTTGCAGATCTGCTCTTTGCCTCGTTGTTATCAATATATCAGGTATCCATAAGTTTATGTTTCCTGAAATGAAGCCATGGGCAGCTTTGCAGAGCCATTTTAGGTCTGGAAAGTGGCTTTGGGGAAAGGTCTAAATTCTTGTCCCCAAGTATCCTGATTTGAATAGGACTTTTGCACACCTGTTATTTCCAAGAAAAGAATCTTCAAAGCTTCCATTCGCCAAATACCCAAATGTAACCACGACACCCAGTTCGCACATGTAGTGAAGGAGCCTGTAAATCTCTCTCCAAATTGTACGGATTGCAATTGATGACTCATACAATTGCCTGTACCCTATTCAAATAAACAAATAAAGCCACGCAGGCATAGGGAAACCAGATGGCAGGAGATTCTAGCCTGGCCTCCAAGTTTTCTTCTTATAAGAGTTGGAGGGCGGGGGGAGGGCATTGCATCTTGAGAGTCTTGGTCTCCGTCCAGCTACATGGTATCAGCATAGGATTACTGGTGAGATTGTTTGCTAAAACAATGGGCTTTCCCACACAGCAGCACTTTCCTGTGGAGGCCCCAGGGTCCCTGCAGCTGCTGAGGCAATACCGTGGCAACCGGGCTTCCCCCAAAGTTTCTCTCCCCTAGTCCCCATGGTGGCTATGGGCCCTGGGGGCTGGCAGGCTGGCAGACGGACACACTGTTATATTGGTATGCCAACTGCCAATGATCAAACCTGTAAACCGCACCCTCCCCCACCAGGTGCCTGAGGGTGGAATAACTGCCATGGGAGCTGGGGCTGGAGAAACGGCTATTGTGTGAGTAGATCTGGGGAAATCCAGGAATTCGTACTCACACAGCAGGCAGCCAGGCTTTGCTGCAATCTTCCCGAAAACATTGTGCCAGAGCAGGTCTGAGAAAGGATTCAGGAAAAAAAAATCAAGGAAAGCCTGGATGGCACATGGAAATACCACAGCAGTTCAGGGTAGAAAAGAAGCACTGTTTTCCAGTAGTACTGAGCCTGGGCAAGTCACCTGGGTGGAAATTACACCTGTTGTGAGGCAGCCTGGTCCATCATCATCACTATCAATTTTATTTTTCACCCACCCTTCCATAATGCTCAGGGCGGGTATTAAAACATTAAAAACTTTACATCCCTGAATGCCCCCAATTAAAATTCTCAGATGGGTGTTTAGTAAGGAACTGATAACGCTGATGAAACAGCACATCTTAGAGCCCATGTGGAGCTGACTTATCATCATCATCATCATCATCATGGGATTTATTATCTGCCGCTCCCAGCAAGCTGGCTCGTGGCGGATTACAACATTAAAAACCCCACAAAAAAATATAATCATCCTCATCTAAAAACCATTTAGGTCTCGCAGGAGACTGATCTCTCCCAGGAGCATATTTCACCTCCTTCAGCCTGGGGACCCTGAGCAAATGTTGACCCATGGTGCATGGCGCTCTTGGGGGTTACATGGCACAAGGCAGGACATTTGGTAGCTGTGTATGTTACAGATGCATGAATGAAACTGAAAAGAGGTTTCAAACTGTGTTGATTTTCACCACTTGCCCAGTTGCTCCTTTTCACCCTCAGCTTTGGGGTAGGAGCAGCTGGCAGTGAAGAGGCCCTTGGGGATCTTCCAAAACACATTGGCATCAATCCAGATGTTGACACAATGCTGCAATAGAGCCCAGCAACGTAGTCCTACGTGTCCTTTTGCTCCCATTCATTTCTTCATTTGACATCTATTATGAAGAACGACAAATACTGGTGAAGTGCTTTTTAGAAAACTCATTTTAAAGACCTTTAACAAACGTTGCACTTTGCAGGGGATGATGAATCTCTGAAACAAAGTTCTCTGTGTGCCACCCTGTGCACCTGTGCTCATGTTGTTTCTACAAGAGCCACGGAGCTTTTAGTTCTGGCTTTTAAAAATGACAGCAGATGAAAGAGCATTGGTGCCTTTGGATCTCCCTATAGTTTTTGATATGAGGAGCCATTCCATCTGTGCTGCTAAGTGGAATGGGCTTGGGGAAATCTCTGTTTTCTATCTGAAAGTGGTGGTATTAGGGTTGCATGCTCTGGTGCACTTCAGTGAGTACTGAAGCCTGAAGCGGCCAGCGGCGCAGAGGGCAGGGCCACCAGCTGGCATACTACCGCTTGTACCGCTCCTCCCCTCCGTGGCATTGGCTGCCTCTGGCTTCAGTGCTCGCCAAAGTGGCCAAAATGTGCTGGAGCGCACAACCTTAGTTGTGATGGTGGCGACAGAAAATGCTGTCAAATCACAGCTGACTTTTGGTGACCCTGTAAAGTTTTCAGGAAAAGAGGCATTCAATGATGGCTTGCCATTATCTGTTTTCACATCACTATACTAGTATTCTTTGGTGGTGTCCCATCTAACTACTAATCAAGGCCAGCCATGCTGTCAGGGGCTTATGGGAATTGTAGTCCATGGACATCTAGAGAGCCACAGTTTGGCCACCCCTGCTATATAGGAATTGCCGCAGGCTTCTCTACCAGTTTATAACTGTGTCAGCTCCCAAATGTTGTTTTTGACCATTAAAGCCTTGAACAGCCTTGGACCAGGATATCTGTAGGACTGCCCATACCCATATCTGGAAATCTTATGGGAGTGGCCTTCTTCTACTTACTCCTCGGGAGGTGAGACAGTGGAAAGTGAGCAATAGAGGGGCCCCTAGGCTGTGACTAAACTTCCCTGGCCTTGTAGAGCTGATTGGCCACATTCACTTAAAGGTACAACTGTGCTTTACTGGAGATGTTTCAAGGGCAACAAGAATAACCCTCCTACAATGGCACAGGAATCTAGTAATATCTTAGAGCAGTGGTCCCCAACCTTTTTATCACTGGGGACCAGTCAACGCTTGACAATTTTACTGAGGCCCGGGGGAGGTAGTCTTTTGCTGAGGGATGTCGCCACTGCCTGAGCCCCTGCCCCACTTGCTTTCCTGCCAGCGCCCCTGACTTCCCACCACCCACTGGGGGGGTGCTGCCAGCAGCAGCGGCGCAGTGCCACACCGAGGGGGAGCTCTAGCCATGGCGGCCGCTGGAGAGCACCAAAGGTGAGCCGGCGGTAGAGTGGCAGGGCAGCCCCTGAGGCAGCAGCTGGAGAGGAGGATGAGGAGAAGCCGTGGCCCGGTACTGACTGATCTACGGACCGGTCCCGGTCTCCGGACTGCGGGTTGGGGACCACTGCCTTAGAGACTTTAAATGTATTTCGCCATGAAGTTTCATGAATCAAAACTCTCCTTGAGATACAGGTCCCTAAAATGAGGGTAGGTTTTTGTGATTTATTTATTTATTGCTTTTACTGCTGTTTGGTTATAAGATCTTAAATTTAGAATTTGGGTGGGTGGTTTTTTCTGCTTTTTGTTACTTATTGTTGATGCTTGTTGATTTTGTAGGGTAAATAATGTCTCTTTTCTATAGTATTAATTTAGTTGTAGGTTGCTTAGAGTCCTTTTGAAATAGAGAGGCGGCATATACATTTTCATACATCCATAAATAACTTCCTCCTCTTCAGGCCTTGTATAATGTAAATATTTCAGCTGCTGCAAATTTGTGGGACTTTGAATCTTTGCTCTTGTGTACCCCTCTCATATTTCATAGCATCAATAGGTGCCATTGTAACATGTGACAGATATCAACACGATGCACCGTGTGATACACTAAACGGTGTTATAGCACATCTAATTCAGACCTTGCCGATCTATGGGCTAATTTCGGACCGGGTATTTTAAAATGTACTGTCCACTAGATACCCACTCAGGTGCTCTTTTCCATGGATTGTACTTATTAAGTCTGCAGCTTTAGCGATCGCAGACTCTTAATTCTTAGAACAGCTCTTTTTATTTAGCAACTCCAGCAACAGACTACAACTACTGAACAGAGAAAAACAGGCAAACTCATGTACTTTTATACCTTTCAGGCAGCCAGCTGCTGCCTCTGATTGGCTCTAAGCAGAGCAATCCGATTGGTCCTAGCGGAGCAATCCGATTGGCCCTTTGTGCTGAATAATCTGCCAGTGTAGGCACTGTAGACTTCACCTCTGACTCTATTCCATTTGAGTGCCAATTTCAAAACACCAATGGAGAAATATCATGGTCTGTGTTGTGCTATGCTGCTGGAACAAACAGTACAACCTCCTCTCGATACGAATTCGTTGGCACTGGAAGACTTAGTCCGTGTGAAGTTCAATTCAGTTGTTGTTTACTTAGAGGTAAAGCTTGCTGAGGTCAACTGGGCACACTCCTAGGAGTGCCTGAGATTCCTGCCCTAGCTGGGTTTTTGTGCCAGATTAACAAAAGGATTAACTGATTTGGAAGCCTCAGAAGCCAAGTATCGGCGTGCAACACCAAAGTGTCAATGCCGTCCTGAAACAGGACACCTTACCCAAGCAACTACATTTGTGCAATCCATTATACTTTTTATAGATTAGAACAACAAAAAGAGATAATTAAAAAGTTGTACCCAAAGAATATGCCAGGCACAGTGCATTCATGCTCCATGAGAAGGGGAAGCCTCCAAGGACTAACAGAAAATGCTGAGAAGTTTTCTTCCGTGATCAGAATTCACTAACCATCTTTCTTCATTCTGAGATTTGCACCAGTGAACTGAACAAAGCAAGTACTGTTATCAGCAGGCAAGCTCATTCATTTCAGGATTGTTGCAAAGTAAAGGTGCTTTCCCTGCTTGGCTGCTTCCATTTACAAGGGGATTGTGCTCTCGTTTAACCTCCCTGTTCTTATCGCCCCATAATTAACTGCTGGGTTGACAAGCTGTTATCTATCAGTGTGATTCCCGGGTTTTTTTTCCTTTCTTTCACCCCAGCAGTTTAATTAGAGCCTTCTTGCTTCTCCAGAGTTGTGAGTTACGGCGTCGAACAGGGGAAGGTTCTTAGGGAAAACAAATGGGGCTGACGTCATTATATAAAGTTCCTCTTAGTCATTTTTTAGAAAGCTGTTATTATACAGATGGTTTGGATGGAGTCATTTCACAGCTGATGGTGTTTACCAAAGTAGGAAAATGTATATTAGAGTTAGTGTTCAAAGAGAGAAGGGAAATAACCTTCCATACTGATTTTCATGCCATCCCCCCATATGCTCTTCTTCACCTTTTAATTTTCTCTTTTAGTCTCCTTTGTTGTTTCATAGGAAGACAGCAGCAAGCCACCATAGATGCTCTATAACTCAGGCAATCAAGCTTGAAGGCAGAGACTTCCTGTATGGACCATATCATCGGATATTGTCTGTGTCTAGCGAGCTGCTGAGCATTGAAAAGCTGCCCCATAGGCCAGAAATGAAACAGCTACTGCTTGTCTGTTTCACTTTCATGCTGCAAAACAATCTCATAAGTCAAATGTATATTGTGCAGCTATTAAAGGTCAGGAACCCAGCTAGAAAGATGTAACGGCACCCTTATACAACGTGTTTATTATGCATATATATAATTCTTTACTTCATTCATGCCTTGCTTTCCCCTCAGTAGTGACACAATTCAGCTTACATCATTCACTCTCCTCCATTAACCCTCACAATTGCCTGTGAAGATAGATTCCAGCGGGTAGCCTTGTTGGTCTGAATCAGCAGAACAAATGTAGAGTCCAGGGGCACCTTAAGGCCAGCAAAGGTTTATTCAAGGCATGAGCTTCTGTGTATACACGCGACATCATATCTGAATACATGACATTGTATTTAAGGAAGTGTGCATGCATACAAAAGCTCCTGCCTTGAATAAAAATTTTCTGGTCTTAAAGGTGCCCCTGGACTCTACATTTGTTCAGTTGCCTTTGAGGTAGGCTCGGCTTAATGTGTGTGACCCAGTGAGCTTCCAAGGCAGAACTGGGATTCAAACCTATTTCATAGAACACAACATATGAGGGGAAGTGGCCTCATTAGAGAGAAGTTTGTGCACTATGTTACTGATCTTCATGTATTGCACATAAGTACTTGGGGAATTTGGTTTGTAATATTCAGGATCCAGCCCTGCAGTTATTTTTAATCTTTGCAGATTTGCCTTGAAACTCTGTGGAGGACAGATTATTGTATTTTAGACACAGAAACTTGGTAAATATTGTGGTGATCCCTTACCCCCCAATCCTAAAATAGTCTCTCTTTGTTTTTCTGTCCTAAGCCTCAGTTCACTCAAATATACAGGACTTTTGCCTTGTTCAGATGTGTCACTTCTGCATGTCAGTGATTGATACCTTAAGCTGCCACCAATTTTTCTTGGCATGGTTCCTGTTGTATGGAGAGTAACAATTAATCCAGTGATATTTTCCTTTACATAGAAATATGCAAAAAAAAATACAGTCATGGGAAGGGAGAAGCAGTCCTTCTTGAATTTCTGCTTGGGATGCAGCTAAGTACACTGTAGTTCTGCTTGGAGAGAAAGCCAGCACTCCACTGTTTGAATTACGATGCTATCCTAAACATAACTATGTATTTCTAAGCCCATTGACTTTAATGGACTTTGAAGAGTGTTCCTCTGTTCAGGATTGCACTTCTGGACTTTCCAGATATACCAAAATGAAGCACATCGTTAGGGACATATTTGGATCAGAGCCAATATACAAATTCCTCAATAATTTCATTCACTGCCAAATTAAACAACTTTCAGTGTCTCTCACAGAAAAAAAGGAAGAGCAAAACCAATACCTTAAAGAATAACAAGATTTTTCAGGGTATAAATCATCAAAGACTACAAGCTCCCTTCATCGTTAAAGGGGAAGAATTATTTGCTACCTGTATTTTTTTCTGTATGAAAATTTGCACTCTGGTGCAATTTGAGGGCTATGTATTATATATCACTATATCATCACAACTTAAACTAATGTGTCAGGAGAGGGGAAATTTCCTCCAGATATTAGTTCTAGTTTTTTTAACACACACACACGTGCACACACACACACACATGAACACACAAAAGTACAACAGACAAATTAGAAGCAACTTTTGTTTCCTCAGGTAACCAAGAGCCACTCAGGTCTGGTTTTAGTTGCACAGTGTTCTTGGAAAACAAACACCCAAGAGAATGTTTTGTCCTTTAAACAAATAAATGTTGACAGTTTACATGCAATAGCAAACTACTTTTACTAGAAGGCAGTTTTTACTAGAAAAATAAGATCTAATTTAATCAGGCCACCGGTGAGTGAAGAATGTACCTGTATAATCTTGCATGGACTTGCCGCCTTGATAAAATTGCACACTTATGTGTAAAACATGGCAATATTTGAAATATTACCACATTAGTGTGATACCTACCTGGGCTAACTGGCATGTTGATGTTTTTTACGCACTAGTGCCATGTTTTCCAAAGAAAAATGCAAATTATCTGTCACTAAGGAGTCTCCTTGTAAGGACTCCAGCCCTTCCTCCAGCTGAAACCCCATTGGTTAGTGGGGTCCCCATCTTATTTTGGACTTTGTTGTTTTAATAGGCACTTTTTACAGCCTTTGTTATTCATATTAGATTCATTAAGGCTACAGACATAATAGAAAATCTATACAATTTGTAGGCCTGAACAAAGTAATTTTTTTAGTTCCATTGCAGTGCATCTGAGATTTCTGATAACTGAAACATTATGTTTCATAACTGAAATTGGAAACACAGTTCTCTCAGAGCCTGGAAAACCATGCAGTGACAAAAAACACTGACATGGATGGCCCAGTCTCATGAGATCTCAGAAGCTAAGCAGGGTTGCCTCAGTTAGTACTTGGATGGGAGACCACAGTCAAGGAAGTCCAATGGTTATCTACCTCTCTGAACATCTCTTGCCTTAAAATCCCTGTGGGGTCACCATCCATTGTCTGATCCTCACAGCATTTTCTACCACCACCCTTAGGGAAGCCTAGACTTCAGGCAAGCCTAGTTCAGTGACTTATGCAGAGACACAAAGGGCAACCTCCTCTGGGGCAAGTGATTCTGTATTGGGATTGTTTAATTAACCACTTATTGGAAGTAGATCCAGAGTAACCTGGGCAGGCAACCTCCTTTGTGGGTGAACGCTTTAGACAGCAGCTTGTAACTATTTCATTAATTTGTCTCTCAAGGAACACTCCTTGGGGACCAAGCATCATTTCCCTAGGCCTGAGACAACACTGTATCCTAAGTTATGAAAGCAGAATCTGTCCAATGTTTCTGAAATTACCTCTCACCACATATAGAAATGGACAAAAAGACTCAGTTTGGTATCAATGCTACCTGCTCAGAGCGTCTCAAAATGTGTCTTTCTCTCAGACCTACAGGAACTCAGGATGGAAATGCTTGCCAACTCTGGGTTGGGAAATTCCTGGGAGAGCAGAGATTTGGGAAGTGAGGGAACTCAGTGGGGTAAAACACCATAGAGCAGGGGAACCCAACCTGAGGACTGTGGGCTGCATGCAGCCCTGGACCTCTTTCTGTGCGGTCCTCCAACCTGCTTGTCTGCTGCTGTCACCCTCAGTAGGTTAATAATTTTGTTACATTTTGGTTTAAAATGTGGCCCTCTTTGGGCACTGGGCATGCTATTGTGGCCCAAAGGTTAGGGGCCCCTGCCATAGAGTCTACCCTTTAAAGCAGGGGTAGTCAACCTGTGGTCCTCCAGATGTCCATGGACTACAATTTCCATGAGCCCCTGCCAGCAAACGCTGGCAGGGGCTCATGGGAATTGTAGTCCATGGACACCTGGAGGACCACAGGTTGACTACCCCTGCTCTAAAGCAGCCATTTTCTCCAGGGGAACCGATCTCTGCCACCTGGAGATCTGCTGTGATTCCAGGAGATCTCTAAGCCCCACATGGAGGTTGGCAAGCCTGCTGCACTTGTCTTTGCCGATGCCTCAGATATTCCAAGGCAGACTTTTGTTTTGTTTTTAAAAAGGGACAGGGTAAAAGCCAGAACAGGCAAGAACAGGCATTAAACAAACAAGAGTACCACAAAAAAACAATGGGATGCATTACAGACACTCAGGGACAATATTTTTCAAATGAAAAAGTGGAGTTTCCACACTCTAATTAACTATTTCCAGGCCAAAATGCTGCTGGAACATCCTGGAACAGGTTGGAACAGGCATTAAAGAAATGTGGCTTTTACACAAAGTGGCTTTCTTTCACACTAAAATAAGGCCACTGCACAACCACCAAAAAAGAAGTATAGGCAGTAAATTGCGTTTTGAATTTGCAGTAGACCTAACAGCAGGAAAGAAGGGTGTGTTCATACGTGTGCGTGTGTGTGTGTGGGGGTGGGAAGGACTACGGATGTGGCCTGGGAACCAAGGGGTAGGGGCAAACAAAATTTGGGGGGGGGAACTGCTCTAGGAAAGCTGGAATAATCTGGAACAGGCATTAAACAAGAGTGCCAGAAAAAAACAGTGGGTTGCATTACAGACACATTCCAGAAGCATTTTGGACCAGAGCAAGTTAATAAAGATATGAGAGGTTTTTTTTTTAATTGTTGAATTTAATTCAATAATGCACTAAAAATAAAAAATATGTAAAATATAAAATATATTGCAGAATTATCCCTCCCCACATTCTACCACCATGTATGACAATCCCACCATCATAAATGAATCACTGAATCCAAAGATGTGAGGGTTACACTTCAATACGTCTAAAACATTGTTCTTTAGGTGTCTGTAAAGCATCTTGCTGTTTTTTTGTATTACTATTGTTTGTTCAATGCCTGTTTCGAGGTGTTCTGGAGGCGTCTTGCTCAGGGACGGGTTACTAAGTGATGAGAGCTACCCTCCTTCATTTCTAAAATATGGTTCTTGCGTGCCCGTAATTCATCCCAGTTTTCCCCCAGTCCTCTTTTGTTTAACGCCCGTTCCGCGCCCTTCTGGCTTTTACCCTGCCCCTTTTCAAAAGGCTCCTGGCGCTGCTCTAGCCCCACGGGCCAACCCAGCAGGGTGACTGCGGCGCAAACGACCCCGCGGCTTTGACGGTCGAGGGGGAGGGCGGGGCAGCACTTTCGCCTCTCCAGTGACTTTGCTTGCCCCGTGTGGGCTCCGGAGCTCCTCCTCTGTCGAGGGCGGGTCGGGGAGAGCTCGGCCCTCACTGGCCCAGGCTTAGCAACCGAACCGTTTCCAGCGTCAACAAAAGCGAAGCCGCGCCAGTAGCAGCGGGGCGGAATCACCTGAGCGCGTTGGTCACAATGGGATGGAAGCGGCGCGGCAGCACGAACCAGGTGAGGTGGGGCCTGCAGGGGGCGCTCGGGAGCGCCAGAAGCCCCCTATTGGCTCGCAAGGGGGGCGTTCCATTCACGCTCTAGCCGGTGAACCTCACGGCCCTTGCGTTGTCTGGCGCTGAAATTTCTCCGCGGCTGCGTTAAACCGCCCCCCCCCCCGAGATAACTATGCCAAGGGACATTGGCCGAGCGTTCAGTTGCTTGATGCATACAGGCAACAAAAGTGAGATGCTTACTGATGAGTAGTCAATTTAATTTGTATTATACATTTTAAAAATAGGTTGTGTTTTTTTTTGGGGGGGGGGGCGCAAAGGACCACAGAATGAGACAGGAGCGGGAGAAAGCAATTACGTGAAAGCATCCCCTGTTCTCAACACAGAGTGGTTTAGATCCTGAAATGACCCGTGGCACAAAGATTAGAATTTCCTTGGATTAAGCCTTTTCCATCATCGCCCTATAGGGGCTTAAGGCAAGTTTTATCCAGGGGAAATTATGCCTTTTGTGCAAGTCTTATAGCTGGATCCTATGGCAATTATATACTCAGACACAACTCTGGCTGAATTAAATAGAGTTTGATTCCAGGTAACTGAGCACTGCATTGCAACCTTTGAATGTCCTTTCAGAACCTGGATTTATTGATTCTATCTCTGGGCTTGATAAATATACCTGTACAGTGGTTACAATATCCTGCTTCCAAGACAGAGTTCCAAAAGGCATAAGGGATTCTTTGCAACCCGTAAAAGCCAAATTATGGTGTGGGGACTCACAGGTTCACTAGGGGTATTCCCCAACTCCTGGTTTGGAGACCAGGACCGGTCCGTGGCTCAGTTTATACCGGGTCGTGGCTCCTCCTTGTCCTCCTCCCCAACTGCTGCCTCAGGGGCTGCCTTGCCACTCTGCCGCTGGCTCACCTTTGGTGCTCTCTGGCGCTTGCCATGGCTGGGGCTCCCCCTCGGCAAGGCACTGCGCAACTGCTGCTGGCAGCACACCCCAGTGGGTGGCGGGAAGTCATGGGCGCAGGTGGGAAAGCAAGTGGAGCAGGAGCTCAGGCGGCGACGCTGTCCCTTGGCAAAAGACTACCCCCCCCCCCGGGCCTCAGTAAAATTGTCAAGCGTTGACCGGTCCCCGGTGATAAAAAGTATGGGGACCACTGGTCTAGAGTAACCCATAAGTTTTCCATAGTTGGAAAACCTCCAGGCATCGCTTAGCAGATGCTTCACTACAAAGCCATTGTTTCTTATGGCATGTTAACATAAAGTGAGCTTTTAAGAGTTATTTTGTATGGCTTCACGTTTGAGTTTGAGTTGTGCTTGTGGAAGGCAGTACACTGTTTTGACCCTCAATAGTTAGTGAGAGCCAGTGTGATATAGTGGTTGGAGAGTTAGACTAGGATCTGGGAGAGGGATGTACTAAAAAGAATGACAAGAATGCCCATTGGAAACCATAGGAAATGCTGGAAGATCCCTTGGAAATAATGGGAGGCACCAATGCCAATTGACTTTCATGGGCTCTATTGAAATACATTCCAGTAGGAAAACAGTTTCAAAGAAAATGTGGAATGGATTTTCCATTACAGTCAGATAGTCTATTCTGGATCTGGGCCCATTCTGTACACATTGGATAATGCACTTTCAGTGCACTTTAAAAGTAGATTACCTTGTTCTGCACAGGAAAATCCAGCTGCAAAAGCACTTTGAAAGTGCATTATCCAATGTGTGCAGAATAGGCCCTGGTCTTCTAGTGTCTTCCGTAGTTTCCAATGGGTATTCTTCCATTCCTTAGGGCATCCCTCTGTGAGACTCTGGTACAGATCCCCATTCTGGCAAGGAAGCTTGCTGGGTGACCTCAGAATAGTTGCATACTACTCAGCATTAACCTACTTCACAGGGTTGTTGTGAGGATAAAATGGAGGAGAGGAGAATAGTCTAAGCTGCTTTGGACCCTGTTGGGGAGAAAGGTGGTATATAAATAAAAGGCCACAGGCTTGGCTCTTATGGCCCATTCTTACATGCCCAGGGCAATGCCAATCAACACTTTGGATCAGGAAGGAGTTTTTCTCCAGGCCAGATTGGCCCAGGGATCCTGGAGGGTTTTTTTTTTTTGCCTTTTTAGGCATAAAGCAGGGGCCATTGGGACAGTGGGGGAGGGAGTAGCTGTAAATTTCCTGCATGGTATAGGGGGGTTGGACTAGATGACCATTGGTGTTCTTTCCAGCTCATTGATTCTATGTGTTTGTTTGTTTTTTTTGTGTGTAATTCTCTTTTGGAGATATGAGGTGCTGTTGATTTGGGTTGTTAATATACTTGAATGCACAGAGGGCCTAGTCCTAGGGCATAGGCGAATTTTAGATCTATTCCCGCTCTGTGACCGATATGACTGATTATGTAAGAGAACATGTTTATAGTGGATGGTTGTCTTTTAGCAAATTATAACACTCTCTTCATGTGAAAATGAACCCTAGCCGTTCCTCCCTCAAAGTGAAAGGCCAAAAGCTATATGTAGGCAACCTCCCAAGTTTCACAGTGTTTGGGCTGGACTCTTGCCAATTTGTCGCCTCGAATCCTTAAGCTCCTAAGCTTCCTGAGAAGTCCATGCATTCGCAAGATGGGATATGGTTCCCAGCACAGATGACTGTGTGCGTTGCAGCTGTAGGCCTCACCGCAAGCAAAAGGCTTGAGTGACATGCTGATGTGTTACCCAGATGAAAGGAAAGGGCTGGCTTCATTACATTCTTGCTGAACTTTTCAAGAGCATGTTTTAAACTGTGGGATATAAAGAGAAACCTTTACATGATTATTTTTCTAACCAGTTTGGCCTCCCAGCCATTTGTGTGGAGTTTTTCTTATAACATTTCTGACTATTGGGTGTTTTTTTTAAAAAATAAGCATAATGTCCATCTTCATTTAGTATAAAATTGCTTGAGCAGTTCATGAAAAGATATTGTACAGCTGGTGTGGAATTTACATTCTGAAGGGGAAAAGGTCTCTCGTTAAGCCTCTGAACAGCTGTCAAAATAACATGGCATTTACATCCACCACCCAGCACTTCTGTATTTCATGAATGTCTAAAAACATCCATCCATTCATCTGTTTATCCATCCGGGTGAATTTAGTTTGCCGTGAAGGAGTTTTTCAGTGTCTTCGCATAATGCTGGAACTGTCTTTTGGCCCTTTCTGGCAGACTCTCACCTGTTTGTATAAACACCTGAAGCCCTAGCACCCTTCACTCATTTGATTGCTGTCATAGGTTCTGACAAAAGGAGCACTGAGGCTGAGAGAGAGCAGAGGACTGGCCAAAGCCATTTCCCTAGAAGTAACACAGAACTGTACGATGAAAGTTCATCACAGTCACAACCACAAAAAAATGTTTTTTGTCGTTTCAAATGTGCAAAGTGCTTCATGTACATTCTTGTGTGGCTGTGACCTTTGCATAGGGATTTTGGAATATGAAGTCAGTGTATCCAGGCAGGATCTGAGCTAAAATCCCAGTCCCTCACTTTGTTCAATGAATAATATTGGTTCATGGCTAGAGAGAAGCTTTTATTTCCCAGGAGACAACGTGCACAATGTATTGGTTGCTATTGTAGGCAGCCAAATTGTACATGTTTGCACAAGACTCAAATGTATACACACAAAACATTTTGAAGAACTTATTGGTTGTGGTGTCAGATTTCTCTTGCTTAAAGTTTCCCAAGTAACTATTGTGGTACGTGGAGCTGGATTAAAGGATTACTTTCATCATAGTAGTCAAAACATCCTCAAGATACCAAAGTGGGCCTTGGTGAATTGAGCCAGAAATCGGATCCTTAAAGAGAGACAGCTCTTAGTGTTTTTCAGAGATTAAACTCTTTCAATTAACATTGCGTTGCAATTAAACCTCAATTAACAGTGGATTGCACATACCACTTTTTGCAGCATGGGCCTCTAATGAACACAGTACTCCAAGGAAGAAGAACTGCCTTCTTCTGTCTAGAGCCCTGATCGGGATCAGGACCATGACATGAAGAGAGGGGGAAGTTTAAACCTTTCTCCCTGTGTTGTTTCCAGCCTGAAATGGGTATGGGAGCTGTGATTTAGCTCCATGGGAGAAAATTTCATGCACTGACCTGGATACCTGTAAAGCTTCTCCATCAGGGCAAATGGTGCCAGGCTATTTCAGATCAGCTAAACAATGCAAGGAGGGAAGCTTAATTCTCTTCCTCTCTAGCCATGCTCCCAGTCTGGATCAGGCCCCTGCACAACTTATAATTATGTTTTTTTTTTTTTAATTGGGAGCTACTGAAACATCTGACTTGGCCCTACAAGTCTGTCATGGAGAACTGTGTTGATTTAATTTCAGAGTAATGTAGTACTCGGTGGAGTGAAAAGATCATGAGTGCCATTTAGACATGATCTGTTCGGATCTGTGTTCTGCAGTCTGTCTCTTTCACTGAGAATGTCATTTATAATACAAATTTTATTTTTATAGCCTGCCCTTCCCAGTTGGCTTCAGGAAACTATTCGCTTCTGAACCATGGGCCTGGAATTACAGGTTCTGTGTTTAGAATCTCTGCTTTTCTGTCTGTCTCTTTGGTGGTAAACCTTAAGAGACATGGGTTGGGAGCCTCTAACCATAGATGAGGGTTGATTGCAAACACACCCCTTGATTCCAGCAGCATTCCCTGCCCAAATGTTGCCATGTTAGAGGCCTGCTCCAGGAATGTTTCCTCCATAATCAAACCCAGTAAAAAAAACCCCAAATCTTATATGATCACACTGCCAGGTGTTGACACTCCCTGAAACTTAAGTATGTTTTCTTCTTCTTGGTGTTAGTGCAGATCAGTGAACACAATGACTGAAGTCATTGACTTAAGCCTAGGGTGGGAATATGTACGTAGTGCTGTGACTTTTTTAAAAAAGTGTTGGTTTTAATGCTACAATTAAATTGCAATTTGAAGGGGATGACCAGGGCATTACAAGATATTTTATATAGAATCATAGAGTTGGAAGGGGACGTATAAGCCATCTAGTCCAACTCCCTACTCAATGCAGGATCAGCCTAATACATCCAGGATAAGGTTCTGTCTAGCCACTGCATGAAGATCACCAGTGAAGAGGAGCTCACTGCCTCCTTAGGCAGCCTATTGCAATGTTGAACTACTCTGACTGTGAACATTTCCCCCCTGATATCTAACTGATACCGTTCTTTCAGTGGTCCCCAACCTTTTTATCACCGGGGACTAGTCAACGCTTGACAATTTTACTGAGGCTTGGGGAGTGGTAGTCTTTTGCCGAGGGATATCACTGCTGCTGCCTGAGCCCCCGCTCTGCTTGCTTTGCCGCCAGCACCCCTGACTTTCTGCCACCCACTAGGGTGGCGCTGCCAGCAGCAGCTGCGCAGTGCCACGCTGAGGGGGAGCCCCAGCCATGGTGGTCACTGGAGAGCACCAAAGATGAGCTGGTGGCAGTGGCAGGGCAGCCTCCGAGGCAGCAGCCAGGAAGGAGGACGAGGAAGAGCTGCGGCCTGGTACCGACTGATCCATTGACTGGTCCCGGTCCCTGGACCAGGGTTGCGGACAGCTGCTCTACGTAGTTTATACCCATTCCTTTGGGTCCTATCTTCTGTTGCCAACAGGAACCGCTCCTGCCATCCTCCAAATAACAATCTTACAAATACTTAAAGAGAACAATCATGTCCCCTCTCAACCTTCTGTTCTCCAAGCTGAACATATCCTAGTCTCTCAGCCTTTCCTCATTGGGATTGATCCCTAGACCCTGGATCATCCTGGTCACTCTTCTCTGCACCCTCTCAATCCTTTTTGAAGGGTGGGTAGGTTTTTAAAACATTGGATTCCTTCACTTGCATAGTATGAAATCATATAGGATGGAAGCAGTGCTGTGCACAGAGCTTCTGACTGTTTGTTTAATCTCTTAGAACAGGCTTTTTCAGCTAGGGTTTCATGAAACCCTGGGGTTTCTTGACAGTGCTGGAAGGGTTTCCCGAATGGGCAGGAGTTAATTATCTTTAATGTATTTTTTATTTGCTAAACATTTATCATGTGATATGACCATCTATGGTCATGTTAACCCCTCCCCCTCCCCACCCCAATGGCCAATGATGGGCCTGGAAGGGGTAAGAAGTGGAGGGGCCCTGGGTGGGCGGGTACACAGTTAAGCTTCCCAACCATATTCCAATGATTGTTACTTCTGGGGTTTCTTGAAGCCTGAGGAATGTTTCAGGGGTTTCTCAAGAGTAAAAAGATTGACAAAAGCTGTCTTAGAGGTCTTCCCCCTGAACCACATTTTCTAAGCCTCAGGTTCCCTGGGGAAAAAAAGGAAAATTGTGTACCTCATGGTGTTGTTACAGTGAACATGTCAATGAATGTTTCTTATACGGACCTTCATGGATTGTCAACTTCAGTGACCTGTTTCTCATAGTGGTCAGAAAGCTCACAAACAGGAGTACAGAAGCTGGTACAGCTGATGAACCTATTCCCCACAAATCTGGTGGCAATTTCCCTGTTTAAAAGTCAAACTTTCATGTTTTGCTCATCAGCCTAGGACACTAAAGTATATAAATGCTTAAGCACAATGAAGTTTTTTACTGTATGTTTATAATTGCTTATCAGTGCATGAAAGATGAAAACTTTCTGTTAACTATTTGTGTTAGGTTTTTGTATTCTTTTCTTTCTTAGTCAGCTATTTGTGCCACTTAAAGAAAAGCATGATTTGGGAGTATTCTCACTGTGGGGAGGGGGGGAGATCAAAATCACAATGCCTTTAGAGATCAACATTTCTGCTTAATAATATAGTTGGACCTGATTTTTGTTTTTTCAGTGTCTAGAATATTAGGACTGGCTCTGAATACAGCTTTGGAAGGTATAAGCATAATAAAATAATCTTCTCCTCTTCATATTTTAAGAGAAACATAAAAAGAAACAAGAAATCAGTGTGGTTAGGATGACTGGCCATGTGGATAAACGGATTGCCTGGAGTGAACGTGAGTATTTTATAGTAGGTGGTGATTACTAAAATGAAGTAAAGGTGGTGATATATTAAATAATATACAACTGAATAATCTTACCTTTTGATGCTATGTATTTTCTTTCTGCACTGAGCCAGTTTGGTATAATTGTCAGTGTGTTGAACTAGGACCCTTCAGATTCCTGTTCTATCATTTTTTGCTAGGTGATCTTGAGTCAGTCACTCTCAGCCTGACCTACTTCATAAATAAAGATAAATAAATACAGGTATAACTTCTCCCAAGTACACAAACAACCTCGCTATTTGGGATGCCCCTTCCAACATGTAATATTAGGGCTAATCTACTTGTGCTGCAGGGTTGCCAACCTCCAGGTGGTGTCCGGAGATCTCCTGGGATTAGAACTGATTTCCAGGCAACATATATCCACCTGGAGAAAACAGCCGCTTTGGAAGGTGCTCTGTGGCATTACACCCATTGAAATCCCTCCCCCTTCCCAAACCCTTTGCTTCTCAGTCTTGGTCCCCAAAATCTCCAGGTATTTCCCAACTTGGAGCTGGCAGCCCTCAGATGGGGAGAGGGGCTATGTTGCATGGATAAAACACATGGTTTAACTGCCGAAGATCTTGGGTTCAGTTTATGACATCTCTAGTTAAAAAGTGATCAGAAAGGAAAGGCCTCGTTTTCTCTCTTGAGACCCTGGAGAGCTTGTGCCATTCAGAGTAGACATTACCAAGACAGATGGACACACACAGTCTATTACCCTCCCACCCAAGTTGTCACTGAGATATCCACCATTTTTAGCATACCATTGATTGCGTTACAATGCCATTTTTCCATTAATATATAGCAACATTGTAGTATTGAAACAAAATGGGCAGTGAAGTGGCATGTTGCCCTTTCTGTGCAATTACTTATCCATGAAGCTCCATGAAGCTGTTTCATGATAGGAGTAATGTATCCCTACCTCTGGGTTCTGACCAAAAAGTGAGCTGCTGTATTCTGTATCAACTGAATCTTCAGAGTCATTTTTAATGATGGTCCCAAACAGAATCTGTTGTGATTATCCAGCCTTGTAATTGCATGGATCAGCATTGCCAGTGTAGCAAAATCAAGGAGGGGAACCTCCTTTTAATCCAAGTACAAATGCATTCATTGATACTCTGGTCAGCTTCAGTCCAATACCATCTAGTGTCACTTGGGGGGAAAGTGATGGCTCCTCTATATAATGTCATTAATTTCTCTTTTAAAATTTTTAAAGGGGGCAGTCATTCAGAATAAGGGTTTCAAAATGTCAAGGCATGGTTCTGGATGAAAGCAAGGAGCTCTGTGGTTTATCTGGACTTGAACAGAGCTGGGGTTTCCAAAAAATGTAAGGAACCAAGATATTTTGACATATGCTGGAGTGTTTGTATGAGAAGTATGTCTGTATAGCCCAGGCATTCTCAATTGGGGCTCTTACCTGGTTGTATGAGGTCAGGAAAGGTCCTCCAACACCTTTATATTTTTTGCAGAAAGCATACAATGAAAAATTTCAAGAGGGTATTTTCAACAGAGGGGAGGTTCTTTTTCTTCCATTCTTTATGACACTTATTATACTTCTTTCCATTGTCTTTTAATTCTGTGGTCCATTTTGAATCTCAGTAAAAAAGACGAAGTATAACTGGTCTCAACCTAATTTCAAATCCATCTCCATTCAATGTAGGCAGAAAAGCTTTCAGTCACTTTTTGTACATTAACACAGAGAAGGAGGAAAAGAAAATCATAAAAGTAGACAGGAAAACAATTGGTTTTGAGAACCAATAGAGCATCATATGTGGGAAGGATAGGTGGGAGATACCAATTATTTTGGGGACAAAGATGTTTCACTTTAGATTACAGTCTTTTTTCTTTACAGAGGTAAATGTTGATGGGAAACATAAAAACCCTCCTATGCAATATGATACTCTTGTTGCCTTTGAGAAGAACTCTGAAGAAAAAGAATGGAGGGTTAGTGGCATTCATTGGGACGTGGATGTGCAACCTCTAATCTCTTCCACTAAATGGCTTCACCTTCATGGACTCAAGAGGAACAAGTTGTCCTTTTCTCAGATTTTATCCCAAATTGGATTTCAGCACAAGGAAGGTATGACATGACCAAATAATTGTGGCTAGTAGAGCCAACTTGGTATAGTGGTTAAGAGCAGCGGACTCTAATCTGGAGATCCAGGTTTGATTTCCCACCCTTCTACGTCTAGCCAACTGGGTGACCTTGGGCTAGTCGCAGTCCTGTTCAAGCTGTTCTCACAAAGCTGTTCTGTCAGAGCTCTCTCAGCCGCACCTACTGCACAGGGTGTCTGTTGTGAGGAGAGGAAGGGAAGGAATGGTAAGCCACTTTGAGACTCCTTCGAGTAGAGAAATGTGGGGCATAAAAGCCAATTATTTGTCTGGCTTTTGGATGGTCTTCATCTCCTCTCCCCCTGATTATGTATTGTGCTGCCTCCAATATTGTGTCTTTAGTATATCTGAGACAAGAACAACAGACAGAAACTACATGAATCTCCACTTCCAGTTCTGGAGTTCACTAGTTGGTGGTTGAGTCCTCTTGGCTCTTTTGACAACACATTGACTTCTATTTGTATGGTCATGTATAAGAAGTGTTCAGAATTTACTAGGCCAGAAAGAAAGCCTCTTAGCCTACCTGTTCACACACACAAATAGATTGTTTATGAGTGGCCCACTGATGTCATGAAAAAAAAACGAAGCCAACCTTTTCCTGTTTACCAAAAAATTCTTGCTTGGCTGCCTAAAAGCAGTTCTTAAGAAGTGAGCAGTTATTTGCGAACATGCATGTTTCATTTCTTCAGATCCCATTTCCTTATAATTAGGGTTGTCAGAATTCAGGCTTTGGCCCAGAGGCTCAGGTTTGGGCTAATTCTGAAGATGGCAGGTTCAGTTCCTAGAGCTCTCAGCTAATCTGTTTGTGATGGCTTTTTCTATACTAATGCCTACTTGTGGTAAACCCTGTATAGGCAAACTGGCGGGAGGAGCAAATGGCCTGGTGCTAGCTCCCTAACTACATTTTCAGTTTAACATATAATGTCCATGTTTTTTAAATTATTTTTTTAATGTAGTGAATAGCATTCTTCTTCAAAGCCAATGGTTATGGCTATGTCTCCATTACTAGTGTTGTGTGGAAATAATCTTGTTCATGCTATTCGATATGGCCTCATGACACCCCACCTGATAAATCTAAGGGGTCAATATGCTGTGAAATCTGACAATTGCACTTGTGATTTAGATCTGCATGACAAAGGCTTGCAAAAGCTTTTGTTTTTGGGTCATATCAAACTGTGGTTATGCTTGACTAGAGCAATCCATCACCTCTAAGCCAGCCCTCTTCTCTCTTGCCTTGCCCTCTGCAGATTTAATCAGAAGTAAATCTTATGGGTTTCAGTGCCCTCAGGAGAAACATGCCTAGGATTGCAGGCTTTACAGCAGGGGGACATTTCTGAGTACAGATGCAGATCATTGGGCTGCTGCAAAGAATGCTGGTAATGGAAGCAGCACAAGTAACTACCTCGCTTTACATTATAGACTATGTGTCCATCTTGGGGAAACTTGTGGCTTCTCGATATTCAAACAGACTGTATCCTCAGTACACCAAATCACAAGATGGAAAACGGTATAATGTAAGTTTGATGGATTCATAGTTGGGTGGAGTAATAAAGTTTCTCACTTTCTATACAAAACAAATCATGTTGACATAACGAAAAGATTAGCATACAGCATTGCCTGCCATCTGCCTGTAATGAGGAAATGGCTGTGGGTGGTCTGTAAATTGGGATTGCGACTTGCATCGTTTTGAGTGACATGCTGACAGCTGACTTGGAATGTCCACTTCCTAAATGGTCAACGGAAGCAATAGGGAAAAGTTGGTGGGGAGGGGATGGGAGGGGGGATGGTATTCGCATAGCTGGGATATGAAAGAGTTCAGTTTTGATTTGGCACTTAAATCATCCAACAAAGAGTTACTGACTCAGACTGCTTTTAAACAAAGAGTGTCTCCCGCTGTCGATTTAAAAACACTGGACATGAAATTGTGGTCTGGAAACTGGTTTCTTCTGGGCATTTTCACCAGGGCATACCTTGGTCACTTCTGACAATTGTTTAGTTGGAGCATTAGTAGATGATTATGAATCAAAGCACGGGATTTTTGCAGAGCTAATGCATGAATGCTGATTTCATACTTGTTAACAAACACTCCCTGTATACTATTTGCTTCACTCCCATCCTACAATGTACAAACGATCCATATTAGCATTTAAGTACAGATCGACCCAGTGGAAGCTGTGCCACATCTTAATTTTTATTTATTTATTTATATTTATATTCCACCCTCCCCCGAAGGCTCAGGGCAGTTTACAGGGAACAGGGAACAGATACAGATAACATGAGGTAACACAATAACAGTGCAACAACAATAATCCCAGCATGATAACAGCAATAATAATATGATAGAACTGCAAAGGAGCCTCGGCTATACTGGGACCCAGTGAGCTAGGCAGATTAGTGATGATCGTAATAGGAGGGGGGGCCTGAGTGCCAATTGGAAGCGATGGTCCAGGTCGACCTCAACCAAATGCCTGGTGGAGGAGCTCCCTTTTGCAGGCCCTGCGGAACTGTTTGAGTTCCGTTCCACCATCTTTAATGTGGAGACTGTTCCACCATCTTTAAATTCTGTGAAGAAAACCAGAAGTTTGTGACTGCTACATCCCTTACCTTAGTGTTCACCATTTTGGAACTTAAATTGTCTTTCTGTTTTCATTTGCCTGTAGCTAACAGCCAATAAAGACCTCCTCGTTCATTTCATCAATTGTCTTAGTGTAGCTATTGAACTGTACAAACAGAGAATGGAATGGCTGACTACTGAAAGCCGGCAAATATTTGGAGTGATCCAGGAACAGTCCATTGCTGTGGTTCTGGATTTTGGGATTTCTTCCCGATCTGAATTTAATCTGTCTTGTGAAGCCCTTTGTATGGTCCTCACACAGCAAGTGGCCCAAATAGCCAAATTTAATCTCATTCGGTAAGTAAGAGGCACACAATTTATTCCCTATGCTTTGTCAATCCAATTTTCTGAATTTCTAAAAATTATTTAAAATGGTCACTCCCAAAGCTAGATTGGAAGGGCATCAAAAGCCTGAGTGAACAGAATTGTGCTTGGTCTTCAATGCTGTTTCTGAAGTGAAGCTGAATGGCAATGCTTATTATGTTTTGGTGGGATAAATCTGCTAATTCAATTCTTCAGAAAATGCTGCCGGTCATCTTTAAGTGGCAAAGAATTGTTTATAAGTGCTATTTAATTTTCTCCAAAGTTTTACTTGGCCTTTTAATTTGCAGAAGTCCGTATTCAACACTCGGCAGTTAAACAGGTCCCTCTCATTAGCTTTTAAAAAACCAGACAGGTGCCTTGTATCGGGTCAGACTTGGCCTAACTAGGTCAATATAATGTATTCTGACAGGAAGCAGCACTCCAATTTCTCGGGGAAGTCTTTCACATCATCAACTCTCTGATCCTTTTAACTGGAGATGGTGAGGACTGAACCCAAGACCTTCTGTGTGAAAGGAAGTGTTCTATCGCTGAGGCACAGCCCCACTCCAAGTCTGCTAATTCAACTGGTGTTCAAAATGGTCGTAGAATAGGTTAGAGACTTGGAATGAAAGCTGAAAAGAAACTTCCCTTGTTCTTTTTCTGCCTTTAGCAGGGGAAGCGTAGAATGCCATCTGTTTGTTTAGAGCATCTGTCCATGTGCAAAGTGAAGAATTTTTCTTTCCATTAAGGGGGGGAAAGCTTTTGGGTATAGAGGAGGGGCAAGAAAGGTAGCTTAGCATAGGCCAAACCCATCAGTTGTTGGAAGCTCAGCTGGTTTAGTACTTTGATGGGAGACCACCATGGAAAGCTCTGCAAAGGAAGCCAATGGCAAAGCTCTTCTGCTTCTCACTTGCTGGGGCTGCCATAAGTTGGTTGCAACTTGAGAACACTTCTGTGGTTCCAGGGGGCCATAGTTGTGCAACCCACACACACACATTCTGTATGCAACTCAAACATGGATATTTTAATTGCTATTGACTTGGGCTGGCCTTTACGTGTAAGAAAATATGCTCATCTTGATTTGTGTTTGGGTTATAGTTTGGTGATTGCATGTCACTCTGGGTCAGAATCACAGTTTCTCCAGCAGCAAGGCTGCTTTTGATCCTGGTGCTGGTTTGGTATCCATTGCCAGAGAACAATGATAGTACTGGCCCATTGTGTTGAACATACACAAGGCAGCCCATTAAGCCTGTGCTTATTGATTCCAGTGATCCTGATATTTAATGGTTGACAAAAGGGGCCACCTTGAACATGGGGTTGAGGGTCTGCTCCCCAGTTGTTGATTTCATGTTTACATTCAAGAGATGCAGCCACTTAATTGCATGCACCATCCAAAACGGAGAGTACTACATGTGAAATCTCTTGCTTCAAGACAGGTATTTCTTGTATTTAAGTTCCAGTGGTAAAATATGAATTGAATGTGATTGCACATAGCCATGTAGAGTGTTGTTACACATGTTCTGATCTGTAGCATTTTTAATGCTTATTTACCCCATTGTTGGGGTATTTCCTTTTTATTACTTACAGTGAGCTATCTATCTCTTTTTCTTATGAGATGCACATTCTGATATCTCAATGTGAACAAAATCTTAGAAACTGGGGCAGTTAGATGACAGTTCTATTCATATCCAGTATGATGTATGATCTGCTAAGCTATTGTCAGAAAGGTTCAAAATTAAACTTTAAAAAGTGGTAATGGGTGGCTAAAATGCAGGATGTCATTTCCCCAAATTTAGAGCGTTTATTTGAGCATTATTTACTTACACAATTTGTATCCTGCCTTTCTACCACATCTGGGCTACCAAGGTTGCATTACATGGACCAGTGTCCCTGGCCAGAGAGCTGGAATTCTTGGAGCAAACAAAACCACTTATGGAAACATTCATTTTGACCCTTGGTAGGGATCAGCAGCTGAGAGCTCCCTGTGCTGAATCTAGCCCCTTGAGGAATATTTTCTAGCTTTGAGTTGGATAGGATCAAAAGAGGGATGAGGAAGTTTTTTTTTTTGAGGGGGGGCACTGATGGTGTTTAAGTTCTTGGCCTTCCACTCCAATTCCTTCAAACAGGGCCCATCCTGTTTTGACAGCTCTCAAGTCTTTAGCACGAAGTTCTTTGATCTGTGGTCAGTGCTAAAGACCTCTCCTTTTCTCACAGACAGCTGCTAGGCAGGGTGAAGGAGCAAGACTGTGTTACCGAATGCTGATCAAAGTGGTTTTGTCTGAGAAAGGCTGCAGACATTTTTTCTGGGCATTTGGTACCCGGATCATATGTCCGTCTAGACACTGGATAAGGCCTTTCCTCAATCTGAGGCATTCCCATGTAAAACCTAGTAGGTCAAGCATAGTTTCTTCCTATCGGTTCACAAGTGCTGCCTTGCAAGCCAGTTTAGCATTTCCCCTGAATATTTTCATTCCACTTCACTTCAGGGCTGCTGAAGATCTTGAGAAGTGGCAGGAGAAAGCTGTCCCAGTGACCGAGAGTTCTGTTATGGCTGCTGTCGACTGGCTTTTTTCCTTGGACCACCTGCCAGCTGTTTGCCACTCAGGCCCTGTTGAAGCTGTCTTGGAGGCCGTGTGTGACGAAACGGTAATCTTCCGCATATTTCCAGAAGTCTTCAATTAAGTCTAAGAATACCCTGTGAGAAGGATTGCGAGTTTTATGGTGACGAATTATGAAGGGGCTAAATACAATACCAGTGGGCTATTTAAAAGGAATTCCTTTCAAGTTGATATGCAGATGGGTACTTAGCAATATCATATGTACACAGCAATATCACATTCAGAAAGCTGAAGCTTTGCCTTTGACTTCCCACGAAGCAATGGGGGAGGGGGAGTGTTTCTATGACATTAAGAATTGTTGAAAATATTATGTCTGGTAACATCAAGCATACCTCTCCAGATGGCTCTAATTAACATTGTTCTAGAAAGGATCCTTTTGCTATGTACAATGATGTATCCAAGAAACATGCAAGTGAAATTTTTAATGGTAACTGATAAGGAAACATGCTCCTTTGCAGATTTTTTTGTTAATGGAACAATGTAGTATTCCAAATGCCTCAGTTCATTTTAGGAAAAAAGACAAGGCAATTTGGAATTCTAAAATCTCAGGGGAAATGTGGATGAAAAGAATTCGGGAAGTGATTCTAGTTACAAATAATCTCTGACCAAGTATAATGTCAGAATTTGTTTTGGTTGGAAGACATTTGAAGGCAGCAATTTTTAGTCTCTGTATGACAGCCTTTCAGTTCACTCACCTGGACATCTCTGCCACATCAGGCCTGCCCTGTTCTCCTCCACTGTAGCACAGGAAAAGGGATGAGAAGAGTTCATGAAGGTACAGCAGTATTACTAACATGGGGAATCTTGTACTATATAATGTATTATATTGTCCTTGGGTATGACTTCATGTTAGATACTCAAATACCAAACTGAGATTCACTACACAAATTTACACTTATGGTGAAACTGGATAGCATTTATAACCAATTGTAGCCTGGTTGAGTTTTTGTATCCACAGTTTAAGACCAAAAATGCCACTTTAGAAACTTTGCCTTCATTTTAGCATATGAATAGCGTCTAGATTTTCTTTTCATATTCTGTATCGGAAGCCCCTACAAGCATTTCCAAATTTTTGCTTGTCAGTCATTACTGATATGTGTATGTTTAGTGTGTGTGTGTGTGTGTATGTATATGTGTGTATGTGTATGCACATGGAGCTTTTGATTGCAGTGCTATTGTTTTCTTAACACCTTGAATGGTTTGTCTGTCACAGATAGAAGCTGTGTACTATTTTGTTGTGGGGGACTTGCCTGAACGCATGAAGCATTTGCTCCTGCAGAAGATCTCAAGGAGCCCATGTCCAATCCACACAGTCTCTTTTAATGCCAGGGAAGAAGAAACCATTACTTTCTTAAAGGAGCTGAGTCATCAGACCAGTGGCAGGTATGAGGTAAATGTAATATTGAACATATCTGAATTCTGTAAATCTATTTTGTGAGTGGATGTATGAATCCTTACAAATGCTCCAGTTCTCCTTTTGTTCTGTCTGTCTGCACAGATAGCTAATGACGTGCAGCAGGGACTGGCCATCTAGTCTTCTTTTAAGGTGGTGGCTGTATAGAGGAAATGGTGGGGTTACAACCAAAAGATGACAGATAAATGACAGCTCCAGGAATAATTATGATGCCTCAACAGTGTGTTTGAGTGTTTTTGAGCTTTAGCTCAGCTTACACAGATTAATTGTTTGTTTCTTCTTCCCTGTAGTGTCTGGGTACTGTAGTTCAGGGGTAGGGAATGCTAGACAGTGTCCCAATGCGGAATTTTTATACCTCATTGAACTACACGTCCCAAAATTGTGTGTGGGGAAAGCAGTGATGATTTAGTTAGTAATGACAAGCTAGTATGAAGTGATTTGCAATGCAGGTGAGCCAGTTGTCTGTAGACATTAGAGGCTCGTGGGTGCTAAATTTTTATTTGTTCAGACAATTCAGTTTTGGCATCTCTATGCTGAACAAAATGCTTCAAGTTGTTGAATTAAACATTGGAATATAGTTCAAGTATATAACATAAAAATGGTGCTTGTGTCAGATCATCAGCTGAAATAACCAGATGTATGTTCCAAAAATTTATGTTTCAGGTTTCATGCATTTGCTGAAAGAACTGATTGTGTAGATGTGACAGAAACATCAGTAAATTTTACTGAGAATGAGGCAAGTTTGCCTACCCAGAATTTGAAAAAACTGAAAGGGAAGCTTCCTTTAGGTAAGACAAAAACAAAACCAACAAAAACCTCAAACACCCCCCTCTACTTTGGATGGCTGCACCAATCAATGGCAAAATCATCAGCTACAGGCTGGATCCATTCAAGTGGATAGCTGTGTTGGTCTAAAGTAGCACAACAAAATTTGAGTCCAGTGGCACCTTTAAGACCAACAAAGATTTCATGCATTTGCTAAAAGAACTGATTGTGCAGATGTGACAGAAACATCAGTAAGTTGGCCTGAGGATGAGGCAAGCTTGCCTACCGAGAATCTGAGAAAACCTTTAAGACCAACAACGATTTATTCAAGGCATGGGCTTTCGTGTACATGCACACTTCTTCAGACAATGGAGAATTGCTGTCAACCTAGCAGGGATTTCTGTCTCCCTGCTTCTGCCACTTCAGTCTGATTCAGGTCCCTCAGATATTTCTGTTGGGGGAGCCTACTAAACAGCATGAGGGTCAGAAGGGGGCCTGCTGTGGTAGCAAGGAAGCCAGTTAAAATTATTTTCCTTCTATTAGTGGAAATTTACAATTGCCATGGATCAACTGCCAAAGGCATTCCATGGAGGTGGGTAATTTGGCCCCATAGGGAAAAGCAACTTTGTTAAATAGTTTTGGGATGTAGATTCATTTGTTCTTATTCTAGGGGCCATTCCACACAACTGCCTATGTAGCCAAATGTAAGCGCTATGGTAAAGTGCTGCAATTAATAGCAGCAGGTCTTGATAACGCACACAGCTGTTCCTACCGGAAAAAAGCCTCTCCCACTAACACTGTTTTTGTTACCCACAAGTTTCCGGTCTCACAGGAATCGCAACAAAGGAGGCTATATTTTTCCGCAATTCTTCCTGCCCCTGGCTGTCAATCAAACAGAACAGCCAATGAAATGGTGTGTTTATGCTCCCGAAAAGCCCCTTTCCCTTTAAAAACTGTTTTTTTTTAAACCTGAAAGCACCAGTAGCAACAAATATTTGTTCATTCGATCTCTCAGAAAGACCTTTTTTGCTGGTGTAGGAGCTGGCACTTAATTGTTTACATGCTCTTCAAGTAACCCCCCCCCCATGGGTGCAATTTCTAGCCGAAATTACAGGCAGTGTTGAACAGGTGGCTGTATTGTGCTTGGAAACGTTAAAGACAATTGCAGAAGGGGGCTTTGTTTTACTGTGAAGCACTTCTGAATTGCTTGTGGAGAGACTTCAGCCAAAGAAGCCTCACTTATTTGTTGCTTTCGCCGGTTTAAGGGGGAAAAAATGGCGCTCGCGTCTCCAGAAGCTCAGGGGCGAGAGCTAGAGAGGGACATTCTTTCTACCAGTATATTGAGAATGCACATGCCTTTTTTGGATATGTTGCAGGTTGTTCTCAGGAGTGAAGTGTTTTTTTTAGGGTGAATCCACTTTTGACGATTCCCTGAAAAGCGCTACATTGAAGCGCTTTTTGCATGAGTGTTACAGGAGCGTTGTGGATTGTGTACGACGTCGTGCATAATGTTAAAAAAAATAGCGTTACACAACAGTTAGACTTCAGCTACATTAGCGATGTGCAGAATGGCACTAGATGACTGCTTCTAGCTAGAGGCTTATAAATGAAACCTTGATCTAGCAGAGGGAGCTACAGGTAGTGTTATAATTACAAAAACTGATGTGCCTTAATTGCATCTGGAGGCAGTGTAGACCTAGCAAAGCTCCACCTAGTTTTTGGCTTAAGGAAAGTTGTGTGTCCCTGTGTAATGTTATGCCTCTCCATATATTATGAATAGAAGATGAAAATGTTCAAATTAAAAAAAAAATAACTATGGAAGTCGGTGACAGTTGAAACAGTTCTGGCAATGAGCAATCCTTGTGTGTATCCTCCACATTCAAGGCAGACAATAATACATTTTTAAACAAAAAGTTTTTAAACAAAAAGTAGAATTATTATGGCTTTTCCCTATGACTTGTCCAACCAAAAGAAATTGGAAAGGTTTTTTGCAGTATGGCCTGATCAGAAAGTTACATGAAGCAGTCGTGTCGGGCTTTCCAGAAGGAACATGCTCTCGTCTCTACAGTCTTTACCTCTCTCTGTGTGTGTGTGTATCAAAAATAGCTCTTGTCCAGACGTTAGGGGACCATTTTGACTTCTGGGTTCAAAATATCTGAGACTGGCACTAGCGCTATGGACTGTTTCCCCTCTCCTAAAAATAGAGTACCATAAGGTTGGAACAGTCCTCTAGCAGCTTGAACGTTGCCTGATGAATATCTGAGAAGGTGTTTCTTCTTGGGTTTGTGGATGGCAGTGGAATATGGGCAGAGAGCAAATCCCCAAAGTGTGGCAACAGTTGTGCATCCAAATGCAGTGCAGACCCTGAATCAAAATGAATAAGTTAAGCAGAGTTGCCGCCACCCCCCCCCCACACCACAACCCCCATTTGTGGAAATAGTGCCTTTTCTTCATTCAATGTTCTTTCACTTAGTACTGTGAAATTTCTAGGAGGGACAACTTTCTAATCCCTTCTATTCAATTTGATTCAGTGGCAGTGTAATGATTGCTCACAGGGAACAGAGTCTCTCTGCTGGGTTCCATTGTGAGGGGGAAGGCTGCCCTAGCCATCCAGTTCATATTTCAGTAGCTGGACTCAGAGGTGCTGCTGCTGCTCTGAAAATTATGTCCGTGCCCTTTTTATAGAACTGACTCACTGAATGGTTTTAATCACCCCAGAAGTGCAGTAATCGCCTTGAAATGCTTTGTGTGCTGTGTCATGCTTTTATAGGACAAAATTTGCACATTAAAAGCAAACACAATGAGTCTTGTGCATTTATCTTGCATTATAGTGGTAGTTATGACATCATCCCCAACCATTTGGAAAGTTCCAGGGACGTCTCAGGGGTCTGTGTGTGTGTGTGTGTGGGGGGGGGGGGTTGAGTTATTGCAAGCGCCTTTTACAGCAGCAAAGGCATGGGAGTGAAGCTATTTACAGTGTATTTCCTGCAAGGATGTTTTAAGAAATAGTAATATAAAAATGCCTTCTAACTTGTTGGAAAGCGATTTTTATGCTGTGTGTTGATTGAACAACACTAATTTAGTGTGTAAATTAAAGGCAGAGGCATTTGACTCCACTGCCCCATAGGTTTAAAAAGGTGGTGGGGGCCCAGGATTGGAATAATGGTGGTGAAAGCAGCAGATCTAGGGCTGTGGATGGAATTGAGGCTGTAAACAGTCAGATCTGAGATTCCTCTGGATCAGTCCAGCTTCATCCAGGTCCACTGAGATCGTTGGTAAAGCCTTTGGGTTATATTGCTGATAAATTAAAAAAAAATAATTCTGCCTCTAGGAAGAAAACTGAAATGAAGGAATGGTCAAAGGAAAAGCTCATAGCGTACTGCAGCATGAACAGAGGAAGGGGTTCAGGTGGGTTTGTAGAGGTCTGGCCAATATTATTATCCAGCAGGGATGTCAAAGGGATGAAGTCTGAAGAAAACATTCTGTCTAACCTAGTCTGGGCTTCAGCGTCAAAGGAAAGGATACCTGAAAAAAAAAAAGAGTGATCCAAGTTTCAAATAGTCTAATTATACAACAGATAACATGCAAGAAGCAGCCACATGCTCTGACATGTGCATATTTGAAAGACAGCCAGAAACATTCTCTTCTCAAGCATGGACATATGCATACCTGGCAATACTTATATAAAGATAACATAAATGTTCTGGCTCTTGGTATGTAGTATAGATCAAGGCAATGTACGATTGGTAATATTATTGTGAGCTGCCTTGGTCCATGAGGAAAGATGGGATAGAAATATTTTAAAAAATAAACAGGAGAACCAAAATCTCTTTATTCTGTGGTACATTTTTAATGAACAAATGGTTGTGATTTGGTGGCTGGTGTGGGTGAGAAAAAAAAACCCTGTGTGTTGATGTTGGGAATTAACCACTTGAAGAAATTGTTTCCTGGGTTGTTATCTTAAACTAGATGTGAAATTATTAATGGGTTCTCTAGTCTTTACTTGCATTCTACACAGGAGCTGCAGGGCAGGGTTGCCAGCTCTGGGTTGGAAAATGCCTGGAGATTTGGGAGTCTGGGAAGGCTTTTGGGGAGTTTGAACCTGTGAGTCTCTGTGTTGTAATAGTTAGATTGAATCCAGTGCACCCATGTGAAGGCCCACTTGAGGAAAGGGGTTAAATCTTTCCGCCCCTGCCATTTCACCAATTCACATCATACCACATGTTGTTGGCTTCATTGTGGATGCTAGTAGAAGGCTAGTGTGTATGTGTCTATTTTAAAATAGAAATGTAACATAGGTAGCTAAATCTTAACTCTTGTCAAGCACCTTATCACAGCATTCCATTTCTTTCAGCTTTGTTCCCATTATGGCCCATTATGCATGACCACCAAAACAGTGATTTTGGGTCACATGGAAAACGTGGAGGGGGAAGAAGCGAAGCAAACCGGTTATGCACGGGACGGGACGCAATGGCGGCAAAACCCAGAGTAACCGATTATGCACACGGCGACCCCGGCGCCACTTCTGGTTGCTCCCTGGTCACCCGGAAGCTGCGCTTTCTTCTGCGTTCCGCTAATGTGGCTTTTTTGGCGGCGTGCATCGAATCTGCTGCCGGTTGCGGCTGGCACCGTGCGTTATCGGTGATTTTAGTCGCCGCCATTCCACCCCGAATGCACGCTAAAACCCCCGTGCATAATGGGTCTATTAGAATTGGGCTAGTGGAAAATACTTCGAATTTGGAAGGGGAGAAATGTAAGGCCTGAGACAGAGTAGGATTTAATTCACTTTATATTCCCTCCCCAAGTAGTCTCCCAACTTGCTTTAAATGTGAATGAGTGGCCTCATATATGAGGTTATATATAATCTGTGCCCACTTGAATTGCTGAATACCTCTCTGTGCCAAGTGAGAAATTTAATTGCCTATAAAATGAGAAAGCGTTACTTTCTGCCAGGATTTTGGCAGGAGGATCCCCTGGGAATACAATCCTTGAGAATTTGACCTCAGTTGGATGGGATGAAAAATACAGCTGAAAATATGTTTCCTCTTGAAATCCATGGAAATGAATGTTACAAAGGGGAAAAAAAGATGTGCAATAATGAGAACATTGTTTCAGACTTTATTAAGTCTGGAATTAACAGAGAATGGCGATAAAATACTCTTTGAGTGCTTCTCTAGGTTCGGTATATGAAGCCTATGCAGCAGAATTCTGATCTAGTGCTGCACATTTTGTTTTTTTGGCTGCTCTGCTGTCTATTGAATCAGCAAGAAAGAGGTTAAACATTCCATTTTGCACACACAATTAATTCCGAGCAATTGCTTCCTTTGTTTATTGCCTGAAGGAAATTAGATAATAACTCTTTCTCTTGGGGTGGATTGAATGTCAAGTTCAAACATACCTCTGTGCTTGTGGCAGCTAGAGCTTTCGGTTATCTTGGCCTGCCTTCTAGCTAGGCACTACAGGCAGAGCCAGCTGTGCCTCAGTCTTTGTGGCCAATCTCAGCTGCTGATTTTCTCACTACGTTTTTGAGCAAGTACCACTAGTATTCTGACATTGCAGTCTTCAATGGTGGTCCTAGGAAGTAAATCCTATTGAATTTGGTGGCTCTTGCTTCCAAAAACATGCCTAGGATTGGAATAAAAAGTTGGTCTCTTGGCAGTTGGATGTGTCATTAAAGGTACTGATTGATTGATGACTGATAGCCAATGTGTGAGAGACTTTCTGCTGTGGTTCAAATAGTTCAGCAACAGCTTGGTAAGATGATAGGTGTTAGATGTCTCATTATAGGCAATGTTACAACCAGTGATTACGCATCGCAGCATGTATGTCTTAAGACCGCAACAGACAATAGTTTAAATAGCTTGCACGACTGAAATGCAATTATTTTATTTAGTACATAGTATTTGTACACACTTAAGTATGCAAATGATCTTGGCCAAAAGACTGTGTCATCATGGACTCATTTCAGTAGGGTCAAAGGCTCCATTTAAGATAATAATGATAATTCTAAAGCGCAATGCAATGTATGGATGCTCCTCCTTTGAACGTTTTAGTGGGAATGTTTGAAGATAGTGCCACATAAAGGTGATCACTGTCCCATGATCTGTGGGAAGGAATCATGAGCATCGGGTGACCAATATAGCTCCTTCCTGTGGAATTTACTAGAGTGTTGTGACACTGCTTCATGCAAATGATTATCATGCTAGGCCACTACTATATGAACCATCTGTAACACTTTGAAAAATTCATTCTATATCAAAACAAGTTTGGTTAATTTATATTTGCCTACTTATTTTTAAAGAGGCTATCTAGCATGAACTTAGACCTCTTGCCAATAATCCTCTGAACAAAGGTGTATGATTTCATCTTGATTATGGTGCTACTAATAATAATGCCCATTGCGGGAAAAAAATACAACAGGCTGTAGAACTTGGATGGAACTTCAGGTAGATTTCAGAAGGCAGTTAAACTGTCATGACCGGATGATGACCAGCAGTGATTGAATTCCAGGGTTCTTTAGCAGCTTTACCAAAGCCAACTCAAGCAGCCAGAGACTGAAAATAGGGACCTGTGTTACTAAAGTCTGCTTACATCAGTGAAATATTGGCATGTCGAGACTGCAGGCAAACACAACAGTTCTGAGAAGTGTTTATGAGATAAAAGCTAGTATAACTGAATTCTTTTGGAAGACTGTGTATCTAGATGGTAATGTTGCTAATTTTTTTGATTAATTTTAATGTATTGTATTGGTGGCATGGAGTACAAACACAAGCTCCATTATTATCAGATTTCCCTCCAGAGATTGATGATAGGAATTGTTCATAGTTTTCATACTTATTTTAGCTAGAAAGATAATGAAAGATAATGACTTGCTGGATTGTTTAGAGAAAATATGCAATGGGTTCATCCAGTTACAAAAAAAATGCAAAGAATGACCAGCCACTTTTGAGGGCGGGAATCTATATCTTGAAGATGGAAAATTGTATTTTCGATAAATAATTTATTTTGGATTGATACAGAGGTATAAGCTTTTAAAGTCTCTCTCATTTTAATCCTTCGTGTGTTTTCCCACCCTAAATTAGCCTTTCTCAACTTTTTTAACATTGAGAAACCCCTGAAGCATTCTTCAGGCTACGAGAAACCCCAGAAGTGGCACAATCCTGCAGAATACTATTGGAGAGCATAGCTGTATACGTCTCCACTCAGGATCCCTTCCCTTCCCACCCCTCCAGGGTCATCAGAGGACATTGGGAAGGGGTCAACATGACCATATATTATCATATCACCCAATGAATGTTTAACAAAGGAGTATAGGAGGGTGCAAGGTTCTCCCTTCCTCCATCTCCTCTTGTGAGGTCAGTTAGAGAACCCCAGGGCCATCCATGAGCTCTGTGACTAAGTAGGGATTGAACCTTGGTTCCCCTACTCCTACCCTGATGTTCCATCCACATTGACTCTTTAAAATATTGACTCATGCATGGACTTAAGCTTCCAGAGGATGAGAATGGTAGAGCTGACTCTCTCATGGAGATTTCCCACTAGAGATGGGGGTCACCTTCTAAGCTAATGGGCTTTCCAGTGACTGGTAGGATTGATTTCTAGCATTAAAGTCCATTGGCATCCCAGTGAAGCCTAATCCCCCCATGTATATGGATCATTAATTTAATCTGAAGAAGGACCATATCTGAGCAGTAGACCTGCTGCTTAGCGTGCAGAAGGTATCAGCCCAATCCTCGGCTTCTCTAGTTCAAAGGAGCTGGCTCTGATAGTAGGTGATATGAAAGACAGTGACTGGCCAAAGGTTACCTGAGATTCTGGGGAGCTGTTGCCTGTCTGGGATGCTAGTGCTGGCTTTGATGGACCAATGGCCTGATTCAGCATAAGGTGGTTTATGTATAATAACTGAGTAGAGAAGGACATTTATAGCAAGTGATGTTTTCTGAACTTCCAACTAGTTCTGTTTACAAGTTTTATTGAATGCACGTACAGCGAATGCTTCATCAATTGTTGTTATGCATGTTGAACAATTCTGATATTACATTTGATCTTAGCCAAAAAGCCGAGAAGCGATATTATACACAATGCATGTACAGCTGATACAAGCTCCACATTTAAGCAGAACTAGACCCTTGTTTCTGTTGCAAAATGAATGTATATTGACTCTTTCTTACGAACAGACACATGCACATGCATCCAGGACGTGTGTGTGTTCACTGTAATTTGTGAGCAGGGCCATGGTGATATAACAAACTATACCTGCTCAGAAATTCTCTTTCTCCTCTCCTGCTCCTCCATCCCACATAGCAAACTTTTTTTGTGGGGGAGCTGTTTTTGTTAGAAGTTGGTTTTGGGCCTCTGACTTGTGGATTCAGAGTATATGGTATTAGCCTTGGAGGACTTTCCCAGATTGCACCCTGCCTCCTTTCCAGCCTTGGCCCAGAGGTCCCTCTTGGGAAAGGGATAACTACATCTGTGGATTTGTTTATTTATTTAAATAATTTTTATGCTGCCCCTCCACCCATTCCCCAAGGCAGTGAACATTAAAACAATTGAACAATTAATAACATTTAAAATTATAAAATATTTCAGTAAAAAGTACATAGAGCACCCGAACCGGGGGGGGGGGCAATAACCATTATTGGGGGTATGTCATGTGAAACAAAAGATGTCTAAGTAGCAGGAAGAGAACAGATATTCTCTTCCTTTCTATGCAATTGTGTGAGTAGAATGGGATTGTAGGAGGAGTTCATAATTGTGACTACAAAGTGCCAGGAGTTAATAGCTTTTGTTTATTAACCTGGATTAGAAGTTTAAGGATCTCCTTATATTTAATCCTGAGCAGTGTTGGACTTTTTAAATCCCATTGATTTCAGTGGGATTTAATCAGCCTCACTGTGTACAGGATTGCACCCATTGTAATGAAATCCATTAGTAATCATCGCAATGAGGTCATTAGTTAATGTAATGCTCAGACCAAAGGTACAGTGCATTACAAATATAGATATAGACACAGATACAGATTTAAACTCTCATTAAAATGCTACTTAGGATACAATTAAATTTCCTGCAAGGAACTCCATTTGCAACAAAATTATACTGCTTGAACATTATTATTATTATTTATTTATGTCATTTATACTGAACCTTTCTTCCCAATGCGTCTTCAGAGCTGCTTGCATTGTTCTCCTTTCTTCCATTGTCTTCTCACAAGAACCTTGTGAGGTAGATTAGGCTGAGTGTGGGTATGTGGCCCATGATCATCCAGCAAACTTCCATAGCAGAGTGAGGATCTGAACTTGGGTCTTCCAGGCCCTAGTCCAGCACTCTCATCACCACACCAGAATGGCGTTAAGCATGGAAATCTGTATTCATTATTTTCTTTTGGGTACCTTTGTGTCAAGGGCAGACAGACTAACAACTTGCTTCTGGGTTTAGAAAGCTTTATTGATAGCAGATCAGCACACCTCAACATTCATAGTCAATTCTGGTCAATATACAGACAGCAAACATTTTTACCAGTTCTTTCCCGCCCAAAGTTGTCCAGTTCCCAGAGAGCAGAGGCCCCCCTACCACAGGTGCCATCCTGGGCTCCCTTCCAGACAATAGCCAGGCTGTTGCGGCCTTGGGTCTGAGACTGTTCCTCCCTTCCCGATAACACAGAGCAGGACAGCAATTGCTAGTCTAAATTATAGCTTGAAGCAGACAGCTCAGGGTTACAGAAACAGAGCTACACAGAGATCCTTAAAACAACACACGTTAAGCCAAGATGGTGTCATCGGTCACAAATCATGGCAGAGATCAGACGCCTGTTCCTGACACTTTGTTTCTTTAGAAAAACTTTATATGCACATCTATACATATTTTCATCTAGTTGAAGCACGTGTGATTGTTTTAAAATAGTAAACCCAAGTTTGGGTTAGCCTGTCAGATCTTTGAAAGTGCTTGTGCAGAAGAATGGAAGGAGAATTCCTCGAGTGTGTGCTTTCTCCCCTTGGTTTATAGTTATGTGGATTTTGTTTCTAATGCCCACTAGAATCCTTGAAGGAATGTCCCAGATGATGGCACTGTTCAGTAGCACATTGCCATTGCACAGTAACTGGAGAGAGAAGGAGGGAGATCTTGTTGTCTCCAAAAGAACGGATGAGTGGGCAAAAGATATTCATGATCTTCCTGATATATTCAGAAGTTTGTTCAACTGTTGGTTTAAAAAGACAGCTGAACATGCTGCTTTCACCCCATCCTAAATCTGGTTGTGCTGGCAGTGGTTTCTTATAGACCCATTATGCACGGGGGTTTCAACGCACATTCGGGGTGGAATGGCGGCGACTAAAATCACCGATAACGCACGGTGCCGGCTGCAACCGGCCTCAGCTTCGGTGCATGCCGCCAAAAAAGCCACGTTCGTGAAACGCAGAAGAAAGCGCAGCTTCCGGGTGACCGGGGCACAACCAGAAGCGGCGCCCGGATCGCCGCGTGCATAATTGGTTACTCTGGGTTTTGCCGCTGTCACGCTCCACCCTGTGCATAACCGGTGTGCGTCGCGTCTTCCCCCTCCGCGTTTTCCATGTGACCCGAAATCGCCGTTTCGGCGGCCGTGCACTGTGGCATCATGGAAGCATCGTAAACAGTGATGTTGCATTGGCCTTGAAAAAGAGTCACGCTGCTATTGCAGGCAGGGAATGTTAGGGCTGACATTTTAATAGTGGGAAGCAGTCTGATTAAGACTTTTTTGTTTTTAAATAGTTTGAGTCCTTCTTGTTTTGCTTTATTTCCTTTTGTGTTTCTTTCTTTCTGTATCTTTGTTAAGATCGCTGCTTTTCTTAGCATGGATTTTAATTTGTATGGTTTAGAAAAATCTGGCTTGCTGAATATCTCCATTGCAATGAATGGAGGTCTGTACCATGTAAGCACCCTGAGGGTATATGTAGAAGAAGAAGAATTGGTTCTTATATGCTGCTGTTCTCTTCCCGAAAGAGTCTCAAAGTGGCTTACAGTTGCCTTCCCTTACCTCTCCCCACAACATACACCCTGTGGGGTGGGTGAGGCTGAGAGAGTCCTGATGTTGCTGCTTGGTCAGAACAGCTTTATCAGTGCTGTGGTGAGCCCAAGGTCACCCCACTGTCTGCATGTGGGGGAGCGCAGAATCAAACCCGGCATGCCAGATAAGAAGTCCGCACTCCTAACCACTACATCAAACTGGCTCTTACACCAAACTGGGTTGGCGTTTCATTTGGATGTCATTAATTATATCCCACCTTCCCTTTTGGCTCAGGGTGGTTTACATTATAACCTTCATAACAACACAGTAGAGTGAAACATACAAATATAAAAAATATAAAAAACTTATTTAACAGTTAAAAACTTGTATCAACAGTGTAATAACAGTACCCAGTAAATAACAGTTTGGTTTGCCTGCTCTGTTTTGTGCAGTTTATGGGGCTTTTGGCTGATGGTTGGAGTCTTACTTAACTGTCTTGACCAAATGCCTGGTGGACGAGATCCTTTTTACAGGCTCCGAGGAATTGTTTTAGTTCCGACACGGTCCTAATATCCTCTGGGAGCTTGTTCCACCAGGTGGGGACAAGACTGAGAATGCCCTAGCTCTAGTCATTGATAGACAAGCTTTCCTGGGGCCAGGGATTGCCAGTTTGTTGGTGGTTGAGGAGTGTAAAGCTGTTTGGGGGGCATAGGTGGAGAGGCATTTCTGTGTGCACAACACTTCTCTGTGGGATCTTGTATTGGTGACGGTCAGGCCATCCCCTGTCCACTCACTGTAACATGGACCCTCCATGCACTTTTTTTGCCTCATAGATGTGTCAAGTCAATATTTGCACTCTGAGACATGAGGCTCCCCACTTCCTTCCTTTGGTGACTTATAGCCATTGAGCATCCATCATGCCTCCAGGTCTATTCTGCTTCTTGGTCATATAACAGCACGCCAGAATGTTGGCAAGTGGTTTTATATAGGATTCCATGTTTCACTAACAATAATATGCTGAATGCTGCTATTTTATGGACTCTGGGTACAATACAGAAAAAGACTAAAAACAAATACTTTCAGGAAATACAGAAGTATTTCATTTTGCTGTCCAATACTTTCAAAGCCATGCTTGTGTTATCTTGCATGCATTTGCTCCTGGATAAATTCAGGGGCAATCTATGGCCATTGCTCAGAGCTACTTGATGATTACTCAGGGAACCCGAAAAACAAGCAAGCCAACCGACCAGAGGAACTCCGACAGTCAGTGTGTCGTGAATCTTGCTTCCATTTCTGTACATCTCACATGTACTCTAAAAACAGGAGCAGGTGTCAGAGAAGACGTGTTCTTGATTTGGAAGGAATTGGAGGAAGCCAGGAACACACAGCTACAAGTTCAGAAAATTTTGGCAGAGTTTGCGGAGTCTGAGTCACCTAAAGGTATGCTTTAAAAAAAACACAATTTCTGATAGCGTTGTAAAAAAGTTAATAACAACGAACATAGACAAACTGCGACAGTCGCATTTAATGAATAGTTAATGTAGCCAGTTCTGAATTCATATCACATTTGGGGATTTCCCAATTATTCATCTTCTCCTATTGTTGGTAGGCATGCCATTTGTCAAGTACAAACTGTAAGAACCAAATTAGATGCAACAGTGCCTACACTGCGTCCAGCCTGTGGACGCTGATGCCACAGCGTCCAACCTGTGGACGCTGATGCCATTTTAAAGTGATATAAAAATTCTTTGAGTACCGTACCCAGTGCAGTGTGACAGGATAAAGTAGTCTCCTCCCCACCCTGTCCCATTCCAAGTGCAGAAGTGCCTGCAGATGGGAGCATTTTGACACTTGAAAAGATGTGAAGTGGGCGGGAGGGGGAGAATGCCTCAGCCTGCCGAGTTACAGGCCCCACCAGAATTGGACCCTCATGGAACTTCAAAATCCTTTTAAAATGATGTCATCTCCCAGTGGTTGGCCTGAAGAATGAGGCTGTGCTATGTACTATTGTTCATATCTCCCCAAGCCCTTGGCCTGTAGTCTGCTGCACTAAGAAGCAGGCAGGAGAGCAGCACTGGAGAGGACTCCAGGAGCCAAGCTTTATTGGCCATGTGGCACAAGCCTGCTTCAACTTCTGCAGCCTACCCCCTTGTTCCAGGGGTTAATCATCCAATGTTCACCATCTTAATTAATCATCTTCATCTACTGTTGTCCATATTGTTAGAATTGTATATGGGTACCAGTCCTGCAGTCCTGGGGGGCAGTCATTCACTCACTCACTCACTCACTCACTCACTCACCCACCCACCTAGCTCACTCTCAGAATTGTTGTGAGGATGAGATGAAAGAGAGAGTGAAGTAACCTGCTTTGAATCTTCGTTGGGGTGAAAGACTTGATGCAAGTCAATAATAACTGGGTTGCTAGAATGGTGTGTTTATTTTAAACTTTAAATCATCAAATGCTCATTCAGTCATGTTTTTACCCCAGTGACCAAAACTGACTATTCAGCAAATGATGTCCAGGATACGGCCAGTTCCAAGAAGTGGCTTCAGCAGAATGGTTTGAAGGCCCAGAACCTGATGATAACTAAAGCATTTGGTAGTTACACCTTTCGTCATGCAGATGGGATTGTTGACATAAAAACCAAACCAGAGAATGAATATTTGCAGACTGATGCCGTAAGTGGCTTAGTTTTTGTGCGGGGGAAGGGCAGGGAAGCTGTCTGACTTTTCTGTTGACTATATGTTGTAATACGGGTGCTGGTGGTTATATAGTAGGAGTTTTTGTTTGTTTGTTATTTCGACAGACACCATTTTGATATTATTGCAGAAGTTCTTGGTTTGCCTCAGCCAGTTTTGACTTGTTCAGCAAGACATTTTTCTGTGTATGTGCATCAGAGTATCAGGCAATGCTGACCTACCATCTTAAAATCGTTTGAAAGTAGACAGGGACTTGGCTTAACCAAATATACTTTGGTACCAATATATCCTGCGTTTTATTCAACATATAAGTTTTCATGTGCAAGCACGCTTCTTCAGATACTGCATGGATACTTCAGTTAAACTGTTGGTCTTAAATACTTGTGGAATGTGGGAAGTTTTCTGGGGTTATTTCTGCATTGGTGGTTGCATATAGAGACCATTATAAACTGGTGGAACTGTGCCTCAGGAAGGACATATAATGTGTAAATTTGACAATAAAAAATACTAAGGAGCTCCATTCTGTATGACAGTAATGGACAGGACATGCTAACTAATAAAGAAATTTCTTAGTACTTGATATTAATTAATTCCTTATTAATTAATTGAGATTTAAGTGTTAAGAGTTTATGGGAGATAGCCAGAACTTCATGCAGGGTATTTTGTTTATTGTCTGGGAATTTACCACTTGGAAATTAATTTGATTACCTTCCATTCTGTGTTCTAATAATGAAGATACTTTTTGAAAAAGAACAGTATGCAAGATGGCTGTCTGCCTGGCCATCCTTTTGATGGATTTAGGATTAAGGTTGCCAAACTTCAAGTGGTGACTGGACCTCTCCTGGGATAGCAACTGGTCTCCAGGCAACACAGATCAGTTCACCTGTAGGAAATGGCCACTTTGGTGGAAGGTATTATAGCCTATTGAAGTCCCTCCTATTTCAAAAACTCTGCCCTCCTCAGCCTCTACTCCAGGTATATTCCAACCTGGAGATGGCAACCCTAATTTAGGATGGATTTTCTGTGGAGGTGCATTTAGCATATGTCAATTAATACTCACGTATGCTTTGTTAGACACTGTGTTTGCATATGTTTTTAGTACATGTGAACTTGTCTGTCCCGGTAATATTCTGAGTTTACAAAACTGTTCTAAGGATTTCCTTTATTGGCTGATGCATCCTGTCCCTTACAGTCATACAATGTGGTTCTTTTCTGGTATTTTTTCTTTCAGTTTGTACACATTATAATCCCTTTTGGTTTTGTTTATGTGTAAAATCAGCACCACAAGTTTTTGCTCCTGTAGGAGACTAACAAGAAAACAGTCCATGCAAAATACTGTGACAAGTTTGTACATATGCACTTGGATGATGGGACTGTAGCCCATGTACATCTTGATGCTGGAAAGTATTTGCAGTATGAAGATAGAATGAAGAATGCTCTCAATCAAATGGAAAGCAGGTTAGCTTACTTTCTGCTGAAGTCTTTCCTAAACTAATTTCTTCGTATCTGTTTATTTAAAATATATTGCTGTTCTTCTCTTGTTTTGTGTGGACCACAGGGACAATATATATTTATTATGCCATATACACCACAAGGTTGTATACAAACATCAGCTAGATAAAAATATGAAGGAATAAAAAGAGAGTCAGTAGTTCTAGATATAATAAAAGGCACCACTAATGCCTGTCTAAGCAAAATGATCTAGCAGCCTTTCAAATGTGCCACTAACTCCTCTATGCCTTTATAGGGTTATAAATTGCATTGTAAAAATACAATAACTAATTTGTGTTGCGGTGTCGGTTGTTCAAGTATTATTTATTTTTTTAAATCTGACCTGCAGGAGGTCTCTTGCCAAAAGGGAAAATGCATGAAAAAAGTTATCAAGATTCTGTGAAATTTCAGAGGAATTAACAAGAGGAGATAATTCCCTACAAAACCACACATGCAGAATTGTACCCATCTACTATGATTACCATTGAATACACTTACATTTTTGCTTGTATTAAATACATCTCAATAAAAAAAAATGACTTAACTGGGTATATTTGACCCAAATCATGGATTAGGGAGAGGCTTTTAAAAGGAAAACTTCATTTCACACAATTTTTTATGCCTTTCATTTCACATGAAACGTTTTTCTACAGACTTCATGCGCTGCAAAAAGGGAGCAGGGCACTCTTTGGGGATGTCGTTGAAGATCACATTTATATTCTCATTGATACGTCTCACTCGATGAAAAATAAGCTGCCAGTTGTGAAGGAGAAAATAGTTCAGCTTATCCAGGTGAGTGACGATTACTATTTTAGTCTCTGCAGTTGTGAAACAAAGTGAATGCTTATATTTTACTGATAAAACATTGATGGTTTCTCCAGATTTGGAGCTGGTTTATGACAGTTGAAGAGATGTACCCTCTATTTACAACAGTTTGTGAAGCAGAATTAGAAATAATTTTTTAATATAACTTCAAATATTTGATTTTCAAATATAGCCAAGTTTTGATGTGTGCTTATATGAAGAATTCAGCAGACTGTTTCTTGCAGGATCAACTACAAAACAAAACTCAATTTAACCTTGTTAAATTTGATGCTGAAGCAATAGCTTGGAAAGAGAAACTTGCTGATGTTAATGAGTGTAATTTGGAGGATGCTTTGTTATGGGTAAAAGAGCTGCAGGTAAATACAGCAATAACTTCAAGAAAATGCAGATAAGCTAATTTATTTAAGCACCCTGTATTTATACGTATTGATTGGCTGCCTGTATTTGTACATATTTATTGCAAAAGGGGTTGTACCTATTCTTACCCTTCTATGTGATAGTTCTTGAAGTATTTCAAAAGTGCTATTAGGTGTTCCTCTTTTCTAAATCTGCTCACTTTGTTTAGTCTTTTCTCCTAGGATTTTGTATGTGAAAATACCCTGATTAGAAATGCAGACATTACTTAGGAAGAGTTCCTGAAGCAAGAGTTTACATTTCACATTTTCTCTTTCTGTGGCTGATCAGTTTCAGGTGTCACCTGTCTACATAGGAACAGGAAACGGAGGTTCCCCAACATTTACTGTTTCCCTGCAACAAGCTCACACCCAATGTAGCCTCTGCATCCTTCCCACCCACCTGGGATGCCCATGTTTTCACAAGGAAGATGCAAAACCTATATTGTGTACATGAGTTAGTTGCAGAGGAGCAGAAAATGTTGGGAAACATGCACAACCTAGCTGTGTGGCATAGTGGTCTCTGAAGTGGCTTTCATTGTAATCAAATGCCCAAGATTGTTCAATCCACACAGGTGATGTATTTCAGAATCTACTTTGCCCTATTTCTATCCACAGAAACACTTCTGAGTAACATCGTTCTGTTTATACTTACAAGGCTTATCTGTATCAAGGTTACATATTTTTAAAGTAACAGTTGAATGTCAAAATGCAGGTTATCAGATGTGTACTGGAAAAATTGACCAGGATTTAATGTACATCATATCAAGGCAGAGTTTTATAATTAGTAGAATCAGTCTCACTAGCACACTTGATAAACCAATGATGGAAGATATTCCACACATGTAACACCATTAATGTTTTCATTCCTCTGTATTTTCCCTTTGACTGATTAGGTTGGAAGTTCTACAAATACACTGAAAGCACTTCAGATTGCCTTTGATGACAGTAAAACTAAAGCCATTTATCTTCTTACCGATGGGAGACCTGATCAGGTATCTATGAAAGAAACACACTGTGTCAAGACAGTATGATGATGTAACACTGGCTGTGTGACAAGTCTCTGGAGGGGAGGGATGACTAAAGTGAGGCTAAGCCAGCAGTCACAAGAAGACACCAGCCTCTCTACATCTTTTGTCCCAGCAACAAGGTTGTAATAATGGAGACTTCAGAAGAAGCATGACCTTTCAAGCCTCAGAGTAGTAGGTCCCCCCAAATTGTGTGTGTTTGTGTGTCTGTCTGTGTGTGGGAGAAATGGAACAGGATTCTTGGATGAACTGTAAGCAGCAGTGTAAACACTGTGGGGGAAAGTAGCAATGTTTGAGGGGAAGATGGTGATGGAAAATGCCATCAAGTCATAGCTGATATGGTGAACCATGTAGGGTTTTCAAGGCAAATCAAGATATTTAGAGGTGATTTACCATTGCTTGCCTCTGCTTACTGACTCTGGTATTTGTCGGTGGTCTCCCATCCAGATACTAATCATGGATAGTGCTGCTTAGCTTCTGAGTTCTGATGGGGGTACTCTGGGCCATTCAGTCAGGGTAAGAGGAGGATACTAAGGGACAAAACTGATCAATGATGAAAGTTTTAGAGCGCATCAGTGAAAGGAAGAGCAGGTGACTTTGTGGATTGGTAAGACAAGACAAGGCTTGAAGGTGGGTGTCTGTTGGGGGAGTGAAGTAGGTAGGTAGTCTGATAGTAGAAGTCATAAATACAACAGAATTTAAGATGGGAAGAGATGATGGTATTGTGGCAGGAGCTTCCAGGCCAGAATTAGACAATAAATCAAACTCAGAGGTTTTGCTGAAGACAGTAGCTGCATGTATTGGCTCCACCTCCTTAACATGTAAGAGAACCTACTGTCTGTTGTGATGTCATGACATTCAGTATTTTCCTGTTATCCATAAGAGGCTGCCTATGATACACAGCCAGGGAAGTAAAGCATAGAATGCCTTTATTTCCCAATACAGATGAGGAGAAAGGAAATTAAACATGCAGCTTCTACTTCAGTCATATGAAGAGATCTGCATTTCCATCTTAAGTTTAGAAAATTTGCCATAGAAGCTTCAGAGTTCGTTGTCTTTCCCAAATGTTCAGAATAGATGGGAGTGAGGGTTGAGTAAGGTTCAGCCCTCCAGGATATATTCAAAATATCTTTTGAAGAGCTGCCCTTCGTTTGGAAGAATATTACATTTATTGTGCAGATAGTGGGAAATGAATATGGGGAATGAAAATGTTCCTGGTTTTAATGTGTAATACAATAAATTGCAGGAATGTGCAAGTTGCAGGAATTTGCCAGATAGTCTTAATGGTATAAACAGGTGGTGGAACATTAATTGTTGACTTATACCTGTCATTGTTGGGTTTTTTGTTCCATATGTCATTGAAGGATTGTAAATGTTGATGTTGGTGCACAAAGCTTACAACAGTATGTGGTCAGCAATGATCTCACTATCATATTATTACCAAACTTGCACTGCTAATATTATCTTGGAAGATTGCAGTTTATAACAGAGGTCTCCAACTATTTTGAGCCTGTGGACACCTTTGGAATTCTAACACAGGATGGGGGAATAACTATAGAATGGCTAAAAAATATTAGGGAGGTCATGCATAACTCTAATACTAACACTTTTACATTTTAAGCGGAAGCTGTGTTTAACAGGATGGCTTTTAAAATGAACCAAGTGTTTTAAAATACTTTCTTGCATATGCAAAAAAAACGTACATATTGAGCTAGAAGAAGAGTTCGTTTTTATACCCTGCTTTCACTATTCAAAGGAGTATCAAAGTAGCTTACAATGACCTTGTCTTCCTCTCCCCCCAACAGATACCCTGTAAGGTAGGTGAAGCTGACAGAGCTCTGTGAGATCAGCACTATCAGAGCAGCGGCTTGCCCAACTGGCTGTATGTGTAGGAGTGGGGAATCAAACCTGGCTTGCCAGATTAAAAGCTGCTGCTCTTAACCACTACAGCAAGCTGGCTAGTATCTTCCAGTACCTATCTTCATTTTTCAGGCATCTGACCTGGCTATCCCATTTACATGAGCTGGGTAAGAGTCACAACTGTACCAACTCACTTGATAAAATCCTTGGCACGCACCAGAAAAGGTGGCAGGTGCCATTGCACTGATGGGCACCAGGTTGGTTACCCCTGGTTTATCATTTTCCTGAAAAATCAACTTATTAATATGCACATTTGTAAGTTCTTTGAGTTTAAAACAGTGGGTTTAATAAATAGAAGATGGAGATTTGAAGAATCTTTTATAGAGCAGTGTTTTCAGACTGGATCTTTAGTAAATTAACATAAAGGAGGTTGCCTTACTACAGTCTATCCATCCCAGAATTCTGATTGCCAGTGGCTCGCAATCTTAGCCCAAGCCTTCTACCCGAGATCCTTTAAAATTAGTTTTGCCATGGATTGTACTTAGAATCCATATTATAGATGTGAAAAAGGTGTTCTACTACAGAGTAGTATAGTTCATCTCTACATTTCAGTCAGGATCATCTTAGTTTTGTCTTGCTGTTGGTTTGCTCTACTTATTGTTATGTACTTAGTTGTATAGTAAATATTCCGGAAAGCATCCTGGAAATTGTGGGGTATTCTCCCCCACCAGTGAGCTACCACAGATAGTATCAGAAGTGAGCTCTGCATACTGCATGGTTGTTTCAGATTGTATCTGCTACATAGAACAGCTGGGATTGGTTTATTGAAGCATCTCAAGTACCTGGGCTGTTGGACTGGAGGTGCCTGACAGGAAAAACATTAAATACATCTGCACAAGGCTGTCAGTTCCTAAGATGCAGTTCTTCTCATTGAGAAGTTTGTCATATTTCTTTTGGGAGCACTGATAGTTATGGTGGAAATTGATAAAAGCTTTCATAGTTTTCCTCCCTCTTTATCCTTTGCTTAAAGAGGTGCAGTTTCAAAGAGAGGCTGGGTAACATCTGTCAAACATGCTTCAGATTTACTGTATTAAGCAACTGGTTGAACAATGACCTATAAGGCCCCTTACAGACTACCTTTGAATTCAATTCTTTTCACTTTTTCTGCAGCCTCCCCAAATCATTTTAGCCCAGCTCAAGCTTCAGCGGAAAATCCCCATTCACACCATTTCCTTCAACTGTGATGATACTGGAGCCAATAAATTTTTACATCAGTTGGCCAGTGAAACAGGTGGACGGTTTCATTACTATCATATTTGTTTGATGGACCCTGATGCTCCTAAACCTTTTGAGGCAAGTTTTGGAAACCAGAAAAGAAAAGAAAACTCATAAAAACTTTATATTGAGGTCATGTGAAAGTTTCTTATGAAACTGTCAAATGTACCAACTACTGATGGGAGGGGTATGCTGTACTGAGATAACTAGTTTATGGTTTCATTACATTCATGTATTGCTTTTTATTTATGTATTTGTGTAGAGCCCATTAATGATAGCAAAAATAGATTTTAATGAAATATTCCAAGATGCTATGATCTCTGTAGTAGAAGTAGGACCATAAAATGAAGAGTAATGTAGCAATGATTCTTCGGAATACAATAATTTGTAGGAAAATTTAACTCCATCAAAGATGTACTGTCAAATCCGCAGGTTTTGGAAAGATAACACAATATAACTTTTCAACCATAAGTCTACTCTGGGATACTTGTAAAGCTTTAACTTGTTTAAAATTAGTCTTAAAATATAGGGAGAGCTGAAATGTACAAAACAGAAAGGGCTAGAAGTGAAATTTAATGAATGCTAGAAAAGAAATGCGAGAAGAAATAGAGAGTAAATATAGAAGCAAGGATGCATGGACAGTGTTCCAAGATATTAATTTCACGTGGTCATAATATAACATTTTTTTCCATTTGGAATTATTGGGTCAATTTATTATTATGTTCAGCAGTGGTTTAGTTCAGTAATAAAATATATTTTAATAAAAGACAATAACCCATGTCTCTTTCAGTCTGAGGATATATATCTTCTTAAGAAAGAGATCGAACAAGGGGAAAAAGAACTGAAGAAAATAAAAGCATTCTATACGGACGACATATTGATGGATTGGATTAATGGCGCAAAAGATTGGGAACATAAGTATGTGCTTTTATTGCCTTTACCTCTTATATCCCCCTTTGGCCTCCTTCTTACATGTTTTGTCTTTGCGTATTAGAAGGTAAAAGTTACAATAAGAGGTATTTTCCCAGGTAGGAATGTTTTTCAAAACATAAAAACTTTCTCTTGATGTAAAACAATTATAACCTATGCCTACTTCTCTGACATTTATTTGGAGGTTCTTTTGATAAAGGTTAGTAGAGATTAGACAAATATAATGTGTGTTTGAAAAATGTTAAGAAGTTTTTCATTTTTTTCCTACTCTTCTTAAAAGTTGAATAATTTACCCATCTGGCCTCAAAGTTTTCTTAGTTTTGCTTATAATGATTCTCTGCCTATGACCTGATTCATCCCCTGGGACTACAAGCTGCCATTTTCCATGCTTGAAATATGGCTTGAATAATAATGTGCAGAGGCCTGTTTATGGTGCATTACTCAGAGGACTAATTTGCTGTAAGGAGAGAACCACATGTGCAAAGTGGCCATTACAAATGGGACCATCACGTGTATTGCTGCTTTGTTGTCTTCTCCACGTGCAGTATCCCATTCACAAAACACCCAGCTTGCACTTGGAGAAACAAGTGACTGTAAGCAGCTCCCAGTATTTGACTCCTTATACTCCATATTCATGGTTGTTGACTTACCTGAGTTCTTCTAAGTAGATACATTTCTGTACTGTGTAGTTTTTCCAGGAATCTTTTTGATCATCGAGCATCAAGTTCACACAATCAGCTTTTCCACCACTCCCATGCCACAAACAAAATGTATTAAAAGTGCATTATTTCATAAATCACCCTTCTTGGCACAGCTAGTGATATGTCTGCTTCTTAAACAGACGTCGCAGGCAGGCCTTTACTGCATCCACAGTAAGCACACCAGTTGAAAGACTGACTCCCCCACCTCCAGGGAGGCCATTTTGTGCCTCTGAAGAGCCAGCATCAGCTTCTCCACAGCCTGGTGCAGACGGACGTCAGGCCCGCTCTGAGAGTCCAGACAGAAAGAAGAAAGCATTATATGCAGGTAAAACCGACTGTGCAGATTGCTCAGTAAAGCTTGTCACATCTCTGCTATATATTAAGTGCAGTCAACCAAGCACTGCTGTCATGCAATCCCACGCTGCCTTCATTTCAACACAGCTATGGCAGGCACAATGTTATATGGAATCCATCTTCTGTCAGCAAAATTAAAATATTCCAAGTCAAGGTAAGCTTGAGGTATTCTGATTAGGTGGACATTTGCATATGTACTGTTCATCAGCTTTCAATCACATTGACCGTTTCTTATGGTGGCTATGCTGCACAGTTGGCTTTACCTCTCCCTGGGAGAAGGAGACTTGTTTAGGCAGGTTCTCTGTACCTCCTAACTGGTGGGTGGGTGGTGGTGATGGTGATGAATCATAGAATCATAGAGTTGGAAGGGGCCATACAGGCCATCTAGTCCAACCCCCTGCTCAACACAGGATCAGCCCAAAGCATCCTAAAGCATCCAAGAAAAGTGTGTATCCAACCTTTGCTTGAAGACTGCCAGTGAGGGGGAACTCACCACCTCCTTTGGCAGCCTATTCCACTGCTGAACTACTCTGACTGTGAAAAACTTTTTCCTGATATCTAGCCTATATCGTTGTACTTGTAGTTTAAACCCATTACTGCGTGTCTTTTCCTCTGCAGCCAATGGGAACAGCCAATGATGGTGTGTGTGTGTTAGGTTGTTCCCCTCACTTGTAGGCAGAAAGTAATAAAATGGGCTGCTTTGTACTTTTTTGAATGCCATTTCTCCCTTAGCCACCTTTTGACTAGGAATGTATTAGGTGGCTGAAGAGAGAAGTATAGGACAGTTCATGTGTTACTTTCTGCCTGAAGTAAAAGTAAAAAGGAAGGAGATACACAGGAAAACTAAAACCTATGGTACATTAGGAGTTTTCATCAGAATATACTGCCTAAATGATTCTCACTTAAAATTGAAAATTAGATTCTTTTGAAAAAAGCAATATGTGATTCTAAAAATGGAAGTAGGTGAACTTAAAAAAACCAAACCTGTATTTTCCGGAAATCATGTGAAATCATTATTTTTGAACTTGTGGATAAATGTCACAGATGTTGTCAGGAGAATTAGTTATATCCCAACCAACTATATAACCAGTTAAGCCTGTTTAGACCTTACAATTTTCCCCTCCGTATTAGGATATATGCCAAGTACCAAAGAAGGCTCATGTTTGATTTTTCTCAAGGTTTGGCAGCTTTGTTTTGTACTTCAGTGGGCTATATCCTGGGGATGGTTTTGACATAAAAATGGTAATTCCTCTTTGGGGCTTCAAAAACTAAAATAGCTGGACACCTGTTTCGGAGTTAAGATCTTATACTGTATAGATGCTTTGTTGTGATTCGGTCACATTTCAACAATGGAACCCACATCAGGATATAACAATGAAGACATATCCCAAGATCTTTTGGATACTGAAGGATTAGATATAATTACATTGGAAGTGAGATTTGGCTCATGACTGTCACAGGGCCACGTCTAGACTGAAGAGGAAGTTTGGAAATACGATGTTTAATTTCGATTTTTAAAAAAATATTTAGGCTTTTCACTTTCCTCCACACCACAGTGTGCTTGGTGGTATTCCTACCAGAAAAATGATACAATTTTGTGTACATTTGTGACAAACAGCATTTAAAAGAGAATACATGGACACAGAAAGAGTTCAGTTTAAACTCCAAAAAGGAACATTGTCCATATATTTTAAAGATATGCTAGGATTGCTTGTAGTCTTTTTTTTTTAAACGTGTGTTTAATTTTTGTCAGTTTTTCTTAAGACATTTATTTTCTTTAAAAAAATGAAGGTGGTTCACTGTACATGTTATAATTGTTAGATCCCAGTCTGCATGATCATTTCAACAATTCCAAAGCATCACATAGGGAAACAGTTATTACATCTCCTGCCCTGTTCCTCCAGTGGTTTGTTTGCCTTCTCCCTGTCCTGCCTTCTGTGAGGCAAAAATAGAGTCCTGTTGATCCCAGGAAGGAGGAAAGGAAAGCTGAAGTGGTGGCAGGAGGTACAGAGGCGTCATCTTGTTTCCCCATTCTGGAGCTTTTAAAGAGAAAATCACTGTGTGGGTTTATGTGAATTGTTAGCCCTGGTCTTCATAATTTAGAGGAAAATCTCTAGACATGTTTATTGTAGATTAAAAGTATTATGTAGTATATCCAGCAGGTCTGAAGGAAGTTAATGAGGGACAATCAAGTACTTTTAAGCCTGGAAGGAACTGGCGTAGTCTCCTTTTCCCAATTTTCTAGGTAGGAAATGGTTCTGATGGTGGCGGTGTTCCACATCTGGCTTCTGAGCTGATGGCAAATTCCAAACCTGGGCATGATTCTGGGCCTGCCTTTAGTTTTTAAAAGTTATTCTACCAGATTTTCTGTGGAGTAGCTAAGGTACTTGCAGAAGGTCCACCTTGGCTTTTTTTGAAGTGTTGTGTGATTGGAAAAGGCAGAAAACAATTTATGGAGCCTGAGGACTTGTCTAGGCTAGCTCCTGCCTGAATAGCTATAAGCATAAACTCTAAGAGGTTTTCCTTTTTCTCTGTGAATATCTTTCCACAGAGCAAACCAGGAGCAGTATGCTCAGAACTCTGCGCTATGCAACAAAGCCTTTTGAACGTAGTCCAAATGGAAGGCCATCTCCTGAAAGAAAAGGTAGTGAAGGAATTTCTTCAAATGCAAGTGTTCTGCTTTTTATTTGTGCTGGTCAAACCCTTTGTTTCTTCAGCCAACGTGGTCCTCTTCTGGTCTACTTTGCCTTCTATCATGCTTCAGAATGGTTTATTGTATTGTATTCTGGACTTCATTCTGTACCCCCAAGGAAACAAAATATTGTCTATGCTGTAGTGAGGACTGTGGCCTTACTTTCGTGTCCTGGAGAAGTTGAATACAATTCATGTTTCATTACTTAAGAGTATGAGGCCATGTCTGTACTTGCCAATTGGCAGAGGTTCAAGGTGCTTCAGTGTGCAGGAGACCTACATACATGTAGTGTGTTCTTCATGCAAATGCATCAAAAGGCTTGATGGACACACCATTCTAAAAGGCAGGTGCAGGGCTGATGCTGGGAGTCAGCATCTTTGGGCAGTTACTAAGGGCATACTACCGCAGGAAGGCTTCTGCTGGAGAAAGGAGAGGCCACCAACCTGATTTCTGCTTGCCTTCCAGCAAGCAGGCACCAGCAAGTATTGGATCTTTCTGGAGGACCAGGAGCCCAGAGTCTCCATTCTCTCCTTGTTATCATGCTAGGGAGAGTGGGTAGGGTCCTGAGAGGCATGGATCCTCTTTCCTGCCTGTTGTTCAAGCATGTGTGGGCTGCTCTCTCTTTGCAGAGTGATAAGCAGGCACTGCGCAGGGTCCATAGCAGACCCTGTCACTCTCTTTCTTTACAGGTGGCAGTCCCTGGTTGCCACCTGGTTGCTCACACTCCTGAAGTAACAGCCAGCAGTGCTGATGCTTATCCTCTTGCTCCAAGTTGTAAACAGGGCTTCTCTGCTTTGCTGTCTATGCTAGGCATTGGTGACAGCCTTGTGTGCTGCACTGCATTGTCATTGGCCAGTTGCTTCCTTGCCAGTGTCCAAACAGTGGCTAAGGGCAAAACTAGCCCTCTCTCATTCCTCCCATTTCAGGTGAAAGCCCCTGACTTTTCCTTCACCCTCAGCTTGCTTGCCAGCCTGAAGAGAAGAGCAGCTCATTGAAGATTAGATGGTTCTTCCTCCCCATTCTCTATCCTGGGCCCTTGGATTTTGCCACCCTACTATTAGTCATTTGTTCCTGATTGGATGGAAGCCACAGCAGCACCTGCTGCTCTCCTGTCTTTTCCTTCCAAATAATAGCCCTCAGTCACTGCTCACAAACTGGGGGTGGTTGTGGTGGCGGCTGGCTGCTGGCAGTGGGAAGCCATGGTTGAGAGTGTTCACATTGTGTTCCAGGTGACACCCATAAGGCCACTAATAGGAAGGACTGGAGGCAAGTTGTGTGTAGTAGCTACTGTCTTATGTGAAAAAGGTCTCTCTCTGTGTGGGGGGGTCCCACCTGAAGGTGGTTTTGGTGAGTGAGGAGCTCCAGTTTCTGGATCACAGCCTGGGATAGTTCTGCAAGCTTCAGTTCCCTCAGAAACAGCCAGAACTAGAACTGGTGGTCTCTAGTTTTACCTGTTTTGGTGAACTGCTTGAGGATGCTCAGCAAAGGCCCAGCCTTCATCCACCCACCCCAGAAGCTTACTGGTCCCTTCCCAGCATTGGTGTAACTAAATCTGTCTCTGGCCTGAGGGTATAATTCTATTTAGAAGGACACTGTTAGTTTGGGCAATAGCCAGGTTGGATTTTGCCAGTTTGGCCCTTTCAGAGCCTTCTAAACGCATGCCCAACTTTCCCAACGCTTCCATCTACACGTCTGCCATTCACCCTCCTTAGACCTGACACAAGCCAGTTGGTTCTTTCTTGTCCCATTCCTGCTGGGACTCATCTCTCTAGTATTCTATGTTCGTGACTGCCCTGCATTACAAGCCCCAAACATGCAAACCTATGTAACGTTCTTATTTTCAAAATGTCTCTCATGCAGAGCTGAAGACTCAAAAGACTGAGAAAAGGAAGGATAGCGAGTAAGTATATATATATATATATATATTTATAGTAAAAGAAACCAGTTTTTGAATGTCTTATTTGTCTCTCATTACACCATACTCTCTTTTTATAAAGCCCTCTAGATAACTCTTCCGTTCAGTGGCTAAAGACTCATGGTTTGGTTGCTAGGCGACTCACCATAATGGATGCCTTAGCTCCAACAGCTGTTCCTCGCACAGCAAAATACATTCCAATTCTAGACAAGCACGTTGTTTCCAAAGTATTCGATGACGTAAGTATACATTTTTTTAAAGCTGTTTCTTGGAAAATTTCAAACGAGCAACTATTTTGAATGTGAGTAGCAAATGACTGGCTTCTTGTTCCTGGCAGAGAACATATTACGTTCTGTCCGGGTTTAGCCAATAGGGTTTAGCTTTTGGTGTGTAGGGGAGTTAGTAACTTAAGTTTGGGAAGTTCCTAGAATTTGGAGGTCGTACCTGGGGAGGACAGAGCTTTGGGGCCTGAGGGGAGCTCTGTGGAGATGTGTTGCCACTGAGTCAACCCTCAAAAGTTGCCATTTCCGCTAGAGCAGGGGTAGTCAAGCTGTGGCCATCCAGATGTCCATGGACTACAATTCCCATGAGCCCCCGCCAGACTTTGCTGGACATCTGAGGGCCACAGTTTGAGTCCCCCTGCTTTAGGGACTCTGGAGATCAGTTGGAATTCTGGGAGAAGGCGACATCTGAAGGCTGGCCATTCTCATATATGTCCAAAACGTCCACCAAATCTCTTTAACAGTGGCAATATTTTCTTAGTACTGTTTCTGTGCTGTTGTTTGTGTGACATTTCCCTTCATCGCATGGGTGATCCCAGTCAGCTGAGGGTTTATTAATGGTTAATTAAGCCCAATAGGCAAACATCTTATGGGGACTGCTGAACTTTTGTTAAAGGGTGAGATACTTTTTGATGCTGTTGAACATATTTGTTAAATATGGTGAGTAGCTTTTGGCTCTGCCTGATGTGTGTAAGCATATGCGGTAGTCCTAGTGAAATGATTACTGTATGCGAAAGTTGAATAGAAGCTGCTCTTTACACAGAAAGGAGTGTTCAGCTGTTTCTTGTCATCTCCACCCTTGTTTGCCAGTAGGTGTCACTGTGCAGCCACTAAGTGCTTGCAAACTGCTTGAGGGTGATGGTCACTAGTATTACATGCTCTGTCATTGGATGGATTCCGCTGGATCATTGTTCTTGATTCTCATTAAGAAAGGCAGGCTGTAAAGAAATCTACTAATTAGGTCCTGTAGCCCCAAGAATCAATAATTCTGGGTTCAGAAGGGTCTGCAGTGGGAAAGAAAAGTGGGGAATATCTCCTGAAATCAATCTGGCTCGTGGCTGATTACAATAAAAAAATGAACCCCCATAAAACAAGAATGACAATAGTCCTCGATGGCGGGTAAAATAATCTATATCCCTCCCACTACTCTGACCACAGCCTATAATGCCAGGCCACACTGGTCCCCAATATCCACCGTCATCCTCAGGAGAGGTGCCCCTGCCCAGTTGCCTAATGTCATGCCTCTACAGGGCTCTAAGTGGGCCTATATCGGGAGGGACCCGAACAAGTTACAAAACTCTAATCTGGAATTGACTGTTGCATCGATCACTGTGGCCAAAAGTGTTCAGGGGACAGGTAGGGCACTAGTAGCCTAGCTTGGCGCAGATGGTAAAATGCTGTTTGGGTTACCTTCATGATCTGAGCCTCCATGGACAAGGAGGAATCAAAGATCACCCCCAAATTTCTGGCCGCAGGCACAGTCATAAGCTGCACCCCATCCAGGCAGGGGAGGCACTCTTCCTGATCCTGTCCTCTTCTCATCTCATATGCCTCCATAAGCGTGCAATAGGATATTCTTGCCGCTTCATCACGAGTTTTCCGCCACACTTGCTCTAGCCATCTCACTTCCCTCTTCCTCTCATGACGTTCCTGAGAATACCATGGAGCCTGCTTGAGGTGGAGGTGAAGAGCACACCAAGGAGTGATCTTGTCAATAGTAGCTGTTAGGTGGGATTACCAGTCCTCCACCAAGGTGACTGAGTCGCCAGAGGGCATAGGGTCCTGTAGAGCATTCAGGAATCCCTTGGATTCCATAAGTCTCCACAGGTGGACTAAAATACACCTGTCACCCAACCAGGGAGGGGTGGTACCCTCACCCTGGCCTTCAGTGCATGGTGGTCTGACCATGGAATAAGATGATGGTGATGATGATGTTGATGATAATGATGATGATTCGATTTATTTCCCGCCTCTCCCTATAGGCTCGAGGCGGGTAACAATAATCTCAACCCAATTCAAACCCATTAAAACTATGAGATAGTAATGTGATGGCAGAAAACCCTCATCCCTCCCCATACTAACATCGAAGATAATGGAAGAGTGCAATGTACACTTCCTAACTCCCGGGGGGGGGGTGATGTCCCTGGTTCGCTGGCCCCAGCCTCAACCATAAACCTGATGGAAGAGCTCCATTTTGCACGCCCAGCATAAAGCTGACAAATCCCGCAGGGCCCGCAGCTCACCCAGGAGCTCATTCCACCAGATGGGAGCCAGGAGCGAAAAGGCCCTAGCTCTGGTCCAGGCTAGGTGCGCTTCCTTAGGGCCGGGAATGATTAGTAGGTTCTCACCCGCAGAGCGTAAAGCCCTGCTGGGAGCATAGGGCGGCAGGCAGTCCCTCAGGTATGTGGGTCCCAACTCGCATATGGCCTTAAAAATTAGAACCAGAACCTTGAACAGATTACTGTTGACCAGATCTACCTCTACCCCCACGCCAAAGATCAAGTTGAGGGTATGACCAGTCTTATGGGTGGGGCCGGCAACCAATAGAAAGCCATGGTTGACACTAGGCTTGTGCACTTTGGCCGCTGAAGTGGCCATTAAAGCCCAAAGGGGCCAGTACTGTGGCACGGGGGGAGAGGCGGTGCATGCATCGGGGTTCTGGCCACTTCGGGCTTGAATGGCCACTTCAGTGGCCGAAGCGCACAAGCCTAGTTGACACCGGGTCTGAGCCAAATCCGAGGGATGGCAAATCTGCGTGGACATTGAAATTACCCAGGATATATTTTATAACTATGATGACTAAAGTGTGATGTGATGAGAGTTTATTTACCTTGGTATAGGTAAAGGAATCCCCTGTGCAAGCACCGGGTCATGTCTGACCCTTGGGGTGACGCCCTCCAGCGTTTTCTTGGCAGACTCAATACGGGGTGGTTTGCCAGTGCCTTCCCCAGTCATTACCGTTTACCTCCCAGCAAGCTGGGTACTCATTTTACCAACCTTGGAAGGATGGAAGGTTGAGTCAACCTTGATTTACCTTGGTAGTTTAGATTATTTATACCTTACTCGAGTGAGTGTTCAGACTTTTTGTGTGGGTTTGAGTATTGCAGGGTTTTGAATTTCTTTGTTCTTTATGCTGCAGGTCTTCCCCTTTGCCCATGTGAGCAATGATATGAAATGTGTGACGCTGATTAATCCTCAAGCAGTAGATCTTGATGCCTACAAGAAAAGGCTGCTGGAAGCAATAAAAACATATGAAAGGCGAGTTTGTTCATGTAGCAAGTCGAATTCATCTTGGATATCTAACCACTTGAACTACTTGTCCAGTAACCTCCATGTGACTTGACACTTCCCTCAACCCCACATGGCTGGTAGCTGTAGGAAGGGGACTGTTGGATGCATATTGTACATCGGGCATTCATCTTGCACTACTGTTGTAGATGAATCATGTATATAACAGTGGCATCTTCAAAGTGCTGCATGTTGGTGGACATTGCATCTGTACCTTCTAAAGTACTTGCTATCTTGAGTGTACCATTTCCCTCTCTTCCACAGCCTGCACTGTGGGCAGCTTTTAACTGACAGCTTTAAGGCTACATGTCTGCAAATTATGTCTTCCCAGTACAATTGCTCCAGGGCATATACATGGTGATCTTTGCATAGCACCTGTAAGATGGTGCTATCCTTTCTTGGCGTGCTGGTGCTTGTGAGAGATTTAAGCATGTGGCAAAGCTGCCTTCATTAAACTGTACTGGAATTCTGCTATGGGCTATTAAGCCTTCACCTGCTTTGCCATTTGGCGGAGGTTCCTCAAGAATTTGTTGTAACATGCAGTAGATTTTGAGGCTGTTGCTGCTGATAAAAGCTTTATTCAGAGAAATACTCAGCTTGCAAAACATCAGTGTTTTTCTTGCCAGATACAAAGCAATGCTTATGTTATCTTCAGATATATTTTGAAAGCAACTCCATAAAAAAGAGTCAACAAAACTCATACATGTTAGAAAGCCATGTCAATTAGCTACTTTATGTAGGTCAACAGTATTTTCTCAAGATCCTGAGGTAGTGGCTGACAATCTACCTCAAGCAGCGCTACATAATTTCCCTTGGATGCTGATTTGGAATTACCTTCATCTTGACCCCATTCTGAGCTAAGGCTGTGTTGGATTATTTTCTTCAATATCCCGCAGCCCTTTCCCATTTGCTCATACTTACATAAATGGTTGGTAGTGGGACCTCACAGCAAGAAGGAGATCACTGAAAGGTTTCCATTAGACTTTCAAGAATGAGACAGGGCACAGGGTCCATGGACAATGTCATTCTTATGGATTATGATGTCCAAGTAGGTTCAAGAACCTGTGAATCATTGCAGGTGGGGGACCACTCCAGTCCACAAATAGTGTCACATTTTGAAAGGATTGCTATTTTCCCATCAGGCCATTCCAAGCTAAAATATATATCCAAGCCAAGTTTCAATATGGAGTTGTTTGAAAATGACCCAGTACTAACTAAAAATTTTCCTCTCTAGCATCTGCTCTATCTCATCTTTTGTGCCACATTAACATATCTGGGAATTGAATTTGCAAAGGTTGTGGCACAGCTTTTTGAATTGTGATTGGTTACAAATGTATTTGACACTTGTTAAATTGCACAATTTGTCTTTGCATGCAAACAGCTTTAACAACAGCTAAAAACATCCATTTGCTTGACATTAACTTCTCTTTTGAAGATTAGTAATCTAAATATTATTAGCATGAAATCCAGATGAAGCTAGAGAAGATGATACTTAGCTTGCAGTGAACAAGAGACAACTGCTTCCTGGCCCCAAGTCCTGAAGCTGTGAAGAATTACTGAAATAATTGCAGGCATAGAAAAATGAGCAGAGGGCAAACAGGCAGCTAGAAATAAGTATCCCAGCAAGCAGATTTCACACCTGTGAATAAACGAAGAGGTTTTTCACATGAGTCAGCTGCATGATCCTGAGGAGGGGGCTTTGTTTCCCCCTGAATGACACAAATACCTCCAGCTTGCTGGGGCTGCTGTGTCCCTACAGTGCTAAGAGACACAGCTGCAGTTCAGTGAAGGATGGATTAGTCCAAGGTTGGTGCCAGAGTCCATCAGGCTCTTGCACCTGAGGACTCTGGGGCTTGATTGTGGTCATTTTACATGAACTGGTCACCTTCTACAGGTCTCAATTCTCAGTATCCTATACTGGAAGTCCCAGGGAATGATGGGTAACTCATTCTGCTTGCTGCTGCAACTGCTGAAATTGGTTTGGAGTTTATTAATTATATAAATTTAATAATAATAATATAAAAATAAAAATACTGATTTGCTGTCAGGATTATGATGCCTTTATTAGCATCCTGTTCATAGGTATCAATATTTTGGTTGCACATGTTTTGAATATTTTGATTTGTAAAGTTTTCAAAAAAATGTCACAAAGTTATAGTTATGGCCAATGGGTTTGAAAAAAAAACAAATATTTGTTCTTTCAGTAACCTATGGGATCAGATGGTTGTCAGATTTGTATGGTTACTCTAAAGGCTCAATCAAGTGAAAGTTGATCACAGCTAACAACCTATTTTAATTAGCTAAGTACTCCAGTTCCATAGATATCAAAGGTGCTTAATTGTAGATGACATTTTCTGGATTATGGTTTTCTAGTGTGAAGAATGCGTTTCTGTGGAGGGATAGGCAGTTGTTCATTGAAGGGTAAACAAATTAGGATTGGAAAGCAACATTCAAATGATGTGTAGTGTGTTAAAGGCAAACATGCTCTGATATTTTCCTTTGCTTTCATGAGATGTGCATTCCTCATTTGTAGGCTGTGAACCAAATTATACAGCATGCTGGGGGGTCCATGACTGGATCTTCCCAGAATTTTTAAAATGCTGGTTTGGATTTGGCCCACATCCAGAAAAGAAGTTTAAATTTTTCCCTGCCTGTAATTTTGCTGATCTAAATCTGTTCCTCCTGCTAGCTTTCACAGGGGGGAAATAAGATAACATGTCTGTCTTCGGTCTTTTGCAGAGGACAGTTTCAGGGCAATCACACAGGATGAAGTTTGAAACCCCACCCTGAGCAGCCAAATGGGCCTCTGCATGGCTTCTGTTAGCATTTTAATGGCACTGAGAGAATCTGCATCTCATCTGTTTTGATCCCATGTAACAGAAATATGAATGTCAAACTAGAATGGTAGAAGTCTGAGAGCCAACTCAGGTGGTGTCTAAGCAATAAACTCTTCAGATTGGCAGGTATCTAGGATCAGGCAGAACCCTACCTGCCTATTGCGTCACCAGATTCCCTCTAAGTAGGTATCTGTAGTAGCACCCCTTCTGACCACATCTGTAAAATACTGTGCTCCTTTTTATTTAATGATATATTTAGCTAGTCAGTTCTACGTGGTCTGATGTGAGAAAATGTTGTGTTTTTGTTAACAGGCACCTCGATCTAATTGTTTGGAGAGCATTATCTCAGGAGGAAAGAGACAAGTAAGGATGTTGATTGCTAGCTTGGCCTGGGGAAGAAAAATTGACATAGTTGGGAAAGGCCATGGGATGTATAAATATTTTTTCACATTTTTTTACTTGTAAAAATTAGGTAAATTAATAGGGATTTTAGTGCGGTTAAGTTCTCTACGTAAGGTTGGGGTTTCTTTATATATGGTTCAAGGTGGGCAGTCTGTAGGTTTATTGGAAGCGTTAGACCTGGGGTAGAAGAATTGTGATGTCTGGGCAAGGCTATGGGATGTATAAATTTTTTTTTTTTACAATTTTTTACTTGTAAATATTAGGAAAATTAATAGGGATTTTCAGGAATCAATTTTTAGAGTATTGATAGAATAGGAGCAAGAGGTGCCCAGCGTCTTCTGAAATGTATCCTACCAATATTCAGCACTGTTGGTTGTTTACTGTATGCATCTGGATCTTCAGTAACTCCAGATACATCTTCAGTAACCCCCAGAGCCATTTGTTTTGTGTGCTGTTGTGGATTGAAATGAAGCTTAGCCTGTAGTTGATCCTTGATGACTGTTTCACACATACAAATAATATGTCAGTGCTGCATCCTCTGAATGATGGAAATAGCAAGCATGCTGCTTCTTCTGTTCATTGAAAAATGTATCCAGCTTACATTTAAACTTCAAGGTGGCTAACTGGGGTATATCTATAGATTCAAATGGGTAGCCGTGTTGGTCTGAAGTAGCGCAATAAAATCAGAGTCCAGTAGCACCTTTAAGACTAACAAAGATTTATTCAGAGCATGAGCTTTCGAGTCGAAGGGTGCTTGCACTCGAAAGCTCACGCCCTGAATAAATCTTTGTTGGTCTTAAAGGTGCTACTGGACGCTGATTTTATTGGAGTATATCTAAAATACTTGTCTAGATTACTTAATATTTATATTCTGCTCTGAGAAATTTACATGGGGTCTCCTTCTCCAGTAGTCTGTGCATAGTCAGAGCTAGATGGGGGAATCTGATGCCCATCCTGCCACCAATGCGAAGGTGGGGTAGGAGGGTTGGGCAACAGCCAGTCAACACCAAGGATTGGCTGGATACCCACAAACTAGCACAAGGGACTGCTCTAGCCCAGGACCAATGAGAACATGGCTGGGACGACTGTTCTCTTCACAGAGCTAGCTCAGAGAGAAGGGCAGGAGAGTGAAGGACATCCTGATGTGGGGGTTGTTTACTGGAAAGCTGTTCTATCACACACACAAAACCTCTGGCTCTGTGGTAGAGTATCCACTTTGTGTCCAGAAGATCCCAGGTTTAAAAGATCTCCAGTTGAAAAGATCAAATAATAGATGATTGTAAAACCCTTTACCAGTGGAGTGGGGCAGGCTTAAAAGCCCCTTCCTCTTGTGCTGTGTTCATAAAACTGCCAGCATATCATCCAGTTAGGGCCAAAGTCACGAACCTCACCAGAAGACCTTGGTCTGCTTACTTTCTCTAGCTTAACCAGTGACAATAAGATGAAAGAATCATGTATGCATGTTGTTCTGAATTGTTGGGGAAGGGTGGGATAGCACTGTACTAGATAGAGCCAGAATACCTTGAGTCCAAATACAGAGGTTCCCATTGCCTATCACAGCTCATGGCAATTCGTACAACTATCACCAAGGGATTGTTCTTATATTTTCAGAATATGATAAGGTATTCTGTTGCCGTTTTTGATTGCAGATCATCTATAGTTTTAACAGCCATGAAATGGCCAAAATTCAGCTGCTGCACCTTACCCTATTACCACATTTCCATGCCAGGAAGTGTAGCACATGTCTAACCTCCCCCTACCACCCCTGCCATGCATGTTCATAGAAGCTATTTCTCCACTGATTGATCACAGTATCTACAGTGATGCAGAATTAGAACTTGCATGTTGTTTATTTTTAAGGTACGGACAGGACCATCCAGTCTCATACCTGGAAAACAAGGAATCTTTGCTGCAGGCTTTAGAAAAACTGAACTGGCCCATCACCTATGAAGATGTAAAGTTGCTGGAAGATGAGATTCTGACTGGGCTGACGTACATGGAGCAGGCCTCTGAACTCCAGAAAGCTTCCAAAGAGGAAGCTCAGAAAATCTGCCCGTTTCATTTCTGCCACAGTAAAGAGGTGAGTGTTGTAAGTAGCGGGATAACACTTTTTCTTTTCGTAGAGGTCCAGTATGTAGAATTTATTTAGAGTAATGATAGGCATTACATGTATGTGTCTTAAAATGTTGGCAGGGAAAGGAGCGCGCACATCGTTGAACAGCAATTGGGAATACATGGTTGCCATATTGCTGTTGAAAAAAAAACAACAGAAAAAGATGGGACAGTGAAGCTCCGAGAATATAGACAGCTGGTTTCACTTCCTCCTTTAACTTTTCTCAGTATTTAAATATGACTGAATTTATTCACACTGTGATTTGTACAACAAACTCTGGCTTACCTGCCAGTCATAAAGTCCCAGTTCATCTGCTTCTTGCTCCTCTCCCATCAATGAGGACATCTTTCCTATAGTGTGGTCTTTGTGGCCAGGAGGCCACTCAAAAAACTGAAGTTTGTGAATTCATGTTGCAAGAAACCGCAACAAATCCAGTCTGAGCAAGAAACCAAGTACAAAGTTGGGGTTGAAATCTCTTGGGCTCTATCTGTATTTAAAACAGCACAACTAATTGGGGTTTGATCATGTTGGATCATGGCATCTGGATACAGCTTAGCTGTGAAAGCATCCAGTCAGAACAGACAACACTAACTTGCCAATTAAATGAAGGATGCTAAGATCAAACTAAGTGCTAGTTTACTGATTTCTCTCCCCCCTATCTATATGGTGCATAATTCCTTTGTATTGTATGTAGGACAACGTGCAGCCCATACACTGAGTACCACGGTTTGTTCTCATTGATTGTAGATAAATTTGTTGAATACTGCAGGAGTGGTGGCTCCTTCATGTATATAAGAGGGTGAGCCATTGTGCTTTGGCATTTCTAAACATTGCAGATATGTGTTTCCTTAAGCCTGTGTAAATCTGGAGAGTAAGGAAAATGTAACACATCTAGCAGTCCTTGGTTCATCTTTAAATAGTGCTTATTTGATGGCAGTGGGCATCTCGCTATGTTTGATTGACTGATGTAATCTGTAATTGGAATGGGCAGTTGATAAATGAAAACTTTTGCCTAGCAGGATTATGCTAAACCAACCATTCAATCAGAGAAACAAAGAAATTATTGAAAGGACGGTTATTAAAATGCTAATGACGATTTTTAAAATAGAGGTGCTTGATGAGCATAACAGAGTGAGCTTATCTTTTGAGAAATGGATGGACAGATTTTCAACTGTCCATTTTCTCCAAATCATAAAAAAGAAACGCTCTTCTTTTTTTGACCAATTAAACAAAGAGTGTATAAGTTAGGGATGCAAGTCCTCTGTGTCTTTGAACTTTAAAAAGTTTTAAGTTCCGAGAGTGAGGACTTCAGTCTTGTCATAGGCATATCTATCCCAAAGACCCCTTTGGTTCAGTGATGAGACATTGCTAAATAAGTGAGTGTACAACTGCAGTGTTAATCTACTCAAACACTAATGATCCAACACTCATACATGTAAAGAGGACATGGGAACTTAATTTTTAGGATTTATTGATGAACAAAACTTGCTTTTTGACAAACTGGTATAGGGTTTATAAAACTGACTAATGGAAGGATCTAGGGTGATGTTGAGAATTACATTTTATAACAATGAAATTGAACTCTTCAAAAGCATATTAACATAAATAACATGAAATTTTAAACAATAAATATATTCTGTGAAACACTGTAGAAATCTACTACCACACTGCTACTGCGCTAATATTGATGAACTGTTTAAGACAACGGCTACTCTGTACAGAGGCAGTAGTTGCAGTTATGGTCTCCTAAACATTGCTATACCCTTAATTCTCAATGAAGAATCCATGGATACTTAAATCTGGAGGTTGGGACCATGAGTAGACAAGACAGATCTTTCTACATACTTTGGGGGGTGGGAAGGATTGCTGAAAAATCTGAAATTAAAAAAATACATTGGGGGTTAAAACCCTCCAAAAGGATAAAAGCAAAGGCTGTAGTTTTAAAAAACAGCCTCAATAGTTGTTGCTAGATAACAACAGTATTCTCAGCCTTCAAGCCTTAATATCTGACAGTAAAAGGCAGGCAGCTATGCCCTTCGTACGGATATTTTGGCCTTTGAGGGAATACTTTTGATGGCTAGGCCTGACAACAACCATTAGTCAACTTGCTACTATGGGACTTGCATGACTCATTCAGGCCTGTTGCTTGCGTCTGTTCAACAGCAGCCATCCCATGGAATCCCCTGTGGTGTAGTGCTTAGAGTTTCAGACTAGGTTCTGGGAGACCCAGTTTCAAATTCTCATTTTGCCATGGAAGTTCATTGGGTAAGGCCTGGGCTAGTCACACTTTTATAGCCTAACTTCCGTCATAGGGTTTTGTGAGGATGAAGTGGAAGAGAGGCGAATGATTTTAGCTGTTTTGAGTCGTCATTGTGGAGGAAGGCAGGGTTTAAATGAGGAAAAGAAATAGTTAACTGAAGTTGAGGGGTCAGATAAAAGATAGATTTGTGGATGGGTGGGAAGGAGAGAAAAAGAAGGAGGAAGTATATGGGGGGTTGCCAGATGAAGGGAAAGAGGAAGTAATGTGAGAATGATGATATATGGGAAACTGAGGTGTCCTGGCACATCCTTATGGGATCCTATCATGCAACTGGGTCTGGTGGCCAGCACCTTGCAACTGGCCCATCATTTTTTGGGTAGAGATTGCCAGGAGGAGGAGAAGGGAGAGAGATGAAAACAAGAGGGCCAATAAAGGTAAGTTGTCTGGTGGATAGGAAGGAGAGAAGGGCATAGGAAAGGGTAGACGAGGCAATGGGGACTTTCTGGGGTGGGAAGCAGGAAATTGTAAGGGAGGCCTTGTGGGTAGTCTACTTGGAGAGCCACCTTGGTGTAGTGGTTAGGAGTGTGGACTTCTAATCTGGCGAGCCAGGTTTGATTCTGCTCTCCCCCACATGCTGGGTGACCTTGGGCTCGCCACAGCACTGATAAAGCTGTTCTGACCAAGTAGTAATATCAGGGCTCTCTCAACCTCACCCACCTCACAGGGTGTATATCTTCTGCTGATGAGAAAGAGTAGTTTTATTCAGATAACCATCAGACACATTGTTTATTCGCCACAGCACTGATAGAGCTGTTCTGACTGAGTAGTAATATCAGGGCTCTTTCAGCTCACCTACCTCACAAGGGGTCTGTTGTGGGGAGAGGAAAGGGAAGGCGACTGTAAGCTGCTTGGAGACTCCTTTGGGTAGAGAAAAGAGGCATATAAGAACCAACCTTCTTCTTGAGACCATTCTAAGTTCACTGAAGTCAATGGGCTTAGAAGGGAATAACTCTGTTTAAGATTGCTCTGTAACTCTCTAATTTGAAAGATACAAGTGTAATATCAGAGTAGCTCAATACAAGTGATGATGGAAATATAGCTTTTGGGACCATTTCAAAATTCTTTGAGATTATTATGAATAGATGTGTTGAATTTAATTACTTGGGACAATTTGTTTTGGTTGTTAATTGGTTCAGAAGCTTTTTAATATGAATAACTGAACAGCCATGAGCATTTTAGGAGCAAGGCAGAACTATTAAGTATTTAAAATAAATACAAAAATCTTGCTCTTTAAGACATGCTGTTTAATATGTATATATTTAGTTAAGAAGACTGCTGGTCATTCATCTTTCCCTGAAAACTGTTTATACTTCAGCTGAGCAGCAGGTGAAATATTTTTAGGTTTTGCTGGCTCATGTTGCATCTTTGCTGTTGTCTTACCGCACCACTCTATGCTACAGACACTGATATGATTAACACTGTGCAATCACTTATCCTGAGACAACCTGCTTTAGAAGTCTAATCAGAGCCCCAGTAATTGCTAATCTGCAACTGTAATGCTTTAAGAGTGAGTGACAGAAATGCAAATAGCCTTCAAAACTGCATTGCACTCATGGAAATGAAATGTGTCTGATGAGTGCTAGGCTTTTCTGTTTGATTTCACTTTCCTAAATAAATGAACATGCAAGTAATCTTCCACCTGATATTTGGTATGGTAAAAATCAGTTGCTTAAAAAAAGATAAACAGGCAGAAGGGAGTAATTTCCATTGTAAATTAACAAACAGGCATGCAGTGCTGGTTTCTTAATCTATCAAAGCCATTTTTCAAATCATTTGCAACAAAATCCCTTTATGACCATTTACAGAGATACAGTAGTTCTTTGTCAATGCCCTTGATGAATGAGCCTAGGTTAGTGTGTATTACCAACGCTTCGTGTGGTAGAGCAAGGACAGAGATGAGAGCAAGCTCTGACACGTGTGCTGAGCAAGCGGATGCTGGCCTAGGCAACTGAGGCAAACAGCTCAGCCGCTGGGCTGGTGCTGTGGGAGAAGGCAGTGGACATGGTTTATGCCCATTATCACCTTCTAGCCCTATGTGGGCACCAGTTAAGTCTAATATGAGTTCCTGAAGTGCTGGCAGTCCTGCCGTGGCTGGGCCAAGTATAATACGTGACTTTCCCTACTGTTATTTTCCAGCACACCAAAAATCTTCACATGTAGTTGTTGCTTTCTTACATCACGGGTTCCCTCTACACGGATACCCCCTTCTGAAAATTGAGATGCTCTTAGGTTTGCCTACACAGTTGACATGATTATTTTTACAGTGATATGTTAAATGGCATATGTTTTAATGTAATAATGTTGGAACCCTCCCTGAGCTGGGAGGGGCGGGGTATAAACTGAATAGAATAAATAAAATAAATGGCACCTCCATCCCAGTACTTTCCTCTGTGATTGGCAGAGACTCTTCAAGGTCTGGGATTCAGAGCTCCTTCATAGTCCTGTTGCCTGAGATCCTTATATGAAGAGGTGGAACTTGGGGCATTCTGCATGCAGAACACCTGCTCTGTCATTGGGCCCTGGAGGGGACCCAACTCATCAGTGACTCATTTTGAATGCTGAAAAGACCTGTCAAGTCCTTTAATGAGACCTAAAATGTGTGAGACACTTGCTTCTTAAGGTGTAAATATTTGGTTGCATCCCCTCCACTTTATGCCCTTTCTTTTCTATTGATGCTGTTAATTTGAAAGTTATTTTAGCAATTAAAACCAAAAACCACAACCCTTTCACAGATGCAACAGAAATTTCAAACGAGGCCACAGGGAAAGAAGAAGCAAAAAGGAAAAACATTTGACAGTCTCCGAGGTCGAAAGGTCATTGCAAGATCAGAGAGCACAGGATTTTATTATCCAGGTAAATATTTGATGTGTGGCAAGCGTATATCCTTATCCATTGTTCCTCTTAATATTTGTGAAACAGCCTGGGGGGTGGAATGAGTCCAGGGTGTCCGGGTTGGACTAGGGCCAATCAGTGATAGGGCCAATCGGTGATCTGCTATACTGGGTGTACCCTGATTGGCCCTGCCCCTACAGCTCCCACCCTCCTTCCCTGGACGCAAGCCACTTTGCTCTCAGACGCCTGAGAGAGACACACAGAGACATAGAGAGCCCTGCCAAACCACAAATGAGCCCTGATTACCTGCTATGACTCCTGCTGCAAGAGAGAGATACAGCTGTCCCAAACTGCAAACAAGCCCTGATTCCCTGCTACAAATGAGCCTTGATTACCTCCTATGGCTCCTGCTGAGAGAGAGAGATCTGCACCTGCCGGTGTCCCCTGAGTCTTGCTAGTATATATATATATATATATATATATATATATATATATATATATATATATATATATATATATATATATATATATATTTATATATTATATATATATATATTATATATTATATATTATATATTATATATTATATATGTATATGTAATATATATAATGAAACCAGTTGGAAAGTCTCAACTGGTGTGCCTGTGCAAAATGAACAGGAGTGACATTAACCCCTTTCCTAGCAGACTCCTCTACCCTTGCCTGTGACTCAGAAACTGGGGGAAAGGTGAGAACCCCTGAGGGAGGAGGGGAGGATATAAGCAGGGCTGAGGGAGCTGGTGAAACACCAGTGGAATTCTGAGAGTTGCCATGAACAAGCGTGTCTTACAGATTTGGGAACCAAGGCTTGAGATTAGGGTGTCCCTGGGATGGACAGACCCCTTGAATGTCAGCTGCTGAACAGGCACTTCCAGAATCCAAGTTAGATGTACCCTCCCTTGATGGCTGAAACTTCCGTGTTCTGACTGCCCCATAAGATCACTTGTTTTTGTTAGCCACATGCCACGGAGTTTTGTGGAGACTACCAGGCTTAGTATAGCCTTTACACTATGAGGTCGCTAAGAGTGAAATGTTCGGACTTGCCTCTAAACCTGGTTACCTGGGCCTGTACCTGATTTTACACACATTTCAGAGGGTGCGTGGTAGCTCAAATGTTTAGAATCTTCACATCAGCAAGTAAATGCATGTAGTGTTTTTATCAGGATTGTGAGCACAGAAAATGTATTGTTTTACAGAGTTTGCAAGTCTTTGCAGTGTGAATGTGGAAAAGGAAAACAGTGCACGTGTTTGTTCGTATAGGGGCATGATTTGAGCTAGGTTCAGGGTTTGAGGCTTGGCAATTGTGTAGAAATGCAGAAATCTTGACATTTATCATTGGAATGCCTGCCTAGATTCCCCTATTGGTTTCTGAATCTGAACTACTGCCTTTACACTTTCAAGAATTTTCACATAATATATAGCTCAGCCTTGATGCTTGCAGGTACAGATTGTAGAGACAGGCAGTCCACTGCTGCAGTTAAGTATGCACATACCTTTCATACTGCATTTAGAAGGCAAAAACCAGATAGGAGAATTCATTGCAGTATTAGTTGCCCAGTGCTAGCACAACATTCTGGGACTCTGGTTTTTAATAAATAAGGGATACTGAATTTGAAGTAGATTAATCTCTTGTTGCAAGAGGTGGTAGAGCCAGGATTCTGTAGTGAACCACACAGTTGATCTAGGTACTGGTGGCTATCTGACTGTGACAGCCTTTTTCAATCTTTCTCTGACCATTTACCTGAGATCCTTGTAGCTGGGGGTGCCAGGGATTGAAACTAGGGCATGCATGCCATCTCTTGGTTAACTTGGTTAACAGAATTCGTGTTAAAGGACATTTTGATCCCTTTCATAATCTGTAATACAAAGCATGTGATCTGAATAATAGATTCCCCCCTCCCATGTCTTCTTTCAGGGATAGTACTAAGGAGCATCACATCCTCTTATGCACTTATTGATTTTTCAAACGGGGAGACTGAAATTGTTCCACTGAAGTTCATTTTGCCAGTGGGAGGAGCAATGCCTTGCCCACCTTTGCAGGTAACTTAATCTTATATTTCTTGAGACAATTGGATCATCATCAGTTAGGGAGTATTGCATGTAAAATGGATGGGCTTAACCTAGTTCTTCTTCGGTTCTGCAGGTTGGCGACTATGTACTTGCCCGAGTAAGGAAGCAGTCAGGAGAGGAGTATTATGTTCCAGGTATTGTCATAGCAACACCTAATAAAGCTGAGGCTGAGGATAAACTCTACACAGTTTTGAAGTACAACAACAGAAAGGTAGGTAGAGAGGTAGGCAGTTTGGTTGTCATGGTGTGGGACACCCAGATCATCACCAGCTGCCACACCGGACTGCTCTATGGCAAGAGAAATGACTGGGCACTAGAGTTGAATGGCATTGCCTAGCAACCAGTTGGGAGGGTTTGAGGAGGCATCGTCCTGGGAGAAAAATAGAAAAATAAGTCCTTCTCTACTTGCAGGAATTTCTTATCATAGAGTAAGCTTCCAGGTAGCTCTAGAAATCTCCAGGGTCTCTATGGCAAGAACTTCCTGTAAGTAGATAAGGCCTTGTATAGTTTTTTTTCATTTTTCTTCTGCCAGTGTTTCTGGTGGCTGTGTCTCCTTTGCAAGCCCATGACTGCCCCTGTTGCACCACGAGGGCTGTCAACCCTGTGGCAGTAGGCGGATGAAACTAGTGGTTGGGCCAGCCTTCCTGGAGGCCTTCTGACCTACAGATCCTGGCTGGTGTCTTCTGGGTCATGCCAGCCCAAGCCCTGCTTCCCCTCCATTGCATTAGACAGGGAAGCTTTCTGAGACACCTTCTGCTTCAGAGCTGTCTCATCTGCCCCACCAAGGCCCCCATAACCACCTCTGCATTGGAAAAGTTGCCACTCATCCAGAGGCAATTCACTCCTCTTGGTGACTTATTGATCCAGAAACAAGGCTCTGCATTCTGTCCTTCACGCTAACAGTAAGCTTTCTTTGGGAGAAGCAAATAACTATCCCCACAAGGCCTGAAATTCCTAGTGGCCTGCCTGGAGACATTTGTCCTTACTCTCATTGGCCTGAAGAAATGTCATCTGCACATTTAAAAATCTTTTAATTAATATTTGCTTGAGCATCTCAACCATTTTTAGTGCATCTGCTGTATTGAAAATTCCAGCATGTGATCCCTTTTCTCCATTGTGCCATATATAAGACTGCAGTATATAGTGGCCTCAAGTATTTAAAACACAGTTTTCTTTCGTTTGAATTGCTAATGCTTATGTTCAAGAGTCAGTGCTGAGCTTAATAGTGGTGTTGTTACTGCAGGAACATGGTGTACGGAATGGGCTCATCAAAATCAGCCAAAGAAGGTATACCTGTTCTTGCTGTTACATAAGCATGACGCAGATGATGGGTCAGCATGTGTGAGTATGCGTGGATTGTCTTCTTTCCATCTTATTAAATAGTAAATAGCTGTACATCTGTATCTCAAACAAAGGTGGAACAAAGCTGCTTGGATTAGTAGTAGGATGAAATCAGAAATTAAGAACTAATATTCGTGTGATTTCTGGTCTTGCCGGAATTGCAACAAAGGAGGCGATTTTTCCCGTGCTTTTGCCCGCCCTTGGCCGTCAGTCAAACAGAACAGCCAATGAACTGTTGTGTTCGTGCTCCCCAAAAGCCCCTTTCCATTTAAAAACTGTTTTCTAAGAACCCGAAAACACCAGCAGCAACGAATATTTGTACATTCATTGTCTCAGAAAGATCTTTTTCGCTGGCGTTGGAGCTTGCGCTTAATCGTTTACACAATCCTCAAGTAAAAAAATTCATTTACACAATCCTCAAGTAAAAAAATAAACCGCTTTTGGCGGTTTATTGGGGGGGAGGGGAATGGCGATCCCGTCTCCGGAAGCTCGGAGGTGGGAGCTAGGGAGGGACATTCTTTCTACCGCTATTTTGAGAACGCACATGTCTTTTGCTGATGTGTTGCGGATTGTGCTCAGAAGTCACGTGCTTCCTTTGGGGGGAGTCCCCCCGAAGCGCTATAAAATTCCGAATGTTTCTGGAGTTTTGGGGGAGTTTTGCGGTTTGTTGACGATGTCATGCGGAATGCTAAAATAATAGCATTTACAAACTGTAAGACTTCAGCTATGGTAAAGTTGTGCGGAATGGTTCTGTATATTTCACATGGTGTATACCTCACATGTGAAAAAATTCATTAGTGAAAAAAAATACTTTCCGAATTTTTGGGTATACCATTTCTGCTCGCAGTCAATTAATCTCTTCCTTTGAACTCTAGACCAAAAGTAAAGGTTGTGAAGCATTTCCAAAGAGAGCTCCCGGCTGAAGAGAAAGAAATACCAACTATAGCCGTAGGGGGGGACTGGAGCAAAAAGAAGAAGGCCCGAAAAGGAAGAGCTAGGAGCAAGAGGGAGCCCTGCAAGGAGCGGGCTGCCTCTGACTCAGACGAGAAGCAGTTCACCCCCAAGAGGACCGCAAAACGGAGAGCAAAGAGTTCCTCACCATCGCCTCCTGTCAAAGGAGGAAGTGAAGGTACCCTAAGTAAGCTGGAAAAGGAATTTAGTGGAGTCTTGATATCTGATGTCTCAGAGATCGAAAAGTTGCCTTAGGTCCATCACTCTGTCTTTGATTCCATGTTGCATATAGTCTTGCCTGAATAGTAGGTATTGATGGACTGTTCACACCATATGACTATATTTTCCTGATCTTCCAAGATAGCTTCCTGCTCTGAAACCTCCATGTCTCTTCCCTTTCTGCTTCAGTAGCATGTTTTTTCCTGTTAATTCTCATATAGTGAATTTTTTTAGATACTATAATATCTTACTTTAACCTTGCTCTTCCTCCAAGGAACTCAGGGTTCCCTTCCATATTTTATCTTCACAAACAACCACATCAAGTAAGTTACCAAGAGAATGACTGGGCAAAGGCAAGGCTTATGGCTAAAATGATTTGAACTCAGGTCATTCCAGTCATAATCCAGTACTGTTCTACATCATCACATTGCTCCCATACTTAATATGGTTCCAGCACTAGTGATTTGCTTCTTGACATGGATAAAAACCAGTGCCCTTCCTTGGCAGGTACTGTTGTGGCTGGTCCTTCTTTGGTATTCCTTTCTGGGCATGAGAGGAAATTCACTTCTTACTACTCTCCAGCTGTAATAACTTCCTTGTTCTCAATTTTTGCCTTTAAACCTTTAAACAACCAATAGAATGTTTAAAAAGTCCCCAAGTCTTCAAGAACACCTTTCAAGTCCACAAAGTGTTCTATAGTATATTTCTTTGGAAGGTAGACATATCCCTTTTATGAATGCCCCAATAGATCTCAGCTAACTGCTGTCAGCAATTGATTATCTAGTTGCCCATTATTTTATTAATGGAGACATATTTATTGAACCCAAGATGTTTCCCATGCAATTCAATCTCAAGTCCAAACAAATCCAAAGTGCTGTTTTCCTCCATTTAACTCTGGAATCTGTTAACCATTTTCATTATGCTGTGTGTTAATTTCCTCTCACATTCTACCTATAAGTTTGAACTGATTACTTCCATTCCATGACATTGTACCTGACAAAGTGTGCATGATAAAGCTGTTCTCATCGAGCAGTAGTATCAGGGCTTTCTCAGCCTCACCTACCTCACAGGGTGTCTGTTGTGGGGAGAGGAAAGGGAAGGCGAATGTAAATTGCTTTGAGATTCCTTCAGGTAGAGAAAAGTGGCATATAAGAACCAACTCTTCTTCTTCTTCTTCTTCTTCTTCTTCTTCTTCTTCTTCTTCTTCTTCTTCTTCTTCTTCTTCTTCTTCTTCTTCTTCTTCTTCTTCTTCTTCTTCTTCTTCTTCTTCTTCTTCTTCTTCTTCTTCTTCTAAATTTGTTATGTGGAATATAATGTAACATATAATTCACATTGTTCAGCCAAATATAGCCTTCAGCAGCTAACCAGAGTTACAATGCTCAATAATATAAGTTTTCAATCCATTCACTGCTGGGCTCTTGTTTTAAAATAGGCTTATTAATTAAATGGGTGTACCTTCTATATATTCGAATAAACAGATATTGCACACCTTGGGAATTATGTCAAGCTTGATGGGTGTTAGAATTGCTTCCTTATATTGTACCATTCCCCTTGCTCTTGTTAGTTCTTGAATGACTCCACCCTAAACTGTACTTGCTTTAATGTTTATATATCTGCTTCTCACATGTTTTCCCTGAATGTACATAGTATGTTAATGTCATAACATCATTAATAAACAAGAATAATAATAAATATTTCCCTGCACTCCCATTGGCATGATTGCTTTTTATCAGCTTTATGTTCAATTGTTCTTATAGGTTTATTGTTTAAAAATTCCAAGTATCTTGTCTTCCCTTTCCTCTGGTTTTCTTCTGTTGCCTCCGAAATGATTAACTTGGGCATCATATTCTTTCTATATTAAATCAGTGCTTCTCTTCAGCTATTGATATAATGGGGAGAAAAAAAAGATAATTGTGGTGGAAAAGCACATATAAACCCCATTCTCAGAATCTGAGTTGCCAAACTCATATTAGTCATTAATCCCAAAACAAGGTTGATGCTTTCCTGATAATGGGTTTAAACTATATGTAGAACGATATTGACTAGATTTTGGGAATTTCCCCCCCACAGTCAGAGTAGTTCAGTCCTGGAATCGACTGCCTAAGGAGGTGATAAGCTTTCTCTCTCTTGCAGTCTTTAAGCAGTGGCTGGACAGATACTTATCCTGGATGCTTTAGGCTGATCCTGCATTGATCAGTTGCCCTGGACAAAACGGCTCCCTTGGAGGGTGGACTCCTTAGCGTTAGGCTCCACTGAGGTTCTTCCCTGCCTGAAATCTCACCCATTCCTGGCTCCATCCCCAAAGTCTCCAGGTGTTTCCCAATCCAGAGCTGGCAACCCTAACAATTGTGTCTTTTACTGATGCAGTAGCATTTCTCCATGCACCAATATGGTTATATGCCAGCAACGGTAATGTCATAATTTATGTTGATTTTCATTGAAGTCTGATGCCAAATTGCCATGTGTGCCTTATAAAACCTGCTCAAAAGTAGCATTTGGAGTATATTTATTTGTGGACTACATTTCTATATATGGTGCCACCAGTCTTTCTGGAGCTATCTCTTTTTTGATAGAATTCCGATTTAAAAACTGCAGGAGAACTTCTCAGAGCAATCTTAAGAACTCAGTCCTGAGAATAGACTCCATGCAATAGGCCTGAACAGAGCATAGCTCTCTTTGGCCCCTACAAACTGTAGGCACAAGATGAATCACTGTGTTCTTATCTGCTCTTGCAGTCCAAGAGGAACAAATGTGCCAGATGTTTTATTTCATTTCTGCTTGTTCAACACTTTTCGTTGCCTACTGAATCTCTGTTAGATCTGTGTTAATCCAAGATTTGTATTTGTAACCCAGATAAGCATATTATCCTCCTGCATCTTTCTTGCTTTCTTGTTCTAAAGAAATTCTGGTAAGAAGCAGCTTAGATCTGGAAGAGCTGCCTGTAACATCATCTAATTTTGTTTTTACCCAAAGCCTGAGGTAGGTGTGGCTTCAGTGCTTTGTTGCAGTCCTTATCTGTGTTGACAGCAGTAGCTGTGATTATAGCAGTATGGCTATGGCCTTCTCCATGGGAATGTAAGAGGTGCCCTGCTGGATCAGACAACTAGTCCAGCATCCTGTTTCTTACAGGGCACAAACACTTGCTGTGGAAGGCCATGGCCTTCCCTTGATATTAGGTAAAGGTAAAGGTATCCCCTGTGCAAGCACCGAGTCATGTCTGACCCTTGGGGTGACGCCCTCTAGCGTTTTCATGGCAGACTCAATACGGGGTGGTTTGCCAGTGCCTTCCCCAGTCATTACCGTTTACCCCCCAGCAAGCTGGGTACTCATTTTACCGACCTCGGAAGGATGGAAGGCTGAGTCAACCTTGAGCCGGCTGCTGGGATTGAACTCCCAACCTCATGGGCAAAGCTTTCAGGCGGCTACCTTACCACTCTGCACCACAAGAGGCTCATGAATATCATTGATATTGCCTCCTACCAATACTATAGGGGGGTTCTACACATTCCTTTAATTGTCTTTGCTAGTAGCCAGTGATGGGTCTATCCTCCATGAATCTGTCTAATCCCCTTTTAAAGCTATCTATGATGGTGGCCATCAACCTGTTTACTGACAGGGAATTTGACTATTTAATGAGTCATTGAGCATTTGATGTTGACAAATGTTCTATCTATCTGATCAATATGGAGGTTTCTCAAAAGACTCCTCTGACACTGAGGAGAACTTAATGAGTTCAGGGTGTCTGTTTGCAAAATGTGGAACTGTTGATGGCCCAGCTGATAACAAAGTGGTATCATCTTGTTGCTACTGTTTTTTTGATACAAAGTCAGTGTGGAGAGGGGTGGGAAGAAGAGGAGGACTATGGGCTGGAAAGTGTGAGTAGGACTATTCAGCAATCAGCATATTCTTTCTCCCTCCCATTGCTGTTGCTTGCTAGAAGCTTTTATAGCCGATGCAGTTCTTTTAGTTTTCTGGTGTTCCACATAGAATTGCTTCATTCTGAGCTGGGGGATGTTTCCTTAATTTTACCTGCCTGTAATCTTTAGCTCTTGTGGCGCAGAGTGGTAAGGCAGCTGTCTGAAAGCTCTGCCCATGAGGCTGGGAGTTCAATCCCAGCAGCCGGCTCAAGGTCGACTCAGCCTTCCATCCTTCCGAGGTTGGTAAAATGAGTACCCAGCTTGCTGGGGGGTAAACGGTAATGACTGGGGAAGGCACTGGCAAACCACCCCGTATTGAGTCTGCCATGAAAACGCTGGAGGGCGTCACCCCAAGGGTCAGACATGACTCGGTGCTTGCACAGGGGATACCTTTACCTAATCTTTAGCTAGCAAGAAATCCCTGTCCACAAATTACATGGTATGGTATGTCCTGTTGCTTTCATATAACTAACTGGCCACCAGATTTGTTTTTATGTCACTATGCATATATAATTCTTCTCCTGCTCTCTTGTTTGCCAGCACCAGCTTATGCCGATTCTTTGGCCATTTGTCATCCAAGGCGCAGATCTGTGTGGCTATCTTTAAATGCTCCGGATCGCAAGCTGCACAAGCGACTCCATTGCTCTCGTTGCCCTTCTGCGCGCCTGCAGAGTGCCCTCCAGCATGTCACCATCGCTGGCTGCAGCAGCAGCAGCAGCAGCAGCAGCAACTGCTCCCTTTCGAGCATTGAGAAGGTGGAAGATTTGGCGCGACGGCTTCAGCAGTATCGCATAGCTCAGAGGAAAGGAGAAAAAGTTGCAAAAAAGGAACAGTGCTAACTGCGCAGGTGGGGGGAGTACTTACCAGCTACAAAACTGTTATACTATCAAGGCCAAATAAACCATTTAATTTGATATTAAATTTTTAATATTAAAATTGTACAGCATAGAACAATTACCGAAGAGATGTGTTGGCATCTTTTAAAAGCTGGCCAGAACTGAAGCCCACTTCATTTGCAAGCGTGGTGTGAAGCAACCACGGCTCCATTTCAGTACATTTCCCCACCCACATGGATTGTCCCAGCTCATTTGCCACCATCACAATTAGAACATTCTGTTATTATGATGTTTCAGGTCTGGCTTCAGCGGTTGGCAGTGCTTTGAGGCCTCAGTCACCTGGTTTAGGTTGCACCAATAAAATCAGAGTCCAGTGGCACCTTTAAGACCAACAAAGATTTATTCAAGGCGTGAGCTTTCGAGTGCAAGCACTCTTCCTCAGACTAATGAACTGACCATCATGACAGTGGGAATATATTCGCTGTCATGATGGTCAGTTCATAGTCTGACGAAGAGTGCTTGCCCTCGAAAGCTCACGCCTTGAATACATCTTTGTTGGTCTTAAACGTGCTACTGGACTCTGATTTTATTGGGCTACTTCAGACCAACATGGCTACTCATTTGAATCTGCTTTAAGTAGAACAAGCTGAAAATGAATCCAGAGAAAAAAAGAGGTGATGCTGGTTGAGAAGGCTGATACTCCAGAGTAATTGGATCCACTGTGGGGGGTGGAGTAGAGCTGGTATTTGCAAGGTAGGTTAAGAGCTGTAAAATGTTTATGGACCCAGCCTGGCAGCTTGAAAAGTAGACTGTAGAGTTGTCATCCTCAAAGTGGGGCCTGGTGTTCTTCAGATATCATAGCTGATCTTCATGTTGGTGGAGTTGAGGACCAAATCCAATCCATGCTTTGGAGTTTGATTTCAATGAATTTATTGCAACAGGATACGTTCAAAACAACAATTACCAACTGCAGGCCACTAATGCAACAAAGATGCCTTCAGAGCACAAGCCCTTACACACATTAACATGCAGCAGAGAGAGAAACAGCAAGGATGGTAGACTGAGCTGCAAGGAAAGTATTCAATAAACCCTAACACACCCGAGAACGCACCACAGTTCCCTCTAAGGTTCAAGTGGACTAAACTACTCTTTCAGCAGGTGCTTAGCAGGCTAGTGCTTCTCCAGCCCTTCAGACTACAGAGACAAACTCCCCTGGAGGAAATGGCCGATCTGGAAGGCAAACTCCATGGAATCACATCCCCATTGAATTCCTTCCTCTTCCCAAATGGTGATCTCCCCAGGTTCTGCTTCCAAGTCTCCAAGAATTTCCTAAGCCAAGCTTGGCAACCCTTGCTAGCTGGTATGGTGGGCAAGCATGGCTTTTACCTGGTTTTCTAACTCTTTCTGTGCTGAGATTGAGGTGATGTGGCTCCAGTGATCCATGCTTTTGTGACCTTGATGTATTCTGTGGGGTTGGTCTTGAAGAGACAACCCAGAAATGCTGTTGGTTCAGAATGTGGCAGCCTGATTATTGTCTCGGGTTGGCTGAAGGAAATACATCTCTCCTACTTTGAAATACTACCGATTTATTTCAGAGTTCCATTCCAGATGCTAGTCCTTAAAGACTTCCCTATATGGATCACCACTCACTGCCACTCATTTAAGGTAGCTTGCTTAGCATTAGATTTGGTGCCTTTTCAATGACAGCTCCTACCCTATGGATCAGAGGGCCTGGTATAACAAAGTCAAAATAAATGTAGCTTTTAAAAGTCATAGTATTTATTTTTTTATTTTCTCATTTTATGCCATCCCTCCCTGAAAGCCCAGGGCAGCTTACAACATGTCAGTATCATAAAACCAAGATAAAACATTCAAAATTAAAATCTGGTTAACATTAAAAACCAAGGGCCCCCCACTTAGACAGGCGATATAGAGGATTTGGAATAAATACAAGGTGAGACTTTGTTTAAAAACTTCACTGTGGACTTCAACACAAGAAGCTTTTTACAGATGTTAATGAAAGATAAGTGGATAACATATCAAGATATACAGGATTTCTCCCAAGGGGAGTATAAAATGAAATCTAGAGGAAATTTAATGAGAGGAGGATTTAACTGTCAATGGTTTTTTCTATGCACAATTGCTGGAAAGATTCAGATAAGAAAATGTGTGGTTTTTAAGATTCTAAAACTGTACTTGAGACAGAATTATATAAAAATGACAAGTAGGTTATTGCAAAGATGTGTACATTTTAATTGAAATATGACAAAAGAAGAATGGGTGAAATAATGTATGATAAAATGGAATAGACATTTTAAATGTAATATACAAATAATAATAATAATAATAATAATAATAATAATAATAATAATATAAAAAATTTATAACCTATGCTTCCCCAAAGGCTAAGGGTGGGTAACAACATATATAATAATTAATCTTAAATAAATAATTCTAAAGCCACCTCCTCTCTTCTGATGAGAAGGGTGATGTGAACATAAAAGGATGATAAGAGGGGTGTTGGTTTGGCTGACACTCGGAGCAGACTTAATATTTTGGACAGGGAGGCCAAATTTCAAGTATTGTCGCCAGCCTCAACTGTAGGTCTGGCAGGAACAGCTCTGTCCTAGCTGACACAGGGCCCTGATTTAACCAGGGAGAGCATTCCACCAGGCTGAGGACCTTGAGCAAATTTTACTCACTGGATCTTAGTTTCCTTTGGAAGACATAGGGAGGAGGCGAGCCTATAGATAAAATGGTCCTAGACCAGTGGATCTCAACCTTCCTAATGCCGCAAACCTTTAATACAGTTCCTCATGTCGTGGTGACCCCCAACCATAAAATCATGCAAGTGTTCTTTCACAGAAATTAAACTGAAACTGACCAGTGGCATGAAGATCCATTATGCATGACAGTATATAAATTGGTTATAAATTATATATAAATTAGCGGGCACCTTCAGGAGGAGCGGCAACAGTGGTGCCCCCCCAAGCCAAGCTGCTCCCTCTGACTGTGATCCCTGTAAAAGAGTTGTTCGACCCCCAAAGGGGTCCCGACCCCCAGGTTGAAAATCACTGTCGTAGGCCATTTAAGTTTTTAAAGGCGTTCACCAAGGGGCCTCCAGTTCTTTAACTGCATCAAACTTGGTGGATAGGTCATGGCAAAGCAACAAGATTTTCTTCACAATAAAGCTTGCAAAGGCCTCACAACGAATGCTCAATTGTAAAAATTGGGATGGTCCTGTAACCAGAAATGACAAAGATCAAACTGTTTTGAATAGTTGTACTCTGTGTGAGGTACTGGAGCCAAAAGCGGCCACAAAATAATTGTGGCCTTTGTTGCCATCTCATTTTATAAAAAGTTCTTGAAACCTTGTGACGAGCTTTCCACTAAGCTTGCTCTAGCTGTCTCCATTCTTGTTTCCTTTTGCACAGCTCTGGGGTATACCACGGAGCTGGCTAGGGACAGGAATGGAGAGGGCATTGAAGAGTGATCTCATCAGTGGCTTCAGAAAGACAACAATGCCAGTTTTCCACTAGCTCATTGAATGTGTTACCAGGTGGCATTGGATCCCGCAGAGACTTCCAGAAATCCATTACATCAATCAGCCTCCTTAGGTGAACATAATTCTGCTCTCTTCCTATACAGGTGAATTTCAGCCCTCACGGCAAACAGGTCCAACCATGGCAAAAGGAAATAATGGGAAATAATCTGGTTGAAGAGAATTAAATTCACATTGAGTTCTAGCCTCAATGACACCAGATAAATTGGGTAATATATATAAAAATACATCAAAGAAATGCTGGAAATGTGAACAATATGAAGGAACTTTTTACTATATGTGGTGGACTTGAATTAATGAACAAGGAGAACATGGTGAACAAATCAGAATCAATACACTGGGATAACTCAGTCTGTGAATAATAAAAAATAAAGGTGCTTTAGAAGTCCAAGGTCGTCTGTGTGTCTTCTATTATTCAGAGACTGGGTTATTCCAATGTATTAATTAGGACTTGGAGTAAAACAAAGAAATTTTGGATGCAAATACATACATACATGTAAAAGAGACATGCATACAGAACCGTGGTTGGGAAGTCTTTTCTCCCCCTGGCAGCTTCACTGCCACTATTCTTCTGACTTTTCATAAGGTATAAGCACAAACAAAAGAAGTGGAGGGAGAGTGGGGCTTCTGCTCTCCATGCATTTCATTGTGATAATTCTGCAAATAAAGAAATGGACAAGGAAAATGAAAATAAATGACAGGAGCATTTTTTTCAAGGAAGTCACATGTCGATATTGTGTCTCTCGAAATAGACTTTAAAAAACCCACAGCAATATTAGTTTTCACTAATTAGTCTGATGGAATAGCAGAGAGAAACACTTGATGAAAGATTAAGGGAAATCTCTTCAGAAACCATTCAATTTATCATAACATGAGATCTTTGGTGTGCAGATTTGGATCCAGCCGGTTTTTGGCCTATTTATTTCATTGGAGATCACTCAAATGCATTGGGGACAACAGTGACAGACTCTATTGTTAGATAAGATGGAGTTCTTAACACTCAGTCATGGACACAGATGTTGTGTCCATGCATACCTGGAGGTTGGCAACCATAAATATTGGGGCCGCCATGTGTGGCCGCCATGTGTGGCGGCCATGTTGTCTGAACAGTGGCACCATGAGTATTCTGCATGAACATGTAGCTTCAGTATGGTTGAAGGTGACTAGTGGATTTTCCAGAGTTTAGGTTTGAGCATACCAAAATTGTAGTTACATGCAAAAGATGAGGGCAGCATTTCCCCAATATTTATTCTGAGGTTTCCATACCACTCCCTCACGATTGGATGTCTCAGGACTGCTTACAACATGGTATTGAACAATATAACAATATGCACTGTTGCCAGTACAAATTAGGGTAAATAAAACATATAATCAAACTATTAGATAAACAATAATTTTTTTATAAATTAAATTCCAGTTAGCAAACTAGCCAAAAGGCATCGGAACTTCAGTACAGATTTTCAAAGTTACTGAAATATACTTAGCAGTAGCTTCTATACCCTATTGGTCATCATCCAGAAGTATATTTAAAAGGTGATAATTGGGAGGACAAACAGAAAAGATAACTAGGACAGGGGCCAGGACAGAGGCTTGGCATAAAGAACAGGCCTTATTACCTGTAATATCTATAATACTAGATTGGTTTAGCTATTGGGGTGCCTCATTCTAAGCACCTGGGATGCATTATTAGCACATAAGAATTTATGGGATTTTCTTGGATTTCAGTTGGGCATTCTTTTAAATAACTATCACATGCATTTAATACAGGCCAATAGAAATTAAACTCAACTGATATACATTCAGTAAAATAGAATAGTGAGAGGTGATATTTGTCATGCCTACATCACCAGAGCAGTCCAGTGCAGACTAATGTAATGGAAAGAGTGTTTTGGCTTGAAATGGGTACATTTGGGTTCAGATCTTGGATCTTTGTTGGTTTTAGGGAAATCACTACAGCATAGGATGATGTCTCTTACATGACTTATGTAAGGATAATATTGAGTTCTTGAAAGGAAGAGTTGGATGAAAATATACAAAATGATTTAATGGTGAAATGCTTCCTGGGTATGATTGCCAGGTCTCCCCCTGGCCACCAGTGTGCGTGTATGTGTGTGGGGGGGGAGGGGTGGCGGCGGCATAGCATTGCCAGATCTTGGTTGGGAAACTCCTAGGGATTTAAGGATGGAGCCTGGGGAGCTTAAGGAGCTCAGTGATTTATACTTCCATAGAGTCCACCCTCCAAAGCTTCTGTTTTCTCCAGGGGAACTATCAGGTCCCACCTGGAGATTGACATCCTGGGAAAAATGGTAAAAGAAGGAATTAACTACCTATGTGGATTTTAAAATCTAGATTCCTATTGATTTCTCCCATATTAAATGTTGCCCTTCAAAAAAAAAAAGAAGCCTGGCTCTCATCAGTTTGATTGAAACTTTCATTAGTTATGCAGGCTACTGCTGAGATTTCCTGTGAATAATTTTATGAGCTCATATAGAAGATGAAAGGACTTAGCAACATTTGATTATGGTGAATCAGCTGGATTTCCCAGGGTTCATTAAAACCTTGACGCTTGGTGCTGACTGCCAACCCCTTCATAAAATCTCGAGAGTTTAGCTTTGAGTTTGCTCATATCGACCACTCAAAAATATTTGAATAAAATGCTGTTTTAAAATGTTCAGGCTTAAATAAAATACATTTGAATCTTACAGTTCGACATCTGGAAGAGGGTTTGTCCAGCTATTTGCAAACAATTACAGAAAGTGCTAAAGAAAGTGAAAGAGAGTGAAAGCTCTGAGATGAGGTTGATTTGGCCACATTTGATTAAAGAAGATAACATTTCTTTTAAAAGGAGGAGAGCTGGTCAAAAGGAAGCTGAAAGGAACAGTAAAGGTCAAATTCTTCAAGAGTTTAAATTAACATCAAACAGACTTCCCAAAATCTTTTTACAAAAGCCTGAGTTGTTCTTTTGCCTAGTTGACAGCTCCTGAGTAAACTTAGCAGTGGGATATGCAAATAGATCTTATCATGAGTTACTAAATAGTTAAACACTAGGATGCAGGGGTAGAAATTAAGGGACAGTTTTCGCAATGGCGTAAAGTAAGCAGTGGAATTAACTGGGGTTCTGTGTGAGAACCAGATTTTTTCTCAAAAGACCCAGGGGGTGAGCACAGAAGACACTAAGTTGTAGCTGATACCAAATTATTTGGTATGGGGAAAACTAAAGCACATTATGCAGAGTTCCAAGATATCTGTCCAAATTGACTAAGTTGACAACAGTTGGCAAATGAGGTTTACTGTAAGTTAATGGGAAATTGTTCACATCCCAACGAAAAGTCTTATTTGGCAGCTTTGCCCTCTGCTGAGGTCTGTACTGCTAGTGACCAGTCAGGAAATAGAACTTGGGGTTATAGCAGAGAACTCAATTAAAATCCCTATGTGAGCATTTGGGATACAGTTTGCCATTGATTATATTGGTAGAGCAGAGTTGGGGGTTTCATGTTCCATGTTATGAAAAAAGGGGGTGGAGTTGTAAAAGAGAAGCACATTTTTCCTGCTGCAAAATCATGTGAAAGGCCAAATACCTTCAAGTCTCTCTGGAGACAAAACAGGGTGATCTCTCAAAAATGTCTGAGGTTTGTCTTATTGAAATATTTATTTGTTTGTTTGTTTATTATAGTTATATACCGGCCTCCCCTGCGGCTCAGGGTGGTTTACATAAAACGGGGAACAAAGATTTTTATCCCAGTTATATAAAAAAATGAGAAATAGGATTTGAATCATTAACATTACAGTTCCAGTAGAATGGAAAAGAAAGAACAGGAGAAGATCACAACATACCAAGACCTACAAATAGGGTACCCCTGGGAGAAGAAGGCTGTCATCATGCCAATTGTCACTGGAGCCCTAGGAGCAGTGCCAGAAGCCTCAAGAAACACCTAGACATTTTTGGCCAATGAGCAAATAACACCAATTCAACTCCAGCAGATAGTGTTACTTGAACAGCAAGAATCTTGCAAAGATTCAATTCCCAAGAACTTGGCTAAATTGCAAATTTCAGAACACCAACTACCATTCATATATCTGACTGTGAATAATAATATTAATAACAACAACAACAACAATAATAATCTGCTGTTTTGCAGATAAGGCAGTCAACTTCCTTCAATTTAGTCCTACAAGTATTCCCATTCTTTTAATATGCTAGTGTCAGGCTACAACTTGGGTTCAGACCACCACCATCCTGTGAAGCTTACTGGGTGATTCTAGGCCTGACCTACTTCGTGGGAGTGTGGGAGAATAAAATGCATAGGCTATCCAGAGGAGGAGCAGGATAAGAATCTAATAGGAATTCCTGGGTAGAGAATAGCTACTTAAGACTGGAATGGTTTCTACTGGCTAAGTTGGACTGGAAGAATAGCTCAATAGAAAGAGTCTTCCTCCATCTGGAGATCCTTCACAGATTCATAATCACAGGGTCATAGCTTTTAAAACAGTTGGTACAATCTGCTGCCACAGTGGAAATGTGGGAGAGTAGCTGTCATCCAGTAACTAGCCATGCCAGTTCACTTGCAGGAGAAATTTCTGACAGACGCAATTGATGCGTTGTTTTCAGGGACATGGTGTGTTTAATGAGGAATCCTTTCACAAAAGGGCTTTCACAAAGGGGACTGAGGAGGTCAGCAGTGATCTGTTAGGATTATTTTGTAGGGCAGAGTGAACCAGTGAGAATTCAAGGTACAAAATATGCCTTCTGATTAGCGCTCCACAACACGGCAAAGAGCACTTCAGCAGCTGCTCATTCTGGAACGAATTGCTCTTGATTAGCCCAGTACATTTGTGTAGTAACCAATTTCTTTGAAAAAGTAATCACACAAATTGATTTTTGTTACGCCTGTGAAATGACAGGACTCTTCTCGTCTAAAGCCAGTCTTGAGTCAAGGATGATTTCTTATGGGCGCTTTACAAGACAATTTACTATTGTTCTGGCTTAGTGTACTTTCCGATTCTCTTTTTATAAGCCAGCTAGGAATTAATGGGCATGATGACATCTCCTCAGAAATACTGATTGAAAATAAAACTATGGTAAGGTATACTCTGTTTTCAATAAGGACACATTGGCACCAAAGTTAGTAAGTTAGCAAAGTGTGCTTATGGACAGTATCTTCCAGAAAAAATCTTAATTTTAGGTAGGACAATTTATTCATTTATTGGAAATAATTTGATTCCTCTCTTCCCAGAGGCACCTAACAAGATCTTAAAAACAAGCATAATGTTAAAACATTTACTCACAACACACATGCATATTTAATAAAAAAAAATCAACACTGCCAAATAGCTATGGAAAAACACCAGAACAATACAGCCCCCCTCCCTTGGGATTCATGTTTTTTTTGGACTTTATTTCTGTCTGGGTAGATTTCTGAGATGATAAACATGGTCCCTGGAGCCCAAAAAGTCATTTTGTATAAATGGTTTGGAGAAGGATGCTTGATCATCCCCCCCCCCTACATACCTCTTTCCTAGCTCATTTCCCACCTCCAGAAAACAGAAACGGGACTGGTTTTGCTTGCCTGAGTTGTGAGAAGGCTGGACATGGTCCCTGGAGCCCCCAAAAAACATTTTGTGTATATGGGTGGCTTGAAAACAAAATGCTCAGACCTCTCTATGATCAGGAGAATGCAGCTTGATCAACCATCCACCCTCTTTCCCAGCTCATTACCCACCTCCAGAAAACAGAAACAGGCTGTATTTTGCTTGCCTGATCCAAAAAAGACCATGAACACTATGCAGAAGATTTTATTTTACTTCTGACAATGTAGATTAACAGTCATGTTTCAATGTGGACCATGCCATATTTTTTAAAAAATTACTCTGAGCAGGAAATGGAGTGGGGAGATGGGTACGAGGGCAGGACAATGCCGCAGTGATGATCACACCTTTCCCCCTCCGTACAGGCTTGCCTCTGGTTGCGCACTGGTTGCTTACCGATGGGATGTGAAATAAGAAGTAGCAAATCCACTTTTTGCAATTTCCCTCATCCCAAGGCAAATCTGGGCATAACGTGACCCAACCCCTGGACAGCCTTGGGATGCAGGTGACATCATGTGGAGGGGACTCTAAAACCCACTAGATGGCAAAGTTCTGTCACTATAGGAAAAAATAGCTGCTTTGAAGGGTGGACTCTATGGTACTATATCCAACGGAGCCCTCTCAACTCCAGTACCAGTTTAGCCATATATCACTTGTACCATGTGCCACAGGCCCCATGGTTCAAGAGGCCCTGCCCCTGCCTTGCTGGCAAAGAACTCTGAATTGAATGACAGAGAGCTTGACAGAGAGCAGACACACAGATAGCTTACACACACATGTCTAGTGTTCTTCTGCCCCACCAGCTTGAACTGAGACAAGGAGCCTTATTGCCTGGATTGTCAAGCTGGATTGTCATTGCCTGGATTGTCAAAATAGGAGTTGGAGAGGAGGCAGCAGCGGCAGGTGTGTGTGTGTGTGGGGGGGGTCAACTAGCAAGATCTGGGGCAGTTTTTGGATTCCATCCTGCTAAACACTTTGAAGGAATGTGTTCATTGCAACGTTGCAGAAGGTGAGCTTTGCAGCCTTCCTTTTGCAAGAAGTCCACCCCCCCACCCCCAGTCTTAGGTGCTCCTCTTTCACCTCAGCCCTGCAACAAAGCTTGGTTTCAACTAAGATCCCAGAAGAATCCTAGAAGTTCAGTTTTGTAATTGGGAGGGGGGACAATAAATCTATATACACACAGGAGCTGCAGAACACAATTTAAGGGAATGCCCCCGTCCCCAAATTTGGAATAGCCACTGAAGGACAAAGCAGAAGGTAACATGGGGTGTGGGGCAATGGGCAGCATGGAGCCGCTGGTGTCAGCTGAAGCAGGAGGGTGCCCTCTGAAATGCAGTGAGTAGCTGGCATGTTAAAGGTTCCCTGGGAGAGACATTAATGCTCTGGAACTGGAATCACAGCCCTCAAAGAGGATGACAGTCCTGGAGTAAAATCAATTTTAAAAAAAATAGGTTGTTTTCTTTTTTATGTTAAGGAAGTTTAGAGTTCAGGGTAATACTAGTAAATCTTTTCTGCAAAGTGAAGGTATCAGTTCCAAATGATCCATGGGAAGGGTGCCCACCTGTTACTTGTGCAGCACCAAGTACAGCACCAGTTGTGCTCTGCTAGGGCCCTGCTGGCTCCGGTGTTAGGGGCCCATAAATCCTTAAACCGGGCCTGCTCAGCTCTGCAAATCCTGCCCTCCTCAGTCTCCACCACAAAATTACCAGGAATTTCCCAACCTGGAGCTGGCAACCCCAGTCAAGCCAAAATAAGTCTGGAAAGGACTCGGCCTCCTCTCCCTGCCTTTTACTCACTGAAACAAACCCTGGAATGCTGTGGTTGCCTAGCAATGGCCAATGAAAGAATCCATTACTTAAAGCTACAGGCACTCCTATCATTTTCAGGTTTGTTTTAACCCCCCCTGTGTGTGTGTATATATATATGTGTATACATGTGGGTGTATATTTGACGTTTTCAACAAAATCTGGGTTCTTTTTCAAGTTTGTAGAAAGAACAGTCTTGCCTGTTCACAGCTTGAGTCACTGGATTTAAGTATCCAGAGATTTGGCTGATGTGATTATTAGTACATAGATTTTTATTCATGACATTAACTTGTATGAATGGGAAAGGATAATAGTATGTATATATCCGTTGCAAACTAACATGGGGCACTGAAAAGCAATCATACCCTATCCTTGTTGCATTTGCATCAAACAGAACTGTGTCCGATTAGAACCTAGAAGAGTTCCATAGGCTGCACTATCTGGCATTTTTTCCAGTGGGCACTGGGAATGCCAGTCTCCAGGAGGGATCTGCCAATCCTCTGGATTTACAGCTCATCTCCAGGTGACAAAGATCAGGCTCCCTGGAGAAAATGGCTGCTTTGGAGGGTGGACTCAAGAATATTAGACTCCACTGAGGTCCCTCCCTGCTCCCAATCCTGCCTACTCCCAGCTCCATTCCCAAAGTCTCCAGGTATTTCCTAACCTGAAGCTGGCAACCCTAGTGGGCACATAATATTCTGGTGTGATATTACTGTATACTTTGCTGGTGGGGCAGCAGTTGCCTTTGTGTAGCCCCGCCAACTTCTTGGCAGCTCTCCCACATTAAAGCTCCCATGACAGTCCCTAAAGCATGATGGGATTAACCTCAGTGTCCTGGCCAAGTGCCAGTTCAAGTATGAAGGTTCTGCCTCTCCTGCTTGTTTCAGTTGGATCCCACATTCTATTCAATTTCTCTACTGAATGGAGTCTTCATATGTTGTGTTTACTTCAAGAAGCAACCCAATTTCTTGCTTTGCATCCAAGTTTTATTTTAAAATGGTTGCAGAACATTGATTTCATATTATTCTTTCCACTTAATTTAATTAGTATTTGAGAAGTAATTTGTGACATCATTGGTGGGACAGTGCTGCAGAACAGTCTGCTGTGATTAGACTTCTCATAACATGCACAAGAGAAACCAGCTGGTGTTGATTATGTGGGGCTCTATAGCAGCTGTCCCCAACCCCCAGTCCAGGGACCGGGACCGATCCGTGGATCAGTCGGTACCAGGCAACGGCTTCTCCTCGTCCTCCTCCCTGGCTGCTGCTTTGGGGGCTGCCCTGCCATTCTGCTGCTGGCTCACCTTTGGTGCTCTCCGGCGGCCGCCATGTCTGGGGCTCCCCCTCTGCATGGCACTGCGCAGCTGCTGCTGGCAGTGCCCCCCAGCAGGCAGCAGGAAATCAGGGGCGCCGGTGGGAAAGCAAGTGGAGCAGGGGCTCAGGTGGTGGCAGCGATGTCCCTCAGCAAGGGGCTCAGGTGGTGGCAGCGATGACCCCCCCCCCCCCCCCGGCCTCAGTAAAATTGTCAAGCGTCGACCGGTCCCTGGTGATAAAAAGGTTGGGGACCACTGCTCTGTAGGATAATGCAAAACAATGTGTTGATCCTGCGTTGAGCAGGGGGTTGGACTAGATGGCCTGTATGGCCCCTTCCAACTCTATGATTCTATGATTCTATGAATGTGACTTTCCAAGCAACATGGACTCTGAATCAAACAAATGGAGAGACCAGAAACTCTGAGCTCCTGGAAGAGCAACATTAATTGTAAGCATAGCTGTCAGTAGGGTGGTGCCATGGAGCGCCCTCCAAGATCAGTGACTCTGGTGTGGAGAATGCTTAGAATCATAGAGTTGGAGGGGACCTCCAGAGTCAGCAGAATGCAGGACATGGCCACAAATGCCAAGAAACTACACAATCCCTTCTGCCCACCTCCTTACAATCTGCCTAAGTTCACAGAATTAGCATTTCTGTGAGGTGGCTATCTAGCCTCTGCTTCAAATCTTCCAAAAAAGGAGAATCGCCCACTTCCCGAGGAAGCCTGTTCCACTGAGGAACTCCTCTAACTGTCAGGAACTTCTGGATGTTTAGCTGAAAATTCTTTTGAATTAATTTCATCACATTGGTTCTGGTCCTACCATCTGGGGCAACTGAAAACAACTCTGTTCTATCCTCTATATGTGACAGCCCTTCAAGGACAAAGATGGCTGTCATATCGCCTCTTACAGGCCTGGGAGTTCTGAGTGCTCCTCCAATGATTCCCCATTCATTTAAACCAAATGCTCACTTAGACTCCATTCCTCCATTCAAAGAAACTCTGCATAGGAGGACACAGCAAGAGTGGATTAAAGATGTTAAAGCATGTTACAGATTGAAAGTCTGACACCTGGTCTTTGGTGACCAGCATGGGCCAATAATGGTAATGCATTCTGGTCCACAAAAATAGTAACTGTAATAAGTAATAAAGAGCCTCTTGTGGCGCAGAGTGGTAAGGCAACAGACATGCAGTCTGAAGCTCTGCCCATGAGGCTGGGAGTTCAATCCCAGCAGCCGGCTCAAGGTTGACTCAGCCTTCCATCCTTCCGAGGTCGGTAAAATGAGTACCCAGCTTGCTGGGGGGTAAACGGTAATGACTGGGGAAGGCACTGGCAAACCACCCCGTATTGAGTCTGCCATGAAAACGATGGAGGGCGTCACCCCAAGGGTCAGACATGACCCAGTGCTTGCACAGGGGATACCTTTACCTTTAATAAGTAATAATAAAATATTTTTAAAATTATGAAATAACATTTAACGATTGATAAATAATTTGCATTTCTGTGAAAAGGTAAAATCAGCAGGAAAATATTTGGAGGCAGGAGTGCCTGCTATTCTTCTCCCATTCCTGCTTAGTAATAATATTCTGTTTTATAATAACTTGCAGCAGCCTTCATGAGGTAGGTAGCTGCTATCAGCCAGGTTAGAACTTATTATTTCCCAAGGCCGATACTCTGGATCCAAATGTTTTTTACATTTATGTTAATCTGATTGTTGGCTGTACTCACCGGTCTTTGAGAGTTTTTTTTTTTTTTAACTTCAGCTTTAGTGCACAAGATATTTATCTTGCAGGTTGAGTTATCTTCTGGTATTTTTAAATGCATGCTATTAAACTGGAACTTTAACTTTGCTATGCCAAGAATGTATTTTCCTGCCTTTTCTGCTGTCTCATATAGTGCTATTGTATTCAGAGCCTACGCTGTATTGTAATCACAGAACACAATTTATTTTCAGTGCAGTTTGTTCACTCAACATTAACTGGTTTGTTAAGCAATGATGCATACAGCTAGATGGAGATGGTTTCAGAAATGTTTCTTTCCAAGACTTGCAACCTGGGTTGTCTTCCCACCAAACTTCATCAGCTAGATCAGGCTTTCTCAACCAGGGTTTCATGAAACCCTGGAGTTCCCTGACAGCCGTGGAAGGGTTTCCTGAATGGGTGGGAGTTAATTTTTATAATCGGGTAAACATTTATTGAGCAATATGGCCAAATATGGTCATGTTGACATGGCCCCCCCACCCCTCCCAAAATGGCCAGTGATGAGCCTAGAGGGGGTGGGAAGGGGAGGGACCCCGGTGGGCATGTACACAGCCAACCATATTCTGCACAATTGTGCTAGTTCTAGGGCTTCTTGAAGCCTGAAGGATGTTTCAGGGGGTTCTCAGTGGTAAAAAAGTTGAGAATGGCTGAGCTAGGTCTAGTGATGCCAGTTCCCAAATGGGGCCTGGGGATGCCCTGGAATTATAGCTCCTCTCCAAGTGACAGAGATCAGTTCCCCTGGAGAAAATGGCTGCTCTGGAGAGTGAACTTCATAGCACTGGACTCCACTGAGCTCCCTCCCTACCCCAAATCCCACCCACTCCTGGCTCCACCCCCAAGGTCTCCAGGCATTTCCCAACCCAGAACGGGCAACCCTGGCTAGGGCTGTAGCGGCCAGTCTTCAAATGTTTGGTGCTTCAGTGTTCTGTTTGTGTATAGCATGATAGTATACCACACCCTGCCCCAGGTACAGTTCCATTTCTGACTTTTTTTAAAAAAATAGAAAAGTGAGTCCCTCATCATTAGGCATTGGCTAATCTATCAGTAAAGCAATTTATCATATACCTAACCCAGCCTGTTTTCCTACCTCTTATTTTCCACCGCTGCAGTTCTTTTTTCCACTGAAAGGGACATTGAATGATGGGAAATTCCCACTCGCTGTTTTCTACCTTTTGGCTGTTGTCTGAAAGCATCCTTCCTTAGGAGCTATTTGGAATGAGATGAGGCATTAGCAGTTTGATCCAAAAGACATTTACTAAAACCACGGTAACAAGGAAACATTAATTCAGTTAACGATACACTATTATCATCTGTCTTCTTCGATCTTTGCATGATCAATGACTAGCATCCTGGATACCTACAATCAATACATCTGAAAATTACTCTGTAGATTCTTGTAATAGTGAATTATATTACGTCAGAAATTCAATCACAGTTGCTGTTTATTGTATCCTATATAGCAGGGGTAGTCAACCTGTGGTCCTCCAGATGTCCATGGACTACAATTCCCATGAGTCCCTGGCAGGGGATCATGGAATTGTAGTCCATGGATATCTGGAGGACCACAGGTTGACTACCCCTGCTATATAGGAAGAACCTTCGAGACTGGTGTTTCATAGAATTGACTATATTGATATTTATTAGCTCTCAGGGTCCTAATCATATCGATTAACAGGTAGGCTTATGGAAATTGGCAAAGTTAAATGATTGGTAAAGGTAAATTGGTAAGGTAAACAAGGTAACGCTGAGCCTATAGTCCAGTGGCCAAAACGTCCAAGATGATTGAGTCCCGGAAGTGAAAAAATCATCTACAAACAGCTTTGTACTTATGGCTCTTTAGTGGAGATTCAGTGGACTAGTACGTTATGTCACTGATATCTCCTAGGAAAATTTAAGATTTTCTTTGCATGTCAGCCTGATGTTTGAAGTAGATTATTTGCATCCAAGGGTTGTTTATATAGTGCAGATCAATGGGGTGAAATTAATGCAAAAGAAATTCCGTCTAAACATTCAGAAGAAGTTCCTGACAGAGCAGTTTCTCAGTGGAGCAGGCTTCCTCAGGAGGCGGTGGGTTCTCCATCTTTGGACATTTTTAAACAGAGGCTGGATAGCCATCTGACGGAGAGGCTGATTCTGTGAAGGCTCAAGGGGGTGGCAAGTTACAGTGGATGAGCGATAGGGTTGTGAGTGTCCTGAATAGTGCAGGGGGTTGGGCTAGATGATCAATGAGGTCCCTTCCAGTTCTATGATTCTATGAAGGCAATCTGAAATCTTGAGTATCTGGGAAGACTGTAAGAAGAGTATCTTGCAGTGCAATCCTGAAGCAGAGTTAAGCCCTTCAAAGGCCGTTGCAGTCAGTAGTCTTAGCAGGATGTAGCTCTGTTTAGAACGGCACTGACAGCTGCTGGAAAGTGGCCACTCAATTTCACAGATTTGATTTGCCATAAAAACAATTTAAAGTGAAGTTAATTGGACTGATATAAGTAAAGTATTTCTGGGGTTATCTCTAGCGGTATTATCAAGACTCTGAGGACAAAGGGTGGGAGATAATTGCCTTATTTAATAAACAAGATGCAATTGTCTTGTCTCCAGAGGAAATACTCCCCCCACCCCCGCTTCTTTGATAGCTACTTTTTTTTAGTTCATCAAACCATGGTCCAAGCTGAGCCGCAGGAAAAGTTCGTCTAAAATACAAATATTTATTATAATCACGTGCACATAATAAAAATTAAAAACATTGATAAAATCTCTGTTATATACTGTATCTTGCAATCAACAATAACACATGGAGCATATGAGGATGTAAGATCAGACATGCTTCAACCCTAAGGGTCTTCCTCAGTGGTCAGTGAGAGCCAGCATGGTGTAGTCGTTAAGAGTGGTGGCTTCTAATCCAGTGAGCCAGGTTTGATTCCCTGCTCCCCCACATGCAGCCAGCTGGGTGACCCTGGGCTTGCCACAGCACTGATAAAGCTGTTCTGACCAAGCAGGAACATCAGGGCTCTCTCAGTCCCAGGATGTCTGTTGTGGGGAGAGAAAAGGGAAGGGGATTGTAAGCTGCTTTGAGACTCCTTCTGGGAGAGAAAGTGGCATATAAAAACCAACTCTTCTTCTTGTTCTTCAAATAATTTTGAAGAACATACAAATATACAATAAAATAACAAAACATTGGGGCTTGCTGGGTGATACAAATTCTTGATGTCTGTCTGTCTGTCTGTCTGTCTGTCTGTCTGTATATATATATATATATATATATATATATATATATATATATATATGATGTTATAATGAGCATTTATGAAAAATGTTTTATAAAAATATTCTTATTGCTATCAACTGATATAAATAAACAAAAGTGGTGCTTATTTACAATAAGTAAGTATTCAAAAGTGCATTCTCATGTGTTAAGCAGGAAAAAGTACGGTCATTGATTGGGGGGGGGGACCCTCCATACCTAACTGCTGGACTGGTGAAATCTGGCCAGCCCTGTGACAACAATTATTTGTAGGCTAGTGCTGAAGTCTTGTGAAAGGTTGTAAGGGGAAAAAATGGTGGTGTGTGTGGGGGGAAAGGGAACAGAGATAAGGAGTACAATTGAAACCACTTTGCGGAACTATTTAACACTGCTGAACAGACAAGTAAAAATGCAAACACCCCATTCATCTCCTCATTAAGTCCATGTGACACAGAATCCAGCTGACAAGTCCAAAACATCTGTCTTTTCCGTAGAAGTCTTGGGGGTGTGCCAGCTGAAGCAGAAACTTGTCCCATTGCCCAAAACCTCAGCTATGTCTCTGTTTGACCATAGATGCTGGGCAACACTGAGGTGTATATGGAGACAGTTTTATTGAACGATGGGCATTCTGAACAAACATTTTATGTCATTATTAACTTGATCTATTTCACAGGGTGGTAGTATTTTGAATAATATTTCAGAATGTGGGCTCCATATTAGACAACTTTATATACAGCACATACTAGTTGGAGCATTGCTTTACAGTTTGGGCTTTTGTTTCCCTTTTTGGTTTTTTTAAAGGTCCAAACTGAGACAGGTTAAATATATTCTATAATAATACAAATCCCAGTTGTATCCTTTCCGCTAAGCCATGGTTAAGACAAAACTGAACAGAATGTCCAGAGAACTGGTGCATCAGTTGTTTGAAGTCATTGACTGTATTTGTACTCAGGAAGGAGGTGATATGCAAGTGCTGTTGAGTTGCTTCTAATTCATGGCTACCTTATAAATTAGTGACCAAGCAACAACCTTGCTTGGGTCCTCCTCTTTTCCTACTGCCATCCCCTTTTCCTAGCATGTCTTTCTCATAATGTGACCCATCTTCTCATAATGTGACCAAAGCATCATAGACTCAGTTTATTCATTTTTGCTTCTAGGGATAGTTCAGGAGTGATTTGATCTAGAACCCACTTATTTGTCTTTTTGGCACTCCATATTAGTGTCTGTAAAAAAAAACTCCTCCAACTCCACATTTCAAAGGAATCAACTTTCTTCCGTCAACTTCCTTCATTGTCCAACCTTTGCGCCCATACACAGTAATGGGGAATACTGTGGTGTGAATTATCTTGATCTTGGTCACCAGTAACACATCCTTATACTTAAGGACAGCTCTCCCACAAATCCATCAGAGGATCCCCTCCAATATTGAGATCTCTAACATCGAGATCATTGTTAGATCTATTGTATTGGTGCCACCCTCTTCTGAATATTATTCTCCCCACCAGGCTGAACTTGGGGGGAACTCAGGTAACTAAGATCAGAATTGTGACCACCACCATATGTTATATGTAACTTTTGTTGATGTTAATTGGGGGTTTTATGGGGATTTTATTGTGTTTTAACTATTTATGTTGTAAACCGCCCTGAGACCTATTTGGAGAAGGGTGGTCTAAAAATTAAATAATAATAATAATAATAATAATAATAATAATAATAATAATAATAATAATAATAATAATAATAATAATAATAATAATAAGGATCTTGACTAGCTCCTTCATGGCTGCCCGTCCCAATCTCCTGATTTCTTAGTTGCAGTCTGCCTTTTGGTTGATGATGGAGCCAAGTAATAGAAAGTCTTGAACAATTTTAATTTCCCCACTGTCAACTTTAAAGATGTGTAATGCCCCAGCAGTCATTACTTTTGTATTCTTGATGTTCAACTGTAATCCGGCTTTGACTCTTTCTGCTCTAACGTTCACAGAAAGACTTACACAATATATGTCTTTGTTGATCATAGATGGGAATTCTGCTATCAAACAGACTAAACCCTCCTGCAGATATTCTAACCACAGTGGATTAGAATGTAAACTGATTGGACAGTGGAATTCCCATTCATAGGTACCAAAAAACATACAATGTATACAGGGACTTCAAAGTTAATAGTACTAATCACATTTAAGAACACCAGTAAGAAAAAAACAGTAGATGTGCTAAAAGTATTTTGAACAGAGCAAATTTCTTTATATAAGCAAAGTATAGATAACACTCCCTATAGTCTTTCAGTGGTTATTTCATAACAAAACTCTTCCTTATATAAAGAAAATTACAGATACTCAGCACCAACAGTGGTGTACAAAACAGCAATAAATGCAAATGTTCTCACTCCCCCCCCCCAGTAATATCTACTGTAATAAGTTCATGCTGGTGCACAAAAGCCACTTGAATTGTAAATAATGTGACTCATATGTTTAGCTTTTCCTTTAATTATTTTCAGCATATCAAAATGCATCTGAGTTGAAAATGAGGCACAAGGATACAATTCCTTCAGTGAGACCTGTCCACCACGTCAAAAATACCAATACTTGATACTCAGTGGCAAAACTGGAACATAATTCTGGGAAAGCTTAAAGTGACCTGTGAAACTTTGCCCCAAGAAAAGCACACAATTCGCTTTTAGCAAATACCATTTTCACCATTCTATAATGGAAAACACAGGCAAATTTCTTTAAAGTTGTACCCTGGGAAAGAGAGAGAGTAGTTCACAGGGCATTCCATTGTCCATTTTACTTTCAACAATATGTGTGTGTGTATCCCTTCCTCATAAGGTGTGACTACAGGTAAAATTTGCAACAAAAAAAAGTACATTCCTGTTTCCCAATAATAATAAGGAGTATTGAAACAGCTACAATTGCTTTGGCAGCAGTAAGATAACGGTGATATGTTCTTTAGGGAGAAGTCAAGAGGAGTAGAGCTCAAGTCAGCATGCAAACTCTCCCTTCTGTTGACAGCCATTTCTCTGAACTTTGACAAATAAGCTCTGAGACTAGGAGGAGGAGGGAAAGCTCACATCTGTGGATGCCTGTAGATGTTGCACTCGCATTTGTCTGAGGCCAGAGCAAGTCAGCAAGCTCCCTGCCTCTCTATGCTCATCCTTACATATATTTCCTGTTGAAACAGGAAATGTTAAATCCAAATGAAGATGCCTGTGTGAAAAAGGCATAGGAATAGCTAGCGTAGGACTGGATGGGAAGAGTGATGAGTAAGAGTCTTCCCTCAGTCTTGGAAGGACGTGGGATGTTGGGAGAATAATCTTTCTAAGACGGAGGGATAACATAATGATAGCAGCCCTGGAATCTCCAAGGAGGTGTTGGCGAGGAGGCTGGCTATATGTGGACTTTCTTCTGCCCTGCCCTCAACACCAAGCACAAGGCATGTAGCATCAGATTGGTTCTCTCCCCCTTCCTGCCTACCATGGTAGAGTCTTGCCCCTTCTCCTTCTCCTTGACTGAGGGAGGAGATGGTGGAATGGGAAGCAATTTGAATATAATTTTCCCTCCTCAAGAAGTATGTTCGAAAACTGACTTGGTGTAGTGGTCAGTGTGTCAGACTTGGATCTCAGAAACCCCGATTCAAATTCCAGCTGTGTCATCAAGCTTGCTGGGTGAACGTGCACTAGTCACACACTCTCGGATGAATGTATTCCAGAGGGTTGTTGCGAAGGTAAAATACAGGAGGGGAGACCACAATATGTCACCCTGAGCTCCTTAGAGGGAAGGCAGGATGATGATAATGATGATGATGATAAGAGTTGATTCTTATATGCTGCTTTTCTCTACCCGAAGGAGTCTCAAAGTGGCTTACAATCTCCTTCCCTTTCCTCTCCCCACAACAGACACCCTGTGAGGGAGGTGAGGCTTGGAGAGCCCTGATATTACTGCTTGATCAGTATAGCTTTATCAATGCTGTGCCAAATAAATAATGTGTCTGATGGTTATCTAGGTAAAACTACTCTTTCTCATCAGCAGAATATATTGCTGATGTCCCAATGGCATTTGAATACATTTCTTGAGACAAAAATGAAAAAAACAATGGTGAGTTATTGGAGTTTTAAGTTGTTTAAATGGTGTTGCTGTATGTTACTTACTTTTGGCAATTGCCATTCCGGTATTTGGCCAAATAATTAAATGGAAGCAGAACTGAGAAAGTAAAAACTGGAGTCTGAGATGGGGCTCTTGAGAGTAGGTATCTGAACGGGCGCTGATATGCAGAAATGCAGACTCTTAAAAATGATTGCATATGTTATCTGAATGGAGAAGAGGAGAGAGAGAACTTAATCAAGACAAAAGTGCCTGAGTAGTCATAGACAATTTTGAAAGAAAAGTGATTATTTTTGACATTACTTAATATGAAATACTATCTAATACTAATTCTCAGATGCTTCCTAATCCATAAGGGAGCACAGTGCTAGTTCTATTTATTGTCTAGCCCAAGCTACCAAAATATTGAATATTGTGTTCTATTTCTAAAACAAAAGCTGCCCATATTCTATGGTAATGTTATTCATACTTGAACAGGAATTAAATTTAGTTTCCTTTTAAAGGCATAAATCATTTCTTGAAATCAGAAATAGCCATTCCAGTTCAGATTTTCATGGTCTAGACAAGGGGTAGTCAACCTGTGGTCCTTCAGATGTTCATGGACTACAATTCCCATGAGCCCCTGCCAGAAAACGCTGGCAGGGGTTCATGGGAACTGTAGTCCATGAACATCTGGAGGACCACAGGTTGACTACCCTTTGTCTAGATCTCAGATTACCAGGAGACAACCTGGTTAATGAAGTTCTGTATAAGGCAAATGCCTAATGATAAGGCACCAACTTTTACATTAAAAAATATTCAGAGATGGAACTATAGCTGGGGCAGGGTGGGGAGACTACATTGTACACAGTTCACTGAGGCACCAAACATGTGAAGAGTGGCTGATACAGTCTTAGCTGATAAGAAAACAAATCTTGGGGTGATAGTAGATGGCTCAATGAAAATCTCCTTAGCATGTGCCAGTGTTGTAAAAGTTAAATTCTAGGCTAGGTATTATTAGGAAAAGGACAGAAAACAAAAGAGTATCATAATGCTCAAGAAGCCTACCATGGGCCTAAGAGATGTCAATAACAATCAACTAGTCTCGGATGTTCCATTCTTGAGCAAGGTGATTGAACATGTGGTGCTGGAGGATTCTCCTACAAAGAAAGGCTTAATGCTTTGTTTGTTTCTATGGTTGTTATGGCTTCAACTTCCACAATGCATTCAAATTCAAATACAAAGAAAGGCAAAAGAGCTTGGGTCTATTTAATATGGAGAAAGGACAATTAAGGAGAGAAGCAACAGAGTTATGAAGTTATGCATGAGGCAGAGAAAGTGGAGAGAATTTCCCACCTGCTTTTCCATAATGATGGAATATCCAGTGAGCTTGATGAGCATTGGACAGTTGATTCTGGGAAGGTGAAAGGAGGCGAAGTTCAAAGACTTGGCTAAGCTTCTGAATGGCTTGCATGAAGAAAGAACATGAAGTTTCTGTGTTCTCTCAGACCTTAAAAAAAGAGATGTGTGAGGAAATTTTTTTATTTGGGAAGTTGAAGATTAGACTGTTAAATTCCAGATGCCGGACTGAGGAGTCCAGAGGATGAAGAAACAGCCAGACATCTTTCCATGGTGCCTGGACAGAGACTTAATTATAGCATATTTCAATTGACATTTGTGTAAGTTTTGAATTTATAGACTTGGCCTGACTTAGATGACCTAGGGGCTAGCCCAATCTTGTCCAGTCTCTAAAGCGAAGCAGACCTTGGATGGGAGACCCAAGCTTTGGCAAACTACCTGTGGGTACGTTTTGCTTTGAAAACTCCATCGGGTCACCATAAGTCAGCTGTGACTTTAAGGCATTTTCTACCACCACCACCACCACCAATTCAGAAGTCACTTTTTGAAGGGGATGAAAAGGGAAATCAAATCAAATCAGAGATTTGTTTGTGTTTCATGTCCTTTGCTGTAGCTCCATGTCACGTCAAATTTATACAACATTGAAAGATCCAGCAGAAGTTCCAGAGAATTCTGGAGAAGACACAGAAAAACGTTTGGAAAAAACCATAGTCCTCCTGATGTGTTTCTAGTGGGGGGGGGACCCCATTATATGAAAGTATGAAAGAAAGAGCACACTATTGTCAGTATGGAATGTGAAGGAGATACTACTGTTCAAAGTGAGTCATTAGAGTGCGAGAATAAAACAAAAGAGAAATAATATAAAAGGAAGAAGAAGAATGACATGGGGGAAGAAAAGTCAAAGACTCTTCAAGCAGAAAGCAAAATCCTCAAAACAGAAAGCTTAAGTAGCTTGAGCACATTATTTGCTCCCACAGCCTGTTATATATTTATGGTTGGATGCTTGCAACCCACAAAATGAGAGACAGTTGAATTGTCTGCTGCAGAGATGAGGAATGCTGCATTCAGGTCAGCTCTGAAACCATACTGGAGGGGTGGGGAGCCTTTTCTCACTCTGAAAAGGGCCAGCTTGTAGTCATGTGACACCACAGGAAAATACTGCTGGCTAACCCTGCTGTTCCCCAAAAGGAAATGCCAAAATCACTGTGGCTTCTTAGTGAGGGGAAATGAAAACTCTCTGCTCCCAGGTGCCCTGGAGTGCCCACTGTAAACAGCAAGGCTTACAATGCCACCCCATCAACAAAGGAGACCTTCTGAAACTGAGTTTTCAGATGGGATCCAGGAAGCAAAGGATAGGAGTCACAGTTGGTTATGTGAACGATGGAAAATGGAACACTGCAACAAGTAGCAAATGGAAGAGAAGCTGGATGCATTTTTTGTCTCCACCTTCACTGTGGAAGATGGGAGGTGCTTGTCCAGAAACAATTTCACCAAGCTCAGGAATGAGATGACGAGAGAGGAGGTGCTACAACTGATGGACAAATTAAAAACGGACAGATCACCAGTCCCAAATGGCATCCAAATATGAACGTAGATCTCCTGGCAAAAAATATGCAATCTATCACTAAAATCTCTCACCATTCCCAAGTACTGGACGGTGACCCTGGAATTTACAGGCCGGCCAGTCTAACATTAATATTGGGTAAGTTGGGGGAATATGTTTTTAAGGATAGAATTTGTGGGCACATTGATGAACAAAAGCTATTGATGAAGAATCAGCACTTGCCTCACTAACTTTTTAGAGTTATTTGATGGGGTGACCAAACATGTGGACACGGATGACCCAGTGGATGTTGTTTACCTAGACTTCCAGAAAGTTTGTCATCAAAGCCTCCTAAGAAAGCTCAGCAGTCTTGGGAAACTGGACAAGCCCTCTTCTGGATTAAAAATTGGTTCATTAGCAGGAAACAGAAAATGGGCAGTTTTCACAGTGGAATGTGGTAAGCAGCAGGTACCACAGGGCTTGTTTGTAGGTCTGGTGCTTTTTAACTAGTTCATTGATGATTTTGAGCTTGGAGTAAGCAGTGAAGTGGCCAATTTTGTGGATTGGCCCTAAGTTGTTTATGGCAGTGAGAACCAGAGAGGACTGTGAGGTACTTCAGAGGGATCTGTTGAGCAAGTAGGCATCAGTGTGGTAAATGAGGTTCAATGTGGGCAAGTGCAAATTAATGCTGAGCAAAAAAACCTCACTACAAATATCTGGTGATGGGGCCCAAACTGGCAGGAACCAACCAGGAGAGAAATCTTGAGGTCATGGTAGCTAACTCACTGAAAATGTTGACTGCAATAAAAAGATTGCAGGCCATCGCTCTCCCTCTTCTCATAATACAAGAGCTTGTGGGCACTCAATGAAATGAGCAGTAAGCATATAGAACTGATAAAAGGAAACCCATCTTCACCTAAAAAGTAATTCACTTGTGGAATTCACTGCTGCATTAAGTGTCGGTGGCTACAAGCATGGGCAGCTTCAAGAAGGCATTGGGTGGACATATAGAGCAGAAGTCCTTCAGTAGCTATTATGCATAGGACATTATTCCTGGGGCCGTGATGCTCTGTATTCCTGGTGCTTGGGGGGAGGGGCAGTGGGAGGTCTTCTGTCCTTCTGGGCCAGCTGACAAAACTCCCAATGGCACCTGTGTTTTGGCCACTGTGTGAAACGGACTGGATGGGCCATAGGCCTGATCCAGCATGGCTTCTCTTAGGTTCTGGCAGAACCCCTTCAGTAATCAGCAATGCCGACAGACTTAAGGTTTGCAAAACAGGCAGCTTACAGGAAACTCTATAGAGCTCTTTCACACATTCCATCGGGGAGTCACAGTCAGCTGCAGTTTTCCTGTTGAGTGCACACCCTGGAGGAACAGGCGAGGGGTTGTTTCTGCATCATGTGTGAAATGGCCATACAGCAACTGGCGAGCGGCGGGAGTAACTGCGCTATGGCCAAATTTAGAAGCCAATTCGGCCCTCGCCCCCAGCAATGTCCAGGCGGGGCGGGGGGGGGGGCGCGGAAGATGGAGTTTTGCTTTCTGGGAGTGGAAGAAATTGCTTCCCTCCGGGGAGGCCGTCGCTCTGCGCTGCCTCCGCGGCCAGCGCCCGGGCCTCGCGAAGCCGATTAAGAGGTCGAGGAAGGGGGAAGGCGGGCGGGCGGGCGGGCAGGAGTCTTCGAGGGCTCCGGGACAGGCGGCGGCGCGCCCTCCGCTTGCGCTCGCCTTCCGCTCGGAGCTGTCCACGGCTGTCGGTGCTGAACGGGCATTCAGTCTTCTGCTGACCCAAACTCTCTCTTCAGCGGGCAGAGCCAGAGGGAAGGCCGACGGAGTTGCCGCTTCCCACGGCGAGGCTGCGCGTCGTCCGACGAGCCAACTGAAGCGCTCCTGCTGAGCGGGACCGCTGCGGGAAGAGGCCCGGGAAGAGGCGGCGGCTGTGGGGCATTGCAAGCCCCGAGCAGCGGACCTTCGGGATGGAGCCGGCGGGAGGCGCTCTGTGGGGGCGAGCCTGAGGGCTGCCCGGGGATCAGATCATCCGCGTGCTGCTTCCCCGTCCAGTTCCAGGAGGCCATGGTCACGCTGTCCCCAAGTCTGCGCACTCTCAAGAAAAGCAGGTAGGAAGGAAACTTGCCCTCAACTCTCTTCTCTCGTTCAGCGAGCCCATGAGGTTCAGAGCAGCAGGGCTTGGCTTTTGAAGGGTCGTTTGCCCCGGTGCGTCGGTGGGTGGCCTTTCTCCTCTCAAAGGGAATGAGAAAGGCTCCTCTTGGGATTCACTGCTACTCTCTTTAAACTAGCACAGTGAAACAGTCCCGGAACTCGGTTTGGGTGCTACAGGCTCACATTGAGGGCACGGGGAGACAGGAGGGAGAAGAAAGTGCAAAATGGCTTTCTCTTATCCCCGAAGACACACATTCCTGCATGCCTGGGATGAGGGTGGCAGGACTTTCTGGTTAGGGGGCAGAACTCCTGGTCTAATCTGAGCCTCCTTCATTTTAGGCAACAAGCAAGATTTCTGAGCCACTCATTTTGTACAGTCGGAAATGTATTCAGAGTAAATCAATTGCTGGACATGTTGATCCCCGTAAAGACTTTAACAGGATAGTAAAAGCTGAGAGCTGCTTCTCCTTTTAGCTGGTTCTACTGCACGTCTTTCTCTGTAATCTTTATGCAGCAGGCACTGGGGGCTGTCGAATGGAGCTCAGCACACCCACTTTCTTTTTTGCTGCGCCAGGAAGGGCCGGTCTCATCAGAGCCCTTCTCTTCCCTCTGGTCTTAGCCTGGGATGAGCCACCTGCAGCCTGCAACCGGCTTCAGCAAACATTTCAGGCTGTCATTCCTTGTGCTGCATTTATCCATGTGCAATGGACTCGGGGTCTTCTTCTTATCTTGCTTTTAAGGGCACAGGTACCCTCTGTTGCACCTGTGTCAACTTCAGATAGATGGTCATGAATTCAGGGCCAGGTCTGATATTGATTTGATTTTCCTAATCTTTCAAGGGACTCGGGGTGATGTCCATAGTTTCTTCTCCCGTTTTATCCTTACCACAGCTCTCTGTGATGGCTTGGGTTGACAGAGCATGACTGATCCAAGGTCACCTTGTGGGCTTCATGGCAGAGTGAGAGTCAAAACCCAGGTCCCCTCATTGTACTCTGACTGCACTCTACACTGACTGACAGGGGCTCTTCACAATCCCAGATATAGGTCTTCCATACTACCTTCCACATAATTCTGTCAACTGAAGGGGCTGGGGATTGAACCCAGAACCTTCTGTATCCCAAGGAGATACTCCTTGGCCTTTCTGTTTAGCTAGACTCCAGTCTACTCAAGGCAGAGAGTCCAAGGAGAAAATATGCAGATGAATGCAGAAGACTGCACAAATAGGGGTGGACTGAGTTCTCAGTGATCCGTATTGACTAATATAGGCTAAAATGAATGTGCTACAATCAGGGATGTAGTTGAAAGCAAGCAAGATATAGTCTCCCCTCCCCCAGTCAGTGGGATGGATCCAACTATCCTCCAAGGAGCCTTCTGCCACACTTAGGGGCCTTCCTACAATTTAAGTGCTCTTTCTCCAATAGAAGGCTCCTAAGGCTGGAGGAAGTCTTCAAACTTTACTTAGTTAAGCAGTAAGATATGAGTAGGAATCATCCATCTGCTCCCAGAGCTCCCAGGAAGGTATGGCCCTTGCTCTAACACTATAAAATGACAAATGTTTGCTTCTATTTATTTATTTTTACAAAGGCCAATGAGTCTGGTCTATCACCAGAGCTATGTAAATGTCTCTGCTCCCTCCCCCTAGGCTTCCCTGCCCACACCTTGCCCATGAGGCCTTTGATGAAGAGGAGTAGGGCAAGATAAGGGAACTTCTTTGGACTCAAATTACGAATACATAGGCAGTCAGGGAATGCTCTTCCCATAACTCCCTGCCCCATAATTCTCATTAGAATTTCAGCAAACTTGACCTACACAGCAACCGTTGCATCTTTCACCTTCCATAGAAGACATTGTAGGCTCCAGCAAGCTGCACATTCTCTTGCTCCTTCTGCCTCCCCACACCCTGTCCTAATCTGACTGGGAGCAGAAGCTGCTGCTGGAAGCTGATCACTGGAAAATGAACTTCTGTGTTGAATTTACTGGGTAGGCCTTTGTTCTTCTCCCCTTGACGCTTGACCTGGAGGTGGAATGGTGGCCATATCAAGCTGCTCCTGCCAGGGGCAGACCATAAGGGGAGAAAGGGTATGAATACCTACAGCTCACAAGGTCACTGTGTGGCCTTGTGCAGCAGTAATGAGTGTCAAGGGAGGTGGTGGTAGGGAATAGGTCAACTATCTACTTACATCAGGCACGGCTTAGATTTAGAAGAGTCATTAGTCTCATTGAAAGGAAAACAAGAATTAACCTAAAACAGTCTTTCTCCCTCCTTCACGTCTAGCAGCTGGAAATGTACAAAAATGTACTACTGAGCTTAGAACAAAACAGAACACCCCTGAATTTCTTGATGTGTCAAAAACTATTCAATAGTGTTACCTGCTTGGCCTGCGGCAATGCCAGTACAATGAATGTGTTTACCTCAAGCAACAATGACTCTAAGACACACTAGGCAGTCTATCCTCTGCTTAAGCAGCTAATTTGCAGACTTCTATACTTCCAAGCTCTCTGACGTCAGTGGGTTTAGAACAGTATAACTCTGCTTAGGATGGAATTGTTGCTACTGCAGCAGGACTTGCAAATATTTTGATTTTTGTGTGACGGTGAGAAACAGTAGGAATGTTTTCCCACAAGGGTTTCTTTGATTATATCATTTCTTCATTTACTAATATTTGGAAAGCTGGGGACAATCAACATGGAATTTCTGTCTTTTGGTCCATCTGGGCTCTTGGTGAAGAAGTCATGTGGACCAATTGTAATAAATGCAGGCCGAATTTTAGTTTTCCGCCCCTTGAGCCGCTGAAGAAAGTTTGCAATTAGGGCTGTGCGCTTCAGCATGGTTTGGTCGTCTTGGCGATCACTGAAGCCTGAAGCAGCATGTGGGAGGCCAGTGCTGCAGTGTGGACAGTAGGGGCAGCAGCAGCTGCCGGCTGGTGTGCCACCACTGCTGCTGCCCTTCCTGTCTGTGGTGCGGTGCTGGCCGCCTCGGACTTCAGTGATCTCCAAGGTGGCCAATCCATGCTAAAGCGCTCGACCCTATTGGCAATAGCATGGCAAATAGCTGTTTGCACTTGTGTCAAATGGGCCCCATGATTGGCTTGCAAGCTGCGCTTTTGGAGCCCAGCCTGGAACTAACCAACAAACTTACAGGAATACAAGGGTTGTGAAAAATGGATTTTACCTAGCAGAATCACATGCACAGCTCACTCTTTCCATATTGTCATAAATCAGCTGTGACTTGGCAACACTTCCCACCACCAGCAAGAAAGTAGAACATAAGAGAAGCCATATGGGATTTCTCAAATTTAGTCCAACATCCTGCATCACACAGTGGCCAAAGCCCACATACAGGAGTCTCAACACATACACCTGAAAGTCACGCCTTTTTAACGGGAAACCCCACTGGCAGCAACAAACAGGGTGGTGTGGAAACAGCACAGGATACACAATCTGCAAGAACCACGGTGACCCCTGGAGTAGGAAGGAAGTCCTTGAAATAATTTCAGCTCAAAGCCAATCTCATAATTTTCAATGGTTCAAACAAGAAGATTCAGGTAGGGATCTGTGTTGGTCTGAAGCAACAGAAGAAAGTTTGAGCCCAGGGACACCTGCCCATAATTAAACTTTGTAAGTTCTCTGGCTGCCTTTAGTTAACCTATTCAGATTTTAGAGATGGGTGTGGCAGGCAAGAACTCCCAGGGACAGAAAGGCTTGAAGGAAAGAAAAAAGAAAAAGGCAGGGATTCAGGAAGACTGAGGGGTGGCTTCATAATAAGACAATGGGAAGGATGACAAGAGAAGGATAGTAGGACAGAAGAGCCCAGAGCAGGTCTGAGATGGTGAATATGCACATGGCTGGAAACTGCCAAGGTGCACTTAAGTTCACATTGTTGAGCCGAGGATCTGGGAGATCCAGGTTCAAATCTTCACTCTCATGGAAGCTTGCTGGATGTCACCCCAGTAAAGACCCAAATTTTAAGGCTGCCATGTTCCCACCCCTGCTGGCAGGGGAGAAAAAGAGACAAACAGAAGTAAAAAAAAATGTTGCTGACAGCATGACATTTACACCTGTGGTAAAACCACAGAGTTCCTGTTGAATTCTAGAATGTGCATGTTGTCCCTTTGCCCCAGTAATGACATCATGCTGTGAGTGCAACAGTGCTCCCCATGTCCCTGCCCCACCCCAGTCTCCTACCAAGTGCCAGTCACTGGCCACCAACACCACGTAAGTGGCTTACAGAATTCTCCTCTTTCATTTTATCTCTGTGACGTGAGTTAGGTAAACATTGTATGACCGGTCCAAAATCACCTACCCCGCAAGCTTCCATGAGAGTGAAGATTTGAACATGGATCTCCCAGATCCTTAGCCAACACTCTAACAACAGCAACACAACCCTCAATCACAGCCTTCACAGCACTTTTCTCATGCTTTGCCCATAGCATGTGACCAAGTCGCCCTTGGGTATTCTGGGGTTTCTTTAGTACTGGCTCTCATCAGTCCCTTGATGTCCGACTTCCTCTGCATTTTCTTTCAAGTTTCCCCCTCCAGCTTCTCTTTCTTGACCTGTGGTCAGCTCTGCACACTTCTGTCAGTCTTTTTGCTTCTTGGCACCCTACATCCTGGCACAAAGGTTTATTCTAAGCCCCACTACACACAGCCTGTTCCCTGCTCTTGAACATTCTGAAATGGAGAGAGAATGAAAATGAGGGAAACAGAAAGATGTACAGAACAGGATAAGCATACAGGAAGGAAGGGGAATGAGAATAAAAGACTGATAGGAGGACAGAGATCATAGTCATAGAGTCCACCTTCCTGAACAGCCATTTTCTCCAGCTGAGCTGATCTTTGTCAACTGTAATAATGGGAAATCTCTAGTCCCTACCTGATGGTTGGAACCCTGTGAAACTGAGGGCTCACCACTGCATCAGAATAATTCTTGGGATTGACCAAATGATTACCTGACAAAAGGATTACTGTCCTGGTAGAATTTGTTGTAGGATTTGCAGCATGGGAGAAAAATAAATCTAAAAAAAAAGTCTTGTCAGGCAATGGTGTGACATCACTTCCTGGTTTTACCACAGAGTTTTCAGTGATTCCTAGAGAGCTGCAATTTTATGTCTGGATTTTCCCTGGAAGTGATATCACACTGTTGCTGACAGTATACCTCTACCCCATACCCCTACAACCTGATATCCTGTTAAGAGTACCCTAAGACAACACAGATCTAGCAAATAGGACCAAAGTCATGACAATCCTGAGAATTGCTGTATAACCTAACAGGGACTTGCTCTGTGCAGAAAGTACTGTGATGGATGAGAGAAGATGAAAGAAGGTTTGGAAAAGGAAGGGGAAGTCTCTATATAGAGCAAAAGGCAGAACCAAACATATGCCCTGTGATTTACCAGGCTGCCTGCTGGGAGACAGTGACTAACTTTTGACATGTGGTCAGGTTAACGTGAAGTGGTACCGTGACACAGTAATCTTCCTTTCTGTGTTTGCTTTGTGCTATTATGTAATGATTGTAAACCTCCATCTGTAGGCTATTATGCTACTGAGGCACTTAGCAAAGTTTGGAGATCTTTCCAGCTGAAGGAGCATTTCTCCAGTGGACAAAAACTCTTTGGACTGGAGGTTATTCAAGCTTTCTGAGCAGTAGGCTTCAAGCCACTGTTTTACATAGAGTTCAACACAAGTTAAGGAATGTCTTTTACTAGACAAATAATTAGTATTGTAACATAAGACTATAGAAATTGCAGGGAAACAGAAGTTCACATTGAGATCTGAGAGACCCTGCACATGTTGGATAATGCACTTTCAATGCACTTTAGAAGTAGATGTTCCTGTTCCACAGCTGTAAAAGCACACCGAAAGTGCATTATCCAATGTGTGTGGGATAGGCCCCAGGTCTAAATCCGTGCTCTGCCAAGGAAACACAACAGGAGACCTTGGACCAGTTACTCTCTCTCATCTGAACCTACTTTACATGCTGTAAGGATAAAAATGGAGGGGGAGAATGATGCTGTAAACTGCTTTGGGTCATTTACAGTGCCGACTAACTCATGCTGCTGTATCTAGAATAAGCACTGCTACAGGGCCTCCTGGTGCCCTGAGCAGAGGAACTTGGGTGAATGCATATGCAAAACATTGCTAATCTATTCTATTTGCTTGGTTTATACCTTGGCTTTCTCCCTGACAGGCAACCAAAGCAGCTGACATCCTTTCCCCCTCCTCTGTTTGAGCCTGTGTATGGAAGAGCTTGTATCCCATTGCTGGGAGGGAGGTTTTCCAGCCCTTGTGGGGCAGCTGCCAGGGCCCAAGGCTTCCGGCATGGCCCACTGTTATTGACTCCCCCCTCGCTTCTCTGCTAGCACTCACCCATGCTACCCTCTAATCCCGCCCAATAAATGGAGCAATTCTCATCCTGAGATGAGGCGTGTGGGGTGGGGGAAGGGAAGGGGAGCATATGTGGGGCCTGAGGAAGGAACCCTGAGAGCTCTTTGTCTGGGGCCCTTCAAAACTGGCCCTGCATTGCAGGGACACAGGAAAAACCACCTGTGCTGGTGCTCCTCATGCCCAATAGGTTGTTGGTGTTGATCTCACCAGCTGACTGGTTCACCCGGTGGAATCAGCAGGATAATGCTACAGTTGCCAGGCTGGGTGTGGTTGTAGAACTTGGATGGGCACTGAATGTCCCTCATGCCCTGTTTGTCATGTTCTAAAAATAACATCATTACTTTTGGGCAAGTTACATTCAGTAAAGATGAAGCTGTATCCTGCACAGTGTCTTTAAAACTGCTCTGGACTCCTTCCGCCCAACGATAAAGAACGGAGCTGCCATCGGTAGCATCCTTCCTTCCATTCTCTGTGGCTTTGGCCATGAGTTGTTGGGTAGTTCTACAGAGACTGGAACTCTTTGGCCCACTTTTAGCCACTTGGTCAAGGGCTGACCGGTTCTTATCATGTTTCTTTGTGCCACATGCTGGGAGTTTTGCATATCCTTCCTTCCAATAGTAGTTATTGCTACGGCTTGGGGAAAGGACTCGGAGCACAATTTATAGCAGGCATCAGCTGAGGAAAGGGCATTTCTTTTAAATGGGCTATTTGGACATCATTTTCTTCCCCTATGGTGACCTAAAGTAGCTTACAATGTCATTCTCTCCTTCTCCATTTCACAACAGCAACCTTGAGAGGCAGGTTGGGCTGAGCAAGAATGACTGGCCCAGGATCATCCACTGAAATGCCTAACAGGCTGAGAAACAGCACTGGAGTCTCCCAGATGCCACACTAACCACTCTACCCTGCTGGCTGTCCAAGAGACAGCCGTCTTCCCTTATGTTTGGCACAGCAGAGGAATGTGGCTGGGCAGGTTGTCTCCTGGAGTCTGAAGTTTGCATTTGTACGATGTGAGCCATGTCCCAAATGTCCCAGGTAAAATGTTTGAGAGTTCGCATTGATCTACAATGACGTTGCAGCTGTGACAAGTGTGATTAAATGAATGTTCACTGGCAATCTCTCAAAGTCTTAACATCTCAGGGCTCAGAGTGAGCCTGGAGCCAAGAGATTATTTGTGAAGACTAAGCTGCTCCTGTTGACGTTCTGGAGCGACAGATTCACCACACAAGGGAGTGTTTCAGGGGCCTGAATTCATATGTCTTCAGCCTGCTTCCACCACATGGCTCCTCTATCATTACCCTTGGACGCAGCACAAATACTTTACTCTGTGCAGTTATGAATCTCAGTGTGAGGATGATCCGTGCTTTATGCCCAATAGCTGAACATCACTAGAGGAGGACTTCAGGGATATTTTGGTGTAAAGAAATCAGTCAGTTAATAATGTTGTTCTGCAAAGAGATCAAATCACTCTCCATCCTTTTACAAGACTGAAATCGACTTCAAATCAAGGCAGCTAAAGTTCTCGGCAGCTTTCACTGAGGTTATTCCTGACAGGTCCTAGCAATTCTAAGCAGGGTTGACCTCAGTAGACTTAGAAGGGTATAATTCTGCTTACGACTGCAGTGTGAGTATCCTGTTTTCAATCTGCTTTAATTTCTGCCACAGGAGGAAAGCATGCCAAGCACTTCACCCCCTTGGCCAAGTGAACAGTGCTCTTTCAGATCTGCCTTTCCCCAATAATGCTTAATGCTTACAAACGATGCAATATATTCAATGAAAGATTCTTGCAAGGTTGCTAAACAGTACATTTTATATAACCCCCAGAATCATTGGGAGTGGAGCAGGATGAAGTGAGATAATTTTTGAAACAAGAAGAATCTTAAGCAGGAGAAGGAGCAAAACCAGACGACTGACCATAAAGTAGGAAACACTCCTGTTCACTGGTTTAACTGATCACAGGCATGATTTATTACAGTGCAGACATCTTCAGAGACATGTGGCTTCTGAGGGCATGGCAGGGAGGCGTGGCCAGGTGACATCACTTCTGGGGCTCCTTACAGCCTTAAAGGCTAACAAGATTTTTGGCAGGGTATGAGCTTTTGTGAGCTGCTGCTCACTTCTTCAGATACTTTATCTGAAGAAATGAAAAGTGACTTGTGGAAGCTCATATCCTGCTACACATTTTGCTAGTCTTTAAGTTGCCACTGGGCTCTTTCTCTTTTCTACATTTATTTATGTGCGAAATTAATGCAATGGTCCAACAGTTGCTGCAGTCTTTGACATCTTGTATTTTTGGAATTGGAATATAGATTGAGTGTTCTCAGTCTGTGGGCTGTTGTTTTGCTTTCCATCTTTGTTGCCATATTCTTGTTAAGATTTTGATGGACTCTGTTTCTGTGGCTTGAAATAGCTCTGCTGATATCCCATCTACTCCTGGTGATTCCTTTCTCCCGATAGCTTTGCGTTCAGGTTTCACTCCACTTTCTAAAATGGCAGGTTCTTCTTCAAAAGAGTATTGTTCCCGTCTTTCTTATTTTGTCCTGTTCAGTTAATATGCTTCCATGGTGATCTTTCAGCATGCCCAACCTTTGCTTCTGGATTGCTCAGGTTAGCCTGATCTTGTCAGATCTTGGAAGCTAAGCAGGGTTTAGATGGGAGACCACTAAGAAATACCGGGGTTGGAGCATGAAGACAGGCAATGGCCAACCACCTTCAAATGTCTCTTGCCTTGAAAGCCCTACAGCAGGGGAAGTCAACCTGTGGTCCTCCAGATGTTCATGGACTACAATTCCCATGAGCCCCCTGCCCTACAGGTCAGCTGTGGCTTGACAGTACTTTCCACCACCCACCTTGCTTTAGAAATACTGCTGTCACATGTCAATAAACCTTTGACACTTTATATTCTCCAAACATGAATCTGTTGTCCTCAAAGGGTATGTGTTCTTGCACCTAGAGAACAAAGACTTAAGTTGGGTGGCCCCTGGGTGCAACTTTCCTTACTAGGTGATCATATTATTTATTTATTCTATTTATATACCACCCTTCCATGTGCATGTGTATATGCTCACATGATAGCAAATGTGCTGGCCAGGACTGGTAAGAGGGACCTGATAAGAGAGGGAAACAAAGAGAGGAAGATATCAAACCACTAGGACAGCAGAGAGGAGAAATGGAAGAGAACAGGCAAAGATTAAAGGATTAAATTGTATAAATAGTGCCTGATGCACTATAAATAACGCTACTCTGTACTCTGTTTTGAAGTCTTACTAGCTTGATCATCAGGCAAATCAATACCAGCAAAGAGTTAAACACTTTGTTTTCTTAGATGCCTCCTATTCATTTAAAACTTACACATATTTTGAAGATTTTTATCTTGAAGTGGGTGGTGAGACTGGATTACTTTGTTAGAGTTTTAAAGGAGGATCACCATTTTAGATCTCTCAAACTCTTTTTAAAATCTACACCTGCATGGAATTCAAAAGAAGTTGGAACACACACAAGGCCAGCTGGCATTTTTGGAAAGAGGGGATGTATTCACTTCCCAAGTCCTCAACTCCTCCAGTGCTTAATTTTTTTAAATAATAAAAGGTGCCAGGGTTGAAATCTGTTCACATCTGTCCTGTCATCCTGGACTGATTGTTACTAGTCAGTGACAATTCCTATTTCAGAGATTGAACTTTCTTGTGTTGCAGATCAACATACAGATGTGGATGAAAGACATTTGAGTTCAAATCCCTCTTTAGCCAGCTCAGCAGCTATGTTTCTTATAATTGTTTGCAGGACTCACTTGCAGTAGCACCACTCTTCTTCAGAGAGGCCTTGGCTCCTGATTTCTAGCAGCCCAATTTAAGATTTTGGAGAAATGTTGCCCTCAGGCTGGTAGTTATCTGTGGTCATGCCTATTGTATTTCAGTTGGCTTTCCTTGAATTGTTTCAAGGGATGTGCATTCAGATATAACCAAGAAAAAATATATCTATATCTGTAAAATAACCTGGGAGTGTGAGACTACCCCTCCCCCCAAGTGTATGTTTGTTCCTGGTCTTGCCCGGTTGATTTGTGTTAGATCATAACCCTTTAAATTGTTTTTCCTGACTCTGCAGAGTTGGGTTTTTTTTACCTAAGTTGCTTCATGTACTATTTGCATTTTATGGTAGATTCTGGGGTTTGACGTTGTTTTAAATTCTCAGTTCTCTGTTTCTTGATTCTCTAATTTTACATTTGCTAGGTTTGCAACAGTATGTTCCATTTGGTTTAGATTTGGTGATTCTTTGGTTGTACATAGATGTGGATTCTTGGTTTTACACGTTGCCCAATAGGAATCGGGGGATGATTACTGGGACATCTCATTCTGAGGTCCACAAAATTGGGCCCTCTTGATCCAATTCATTTGAAATTTGGCAGTTATTTAAAGGATGGGCACCAGCAGCTTAACTGCACTTAGTAGCTTTAAACAGGCCCTCCTGGAAATTTTCCCCATAGGGAACAACAGAGCCGAAAAATATCAGAACCCCTCCTCCCTCCCAGATTCTAATATCAAACTGGTATCTGGAGAATGGGACACTGGGAATGCCAATCATTCTTGGCTTCCTGATGTGTGTGCTGACAGCACTGAAAATCGCAGCTCCCTCTCCTTGAAAATCCTCATAATTTAAGGCATGTGTGGAAGAAAACAAACTGTGAAAATGCACAGGGAGAGCAGATGTACAAAACCACCTTGTCCTCCAATCTGATTCAAATGCTTGTTCTTGCTCTTCTTCTCTGGATTAGTTTCCTTTGTCCTCTTTTCAAAAACCTTAGTGCAGTAATATAAGGTATGATCCTTATCCAGATACATTTGTAACATCTGGGCAGCCTACTGGCAGTTTGGTGAAGGAGAGTGAGGGGAAGCATCTTTAGGCTGGAGGAGGACCAAAGGTTTTTACAATACTTGTTCCTTCCCTCTTCATCAGCAGTTTTATAGACTTCTTCCTGGGCAATTTTCCCCATTACACTTAAGGCTACCATCTTTATGGTGGCATGTTTCATCTGAGGGATATGGAATGCTATGAGAAGCTAAAATTGCTAGATCTTATTTCAGGATTTCATACCAGGGGGGCAGTCTATACCTGGGACAGAAAGGGGCAAATGGGGAAAGGGGCTTATACATCTTTGTAGAGAATACCTGTATGTGAACGGCTCAGTGGAAGTCATGCCTACAGTCTCAGATTAAGCCCCGGACACTCATGGCAGAGGTGTTTAGAAAGGTCTCCTTCTAGGAGTCATGGGCAGGCATGGTCTTGCAGTCCTAAAGGACAGGTTCTAGCCTGAGGAATAATTTTAGGTTGTCAAATGTCGTTTTATGCCCTTGGCCTGTTTGGAAAGGTTTGTTTTAGCACTGGTTTCTTATATTGTTGTTTTTCCAATTTTATTTTATTGTTTTTATGTTATGGGCTACCTTGAACATGAAAATTCTCTAAAGGAACATGAAGGAAACCTTTCCCACTTATAATTCTTAATAAATTCTTAATAAACTGTTGCCTTCTCAAGCTTAAGGTTCCTTGCAGATTAGTATCCAAACAGGTATAACGTGGGAAACAGCATAATAGACATGTTTTGTAGGCATGTTTGATGAAGTAACTTTATACAGTGTGTGTATTAAATGCTCTCAAGGCTCTCTAAACGTCTGGTGAACCTAAATGAAGGCTTTATAAAAAGGATTCAGGGAGGTGAACTTTTTCAAAAGCCCCACCCATGGCTCCATTTTTCTTCTTCCAGTCTCTTGCAGCTTGCCATTTGTCCTGCAGCACGACTGGAGGGCTTTTAAATCCTCTGTTTAAAAAAATTGGCAATTGCTATTCAAGTACAGAATTCTAAAATTATAATGTTCTTTTGCCACAGTCTACAAGTTCCTCTGAATGTCTAGCTTTTGTTTGAATGGTCTTTAGCTTTTCCAATGGAAATGAAACTGCCTGCACCTCCCCCCCCCCTTCCCATAGCTCTGTTTCTCTGCAACAAAAGAGACTGGAGATTCTTGTTTCTGAATTGTCGTTTCTAGCATGTAGGGATTACTCTCTGTTTTCCCTGTGTTGCAGATATCACTTGGATGTAAAGTAGAATGGCTAAAGTTGACACTCATCACTCCTATTCTGCTCGGCATAGGCTGTCCATGAAGGTTGCTGATGATGAGACAGATACATTCGAGAATGGAGTCAGCAGGTAAGTGCTTCTGTTTGTGATGTTTGTGCTCTAGCTCAGGAATGCAATGTGTACTTCCCTTCCTCTATTTTAGCTTTGTGGCATCCTATTGAAATATGTAGGAAAGACCATGATCGCCCCAAATTTGCCCAGTCAGTTTCATGGCAGAGAGAGTGTTTGAACCTGAGTCTTCCCAGTTCTGATCTGACACTTTAACCCAGGGGTAGTCAAACTGCGGCCCTCCAGATGTCCATGGACTACAATTCCCAGGAGCCCCTGCCAGAGAATGCCTGTGGTAAGTGAACTACTACCCCAGCCTTCAGCTGCTCATGTTTGCTAACAGATTCAAGTGGGTAGCCATGTTGGTCTGAAGCAGCAGAACAAATTGAGAGTCCAGGGGCAACTTTAAGAACAACAAAGTTTTATTCAAGGTATGAGCTTTTGTGTGCACACACACTTCCTCAGCTACAATGTCATGGAATAGAAGTAATCAGTTCAAACTTATAGGTAGAGTGTGAGAGTAAACTGACGTACAGCATAATGAAAATGGTTAACAGATTCCAGAGATAAATAGGAAAAAACAGCAATTTGGATTTGTTTGTATTCACTTGAGATTGAATTGCGTGAGAAACATTTGGCGTACAATAAATCTGTCTCTATTAAGAGAATAATGGGCAAATAGATAATCAATTGCTGACAGCAGTTAGCTGAAATCTTGCCCTTCTGCTCCCTTCCTCTCATCTCAAGATTCTTCCATGCTTTGATAAATTGAATAGTGGGAGGAAAATGGGGAAGAGATTACAGGATGCTGTAATGTCACTTCCTGGTAAGTGATGATAGTGTCTGTGGTACTCAAGGAATTTACCCTACATAAATGCATAAATAAATCTTTATTTTTTAGTAACTCACCCTTCCCATGAGGCTCAGGGCAGGTAACATCAAATCAACAAAATGCAGTCTTACATAACATTAAAATAGTATCCTAAAACAGTTAAAACATTCCCCAGCTTTTCTATTGCATCTGCCAGTTTACTTGTATACTGAGGAAGTTTCAATTCTTTGGATGGTCGTTTGTCCTCTCGATTTTTTTTCCTACCATGTTTAAGTAGGCGTTTCATTGGAGAGCCCAGCCAGCTAGTTATTACAGTTGTTATATCCCCAGCCTCAGCCACAGACCTGGTGGAATAGCTGTCTCCTACAGGCCCTGCAGAACTGGTTAAAGTCCCACAGGACATTGATCTCAGTTGGCAGAGCATTCCATTATCTCTATGGTCTTTACAATAGAAATTGGGGAAATTCCTAGAGCACCAAAAATGCTGTAATATCAGTTTTTGGTGGCCACCTAGAAGTGGTGTCGAAATGTTCACAGTCCTCCCCACCCTCATTCCCAGGCTTTTCCCTCCAGAACTGCCAGGGCTCACGGGCTCAGGGATGACAACCTGATTCTAGCATGGAACCAGTTAATCTACAAGTAATGCTTGTCATTTCTCAGTACAGCAAAAGCAAAACCTCTTTCCCAAACTTCCACTCAGAGTTTGTTGGGGAAGAAAGTAAAACAGAGGAAGGAGCATTTCCTCGCCTTAGATCTGAATCAAAATTTTTAAAATTAGAACAGCAGTCACAGGATCAGTAATTTAATAGGTTCATTGAGAGAACAAATTTCACTAACCTTTTTTCTGCCTTTTCTGTGCACACACTATACTTGTGGCTTTCCCACACAGTCCTTTTTTTGGCCCTGCAGGCAATCTTGACTTCCCTAGCTAATGCTCTCTTGATCAAACATCGGGGCCTAATTGACGTCATGAGCTTGTATTGGTTTGAGACCACTTTAACTGTTAAAGATTCTTTTGCAGAATTCTGGGAATTATAATGCTGATGGCCTTAAAATGAGTAGGTTAATCCCACTCAGAATTTAAGGTTAATATTAATGTGCAAATATATTGATGACATTTTTGAGAGGTACACTAATAAAATGGACGAATGAAAGATGGTCTACTCTTTATGCAGATTTCATTTTAACACCTTCTGGCTCAACCAGGATTACAAAGACTATAGACACTATGATCGGTGATTGGTCCACTCACAAGACTGTGGTAGATCCAAGTAGCTTTTCCATAGTTGGAAAAGGGAAGAAGAGGTTCCCTTAGATTACCAGAAAAGGCTAAACTGGGTATCATGGGATCTACAAAAGACTGTGCAAAGGAAAGAAATCAGGTGAGAGTGAAAAAGCTGGTTGGATCTAACCCATTGTTGGTAGACTCTCTACCCAATAGCATGCATGTACATTGACAAGTAAGATGAAGCAAACTCTACAGCCAGATTGAGATTTCCAAAGGGGAATAGTTATTGCCTATTCTGTTTCAGGAGTTCTTGATATAAGGTGAAATTTTTCTTATTTATTTAAGTGTTCCAGTCTTAAGACTATTAGAACTACACAGTTTGGACTATTCCACCATGATCTGATTTTATTTTTTTTGTTACATCCCTCTTTTAGGGCTACCGTGTCTCCTGCTATAGAAGGGGATACCCTTGCTGCCACTCAGTGGGAGGCGAATGAGACCAAAATTGCCATCATGTTGATGGTGTGTCAATACTGGCAGGACCAACCTAGGAATGATGTTGCCCAGCTGGTAGGATGTTCTTGCATGAATCCTACAGCATTGCTCTGACCATGGTTGTTTCTGCACTAGCAATATCGTTCAGATTTGCATTTTTAAGGGCCAACTTTTCTGTCTGTTTCTGCTTTAAAATTGACTTTTCCAGGTGCAAACCTGAATTGCCTCTGACTTACTGTATGTTTAGGGAATTCCTGATTACAGTGATGGCATCTTTCAAGGCGTAATCTAATTCAGGGGCAGGCTGCCCAATGGAGAAATTCATGACTTTGTTTTCCCCCCCCCCTGTGCCCACCATTTTTAGTCATTTGGGCACACTCCTTTCATTGTTGCCATCCTTCCTCCCTTTCCTTCCTCCTCCCTCTCTCCCTCCCTTCCTCTGTTCCAAAACATCTGACTTAAATTCCCATTCAACTAGGAAGCCCACCATGGAAGTCAGAAAAAAATCATATGAAACAACAAATAAATGTAATACAATCAATGACTTTTTAACAGGAAGCTGGAATTCCTCAAGGACCCACACTCTGTGCAAACCACTTTGCAGTGCAAAAGGCTAATTATCAGCTGCTGCTACTGTTGTTATTCCCCTCCTTGAATTGCTATTCCCAAATTTGCTATTCTTCCTCTGGTGCTTCTGCATTCCTGTATCGTTTCTTGTGCATCATAGACCAGGGTGGAGCAGGAAGGAGGGATGGTAAGCCCCATATTGTTTCTTTTCTTTTGTACTGAAGGGAAGCTTTTTTCCCCATTGCAAAAAGACACCTCAGGCCAATTCTGCACAGGCAGAAAAGGCCAAGAGGAAACTCATATGGAAGCGGGGCTAATCTCAGCTTCCACATGATGTTGATGCTGGGCCAGCCCCCTCCCAGGCCTGTGCCGGATCAGGCCCTCATTTTCCCTTTTCCCATTTGCAATCCCTTTTAAAAAGTGGGGGCCAATGGGGCCTGTCCAGCGGGACCTGTCCCTGTCCTATGGTGGCCCAGAGGGGGCAAAAAATGCCCTGTTTGGCTTTGTGGTGCTTTGCATTCCATGAAATCCCACCTTCCTGAATTTTTTAAAAAACACCACCCCTGCACGGCTGAACCTGTCTGCCACCACTGCTTTCCAGGGTGGACACATTTCAGTGGGGGACTAGGTGCCCTGCTGAAATGTGCTTACCCCCCCCCCCCCGCTTCTGTGAGGATACAGAAAGCTGTAGAGTATAAGGCTCTGTAGTATCACAGCAGTGGCAGCCCAGCCTGGTGGCCTTTCTCTCCTCTCCCCATCTGGATTCAATGAATCTTGCCCACCTTTCACTTGCAAACTTTCCCAGTGCTCACCACAAAAGCAGTAAAAGGACTTGCTTCCCTGGTTCCACTTGCCCCCTGATGTGAATATGCCCTAGTAATGGCCTTTAAAAAAAAGGTGATTGCATTGCAGCACTGCTCCTAACTATAAAAACATAGCAGCAGGGTTGCACGTTAAGTTGCAGCGGTGTTGTAACGCAATAACCTACTTTTAGATAATATTACATCCAGTATACTTGTGGGGGGAAGGAGGGGAGGTGATCGAGGGCACAGAATGGTGGAATTAAAGGGTGCAATGAAAAGAAAGGTGCAAGTAGGCACCATTTTGCAAAAAAAAAAAAAACAGTTTTGGAAAAGGTGAAGGATGGGAGGTTGTCTCGGAAAGCATATATGTGAATTTCAGCCTGGGAAATGAGAGAAGAAAGCCTAAATGCAGAAAGCCTGGAGTTAGCTTGCTGCATCCAAAGGAAATCCAAAGGGAGGCTAAGGTAAGTCTCTGATGTGGAAACAGTCCATGTGACATCACTTACAAGTTCACCCTGGATGCTACATGAGGTCAGCAATATGACATTGTCTCCATGTCCTTGCCCCCCACCCAATCTCCTGCTGGGTGCCAGTTGGCAACTCCCCCCACTTTTTTTTACTAACATATAATTGCAGTAAGAGTGCTAGGAATATTAAAGCTTGATTCCTTATTTGTGATTTTTTAAATATTGGTCCTAATAAAAAGCATTATACACCATGAATTTTATGGGTTAAAAAAAAAACAAAACAGATCGGCATAACTACTTCAGCTTGCACACCATGGAAAGGTGTGTAAGGAAATAAAACAAAACATGATACAAAGGAGTAAGTAAATACAAGAGGTGCAATAATCCAATAGTAGGATTAACAGCAGTCAAGACGATGAGGCTTTTCGGACCATGGATAATAAATGAACTGATGGGATGGACAGAAGGCAAAGTTAAAACATAGATCATTAGGGCAAGGAATAGCTGGAGTGATTTAGAGATCAAGTTTATCAGGCTTTCTCAGCCAGGGTTTCCCGAAACCCTAGAGTTTCTTGATGGCCCTGGAAGGGTTTCCCGAATGGGTGGGAGTTGATTAATTTTTAATATATTTTTAACATTTGTTAAACATTTATCATGTGATACGACCATATATAGTGATGTTGACCTGCCCCCCCCAAATAGGTAATGATGGGCCTGGAGAGGGTGGGAAAGGGAGGGGCCCTGGGTGGGTGTGTACACAGCTATGTTTCCGAACCATATTCTGCACAATCACGCCACTTCTGGGGCTTCTTGAATTCTGAGGAATGTTTCAGGGGTTTCTCAATGGCAAAAAACATGAGAAAGGCCGAGGTATGTGTTCAGTCGACATCTATGAAGTTTACTAGTTTCATCCTTTCAGTCTCCAGTAAAACGGGAATATCCGCAAGTCTATCTCATTCTCAATAGCTTATTGAGAGAACAAAACCATCCCAAAAGAATCAAAGCATTTACGTGTTAAAAGTACTGTCCAGTGGCTCATTTGGTAGCCTTATCTTTCTACTGTCTGCTACACAAAAACATTACAGAGAGATTCCTGAAAGCATCTATGACTCTGCCATCCATGCAGAGCTACCTCAATCTAAGACAATGCATTTCAATAGGTCTAGACTGGTGTAACTCTGCATGGGATTGCGCTGTCAGCTACTGGATTCCACAGAGGCCCTGTGATCTCCTGGGGGGGGGGGGGTGGAGGCATTCCCTTCACAAGAACATTCTTTGCTAAAAGTGTCTGAGAAATAAGTTGCTGAAAGCCATTTCTATTCCTCCAGGCATGCGTAGTGGAGACTAGATGAATAATTACTTTGGTATTATTATAAATTCTTATATATTTTTTCTTTAACTAGTAAACTTCTTTTAAGTGTTTTTGTCATTACCAGTGCTTGATACAGATAAGCAATATGAACGCTAAAAGGTTATCTGTGTAAACAATCCATTAATGTGCCTCTTAGCCAAGTAAAATGTGTCTTTTCCCGCACACCCAGAGCAGGTTGTGGTATCAGTGGTGTTCCTAAGGTTTTTGGTTCGGATTGCAAATGGATATATGATTTTTTTTTTTTTTACTATTGTCTCTGCACCGGCCATCTGGAATGGCCGTGGCAGAAAATTTAATACATAAATACATAGATAATGCCTCTATTAGTAAGTTCTGTCCAGCAAAACCCCCATTGACCTCAAGGGAAGCAGAACAGAAGCAGAAAATGATTAATGTGCAGCGTTTTTCATAACGTCCCTTGTGACAGTAATAGCATTTGTGATTGAGGAAGGGATGCATGTTCCTTCACGATGCCCTAATTGGAGAGGGCTCAAGGAATAGAAAATGAACATTGGAAGGGACTAAATGTATTGCTCTTTTTTTATCGTTTGCTTTCGAAGGACCCACTCACCGTGTGAGGACATGTCTTCCGAATTGCAGGGAGTCATTTCCATGGAGACAGGTGGCCTGTCTGAATCCCGAAGGAGCTCATTCACAGGCAGTGGAGCAATGGCTAGGTAAGCTTCATTCTCGACATGACAAGGCAGCAACCTTGGAGGAGGTTATTGGGATCTTGTCCTGGAAGAAAAGGAGTGGGATGGGAGTAGCCAATAATCTGGACAATGAAAGGAATTTGGTTAATGCAAGGCAATAATAAAAGGAAATTAAATTAAGGGGAAGTTGACTTTGCTTTTGAATCTTTAGGACAGTCCAGTGTGCTGGGGTGGGTAGGCTGGTGAAGGAAAGGGAAGCATGTTCCTTTTAACTCAAAGAGAGAACAGAAAGGCGAAGGGTGAAATTTCCAAGAATTCTATCAGGGGTATAAGGTTGTGTTTTATTTTTAGCTGGTTAGGATAGCCCAGCCCACAATTCAAAAGCTTCCTGGGATGTGGTGAGCCATGCCCATGAAGGGTATCAAAAGATGCTTTAGAATTGACCACATTTCTATCTAAAACAAGGTTGTGGGAAACATGACTGAATAATCAATTTTCTTCATTGTTTTATAGTTATGTCGGGAATCTACTCTATGTGGAATTCTGTCTTGTAAACACTGGCATGTAATAATTCCTTCTGAAAACTGCTGTATCAGTTCCCTTTTTACACAGCATTATCATTTGGATGAAAGTAAAAACATTAGCTGTTTCTCTTTTACAAAGAATAGCGGCCATACTTTTAAGAGCTGATAAATGTTTTACAACGTTGGTGGAGGAATTGAGAACTTTTGTCAACAAATGGTTTTGCCACTGAAGTAGCCCTGCAGAGCAGAGATTTTGAAATTTCTAATGGATTTGCTTTTGAACTTACTCCAGCTATTCACACCTTCAGCACAGGCCAGGAAAGGAACCATATTTGTTCCATTAATGCTGTCTCACTTCCTTTTGTGTGGCATAATACCAGAATATGGCAAGTGTACTTACATCCCGAAACATATACACAAATCTTTATATCCAGGTGTTGTTTTTTTACCAGTAAAGATCATCTGGTTATGAAAGGAATGAGGCAAGTCTAGAAGCAAGGGACCACCACGTGTTCAGTTTATATATCAAAGGAAAACGGCATAATGGCAGAACTAGAGTGAAGTATCCAGTTACTCTTTTCATTAGCTGATGACCAAAAGGTACCAGTCTCTGGCAGCATTTAGCATAAAATAAGACAGAGGGGAGATAATCACTGGAAACTGCAATGATGAGTTTTTTAAAAGGTTATTATAGATATCATGCTATTCCTATTTTGTTTTGTGTTAACAATAGAAGAAAATTAGTACAAATGCAACTGCCTTTTAGGGAAGATAAAGGGGATCTCTGGAGGACCGTTTATGCACTGGAGGTTTCATTGCAGGCTGCAGGCCGGAGTTTTAGTCATGGCAGGTTGCTCCACCTCTTCCTGCACCTACACTGGGAAGCATTTGGCCCAGTGCCCCTCATCTGTCCCCAATCTGTGATCCTGCACAGGAGCTGGGACAGTGAAGTTCCCAGTGCGTAAACGGTCGTGGTGTCAACAAGTCCATGTAGCTTTTTTTTTAAGTTGCTACTCAAAAAAGTTTTTAAAGGAAAATATTTTGTTTCTATGAAGTCATGGCCAAAAATGGAGAGAAAACAGATTCCCCTGGGTTGACTCTGGAGTCTCCATTGCAAGGGTGATCTCATGCAAAATCTATACAGCAACTGCACTACAGTGGGAAATCATCTTGGCATGGAAGTAGCCCATGTGAGCACAGGAGATCTTAAGAAAGCAGAGCTATGAAAACTCAAGGATTCTTTGGGGCCATGGGCACTTTTAGGGAAGTAAGGAAGGGGGGATAAGTAGAGGGGGTCAAAATGGAAGGAGTGTCAGAGAAGAGCTATGATCCTTTAACAGGAAGGCTGACAGCTAAAGCAATTCACCAGACTATACAGAATGATGAAAGATAAACACACATGCCTGCCATCCCCTTTTCAGATTATCACATTTCATCTTATCATTGACCTCCTGGGCAAGAAGACATTTGCAACAGGAAGCCGAAAGGCCCGATTCTTTCCTTGATCGCATCCGAGGGCCAGAGCTCAACGATGTTCCCGGTAGAGGGAGCAATGCCAACTCTGAAGAGCCAGGCCAGCCAAAAAAGTAAGAGGAGACAAGAGCACGGAGAGAAAATTTGGGTGGGTAGCTGTGTTGGTCTGAAGGAGCAGAACAAAGTTTGAGACCAAGGGCAGCTTTAAGGCCACCTTGAATAACACTTGGTTGGTCGTAAAGATGCCATTGGACTCAAACTTTGTCCTGAGAGAAAATGTGTTCTGGATGTCATGCTCGAGGAAGAAGGATAGCATGGTTTGCCAGCAGAGTGTTGTGCTGAGGGGGTAAGAATAACCTTCTGTCACTGTGTGCAATTCAGAGCCATAATAATAAAATTGTGATCTTTTTTGTTTGCCTACAATGGGAAAGGACTGGTTGTAGATGGGATGCATTGTGGTTTCAAGTGCTTGTAAGTAGTCTTCAGTGAGTTTGCCCATACAGTTGTAGCTCTTTGGGGCTCTCAAGCAAGTGGTTGCCTTGGTTCTTCTGCAACCAGGCAGCCCAGTCTGAAGCACAGATGACTTTTACTTTTACTTTATTTTTATTATATTTATTTCCCACCACTCCCTGTAAGGCTCGTGGCGGGTAACAGTAGTCTTAACCCCATAAAAATCCCAATTAAAAGACTTAAAAAAAATCCCAACATGATGGAAAACGGAATCCCCTTCCCACCCCCACTACCGAAACGATGGAGAGACTGGAGAGGGGGGGGCAATGTACACTTCCAACCCCGGGGGGGGGAGCGATGACTCTAGTTCACTGACCCCAGCCTCAACCATAGACCTGGTGGAAGAGCTTCGTTTCACAGGCCCTGTGGAAAGCTGACAAATCCTGCAGGGCCCGCAGCTCACCTGGGAGCTCATTCCACCAGGTAGGGACCAGGACCAAAAGGCCCTGGCCTTGATTGAGCCTAGGTGCACTTCCCTAGGGCCGGGAACAACCAGTAGGTTCTCACCCGCAGAGCTTAAAGCCCTGCGGGGAGCATAGACCTAGAGCATAGACCTAGAAGACTCAGCCATGAGATCCGTGTGCGCGCTATAGACAGAAGACAAATTTCCATGTCTCACACCTGCAATAGAATAATAATAAAAATGAAACAATTATGAATCTACCATTTTTAAAAGATTTATTCTGCTTTTGGGATTCAAGTGTATGAAGCAGTTCTAAGGGAAGGAAGTTGGGGTTATAGGAATGACAGAACTGAGGGACAGGAGACAGTGGTCATGGGAGGACTGAGACCAGGGAAGGGTTCTAAAGGCTCATCTGCTGACTCTAGACAATTTGCCCAGATCTTTTGGGTCTCTCGAATTTTCCTCAATACGCGATTCCATTGATTCCAGGTTGTAGTGGGTTTTATTGTGTTGGGAACATATTCAAAAAGCTATGTTTTTAAAATGAATTGTCACTTCCAGTGGACTAGTGCTTGTGCAGAATGCTCCCAGAATGCTTTTTTATATGATTTGGTCTTGTAGAACAGGGGTAGTCAACCTGTGGTCCTTCAGATGTTCATGGACTACAATTCCCATGAGCTGGCAGGGGCTCAAGGGAATTGTAGTCCATGGACATCTGGAGGACCACAGGTTGACTACCCCTGTTGTAGAACATTGAAACGATGCTTATTCTCTCAGACATGCATTACTTACTACCTGCTTGATGTCTTTGCATAAACAGGTCAGTTGTCAAAATTATGCCACACTATTGTCTGACCAGGGAACAAAACCCAGAGCTATGCAGGTCACCAGGTATCCCAAGAGGCAGAAGCAGGATCAGTCCCTGTCTTTTACTTTCCCTTGAATTAGTGTATGACTGCCATCCACCCTTTATTTTACGGGGAAGCTGCATTTTATCCAGGGTTGCCAACACTGCCTACATAAATGCTGGGAGATGTGGGGGACAGTGCTTGGAGACAGTGGTGTCTGGGGAGGATATGATGTCACTTCTAGGAGATACTATAGGGATTTCCCCTAATCTCTGTGGAAAAGAGCATAGAGACTAGGGAAAATTCCTAGAGCGCCACAACGGAGGCCCTATTTGTTTCCTTCTTAATTTGTTGAGGCTAGGAAATTGTGGCTGAGGCAGGGAATTCCCCACTGGGCCTGGGCAATTGGGAAGCGCTCTAAAGCTGCTCCGGACTTCAGAAGGTCTGGTCTTCCCAATGGGAATTACCCAGGAAGATAAAGTGTCTCTCTGTGCATAGAGAACACAAAGATGCTCTGCACATGCTGCCCAGAAGGTCTTGCAATATTCAATTTCCCCTCATACAAACACGACCCTAATGACAATATTCTCCTTTTTGTACTTGTCACATTAAGTTTTGAACGAAGAGCATAAGTGTGGCAGAAACAGTTCAAGGTGTACTGCACCAATAATCCCCTCAGATTTGTGTGGGTGGCAGGTGGACATCCTCCAACTCTGGTTTCTTATTCTAAGATTTATTTGAAGAATGCGTGGGGATTTGGACCAGTGAGTTCTCACTAGATGTGTTAAACCAGAAGCCGGAAGCTAGAACATCTGTTTACTTGTACTTCTGCTAATGCCCGCTGTCCAAATTGACCCTAAAATACCCAGCTTTCCTCTTTGCTAAAATGACAGGTCTGCAGCATTACACTGTGTCTCTTACCTACACTGAGGGTGAGTGAATTTTTCAGCAACAGTCCATGAATCTGTTTACTCTCCAGCAGTCTTGGCTGTGCTCCTGTAAAGATGATTGCAACGGTGTGAGTAACATTTTGTGTCACAGCCAATTGGCTACACAGCTATATATAGCCAGATCCTTGGTCAAGCATTAATGTGCCTGAAAGCAGGCATGCTCCAGACAACTAGGCTTGGTTACAAACGGGTTTGATGTGTGCGTGAATAAGGATGACCGGTGCCCTGGATAGTTACAAAAGAGACTTAGCACTGTGGTCAAAGCTGACCTCTCTAAGCTTTTCAGCATAGGAAAACCTAGTGATTCAGGCGGGATGGAAGCCAAGGTTTACACCTGCAAGGCCAAGGGGGTTTGTTTAAAAATTAATACATCCAAGGTTTTTGTATTGTCTCTTTATTCCTTTGTCCATTTAATCCATCTGTTCTAGTCACTGGGCTCTGGCCAGATTTAATATCAACTACTCCAACAACACCAATGAAGAGTAAGTACACCACGGACCGCCTGTGTCTAGCTTAGTCCCCCCTTTATCTCCCCATAGTGAAATGCACTGCTGACCCACTTGAGTGAGCTTCCCTCCTTCTCTCCTCTTGCAGCTCTATGGCCTTTAGCTCAAGTGAAAGCTCTTTCTTCCACATGAGGAGCTGCCCTTTTTCTGCTTAGGAGACTGCTGCTGTTGCTACTGACTTGGAATTTCCCTCCCATAGTGTTGGCAAGCTTGCGTGCAATAACTTCCTTTTAATCCCAGGTTTTTTTGGCCGGGTGGCTGAGTTTGGGGGGTTTCTCCCAGATTGGCGCATAGGGATGTTTACCCCAATACAATCCATGCATGTTTTGCAGCCTGTCAGTCTTTCTTGTGAACCTGTCCTAATGTCTTATGAAGCAACCAGCTTCAGGATACATTGACAACTTACCTCTTAAAACTTCCATATTAGTTGCAGTGGGTTCTCACTCTGATGCTGTATGTTCATCCTCTTTGACTGAACATGAGTGGCTGTGCTAGGACTACTCCCGTATGTTACACATGAGGTTACACATGAAAAGAATCAGGTTGGGTTGCTGATCCTGACTCACAGTTCTCATTGTATAAATGGGAAAACTCATCTGAAAAGCACTCCAGCCATGGCTCAGAAATATCTTTTCTAAGGTTTAATGGATGATTAGAAATAGCACAGGGGGTCGTGTGTGGGGTCTACATTAGAAGGGGAATTGGCGGAAACTGTCACCTCTTGTGAGAGAACTCAAGTTCTCTTATGTCTTGGAAATGTGTGTGTGGATACCTGACACTAAGCCAGACATCCTTGCTCTCCCATCTTCTCTGCTATGAAAAGTACGAAGTGGTACTTTCTCCTGGACGAAGCTCTGCAAGAAGTGGTGTGAGCATGTGCTGAACTCTACTGTCAAACTGTATTGGACAGTATCTATTTCAGAGGTGTCCATGGACTACAATTCTCACGAGCCCCTGACAGTCCATGGACATCTGGATTTGGCCACCCCTGAATTATATTTGGGTGTAAAATGCAATCCAAGGAGAACTGCAGTGCTCAAAGGGGAGTGTAGAACTTCTGATACTCATTGAAAAATTAACTGCATTAGAAAACCACTAGAAGTTGTTTGTTTGTTTATAGACTTCACCTTTTGGTTCTCAAAGTTCCCTTTGGGCTGCTGACTCAGTGCTATAATGTGTGCCACTGGGTGGTATCCTTCCTTAGGCTGGAGGAAATGCCTGTTGATTTATTCTACAAATTAGTTTGTTTGTTTAAACAATTCAGCCTTGCAAAGATTCTGGAAAACAAGCAAAATAGAGGCCTTTCAGACAAATGGCACAGAGGAACATGGTGGGAGAGGTGGTCCCATAGATACGTGGACCTGAAGTCAGGAATAACAATATTTTGGCCAGAATTCAGAAGCCAGCAGGCTGCCAGTGAAGAGTTCTTGGCACAAGTATAACATGCAACCTGAATCTTGTTCTGATTATCAGACAATCTGCTTTATTTTGCACCAGCTGCGGAGGAAGAAGAGTCACTAAACTAGAAGAAGTAGAGTTGGTTCTTATATGCCGCTTCTCTGGACCCAAAGGGCTCTCAAAGTGGCTTACATTCGCCTTCCCTTTCCTCTCCCCACAACAGACACCCTGTGAGATGGGTGAGGCTGAGAGAGCCCTGATATCACTGCTCGGTCAGAACAGTCTTATCAGCGCCCTGGCGAGCCCAAGGTCACCCAGCTGGCTGCATGTGGGGGAGCGCAGAATCGAACCCGTACTCCTAACCACTACACCAAACTGGCTCTCAAGCTTATGCATATTTACTTGGAAGTAAGTTTCATTGAGTTCATACTTAGGATTTCAGGCATAATATTCATTTTGGAGTCTAAAAATGCCTGTTGTTGCTAGCTGGTTCATAAAGTATGGCCAAAGCTCTTGCAAAACAGCCACCTGCCTCTCTGGCCAAATATGCCTGATACTGCTGGTCTCAGTATTGTAGACTCCTTTGTGTTCAGCATGTGAGTAGCCTCCTCTCGCCTACCTGTTCTTGGGCCTGGTGTTGTAGTCCCAGCCACCCAAAAGCCAGTAACAAAGCTGAGTTTGTTACACAGAAAGAAGGAGGAAGAAAACAAAGAGGAGAAAAAAGAGGAAAATAAAGAGGAGGAGAAGAAAGAGGAAAATAAAGAGGAGAAAAAAGAGGAAAAGAAGGAGGAGAAAAAAGAGGATAAGAAAGAGGATAAGAAAGAGGAACCCGAGTAAGTATAAACTGGAATGATTTCATCTTTGCAACACACTTCCTCTTCCCTAGAAAGCTTATTACAGAAGCAGTGAAAAGTGCCCACTCACGGACAAAGCCAGAAATTCTGTACACTCTCTAAGGATGCTGAAACAAGAAATAAATGAACTGTAAATTAGAAATAAATGCCCCCACCCAGCAATGACCTGTTGCAGATCGAACATGCTCATTTCCCTTCCAATGCTGATAGCAATTGAGTTACAATTTAAAAAAGGGTGTGTTTCATTTGAGAAAACTGGCCTTCTTAAGCCTGTAAGTGCCTATAGGTCTGGGGGGAGGGATTAGATTTGGGTTCAAGGTAGATTGCCAGGTTCCCCCAGGACACCAGTAGGGCATGAGGGAAGGGGTTGCCAGATCCAGATTGAGAAACTCCCAGAGATTTGATGATGAAATCTTGGGAGGACCGGGACCTCAGTGGGGTACAGTACCATAGAGTCCACCCTCCAAGTCTCCATTTTCTTTGGGGGGAATGATATCCATAGTCTGGAGATAAACTGTAATTCTGGGAGGTCCCCAGGTCCCACCTAGAGGCAGGCATCCCAAGTTCAAGGTGTGATAAATTTAAACTGGTTCATCCACCTTCCTCAAGCTTTTGTTTGGGCCTCCAGTGTGTTATTGTACGGGTGGCTCAGTGCCAATCACAAACAGAGCAAAAAAGATAACTGTGGAGTTTCTTTACACTCACACTGGGGACTCTCTAAGTAAAATATTGATTTGTCAATTATCCTAAAGCATAAAACTTATCAAATCACACAGAGGATGGAGCATGCTCCAGAACCTTAGAATGCTGAGAGTCAGTTAAAAAAAAAAACAGCAGGGAAGGGGAGACTATAAAATCCAGGAAGGGAAGATTTGGATGTGTACATGGATGGGAGGATGACAACATTTCTGCTGCGTGATTTCTCACAGTCCCCCAGCTTGTTTTCTCTGGTAGTAAATTATCCCACCCTATCCTTTGCTGACCTAACTGGCCACAGTGGTTGAAGGATTTGCATAGCATGCCAACCAGTTCCAGCCAACTTCAAAGGCTTCAGGGGCTGAGGGCTCTTGTTTTCCCCATACTCTGCCTTAAAGGTTCATGGTGACCTTGGCCAGTCTCTGATCTACCCTCTCTCACAGGGTTGTTTTGAAGATTCTGTGAAAGAGTGAGAACCAAGTATGCTATTCTGAGCCACTGGGAGGAAGGATTGATGTGGGCCATAGATTAACGCGTCTTTCTTTCCATAATAAACAGAAGGGCTGAAAAAAGCACTCCAAAGGCAACCGAACATTGATTCCAAGGAGTATGTTGCAAAGATTACATCCCCAGTGGGTGTTTTGGCCTAGGAATGCTAAACCAGTGTTAAGCAATAGAAGTAGTCCTGTACTTTGTGTACCAGTCATAAGCTTGTAGTAACAGTAGTTCTGCCATAGTCCTGTAAATGTGGTTAAGAATATTTTCTGCCTGATCTTGCATTTACTAGCAGGGGTTTTAAAAGCTATTTGGCATGGTGTTGTGCTCTTTGTGGTAAGGGGGAAAATGTGGATCTCTCTACTTGTTTTAGCCCCAAGTATTTCCTCTGGCTTTCTTAGGTCTGTGATAATTATTGATGCTGGCATAGACTTGTAGAGCATGTTCCTTAGTAGGCTTTGTTGGGATTACTAATCTGTTGAAAAGAGGCTACCATGTTGGTAGTGTCCATTGCGATGCCTTGGTCAGTTCCAGCTTCAAAGTGTTCTGGAGTACTCTAGGTTTAAGCACACTATTAAAACACGTGTTGCCCTGTTGATGGAGGATGAAGTCAACCTGCCAGCCTCCATTTGAGACTGTCAGTGGGTGCTGTATTGGACCAGATTAGGTGCTGTACCATACAGAAGGTATTCTATAATCAACAGCCCTGGTTGCCATTTGCTGAGGGAAATACAATCACTTTGGAAGATACAGAATTTCCGTGACCAGGGGTCACTCGTGTGTATTCACCTTTATGCTTTCCTATTTAGGAAGAAAGAACCTTTTGTGATAGATCCTTCAAGCAATCTGTATTACAGGTGGTTGTCCATCATTGCAGTACCAGTATTCTATAACTGGTGTATGATAATATGTAGGTAAGAATTATTATTTAATTGTACTCTTACTATAACTGTTGGGTTTCAATTGCTGACTTTTATCTCTTTAGCCATAGCTACTGGATACAGACAAAAATGCTATAGTTCTACTGTTCTGATTCACCTTGGGGTTAATTTTCCATTATGTTTTTACAATTGTTTAAAACATTGTTTGCATTGTCTACTTTTAAATTGGAGGGAGATAGAGGATTACTGTTGTCTAATCTAGTCCAAGATTGTCCACCCCAACTGGAGCAGGGTTTTAGATCTTACTTAGCTCAGCTGCAGGTCACGCACTGATCTCAGATGCTCAAACTAACCCTTGTTCTAACCCCAAATCTATTACTAAATACCAGACTCTCTCACTTCAGATAACCCCTCTAACTCTATCCCAAACCCTAACCCAGTCCCTGAGGGCAAATTCTATTCCTAAATGTATCTACAGCATCAATGGCAAGACTGTCTCTGACATGAACATAAATCCTAACACCACTCACCCATATCTGATGGTCACAATAAGATCAGTCCCGACTGTTCTACTTAGGAACAGATTCTTTCTTCAGATTTCATCACGTTCCTACTTCTAGTCCCAGTTCCCAACCCAATTTTAACCTTAATGCATATTCATTTCCATACCAGCCAAACATTCATTCCTGGGGCCATTTTAACCTGGGGAAATGCAGTGGAGGGTTAGTTTCCCCTTATGCCATAGTCTAGATCTGAATCAGGCCCCCAATTAAGTGACTTTTTAAAACTCCAGGCGTGCCTCTGATGGAACCACCAGCACATTGTCTGCGTAACTTCCTTCTCCCTCCCTTCCCCACAATGTCCTTGAGATCTCAGCCTCCCATTTATACAAAGTGCTAGAATCGTTCCCCTCAATATATCAGTTGAGGCTAGCAAAACCTCATATTCTTATTGTACAGAAATTGTGCCCCCCTCCCGTTGGATATCGTACATGCTCAGAAATTTAGAATGCCAGCCCTTCTTTCCTCTGACTTGGGCATTTCTGTCTTCAGTGAAGCAATCGCAAATCCACACGTGAGTCTTTTAAGAAAGACAGACTTGCAGTGTTATGCCTGTAGCCCTTAAATCCACATATTTGTCTTTGTGAGGCGGGAGCTGCATTGTTCTTCCAGCTCTGGTTTGCAGCAAGCAGCATGCGCCCAGCGGCCTGCAGGTGCCCTCTGGTGGCTTCAGTGCGGCAACAGCTTCCAGGCTGTGCAAAGACCAATCATCTCATGCTTCAGCACCTCTTGCTGAATAGGCAGGAATGCAAAATTCTTAACCCCAACTAGATGATGCTCTAGTATTACTAAAGTATTTCTCCTCTTCTGAATATACCATTCTCGGTGAAGGATACCTTGAGTTCTTAATATTCTTAGGCCGTGTCTCTAGGGATACCGGACTTCAGGAGGAACCTGGGGGTCCCTGGAATTACAGCTCCTCTCCAGACTACAGAGATCAGTTCCCTTGGAGAAAATGGGTGCTTTCTAAGGTGTTTTCTATGGCATTACTCCCCTCCCCCCGCTGCCAGTGGTCCTCCACAGGTTCCATTCCCAAACTTCTGGGAGTTTCCCAACCCGGATTTGGCAACCCAACTCTTCCATCACCCCCTGCCAGTGGCCAGTGGGGACTTGGCACAGAGAGGATGTGGTGGACAGAGTATCTCACATGGCTTGAGCACTAGTCAGTGGGGACAGAACAGAATGAATGAAATGGGCTTTACGGAGAAGCAGTCTCCTGCACACAATCAAGGGAGGTGAGGCCTGACCATTACATAGGGTTCAGGTTAGGAAATTACTGCAGATTTGGGGGTAGAGTCTGAGGAAGGAAGGGTTTGGGGAGGGACTTCAGAGCAGTATTAATAGACATTGTCTCCAGGAGAACTGATCTTTGTAGTCTGGAGATTGGTTGTAATTCTGGGAAATCTCCTGGTCTCATCTGGAGGCTGGCCACCCTATTTACGGGCTAAATACCCTTGCTATAACCTTTCTTGATCCTGCTGTCTTGCACAACATTTTCCTCTGCTTTCCTTTGTTCCCCTGCTCAGTGCCTTTTCCTCTGAAGCTGCTGAGTCCCTAGTGTTGGTAAAAACATCTTCCCCTATTAGTTAAAGAATGGTCTTCAAGCTCCTTGTGAAAATCTATCCATGTAATGCTTTCCTGAATCACTCGATCCTCCATTACCCATTTGATTTTCTGCCACCTCTGTCTGCTAATCCTCCTGATCGTTATTTGTTGACCTTTATCCCAATCCCACCTGTACAGCCAAAATAACTTCTAGGTAATCAAAGCAGGGGCTTGTTATACTGTGTGGACATTGGGATGATATTTGGTTGCCTTTCATTCTTTCACTCTAAGCTTCCTATGTTAAATCATAACATTATTCATTACATTTTTGGTCCTTCAACCAACACCATTAAGAGTTCTATACATGGCCTCAACTTTATTACCACAACAACCCAGTAAAATCAGCTTGGATGAGGCATAACCGTGAAAAAAACCAAGGACCTGGAATATAATCACTGACATATTTTAGCATAGAAGTGTAATCCAGTCTTTTGTGCTTTTTCAGAGCCTGTTTTGATGTACTTCAAATGGAGCACCTAATTCTTTGGTTCATCTTGGACTATTCTGCTGATGCTGTCTACATCATGGACACCTTTGTCAGGATTAGAACAGGTGAGTTCATTAGTTGTTGAATTACAGCGATGAATCAACCACAATACTTGGGAAAAAGGGAAGGATCATTGGATTTGATGGAGTCTACTGAAATAATCTCATGCCTAAAACATGTATCTAGAAAAGTGTTGTTGAGACATAACTCGAGCATTCACACCATGGCATTGCTTAAAAACAAACTTATGTGTAATTGTGTATTTATCATTCAAGCCGTGTAACTCTGATATACTAAAAACTACCCAAGAGGAAGATATTTTGAACCCCTGGGAAAGGATTTACAAACCCCTAGTAGAAAGGATCATGTCACAGAGGTTAAGACACAAATTTCCAAAGCTGTGTAAATTTATATAACCTACCCCGAGTCACTAGAGAGAGGGCAGGAAATAAAAACCATTATTATAATAATATTCACGAGCATATAATTCATTTTCTAATGTTAGTGCTCCACTTAAAAAAAATCTTTTATTTTTTAAAGGTTTCCTTGAACAAGGACTACTAGTCCGAGATGAGAAGAAGTTAAGGGAAAGGTATCAAGAAACTTTACAATTCAAATTGGACCTTGCATCCCTTTTCCCAACAGACATACTTTATATAAAATTTGGAATGAACTATCCTGAATTGCGGTTTAATCGCCTTCTGAGGTTTTCCAGGCTATTTGAGTTTTTTGACCGTACAGAAACGAGAACAAACTATCCAAATACCTTTCGAATTGGGAACCTTGTCTTGTATATTCTAATCATTATCCACTGGAACGCATGTATCTACTACGCCATTTCAAAGCAAATTGGATTTGGAACCGACAGCTGGGTCTATCCAAATGTGTCCATTCCAGAATTTGGGCGACTGTCTAGAAAGTATATTTATAGTTTGTATTGGTCAACGTTGACACTGACCACCATTGGGGAAACTCCCCCTCCAGTGAAAGATGAAGAATTTTTGTTTGTGGTCATTGACTTTCTAGTGGGTGTGCTCATCTTTGCTACCATTGTCGGTAACGTAGGCTCTATGATTTCTAACATGAATGCCTCAAGGGCAGAGTTCCAGTCCAAAGTTGATGCTATCAAACAGTACATGCATTTCCGGAAAGTCTCTAAAGAATTGGAAGCCAGGGTTATTAAATGGTTTGATTACCTGTGGACCAACAAGAAAACAGTGGAAGAGAGGGAAGTTCTGAAGTACCTACCTGACAAACTGAGAGCTGAAATTGCTATAAATGTCCACTTAGATACACTAAGAAAAGTGCGTATCTTCCAGGATTGTGAAGCAGGCCTTCTGGTTGAACTGGTGCTGAAGCTAAGACCTACCGTCTTCAGTCCTGGAGATTACATCTGTAAGAAAGGTGATATTGGGAGAGAAATGTATATTATCAAAGAAGGGAAATTAGCTGTTGTGGCTGATGATGGGGTGACACAATTCGTGGTCCTCAGTGATGGCAGCTATTTTGGGGAAATCAGCATCTTAAACATCAAAGGCAGCAAATCTGGTAACAGGAGAACAGCCAACATCAGGAGCATAGGCTATTCTGATTTGTTTTGTTTGTCCAAAGATGATCTGATGGAAGCACTCACAGAGTACCCTGATGCTAAACAGGCTCTGGAAGAAAAGGGACGGCAGATTTTGATGAAAGACAACTTAATTGATGAAGAAGCAGCCAAAGCAGGAGCTGACCCCAAAGACTTGGAAGAGAAAATAGACAGACTTGAAGTATCACTAGATAGTCTCCAGACCAGGTTTGCTAGACTCCTTGCAGAGTTCAGTGCTAATCAATCCAAAGTCAAGCAGAGACTTATAAAAATGGAGAACAAAGTAAAGAAATATGGAAGTGGTACCTTGTCAGGGGATGAGGGTGACAAGACTTAGGAGGAGAAAAAGAATTGTGTGCGCTCTTTTATCTTCATTCAGCATATGAGATGAATGCACATGCAAATATGTAAACATGGTTATTTTTATATGGATCAAAATAATGCGCTTGTAGAGTTTTTAACAGAAGCAATTGAGTTGTAAATAGGAAATTCATAATTTTTATTTCACATCCATTTTTTCCTCTTTCTACTGGCAAAAGTCACAAGGCACAATCAAACCTCCTTGAAGGTAATGTCTGTGAGTCTGACCACATGGACCATATTGCCACTTCTGCAATTGCTGCTGGGTACATTAATAGTCTGATGAAACAGACCCATACACATAACTATTCTAGTCTCACATTTTTCTACCTTGAAATCAGAGCTGCCTCTCAATGAATATATTATCTGGGCTCTTCTAGTAATTCATTCTGTTCACTTTAAAGACAATAGATTTGTAAAGACTGGTATTATAGTCTGCAGTCTTTTGCACTATGACTGGACTATTTCTGTACTGCCATGCAATAGATTCCTAGATCTTGTATTTGGGTTTCAATGTACTCTAGCCATTGGAAAGTCCTGATGATTTACTCTACGGGTATATGCATAACTACTGTGCGGTTACTGTAGAAGTGCACTCACCACATTTGGTCCAGTCCTTTCTCTAGGACTCATTTCATAAAACCAAGAGCATGGGCACAATCTAGCCAGTGTTAAGAGTGTATTAACCCTCAAAGTTTCCATGGGAAGACTGGCACATACTTAAAACATCTCCAGGATTGACCTCCTGGGAAACTGGTTCTACCCATGTGCCGCAGGACCTGGTCGGGCAGTGTTTGACTGGCTGGTATCTATAAAATTGGGACTTCAGCTCCTCTTCCTCTCAGGAGCAGACTTCCTGCTGACTTTAAGGTCCATGTCTTATGGATGTTTTTTTTTTAAAGTAAAATACTGAACAAACTTTTAATTGCACCAATATATGTGACACCTTGAACAATGAAGTTCTTGAAGCACGGGGGGAAGAGGCAGAATGGCTTGGGGCTCAAACTAGTTGCACATCTGTCTGTTGTTTGCAGTGTAAAGGTGGTGGTGGGGGGGGGGAGAGGCAGGCTCATTTCACTGATAAAAGCCCCAATGCCAAATACTTAGGTACATCTGTGTATACCTCCAAGAGTAAATTGTGTATTTTCCAGACTTTAAAAAAAGGACTTTTGTATCCTATCCTTGCTCCAACAAACTCAGAGTGGCATCATCGTTCTCCTCTCTTCCAAGTTATCCTCACAACAACAATCCTGTGTGGCAGGGGAGGCTGAGAGAGTAACTGGCCCAAGGTCACCCAGCAAGCTTCCTTGGATGAGGGGAGACTGGAATCCGGCTCTCTCATACTTTTGTCTGGCATGCTCCTCTCTCTGCTGTGCTAGTGTTCCCTGTTTGCTCTCCCATCTTGTTACTAGACAAGTAAGGCCGTCCCTTAGAATCCCCGTCTTGTAGGTCCTAACTACTAACGGTGCAATGTTGGCATATATGTGTTGGATATTTTGGGAAGATGCTTGGAAAGAAAGAAAAGGTGTAGCTCAATATGGTTCCAGTCCTAGGCACATTACCATGAGTAAGCTCCACTAACCATAGAAGGACTTACATCTGAGTATACATGTTTAGGATTGGGCTGTATGTGCCCATATTGTGTGTCCTGCTAAAATAAATCCTGTTTAAAGGTAGACAAAGGACTCTTTTATTTGTATCTTATTAGCACTGACCCAGTCATCCACCTTCAGAGATTTTTATGACTTTATAACTGAATAACAGTGTTTAATCTGCAGAGCATAAATCTCATTGAAACGAGAAGGAACTTCACTACAAGGAGATTTTCAAGAACTTCAGTTTCTTCCTTCAGATTATTGGTACCTAGTGAAAGGTAGCCCAAGCTGTATTTTATGATGGTGCTGGCAATCTTTCATTTGGGAGTCTTCTTACAGGACTTTTTGGAATTCTTAGACAGGTGATAGGACTGCTGGACCCAGTTCTTTTAGAAATTTATTGGAAATGCTCCACACCCCCAGCAACTGGCTGTGCACCCAGAAGACAGCAGAATGCTAGTGCAGATATTATACCTTCCACAAACTCACCTCTAAGGAAGATTCAAACAAGTGGTAAAGTTCACAAACCCATCATAGTCTGTAAGCTTGGCCCATCATGGTCAATGGGCCAAGAACATTCCAAGGTTACTGTAGAAAGCCAAAAAGCTTACTGGGGCGGAACATCATGAGTCAATGACTACCTGCATCTCACTTGACTTAAGCTGTCTTAATAGAGCTGCTGCCATCCAGATATTTAAAGTTTAACCATCTAGGCAGAAATGCCACTCAGAAAGTTCTCCCCTCCAAGAAACAGAAGTGATTGTGAAGGTCAAGAATGAGATGTGTCACTTCTCTGACACAGGAACTAGTCTCAGGCAGACGACTGTACAAGAAGACTGATTTTGCTTAGATGCAAGATGGTGCAAAATACAAAGGTATGGGATCAAAAGCACTGAAAATAGTCAGGGCACTTGTAACAATGAAAGAATGGGTAGAGCATGTGTGAGAGGGAAGACTGTGCAAAAGGATGACACAGAAATGAAAAGCAAGGGAAGAAAAGAATCTCTGAAAGCTTTTACATGTCTTTCAGGATGGACCTTAGATTCTGGATTTAGATTAAAGTCCACCACTCCTGCTGCCCAGAGGCCTTGTCAGTGGACACATCCCACAAGCACCATTGGTGTGGACCTAAAAAGGAAATCTTCCAGGAACTTTTTTGGTCCTAAATTTCATGCAGCTTGGTACAGAGCTCACTTCCTAGAGGAGATTTGATTTGGGGGCTTTAACTATTGGCGCGGAGGGTGGGGAGAGCTGGTGCCCTTGTTACAATTTACTGTCTGAGCTTTGGTCATGTTGGAGAAGAAAGAAGTCCAGGCCATGTTTGCCAAAATAAGACTGTGACCACCATCCTAAAATGGCTGCTGACTCAGCTGGCTGAGCTAGAGATACCTGAAAGTGGTTCAGGACTTTCGTCAGGAAAGGAGAAGGTCCAATTATTCAAAAAAGAGGGAGAAAGAAGTATGAATGTGAAGGATCCACATTACAACTACAAACCTGCTTGAATCTTGTTAATTGTAGGTATAGCTATAATTCCTATTATTTCCCCAGTCTTCTCTTGGTTCAATGTCAACAGGACTATGGCAGGATTCTGCATAAAAACCAAGGCTTGGATCTTAAGCAACTTAAGTAGAAGGCCATCTTCTCAGACCTTCTCCCACTGCCCATCTTCTGTGTCCCTCATTTATGCTTGGGGAGGGTCAATGTCCTCAAAGGAACCATGTGGGGAGTGCACTGGAAGTCTTCTGGAGGATAAATAATCCCTCCCCCCTGGAGAGTTGAAGGCTCTTTTGTTGGGGAGGTGTTATGTCACTTTAGGATCCAAGCTTGATGAAAATGAGAGAAAGGCGCATTCTTAGGATCTCATGCCAGACTTCTGATGGGAGTTTGCCCTGTGGCCTCATCCAGAGTCAGTTCAAGTGTGCAAGCTCCTAATGTTGTGCACATCAAAAGACCTCTCTCTGTGTGTGGCACACTTAAGTGTGAGGAGGAAGGCCCAAAGAGATCTTCATGGAAAGAAACGGGTGAAGATACATTCTGAAATGGTACAGTTGTGTGGGATGACTGTACTGCTGGTATCCCTTTTCACACTGCAATGAAACTGAGGCTGGATGAAATATGGTGGCATCCTGCAGAGGACAAACTGGGCTGATGATGCATTTCCCTTTCTGGGTCATTCTAGGAATGAGCAGAATAAATCAGCATGATTATGTTCTCTTGTTCCCATGTCTGTATAGTAGTTCTCTGCCTGTAGAGATGTATACTGCTCTTCAACTGAATATTCACTTTGATTTTAACAAAATGCAAGTTACATGCTTTTTAAAACTTCACTCCCACTATTTTTGAGCCTTTTGTAGTGCCTCATCTGCATAATTTCAGCATTCCAAATAAAGACCACCTGATGTGATCAATGTTATCAGGCCTTAAAAAAAATTATGCCTCCCTTATCAGTCCCTGCTGACACTGCTATAAGGTAGCTCAGCTATGCACTGCAATAGCATTTCTTCAGCTATTTTCTTTGTCAGTCTTTTGGCACTCTAGGTGCCATTTTTCTGGAGCTGTTAAGATCAGGAATTATTGGGATGGATCCAACCAACTTTTCTTTTGGTGAAGAAGGGTGGGGATCTTCTTTCATGACCCCACCAAAGGCTTTGCTGGTGGGCCATGGAATTCCATGGACAAAAGCTACGGGGGATGAGATGGTGTAGTCAGTAGGCTATCTGGGAGGAAAACCTGGCTGGATCCAACCCATGATTTCACCAAGCTGTGCATTGTTATCCATGATTTTCAAGACCATTGCATAACATTGCTTTCAGTTTCAATCTTGCATGTCTTCGGGGTCCTGTTACAAACCTACTCTGCTGTGAACCAGTCAAAAGTTAGAATATTTACCATGCTGCAGTTAATACTTTTATATCAAGGTTGTATAATGATCTGAGTTGGGACAAATGTGTGACTGTTGTGAAGGTTCTCTTGGATATGTTACATGGCTAATGGCCACCATGTCCTTATGGTTGGAATAGAAACATTGATGAGAAACTTTGTGACTGGCTGGGACCTTGAATGACATGGCTGTAACAGCCATGACATGGCACTAAGAAAGGACACAACATGGTCATGGTGGGAAAAGGTGAACTATGAAAACTAACCTTGAAGAAGATGAAGAGAAGAAGAGTTGGTTCTTATATGCTGCTTTTCTCTACCCAAAGGAGGCTCAAAGCGACTTACATTCACCTTCCCTTTCCTCTCCCCACAACAGACACCCTGTAAGGTGGGGGAGGCTGAGAGAGCCCTGATATCGTTGCTCGGTCAGAAGTTTTATCAGTGTCATGGCAAGCCCAAGGTCACTCAGCTGGCTGCATGTGGGGGAGTGCAGAATCGAACCTGGCATGCCAGATTAGAAGTCCACACTCCTAACCACTACACCAAACTGGCTCTCTTCCTTCCCAAGAGCATGATTTTAGAGACCTCAGTGAGCTTGGTGGAAAGGGGAAATAGGTACGAATCACCCCCACCTCCCATCTACTAGCTGAAGTGACTTAGGGATCTAACCCTATGTGAATGGAGCTGTCACTTCATGTTGAAATTCCTGTCTTGTCACCAAAGAGACTGTTGATTCAGGCTGAAGTGGGATATAACATCTGATGCATTGTCTGTGCATCCTCATTATCAGAAGTGCAGAAAAATACAGTCAATGTGACCCATGTTGACATAATGACATCTCACATGTCTATAGAAAGGTTAAGGACATGCTTCTCTCTGAAACAAAGGGAATCTCAAGTGCTGGACACTGGCCGGGCTTTGTTTGTGGAATCTGAGACTTGGCACATAATTCAATGTTGTTATTTTTTTCTGAAAGGCTGGGTTTGAAATTGTAGGATCACTAAAATCCCAGATGGCAAGATGATGTAAATTAAGATTGCCACTGGACAACTAGCAGTAGCTTGCTGCTTCTCATCCATGCCTATGAAGACCAGCAGATGTGGAGGAAATTGGGTACATGTCCATGCATGTCTCCCATATTCGATTTACAGAAGCAAAGGTTTAGAAGGCTAGCCGTACTTTTGTAGGTACCTAGCAACCCACAAACTGGCCACTGAGATCTCAGTACAGTTCCATGAGAGCTCAAGGGCCATTAATTTTTTTTAGAGCTAGAGCTCTTTGTTGCTTTTATTTTGGAGAAATTTAATCCTCAAATATATATATTCCTCTGCAAACTTTTACATTGGTAAAGAAATTCCTTCCTACCTCAACTGCATGGATTTTTTTGATCCACACTCTAGTGCTTGGTTGGGAATTGGCTATATGCCAGGATGGGGTGAGATATAACTAAATAAATATCACTGAGACTGACTCTCCCGGGCTGAAAGCAAGTAGTTCTGGTTTCTCTCAGACAAGCTAGTATAGCCCTAAAACTGAATTTTGGGTACTGTTAATAATTATACAGGAAGCAATTTCGATAGAACAGGGAACAACTGAACACATCTGCTACTTCACCACCCCAAGCCATTGTGCCTTTTACTTGAAACATAAAAGTCAGCCTGTTGGGATTCTGCTACATGTTTGTCGCGTGTAAGTGGACTCTTCACTCCTTCATGAAAATGAACTTTAGCAAAACCTTTCCCAGAGCAGAATGCCTTTACTTTGCCAGCTGTCCTTGTTCCACTACACCTAGCCACTCTCTTACCTTCTAGAACGCTGGCAGGGGCACATAGGAATTGCGGTCCATGGACATCTGGAGGACCACAGGTTGACTACCCCTGCTCTAGAGCCACCTTTAAACATCCATATTATTCGCACTCAGGAACAGTGACAATACTTAACAGCTGCACCTGATGCCGGCTATAATGAAGATATTTATTTGCAGATTGTATAGATTGATGCATGCTATAGAATTGGCAATCGAATATTGTTGCTTCTGTATGAAGAAGCATCCTGGCCCTTTAATCCATTTAGTTACCGAACAGTAGTGTAACAATTATGCTGCTGTCCCATATGACCTTAGTAACGTTCATACCTCTTGTCACTCCCTAACTGAAAGGCTGGAACACTTTATAACATATGTTGCTTCCTTGCACAGCAGGAGCCTGTGCATGTACCTTGGGAAGATGCCAACTCTTGTTTCTGGCGAAACTCCACAGACATACTACTGACATTTCTCATTTCCAATAAAAGCGGCATCATATGCAAAGAATGCCAGCATAGGGAAACAACTGGGGAGGGAGAGAATACCATAGCAACTTAAAACCATGCACATTGTGATCCTTGTACTCTAACTGTGCAAACATCAACCAGATTGCCAATAAAATGGTTCATGCCAACAGGACACCTTTGATTTCCCTCCTTTGATCTATTTACTTCTTCTGTTTATAGAAACTGTGGCATTCTTCTGCAAAATATATTTATTCAGCTTAAGGAGGACATTCATGGGGAAACCAGTAAACCTATCACTCGCTGAGATTATTCCCCCCTTGGAACAGAAGGCTTTAGGTTTGTTTCCCTAACGACATGGAGGAGGAACTTGATCGCGGCCAACCTACCCGTGATGATTGGTGTTTGGTTTCAAGGCTTCTAAAGACTTGACACCCCTGGAGTAAATCCAGAGACTTCTTGCACACTCCAGCAGTCGACTTTTGAATGCTAAACATGATCTACTGAGAAACCCGGAGCAGTGCAAGCAAGATGAAATCAAACCACTTGCTTAACGTCCACTATAGCCAGACGTTTCACGATGGGCGAAAAAATCAAATTCAAAGACGGAGAGAGATCCCAGCTGGCTTTGTTTTGCAATGCAAAGGAGGAGATCCTGTTGAACAAGAAGCTTAGAGCCCTGGAGTCCCTGAAGCAGCAGGCAGAAAATGCTCTCTGTCTCGATCAAAGAATCTTGTACAAGAGGTTCACCATCAAGCTCAGGAGGTCCGAACTGGCCCATGCCAGGCTGCTTGGCAATAAAGATCTTGTGAAACTGCTTTCCCAGAGCCTGTTCCCAAATTTGCATTCTGTAGTGACGGATGGCAGTGAGAAAGCTGTCAGGGTTATTTTACAGAATGCAGAAACCTCCAGAGCTCTTTCCGCTCCATCTAGGATTCAAGGCAATCTGGCTCCAGTCTCCTTTGCCAAGAAGCGCATTTGTAAAGGCTTGCAAGGTAAGGAAGCGGAGATAATCAAAGAGGTACAGAAATGCCCTGGGCACACCAAGGAAACAAAGAGACAAACAGGGGAGCAAAGAATGAATGGTGGTAAAAACGCTTTAACTAGTGAGGAGTTTGGTAAATCTGTCCTCTTTCTTGAACGTAGAAGGCCATACACCACCAGTTATGAAAAATACAACAGGCAGTCTAATCTGAATGACAGATACCAAGAGATGATTGTCAAAAAACCACCCAAACAGCAGGTGAAGCCTTTTTCTTCTGCAGGATTTGTAGGCAAAGACTCGCTGGAACCGAAAGGTCTGAGTAGCAAAAACAAAAAAAGTTACAAGCAGAGACCAAAGTCTAGGAATCTTTTCTTGGGGTTGAACAACAAACTATTTGGAAGACATCCCAGCATGAATAATCACACAATACTAAAGAATGATGGCCTTTTTAATAATAAAGTCAAGCTCTTTCTCCAGAAAATTACAGATCTACAACATGAACAAAGCTGTCCTTTGCAAGATTATTATTCTGAGCGACTCCGGGAAAAGGTAAAGAAAAAATATAATATAAATCAGGATTGTCTACTAAGTACTGAGCAGGAAGAGAGCAAATGGAATCCAGTAGGTTCAGAAACCAACCACCGAAGCATTACGATAAAGAAACTGGACAGAAATTTCATGGGAAAAGAGAGCCCCTTTGAGATCCTGACATGGGAATATTACAATGAGATTGTTACAAAAGAGAATCTCATGGAAAGGAACTGGCCAAATAATAACCCTTATCAACTGATTATAAACTAAGATTTGGGGAGAACTGGGTTGGATCCAGCAACATGGAAAACACTGGAAATGTACTTTGGGAAGTGTACTCAGCAGTTCTGCTTGAGCAAGCAGGAGCATGTAAATATCATTTTTAACAAAACCATGTCCACGTGGAGTAATTGAATGGACGCCGCTTCACAATTTAATTTAGTTTTGAAATTGTATTAGATGAAAGATGCGGTACTATATCTTGTGCATGTGGAAAAGGTAGCAAATGCAATTGCTTTCGCCAAGCATAAGCAGCCAATGACAACAAAGTTCATTGTTCCTGCGCACACAATGAGGTGAGCCCGTGGGAGTCCTACTTGGGGGAGTCTGTTTCTAAAGACAAGGGTAAATTAAAAATCTGCAGCAGGAAGTGGCAAACTGGGCGATACGGTCTAGCAGAATATGTTGCATGGGCTGGGGCCATCATCCAGGGCTCCACCTTTCCACGGCGACTGCCAATTGTACTGAGCAGTGGAGGAGGAGAAAAAACCTATTATGATGATGGCTCTTTCTTGCATGGCCTATTCTTCTAAGAAATTTGCCCGAGCTACAATCCCATGGCAACAGTCTGAGCCAACTCCAAGATGGCTCTTTTAAAGCTTCAATTCTTCTTTTTGTAATCTGTGTTAACTTTCAAATTGTACCACAGTATAATGGCGAAGCTTCCTTTTATAATACATCTTTTTATTCTATGCAAAGGAATTTCTGTTAGATTTCAACTCCACATTTTACCTATTTGTTGTTAGTGACTAAAATTCAGCACATTTCAGATACTATGAGAACCAATGTTATACCCTCTTGATCTTGCTGTAGCTTTACAATGAGCAGAGAGATGCTTATTTCCTACTGAGCACATTATCAAAGAAGCCAGGTTTCATTAGGATAAAAATAAAATGGGCATTCATATGTTCAATGGCATTCTCATACGGAATTTACCATTTATGGTAAATTTTAAGGACATACAGAATCACAGTGGAAATTCCCTGGCAGGTAAAGTCACCAAGAGGCAGCACATCCAAGATGCTTGCTGGTTGGCATAAGGCGGGGTAGTCTAACTGCGGCCCTCCAGATATCCGTGGACTACAATTCCCATGAGCCCCTGCCAGGGAATGCTGGCAGGGGCTCATGGGAAATGTAGTCCATGGACATCTGGAGAGCCACAGTTTGACTACCCATGGCATAAGGAATGTGGGGGGAAGAGGAGATTAGGAGAAACAGAGTGTCAAGGTTACTACATGCAGGCCAAAAGGTCAGGTGGATAATCTGTGGTAAGTAGGATTGGAAGGACATCACATTTCACACTTGTAGGTGAACACAGAGGAGGGAGAGCAAGTTCCTAGTAATGGTTGTAAAAACCCTTCATTCCATGTAAACTGCTTCTGCATACCACTGGCTTAGACCACCTCCCAGTCAAAAGAGCTCTGGAAGTCTGCATAACTGCAATGGGGCTGCAAAGAATGAAAAACGGTGTCTAATAACGCAGAACCCTGGTTCCCCCCCTCCTTCTCCCAATAGAAAACTCACCTATCATTTTCCTTTGAAAGCAGATTTCAGTGAGAAAAGCCTGTGTTGAAGGTTTGGGGTTAACACTGAAAAGACAGCTGATTTAAATAGTAGGAACTTCCCATGCAACCCATTCTTCTGCCCTGAGTCCCAACCATTTCCTCAGATTAAAAATGAATTCTGCAAAATTGAAAGTGTCCAGTCATGCATTTTGAAAGGCTTAATGGCAGCCGTCTTCAGAAAAGATACAGGTACTATGGAAAACCTGCAGGTTGCTATGTTTACACCAGTCAGTGTAGTATGTTTTAGCAACAGAATGCTTTTGTTGGAATTCTAGAAATAAGTAAAAACTTGAATAAAAACATTTCTTGTTCTGACTCTCAGTCCTTCTGCCCAGCAGCAACCATGGGCAATTAAGCACATTGTGCAAAATATACTGCCAAATTAAAAGGAAGTCTGGAATATGGGCTTTGTGTTGCACAGGAATCTCAGATCCATTCTGCTATTATCCACAGTGGGATTAACCCACCAGAGTCTCTCCTTTCAGTCTCTCACCCCTTTTAAATCACACTGAATTATCTGCCCAGTGCCTCCCATTGTCTTCAGCTTGTTTGGCATCAACCACCAGACTATCTTCAGGTGCAGAACTGAACGCTCCAAGTGTAGCAGGGTTTTCTTTTGCCATCTGCTGCAATGTGACATATTCGGGTCCCGAGGTCACCTGTGGTGGGGCCGTTCAGTGCCGTAAGAGGTCCTCTTTGTACAACAGCAGCTGGGGTAGGAGTGGGGAGGGGGTAGATTGTTACATGCCCCCAACTGGTCTTGGGGGGGGGGAATGTACTATTTTGCATACACTTCCTTTAATCTAAGAAACTTGTCCATGAGCACAGTCTCTTTCTTGATTCTTCCCTTCCGGGAGGGCTGCTTAGCATCACAGGATAGTGTCTTAAGTATGTGAAGCCCTGTTTCTGAGATCTCTCAGCATAGAAACTGCCCCAACAGAGCTCATGTAGGGCAGCTTCCTGATCTCTCGGTCCTGACAAATGAGCACAATGCTAAAAATGGGAGACACACCTCATTTGCAAAGGAGCACTGATAAAGCTGGGCAGTGTGTGTGTGTGTGTGTGGGGGGGAACACTTCCCGAGGCTGCTACCATGAAAATTCTATACACAGGGTTACATGTTTACTTTCTATTAAAAACATATCCTAAAAAGAGCAGTATCAACAATCAAACTGCTCCAGCAGTATTATACCACAAAGGCAAAAAAGGGGGCAGGACTTCTTTTCTTTGCTAGAGAGCAATCACAACGGCCTCAAGAACATAGCTGATCATAGCTTAGAAATCCCAGCACAATAAAATGGCCTTTTCTAATGTCTGAAATGTGTTCCTTAATTGGGCTTGGTTTGGAAGAAGTTCTATAACTGGCCAGAGGAAACATTTTTTTTTAAGTACTGGAAAAAGTCTATTATGGCAAGGCCTCCGAAGTAATGGACAATAATTAAATAAGAAGGACATAAAAGGAAAAATACTTCTAGTACTTCAAAGCATTTACAAGTCTGGAATACATATTTAGAGATATTACATAGTAACCGCCCTGAGCCTTAGGGGAGGGCGGTGTACAAATGCAATAAAATAAAATAAATAACCTTTACTGAAAGAAAATCCACCCATTTACTGTTTCATCTCTTTGGATGGCATTTGCAAATTGCGACCAATTTTGAGAGGTACATCAAATCGTCATGAACATTATAACTGCAGAAAATCTCTACCAGCAAAACAGCCCATATCTACCTAGTCTTAGACAGTTTCAGGTGAAGAGGCTGTTAGGAGCCGCTTTGGACAAAGGCTCAACATGCAGTTTAATTTAAATCCAAGTTCCTAGAGAGATCATTCCAATGACAGCCAATGGTAACTTATCAAACTAAGAAAATCACTTTTCCTCTTTTTCACTGGACCATGGTGGAAAACATCACTGTTTTATTTAGCATTATAGTTACATAACAGTTGCCTGTTTCTATTACTAAAAAGAATTTAATAAAATAATCCTGAAAGACATTTTCTCCCACCGATGATTTTAAAATTTCACCTTTTAAATACCAAATTTGCACAAATCAGGTTGATTTGTGGTGTAGTAGTAGTCGTCAGGCATAGCAATCACCAAGGCACAAGCTCAGTTCTGCACAACAGCCGTCACTTGCCGTTAGAAAAAGGTATGCCGATTACATTTCCATGGGTCCAATGCAGAGTCCCTTTGATTCTGATATTGCAACAGCGGCCATCACCAGCGTGCAGGGACCATTCGTAGAAAGGGAAAGGGACCTTTTGATATGGTGTGCGGATTTACATTCTGAACCTATGGCATGTTTATGGAATAGACAAGTGACCTCAGGATTTACCTTCTACACAAAGAATGAATATGTTAAAGCATTACAATGCAACGGTGTCCTTAAAACATTATCTACCCCCTCCTGCGAGGGGGGAGGGGGGGAGGCATCCCTTTGCTGCAGCGCTGATCGTATGCCTTGATTAAGGAGCAACAAATCATTAAAGTAAGTTGCAGGGAAGACTGGATTGTCTAGTTAAAATGTCAACATAATAGGCTATTAAAATTTCATTTTTAAGTGCACTTTCACATGCTTTTGTTTATAGACCCAACTTTCTATCCGTTTTCTTCCACAACACGTTTCGCTCTATTCTAATGCGGTTTGGCTGAAAATGCACTTTCCCCAGTAAACATTGTTCTTTAAAAAAAGAAAAAAAAACTCAACCTAACCAAGCTAGAAACCTTGCTAATTAAAAGTACAGTATGCTACAAGACAAGACATGTGAAAGACAACATATATAGTGAAATGAGTTTTTTGTTTAATTGTGCTGTGACTAAAGTAAAGTTCCCGAGGCTGCAGCTTTAACATTCCAAGTTCTCCCTTCCATCTTTATTGATTCTAAAGATTTATTTTTCCACAAATTTCTTTGGGGGCTAGATCAGCAGTCATTGCATCACACCAATTAAATTTTTTCCCCCTCCAAGACTTCAAGTTTCAAAAGCAAAACTGTTCCAAAAAGTACAGTTCCTGATTTTGATCTGATCACTGGGACAAAAATGTAGCACAGACTTTTTAAGGTTACACAATCTACAAATGATGGCGATATTTTCTGGGGCGGGTGGGTGGGAGAGGAATACAGTTTTGTTTTCTTGTCAATACTAAAAAAAAAAAAAGGCTCAACTTCAAGCAGTAATAAACACAAGCAAAAGTGATTTAACCCTTTAAAATAAATATTCAGGAAAACCTCTCTGTACATACAAGTGAAAGAATATGTAACACTTTCACGCTAAAAGAAAATAATTTGTTCATAGAAGCAGCTGAAATCTGCTGTTCCAGCCCAATGTCCCCAAGTGAAGAAGGGAGGCACAAAGACGGGTGACTACTGTAGCTTGCTCTATCTTATGGCCTTTTGTGGGGGCTCGGTTTATTTTTGGGACAGGGACACCATCACCACCAATCTCTTTATCCCTTTTGTTATTTTATTTATTTTATTACAGCATGCCAAATCCTTTGGCATATGTGATGGCCTTCAACAATCTCTCCTTAAGTTTTTCTTTGCTGGAGTACTCCGGAAGCAAAAGGACATTAAAGCATGTATGAGATGTAGGTAACCTAGGGAACAGGAGAAAAGAGAAAAGAATTACCTTCCAGGAAGTATCCTGATTTGCTCCAAACATCATTTTACAATACAAAAACAGAAAGGTTCACAATGAACAATCAGCAGAAGAGAAAGGGAACCTTTCTAAGGCATGTGTTTGTAATGATGAGTAAATACAATTTCTTTTACATCTTTTATATACTAGAAGGAACAACTATAACGGCTTCTAGATCAAGTCCATTTTCATTGGCTTCATCAGTGGTTAAAACCTCCAATCCTCCCAAAACAGTTTGTAGTATCAAATGTGGCAAAATCCTATCACCTTTCCTTATAGTACTGTTGTTAATATTTTGGTATCAATCGGCCATAGGCTCTCTAGGGTACTGCGGGGAATGCCAGTCAACGACCACTCCCTAGAAGGTGTTATGGTTGTTCCTTCTGGTATATAAAAGATGTAAAAGAAATTGTATTTACTCATCATTACAAACATATTGGCTTAGAAAGGTTCACAAACATCATTTTGCCTTGGAAAAAAATATCCCACTGTTACTCTATAGGCAAGATTTGAATTATGCCTTTAATTTTGCTTTTAGCACAACCTCTTTGTCAAAGCAGCATCATTAATGGCAAAAGAATTAATAGGCTCTTAAAAATGTGTGTCTTAAAAAAATGATTAGAACATCTAAATTCTTACCTTTCGGTGTCAGGGCCATTTTTGGCTATAATCATTTTTAGTTTTCCAAGTCCTCCTACTGGTGCTCTATCTGTGCCTGTTGTAAACTGGAGGAATAGTCTTTTTTGCTCATCTGTAAATGAATGGACTATTTCCCAAAATTCCCTACAGAGATGAAAAGTAAACAACATAAAAATGCTGTGCAGAAGAAAAGAAATAGATACTTGCATAAATAAATAATACCCTATATTCCCTAGAGATAATTTGGATAAAGCAGCACAGTTTTTGGTCCCTTAAACTGTATAAATATTGTGTATCCTCTCTTTGAACCCATTCTAGCAGTATTTTCTCTGTGTTTCAGGGCTATGACTGAAGAGGGCAGTGAACAGCCAGCCAGATGTTCCTTTCTAAGGTATCTGATGTTCCTCTCAGCCACAAGAGAATCCCTTGTCGTTAGCCTAGTACACAATCAATGATTGAAGATGTTTTGGCATTTGGGAGTCTGCTGGTTCCCCTTGTTTTGAGCAAACCCTGGTCTTCTGAAGAAGTTATGTAGGTATCTAAATGATACACAAATCATCACATTTTATTCTGTGATCAATAGATGCTGCTCAGAAACCTCTGGATTACACCTATCCTGAGTAATATCAGTTACCTGTTGAATCTCATGCAATCTCTTCTTTGTTGTCAGATACCATTCAAAAATAATGTGTTCTATTGCCGAATTCTTTGGAATTGGGGCTTCTTTATGCCATTCCAGAGAGAGGTTTTAATTCTTTGTGGTATTTTAACATTTACTGTTTTGTATTTTACCTGTATCTGAATCTGTATCGCATTTGCTCAAGAAGCAGGGCAAATCTTTTATACTCCATTGAAACAAGAAAATTTTGCCCTTTCCTTATAAATGGTGAGTATAAAAGATCCACACTACAACCACCTAGGCATCATACCTGGGAATTTACATTACATGTTTGAGACACGCTGTTTTCTACATTCCATTGATGCAAAGCTAAATCCCATACCTAATAATAAGGGAGTCTCTGGTATAGCCGCCATCATACTCTGTAGTTTCTTCTAGGGCTTGAAAGTCTAGATTCTGGAAATACAAGACAGTATATCACCACCACCCCTTGCTTTAGAATCAAGCAGATACAGGCAATTGGTCATTTATATGCATATATAAAAATGTCTTACCCTACTTCCGCAAATGAGCAATTCAATTTCTTCTGGTCTAAATAAATATTTTAGGGGAGACTCGTTGGTTACCATGTGAAACCCTCTTCGAAAGGCCTTGAACTGTTTCTCCACTGATTTGTTGAGAATGTAGTCCGAATACAGATTGACAAATTCCTGTTTAATGAGGGACAAAAACAATGCCAATTGTTCTGAGGTCTCAAAGCAAAGGTGATAGAATCTCACCCCCCAAAGGCTGACTTTTTCCTGTTTCAACATTGTCTTCATAGCACAGAGATAATTATAGAAAATTAATTAACTTGTATTTAAATAATTAAGGATGGTGGCAATTTTGAACGAACTTCAAAGCATTTTTTAAATTCTTATGGATCAGATTAATCATAAAATCCAGCACTCAACGTTATTTCGGTTAAGGTGCCAAATGTTTTGCAAGAGCTACTTCTACAGGACTTTTTAAGTATTTCAAAAGCAACTAGATTAATAGTATTTCAAAGGAATTTTGGAACATAGCTGCACTGGCGCCTCTTATTTCAATGGTTCAAGAGATCTACACCAGTCCCAAAGATTAGTGGAACAGAAGCACTTTATGGTTTTTACTCTTTACTCATTAATTTACTTTATTTGCACACAATTCAAAATGCAGCATAAACTCTGACAAGTTAAGAAAACATGCACACGTCTTCCTCAGAAACTTAGCTGTGATCAATGTATAACAAGTTTCCAGCCTTAGAGCTTTGAAGATATACTGGGAGTGGACAAGTAAAGCACTGTGAAAGTCCCTTAGGCAGAGATAGGACTAAATAGGATTTTCAGCATGTTGGGGGGGGGGGAGGTATCAGTGCTATGAATAGCTTATCTGTGCCTCATCACAACCTGCAGAAGAAAAGGATATGCAAACACATTGCAGAATTATGCAGACTCAAACCAAGAAGAAAAGAAGACAAGGCCTAAAAATGATATATTAATTGCGACTGTTTATAATTTAGGACTTGCCACTGAGGAAAAGATAATGGAAAACGGATTTTATCTGGAAAACTAGTCTGGCTAATGCCCTTGGAATGAAATAAACTGAAAGTAAACTCAAGAAAGGACATTGTTTAAAAACATTCTTTATTGTTTAATGCTATAAGGATAGGTCTTTTCTTCTTGGTTTGAGTTATCTGAGACCGTCATGTGTTTTTCTTATTGTCACTTTGTGAATTATGCAGACTGACAAATCACGAGAACGATTTAAATTGCATAATATATCAAGATCACAGGCTGGCTCTGGTGTAACTGCAATTCTGGAGTAAGGCTCTAGCCATCATTTCACAATGGAAGGCATGACCTTTCAACTTACCTTTCTGTTTTCATTTGTAATAGGGATTTTATCTCCATTTTCCTTTAAATCATGCATCATTGGATTACCAAAGAGATCCGTATGAGATATCTGGAAGGTTATCATCATATCATCTTCCACGCTCCCCTCATACTGCAATAAGTCTCTTAAACTTTGATAGAGAACCTAAAATGAAAGAGCCATATTTCATACAGCTTTAAAACCACAGCCACAATATTGGCAACACAGCATATGAGGAAATAACCAAGATGTGGCTTAAAATAAACTTTACTCCTGTGTAAACGTTTGTGGACTAGAATCTAGTTTGCAGTGAGTGTAGATACTGAAATCCAAACTAAATGTTATATGATAGATACACAAAAGCTATCTGATGCCTTAAAAAACATTTTATTTTAAAGGTGAAAAACAATCGTGAGAAGCTGCCACTTGACAGCTGTGAAAAAAGGGGCCTTGCCATTCAGTTTTTTTTTCCAAATCAAGAGGAGGGAGATATGGCAATGCTCCGAACCCCTCCAATTCTCATCCCGTCCTGAGTGTTAATTTATCTCCCCCTTTCGCTAAAGAGAAGGAAATAGTTTCTGAAACAAAATTATTTTAATCTGGCATAAAGTCAAATTAGGATTTTAACACAAATGATTTTCATGATTATGTTATGCGATCTGAAGAGAAACCAGAGTATGATTATGTTATTTTATTGTTTGTATGGTGTTGTTACCTGCCCTAAGGCTTTGGGAAAGGGTGGTTTATAAATAAAGTATTATTATTAAAATTATTCTGCCTATGGAGGAATATCAGAACAGTGTTTTAGGGGTTTGCTGTGTAACATTTAGCTTAGTTCCTGTCAGGATCAGTCCCTTGCTCTCTGCCATGATTTGAGTTCACTGAACCAGAGAGACTCCACCTTTGTGTGTGTGTGACTTTTGCTGCTTTCCTCATGTAACCAGTATGCTTATGGCTCTGTAGTATTCCTTTGATCCCCCCTGCCTTTGATCCCCCCTCCGCTTTCACACTGCATGTTCTCCCTGCTGTGATACTTTGTTACCAGTGCCCCTGTAAACATCTTATCTGTAGTTTGAGGCACCGAGCTGACCAAGGCTGCGCCAACAGAGACACTTTGGCTGGAAGCCTGGGATGGCACCTGGGTGGAGGATGACACCCCTCCCCTTGGGAATGGGTCTGGTTTGGGCGGGAGAATTGTATTGATAACTGCTTGCTTCCCCGATATCGAACAGTCTTGACTTCAGATGTTTAAGTGCTCAGATCTACTTCCAATTAAAGCTTTCTTTCTATAGAAGCTTTGTTGTGAGTTTTGTCTGCCTTTGACAGTTCCAAGTGTCCAAAAAGATACCTTAATGGCTGGCAGACTCTCTCAAGAAAGGGGGTCTGGCCTTTCAAGTCTCTCAGCTCATTACTAAATGGTCCTTTGACTATTTTAAATAGTATCATAAGCCTCCTTTTGTACATCTGCAGAGAAAGAAAGGCTTCCTGGTATCAAGTGTCCAATATATGCAAGATCTTTTCAATGATGCTTAAGGACATTTTTGAAGACATGCAAGCACATTATCATTTTAAGATAAAATCATTTTAAAAACTGCATTATCATTTTAAGATAAAAAATTTATTCAGAATATTTTGCAATACTCACCACCACCATTTCTGCCTATATAGCTCACATGGCGGCAGCTGCCCTCCCCTTTCCATTCTTGCTGGGCTGACGGAGAAGCACTCTTCCCCAATTTTGTTAAACTTTTATGCAAACCTGGCAGTTCCCACACACTGGTTGAGGTATCTTTGTTCTCCCTACATGGTGCCAATCTGCACAGGGTGCCAATCTACAGATTTAAGTATCTGCAGATGGGGCCACACTGAAAATTAGGTATAGTGATACTGATTACCTCAGAAGGTTATTGGCATGATTATGGTAATAGCAGCAAAAATGCTCTATGAATACTGTCATTTTTTAATCAGCCAACATACTATAAAAACAAGTAAAGACTTGCAAATTGCAGGAAAGTTGAAATTTTTTGAACTTACAGGGTGAGAGTCTGCGAGATCACGGAAAGTTCCTTTTTTGCCCATTAGCTTTCTGTAGACCACCATTGGGAAATGAACATCCAGAATACAGTTATTGTAAATTGCCAGACCCAAGACAATTCCAATCAATGTAAACTGTCCCTCCGTTTCAAAAGAGGACGGGTTAAACCAAAACAATTTTGTTGATTCGTCGTAAGTGAACATACCTATATGAAAAATGTTTTATATGTAAAACTAGAACACAGCAAGACATTTTTTCTAATTTGGAAGCATATAAATAGTGATCTCTCCCGGATCTGCAAGGCTAAGGATTAACTTTCAAAAAGAAAACAGCTTTTATACGTGTCTTAGTGACTGACTATACAGCCAGAAAATTAACATCATACAATCTAAATAAAATCTAAATAAATACATTCTTATGGGGATGTTCAGTAAGCACACAAGAAGGAGCTGGAGGGGGGGGGCAGGAGAGACTGCATACAGGTTCAGCATAAGGAAAAATAACATTTCACGTAAACAGCTAAGGCCAGAGCTAGTGTTCTACCCACAAGGAATCTGATGCCGTATATATTCAAACATGATCTCCACCTGTAAGGTACAATGCGTGCAGTCATAGAAAGGCTTTCTAGGTAATTTTTGTTGAATTGTCACAAGGTTATGTCAACTATAAGAACATAATGTGAGAAGCAACTTTGATATGAATAGTTTGAGCACTGCTTGTTAAGTATTAAGGTTTATTTATTTATTTATTTATTTATTTATTTATTTATCATACTTATATACCGCCCTCCCCGGAGGTTGGTCTATGCATGCAGCAATATGGGATGAAATGGACTGTATTCTTCTGAGTTCAAACTGGGCAGAAGGGAGAAAGAGAAATCATCTTTGTGTAAGCAGATATAGTCCTTGGAGGAAGAAAACGAGCACAAAAAAGGGAGCAGGTTGCTAGAACTTTTCCTGACTTACTTTCATCTATTTTGGTAATGCTAATTTATTTAAAACATTTTTAGTTGCCTTTCCATCCAATCAAGGTGGCATACATAAACATGTTAAAACATTTAAAATTATAATAAAATAATTCAATAAAACCACGTAAACATTCAATACTAGAATCAGGGAGGTGGGTAATGGTTCCTGGGGGTAGGCAAAAATGAAACAAACAAGCAAAAAAACTTGCTGGAGGAAGACACTGATAGAGGGAGAGAGATGACTTGCCCTGAAGATGGTCAAAGTTTTGATGACATGCCTGGAAAGTCATATCTTGGATTGTCCCCTGCCTAACCTCAGATGGATGGTCTCCAAAGCAGGGCCTCTGAAGAACACCAGAATAAGCAGATAGGTTCATATGGGAGAAGGCTGTCCTTAAGGTATGTAGGTACTTTACATAAGCAGAGTTAAAAATAGCATCCCTCTACACACAATGTAAAGTGGCCCAATCCATTCTACTACTTCATTTTCAAATATGGGTAGAGAGACATTAGCCACATGGTCTGGAAGTAAGGCAGATGGGTTCCCATAAAGGAATCAAAACCCAGGGAGAAAAAGGGCTAAAACCATTAGGGAGAGCAGCCGTCATCTGCATTATCCTGTAACAAGTTAATTACATACCAATATCAGGGTTGAAGATTTCCTCTACGACAAGCTGAAAAAACTCTTTGGAAACGCCTCCTTCATCAACCCCTTGTTCTCCTTCAAATTCCACATATAATTGTTTTTTCAAGTCTGCCGGATTTTCCATGGCAATCATTTCTAACTATTGGACGAGGAACAAAATAATCTTTTAGTATACTTACTTTATATGCACTGGATGTGGCAAAGAGATAATTCATCTTTTACACAAGCAAGGGCAAAACAGTCACTGCTTTAACTTCTAAGATATATTTTAACTGCATACTGAGATAATCAAAGTCTGATGAACCAATTCCCTAAAAAACAAACTTTGTTCATCAAAAAGCAGTCAGAGTTAAGTATGTGTCATAAAAAACATTCCAAATGTTAGAAAGAAGAGCAGAGCCCTTAAAAGTGGTTCATAAATATAGGACAGGCAAGCTCATCCTGCGAGGTGCCTAGGAGAGGAGGGGGCAGGTGAAACTGGCAGGGGCTGACATGGATAATGGTGGTGCAGGATGCTTTACCCCTGCCTACTTGCCAGTGAAAAACTGCTCCTAACAGGCAGGCAGGCTCGGGTTAGGGGGTGGAGAGATGATGGATGAATATAAGGCAATGAGGTTTACACAGTTGCTTTGTTAAGACAACCAACTTAGAAAATGAGGACTAAGCAGTTCTTCCTTAAGCAGTTGCTATCAAAGGTTGCAGGTATATTCCTAGGATGAGCCATCCTTAGCTACTACGAAACTTCCTGTAGCAGCAGCACCTGAGGATGGCTCTCAATATCTCAGCTCCCGAGAACATGCCTCTTCCCCATTTTAACTCAGTGGCCAACATCCAAAAAAGCTACTGAACTTTGGTGTGCATTTTAGGTGTTAAGAATTTGTAATGGCCTTAATAGAGATCTTTGAGGCAGGCACAGAGGAACCATGGCCTACAGAAGGCATTCAGTTGCTACTTAGTGACCGTTTACGTTCTGGGAACTTCACTGCCCCAGCTCCCGTGTAGGAGCACAAATCAGGGGCGGATGAGGTGCACCAGGCCAAATGCTCCGCCGTGTGGGTGCAGGAAGAGGTGGAGCAATCTGCCATGACTAAAACTCCAGCCTGCAGCCTGGCATGAAACCTCCAGTGCGTAAACAGTCAATCTAACTCAATTACTGAATGCCAGGACAGACCAGCCAATGTATGCTGGATTGAGCTGAACTCATGTAGCTTTACAAGCAAGATGAAACCAACACTTCAGGCCTCAATTAGAATGACCTACCTTTGTCTTAATGCAGGCTTAGTCTCTCAGATATGTCCCCCTTTGGCAGAAGGGAGTACAATTAGAAATGTGTGCTATAATGAATAAAGCGACTTCCAGAATTTTGATGGATTTACCACCCACAGGTAGCACCCAAGTAGTAAAACTGGATACCAATGTTTCTAAGGTGCTGATAGCTTGTGCATCTACTTGTTCTTATCAGGAATGTGCTAAAAGCTTGTGATATGGCTGCTGATCCACAGTTCTACAGAATTTAGTTCTGTCTTCCCCGCTTTCAAGAAATGTATCATGATATTCTGCAAACTGGAGACACAAACCTCACTAAAGTTTGGGTTTTCATTTAGCCTAGTTCCTTGAAGCTCCCTAAATACACTCTTTCCAAGGGTAGGGAAAAGGGTATGTGGACAAGATGACTGGTGCTGTCTATGGGAGAATCTGAAGATGACTAACGGGGCGACTATTCTGTATGGCGAGTTCAGTCTCTCCTAGGCACTGAGCTTTGCATCTTTAGAATGTTTCTGGATCCATCAGAATCCTAGCAGTGGCTAGCAATGCATTTCCAATGGGTGAGAAGAGAACATTTATGATGCAGATCTGGAAATAATCCACCAAAATGTTACAACCTCAAAGTTAATTAGATAAATTAAAGTTCTAATTATGTTTCTGTAAATGTGAATTATTATTATTATTATTATTGGATTTATTACCCACTGGTTCCAGCAAGCTGGTTTGTGGTGGGTTCCAACATAAAAAACCCACAATATAACCATGCCCAACTAAAACCATTCTAAGTCCAATGACCAACTAACCCTCTCCCCACCCCTCTGTTCAACAACACCCTCCATATAGAACAAAGTTTGGGTCCAGTGGTACCTTTAGGACCAAGAGTTTTATTCATCATTAGTGTCAATCTTAAAGTTGCCACTGGACTCAAACTTTGTTCTGCTACTTCAGGACCAACACAGCTACACACCTGAATATGCCCTTCTTGTGGCAGGTCAGAAGCTTTCTTTGATACAGGATGTGCAAGAGGAAGGAGGAAAAAGTACTTTTCCTGATAAGCAATAGCTATGGAATCACTGCAACCCTGGCCATATTTCAAGAATGAAACCTTGCCTGCCTCCTCTCCAGTAAGTCTACCTCCCTACAGACTGTAGGTTTTTCTACAAACCGGGGAAGTCCCCCAGGGTTGCAGAAAAATCTTTGTTTGGGCCTAATCTGCAGATTTAGATAGCTACAGATCTGCTTACACTTGACAAAATGAGATGTAGATTAAAAACTGGGCAGATGTGCTACTAGTATCATCAAGAGCAGGGGTAGTCTAACTGCAGCCCTCCAGATGTCCATGGACTACAATTCCCATGAGCCCCTGCCAGCGAATGCTACTACCCCTGATCAAGAGTATGTTCTTTTTGCTCTTGCACAAGTCAAACAGGATGGCTTGTTGCAATGGTCAGAATCTGGATGTCTCCAAGGAAAAAGGCACTGGACTGGGGAGACTCCTTCCTGACCCTCACAGGACACAATTAATGTTGCTTCGAGATCAACATACTCCTTGCAAATTCATAACATACTTTTAAAAAATAAAACTTTGTAGTTCCCTGAGAACATAAAAGTTTATAGGCAACATTAGAACTGGGCCAAAGTTTTATTTTTACACTGTGGTAAAATAAATCTCAGCCATGTGGAACAAAGCCATTAAAATCAAAGACCAAGAATATGATATGAGCAATTAAATATGAATACGTGACTGAATTTTCTTTATAAAGTGGTAGGTTTTTTCTGAGGCAAGGAGCATTAAAAATATTTTATGGAGAATTTATATGCTAAGCATCTAGTAAGGCAAAATATTCCTGGAGACAATATAATCGATGTACTTTAAGTGAATGGACACATCCAACATATGTTACTAATCTAATTCTACTATTAGATTAAAACATTTTTTTTGTTCTGACAAAGTTGTGAGGCAAATGGATTGTACAACTTGTGAGAAGTTATTCCTTAATGGCATACAAAACCAAATTCTTAAACAGAAATAAGAACTGAACCAGACTATTCATATGAGGGCTAAAATAAGAGCACTCTCCCCACACCAGTGAAATAAAGCAATTGCTTAACTGGAAAAGTTAAGGATTTATATTTAGCATATTCTTGCCAAACTAAACACTATTAATGCCAACTGTAAGCATTGTTACTTTAGTAAGCTGGCTATCCTCTAGTACAGGGGTGCTTCATCAGGGTAGTCAACCTGTGGTCCTCCAGATGTTCATGGACATTTGCTGGCAGGGGCTCATGGGAATTGTAGTCCATGAACATCTGGAGGACCACAGGTTGACTACCCTGATGCAGCACAACGAGGCCACCTGTAGATAAGTGAAGCGTTTCTACCTACTTTGTGGCGAGGGACAGAAATTAGACTACACACCTTGAGGAAAACAATGTGCATGAGGAGGCTTGAAATGTTCACTCAATTCCTCATGTGCCCCAAAGATTGTCATTCTTAACAGCCCACTTGATAAACCTATGCCTGTCAGAAATCAGCAAAACAGGGTCGCCCACAGAAAAAGCAGGAGTTACCATGGATCAGATCCAAGAACTCTGTTCCACTTGCACTTGCATGAGGGCTCCTTCAAAAACATGGGTCTCAGAGCAAACAAGTGCTGGCAGCCGAAGAAATGGTGCTACGGCAGAGGACAATCTCCAAAAGCAGTCAGAAAAATATAGCAGGCAAGCTAGTGTGTTTAGTGGACTCCCAAGAATGTAGAAAAATGTTATTTATTTATATTTATATACCGCCACTCTCTAATGTCTTGCGGCGGTTTACAATGATCCATGAATACAATAAAATCCCGCAAAAACATAATTAAAATACAATAACAAGATGATAGATAATATATAACCCACTCCTGTCCCCCTGTTCACCAAGGTTCTAACACTCTCTATCTGGGAGTGAGGGATTTAGTTGGTTTCAGCTAGAGATCCACAGCTGACAGTGCTGGGAGCCGCTCTGGCCTCAACCACCTGCCTGGCGGAAGAACTCTGTCTTGCAGGCCCTGCGGAAAGCTGACAAATCCGCAGGGCTCGCAGCTCTTCCGGGAGCTCATTCCACCAGGTTGGGGCCAGGGCAGAAAAAGCCCTGGCCCTGGTTGAGGCCAGCCCAATATACAAACAGAGAAGTAATGGCTTTGATCCACTGGAGAGTTTCTGCACAGTGTTCTGTTTGTGGCAAGATCAGAGTTCTCAGGCTCATGTACTCTTCCCACCATCCTTCATGACATTACAAATCAGGAAATCTTCACTAAGCTACAATTTTTGCAACATCTCAATCAGGAGCTTTCACAGTTTGTTTGCTGTGCAGTTTTGTTTGTTGCTTGCCAACCAGAATGCTGAATCATATGACTAAGACTCAATTTATCATTCATTTAATTTAACTTTAGAACCTATAGGAAGTAACACCATGCATTACATGGAAGAAAACACACTATGAATCAAATGAAAGATAGCATTTAACTATAATAAATATATATTTTTATAAATATTGTCCCTGAAATTTCCAACCTAGAAAATGATTCTCAATAAAAAACAAGCATCGCCACTGTAGATAAAATATATAAGATGCACCACCTGTAGTATTTAAGTTAAAAAGCAGATTTGTAATTTAACATGCAACGTGATACTACTGTCCAAAGATTCTTCTTCCTTGAGTGAACTTCAAAATCCTCGAACACCTTCTTGAAAAGCTAATACAGGACAAAAGCCAAGATGTGTTCTAGATTAAATATATTATGGACTATTAAGGCTCTTAATGAATAGCTTTGATGTTAGCATGAGTGCAGTATGCAACGATGTTATTTTCAAAGAACCATTATACAAATACATATCAATCTGTGGGACCAATACTATCCATATTATAGTCAGAGACTTCCATAGCAGCAATAATCCTCTTTTACCATTTCAATAACCATACAAGACTTTTTGTCCTGAATAAATCCAGGATTTACTAGAGATATTAAAATATTAAAATAACCTACTGCCTTCTCGTTATATTGTTTCAACATGGTTGAGCTACTTACCCGGACAAGCGCATCATCTATGATATGATCACGTCTCACTTTGAGCCGCAAATATGGATTTAACTGCTGTCCTTGAACTAAACTGTAGAGTACAGTAATGCGTCGTTCACTGTACATTCGGATCCTGTTGTCATAATACAATCCCAGGTTCTTGGTTACAGCATTCAATATAAAGGGACATGTCATAAAGGAGAATTTGTTTTCCGTTTCTACTTTGAAGAAAGTGTAATCTTTGTCCATTTCTAGAACATCATTAAGTGGTTCATTAATAAACTCTTCAAAGGGGATAAGTGGTTTTCGGCAATCTATCGTTTTTACTCCAAGCTCAGTTTCCAGTGGGTCTACTCGGGGCCCTTTTTTATTTCGTCTCTCCTCCCCCAGCAGTTCTTGAAGAGTTAGCTCGCTGGATTCTGGGATAGGTTCTTCATCCTCCTCCTCGTTGTGATCTGTATCCACATCCCCTCCTACTACATTTGCATAGTAAACCATTTTCAAGCACTTTGAAGCAGCAACAATGGCATCGTCATCATTCACTAAGTTACGACTGTTGAATTCGTTGCTTATGACTTTGTAAGTTATAAGCTGCTGAAATGTTTCCATCATTCGTCGAATCTGGTCTGCGCTATACTTTGACCACAATCTGATCAGTTTTGCTTGAGCTGCGAGGGGTAATTTACTCATTGCTTTGCAAAACAATGGCAATGCCATTTCCAGGTACTCAGGACTATGAAGATTACCATTTTCCATAACAATAATAAACAAGTTGAGATAGTTAGGATCTCGAGAGTACACATTATGGTAAGTCAAGTCACATTCCACATTGGGTGACAAGTACACAAGTGCATTTAAAAAGGCAGTTTCTATTTTTTCATTAGAAAGTAATCTATTGTAGACCCGTCTGACTGCATCAATGTCTACAGACACTTCATCTGGGCCTAGTTTTTGTAGGTTGTTATCCCCTTGCGGGTTATCACCTACTCTTGATGATGATGATGATGATGACGGTGCAACCGAATCTTCTTCCATGGCAGAAGAACAAGCAGCTTTTTCCTTTTCATCTTCGTCTTTATCTTCATCCTTTCCTTGAAGAGACTTCAGCTCTTCTTTAGTATGCTGTTTGGCTTTTCGAAAACTCTGTACCAATGCCTCAGCACTAGAAAACACTCTCCCGATGACACGAATTAAAGGGGAATAGTCCTCTTTTTCTCCACATAGCTCAAGAATTTCATACACCTTTTCTTCTGTTAAGAAAGTCACATCTAGAAAGTTAAAAACAAAACCGGAAAAGCTTTTTGAACTTAGGTCAGGAATATCAACTTAGAAGACACTAAGAAAACTGCCATTTGCCAACCTCAGCAGGCATACAGCTTTTGCATGTCATTATTAGATACCCAAATGTTCTTGTGCAACAGCATCAAGTTCTTATACCAATCCCTTAAATAAACAAGACAAACAGTGATATGTTATTGCTCCTGCCAGTGTGAGTTGCCAAGGATCCAAAGAAACTGCAGATATAATCAACAGGAGGAAAGAAAACAGCAGCCACAATGGACTATATTGGTTCCTGACTGGGCATGTGGTAAACCATGGCCTGCCAATATCCACGTCTTTCACTATAGCCACAACACTGAGCTACATTTATGTATTTCGAGAACACAGAGAAGTAAAAAATGAGCTTGTAGCAAATAGCATCTGACTCTCCTGTCAGAAAACAGAGCACACTCACACATATTGGTGGCAGGACTCTATTTGGTCAAGGGAAGCAATTCCCCCCCCCCCCTTGCTTCAGGAGAAGAACATTGTGATTACAGGATGCATTCAACAATTTGGAAATTTGCCACAGCAAAATGCGACAGGAGAAATAACTCTTTAATCATAAATATTCCAGAAGCTAGTTAGGAATCCAGCTGGCTACTTTGTCCAGTTCTGGTGTCCACTTATCAAGAAGGCAGCACCTCATTTTAACCTGCCAGACAAGGCCTTGACATTTTTTACTATCACACAGAAGACACTATAATGGCAGCAAGGCTGGATTTTTGTTGTGCTGTGAAAAAGAACCATGACATATCTAATGCTTGCCTTTACCACAAGAGGTGTGCAAAATGGCAGAATAACTACTACAACAGTTGTACTGTTACAAGATAAATACAGATTAAAGACTCTGAAGCAATTGTGGAAATCCCCAAACACCTTACCTTTAAAATCGTCTCTTGGGCCTTGAATTTCCTTCTTGTTCATTTTTCTGTCAGTGCAGGAGTTGTTATGGGCACCTTTGGAATTGTTTTCTAGGTAAGCCGAGCTTGTCCCTTTCTTGGAGGGATGAGGATCACAGAGTTTTGCATTAATCTTATAAAGCTCGAGGGCTTTAATGGCTGCTGCATTGTTATCCATACGGAGAAAAGTTGGACAGGAAGCACAAAATTCATTCGTGCAGGCTTCATTTCCACAGCCCTCTGTTAACTGATGGTAGTAGCGTTCTATTAGATGCTTTGCAGCTGCTCGCTTCCTGTACCAGACATTCAAACAAGTAAGCACAAGGATTAGTATGGCTTTCATATACCAAGCTCATTCAAATGACCGGCAAAGCATAGATTAGTGAGGCACTGAAGTAATTTTTCTCAATTCAAGAGATACTATGCATAGAGAGCCCAAACTGCAAGCTGCATCTGAATAAAATTCTTTGTTCCACAATTTAGCGCGAGGAAGCTAAATTCGACTGTCAGGTTTTCTATGTAGAACAGCTACAAAACCAAGGCCTCGGTTGTACACGGAACAATGAAAAGTCAGGCATACTTAACTAGGAACAGAGAAGTCGTCAGTATCTGTAGATATTTGATTGAATTATAAGACACATTGAATTATAAGGTACATTAAGCTCCCATGTTCTTGCTGCACATATCTTATTGAGACATACTAAAAATACTATATGGGTAGTGTTTGAATATATGATAGAATTAATAGTTCCAAATTTACCTGCTTCACGAGGAGAAGAATTTTGTGTTGTCATACTGTACAACTTTAGCAGCTAAGCTGTATTTTACAAAGTGTGGTCATTAATATATCGGAAAGGACATCAACTGATTAAGCTTTACAGATCACCACAGCAGTGGCTAGCATATTCAACTTGGACACAAAAAGAGACTTAAAAACAAACAAACAACAACTGCTGTCTTTCAGTCTCAATTTATCCTTGCCTAAAATGTTTTATACAATCTTTTAAAACACATACACATTTCTGAGTAAGCATTTCAGCCCTTTGTTGATCATTATAGCTGTTGAACCTGGATTTCTCAAAGCATAAAGCTTATTATGCTAAGAATAAAGATACCAAATATAAGTTTCTCTGATCCAATAAAATGATTACATGCAAAGTTCTGACTTATTATAGAAGTTCACATGCAAGGTGAACATTCCACAGTGAGACTGTTATTTGGTGTTAACCATGCGGTAAAATGGCAACAACCTTTAAGTGTTAGACTGTATCTAATTACTCACACAAACATCTGCCCCGAGCTAATAAATGGATGTTAAATAAGGGTAAAGGCTTCTATCATCACATGCCATGTCACCAACTGTCAAATCTGGGTACTAACTACACTCCCATTTCCCAAATAAAAGACTTCTCCAAAATAACATTTAAAATATCAACACTTTTGACTAACATTCTTCTCTACCTTCCTTCTACTAGATTCCAGAGCAACAATAGAACAACTGTTGCCACCCTACCAAGAAAGGATTGAATCTAGTCCAAGTTTTTCATATATGGAGAGAACTTTCCTGGCCACTCTCTGTCGCCACAAAATGGTGCTCTTTGTATAGGGGGCCCAGAAGAACAATAGGAGTAGAGGGTTTCTGTACCAGGAAGGAGAATCAGTGTAAATTACTAATTTAGCCTTGATCCAACCTAAGAGTTTCTTTTAAAAAGTAGTCCAAAATGAGTGTTAGTTTTAAATCCAATGATGTTTGTCATTAATGTAGCTATACTTCTGGCTAGGGATCAGTTAGGAATTATTCAAGCCTAATACATATGATGGAAGCTATTTTAATGCATCCAGAGTATCAAAAATTAGCTAACTTTCAGCCATGTAATTTCAAATTGCAGTAATGAAAATGGAAACCACAGGCAGAATGAAGCAAATTTGTTATTTACAGCTCTTCCACTGATGGCATTTGGCAGTATTTTCCATATTGCTAGCCACTGGACACAGCTTAATTTTAGCCGTGCATAATGAAGTGGTCAATGAGCGTGGCTGTAATCCACAGGAACAACTTACATGACTGTAAATAACGGAAAGACATGGTGATACAACATTTTCACCTTGTGTAGTTGTCCTACAAAGGGAGTCAGCTGCTGTTTTAAAGCAGATTAGCTTTCTGGGCTATGGAAAGTTCCAACAGTGGAAATTTTAACTGGACTGCAGTTGGTATGTTACCAAAATACTATATGGGGATAGAGATTTTAAAGGCCACGCTATGATACCATCTGCTGGAAGAAAAACTTAGGAATGATCTTGTATCACATTGGACTTTTAAAGGTCCAGTTCTGGGCAAACAACTACCGCTGAGGAACTGGTCATTAAACAATTTCTCTCAAGTACAACTTAAAGGTGGCTGTTAATTACATTGATACAACACCAGATGCTGCATCTGGCTTTAACATAAGTACACCAAACTCAATCTGAGATGCTAGTTATACTCACATTCGGCTAGCTTCAATGGTTTCAGAGTGAGGTTCTCCTGGTGATCTGAAAGGTTTAAATAAACACTGGTAAGCAATGTGACATTCAGCTAAGTGACACAATTTAGTACCTCATTACTAGGGTCAAAACAGACAAGAAAGGAGATTCACAAGTTGATCTTTTAAAAGATGATTTAACAAAGTGGTGGAAGACTAATGAGGATAGGTTCCCTCCCCCCACAGCTTGAATCCCGATCAAGGCCCTGCATGGTTGTAAAAACATGGGAAGACCCATGATCTACATCACATCTTGTTCAATACTTAGTGACATCAATGTCACTGACAAAGTACCTCCAAGTGAGCCTTAATTCTCACAAGCATTCATATTTGGCCTTTTTGAGGCCAGTTAATCTGGTTAAAAATGGTCCCTATTTTTAAAAGTTAGGTTACGTTCCAGAAGTCTCAGTATTCCTCCTGAAGTTAAGGTAACAGTATTGTTTGTTTGTTTTTTTTTGGGGGGGGGTGTGTGTGCTAGAACCACTGAGACTACCGTAGCCAGAAGAGGTCATACAGACCTAGAGTACAGTATTCCTAAAATCTAGTGCTTTAACTTGTATCAGCAAATAAACTGTGACAATGGAATGAACACTAGCTGCTTATGTATGTTCAATAGCTACAACCTATGATATGCTACAAGCATTTCAAGCAGACACAGTGCAGAAGTGTTTAGAAAAAAAGCTGTGATTTTGAGCAGAAGTAACACCATAGGAAGGTTTTGACCAGTAATAAATCAAAAATAGGGTAGTGTTGTAGACCTGGCCCACTTAGGCTGCAATTTACTCAACGATGGGAGTAAGGCCCCCCTGATTTACTTATCAGTAGACCTTGTTCACAATGCTCACCTAAGATTACTCACCAAAGACACTGCCTAGTGCTTCAGTTATGCATGACAGGCAAAGAAGAGAGCAAGGCACTCACTGGGCAAGAAGCATGACCTGAGGGAAGATCTATTGTCTATGGCTTGGTGCTATGCTTAACAGGAGAAATTTATCACCTTACATATGAAAAATATTTATAATATGAATTGTGAAACCAGGCTGCTAGTTGCACAACCATTCTTTAAATTCTGAGTCCCCATAAACTACATGTGAAAGGAGTGTGACCTCTTGAAGACTTTCTAATGCAAATAAATTTTACATTGCTACACTCTATGGCAGCCTGTCTCAACTTTTTTACTGTTGAGAAACCTCTGAAACTTTCTTCAGGCTTTCAGAAACCCCAGTTAGAAGTAAATCGAAGTCGGGTCTGATAGGCCGCAATTTTAATGCGCTCAGCCAACGGCAAAAACCTGCTCCAGAAGTGCAGAAAATAGAAGGGGGGGGGAGATAGGTTAGAGAGGAAGGAATAGAATAGAAAAGGGTAGCTAAGAGAATAGAAAAACAGTAGAAATAGTAAGAATGCCTACTAGCATGCGAAAGGCTGCTCTCCCTGTTACAGAGGCAGGAAAGAACTGGCACGGAGAGGCATGCCCACACAGGAAGTAAGAGGAAGGAGAAAAGTTTGTGTGAACCTGCCTCCCTGAACCGAGGGACGAAAACAGCCCAAGATGTCTTCTGCCTCTGGAGGAGAACCCCAGAAGTGGTGCGATCAGGCAGAATATGGTTAGGAAGCACAGCTGTGTATATGCCCACCTGGGGGGGGGGGAGTAAGTCCACATGACCATGATCCAAAATGTTTTCTATAAACTGCCCAGAGCCGTAGGGAAGGGCGGTATAAAAATCCAAATAAATAATAAATAATCCAAATTGTTATAATATCTGAACTAGCCATAGCGTGTGATTTTCCTACAAACATGGATTTCAAAAAATGGTTTAAAATGTTTGGAAACCTGGGTTGCAAAGAAAGCAGATGTCACAGCTTGTATCAGCACAAACTAGCATTTGCTACGAACACTGGATGTCACATTAGCTGCCTGTGTGGCGAAAAAGATGAAGAACAGTTGAGAATGTAGGTGTGGATGAATCTCCAGACTTACTTGTTGTGACAAATACTTGCATTTTAAGCAAGACATTATGCTCTACCTAAAGTGTTTAAGCAAGAACTCAGTTTTATATCAGAGACTGAGGACAGAGAATGCCTGATGCCCTTGAGACAAAAACATATTGGGGTTTGTTCTGATATTTCTCTACAGTTATATTCTTATGTCGCCAAAATTTAAACTTCAGCTTCACACAGCCAGTCGTCTTGCATTTCCAAGATCTCATCTGCACAGATTCAACAGACACCATCTACCTGCTGCTACACTTGACAAAAGTCTGCCTAAAAAAGAATTAGTAGGGTTTTGGGGGGAATGCCAGTAATTATACGAAAATTTAGCATGCGCTTAAGCTAGGAGAGTATAACAGTGAGAATTGTTCGATTTGCTATATATGGTGTGAATAACAGGCATACTTTCCTTACAACCATTTCTGAATTTTGTTCAGTCTTATCACAGAAGTTGAGCTGCTTCCCACTGCTGGCCCAGAGCCCAAGCTTGAGCCACCCACTGGAAGTCTTGCTTAAGCCTGCCTGGGCAAGCTTTTGTGACTCAGAGAAGCCAGTGTGGTGAAATACTTAAAGTATCTGGTGACCCCAGGTTCAAACTCCTCCCTATAAAAGTCTCTGGGGGACTCTGGACCAGAAATGCTTTCAGTGTAATTGGACAGCTACTATGAGAATAGAATGGGAATGCGTCAGACAAGGCATACACCCCACTGGGCTTTCTTTGGATGAAAAGATGAAATTAAAAAGACAAAGGAAAGGGATGTTTCAATTATGTTTTAATTACAGAGCTTGAGTGGTGATGGTGATGCTTCTGTTACCTTCCCTAGGACGCTGAGGGGTAAAAGCTAAATGAGAAATACTTATTTATACTAAAAAAAATATGCTGAAGAAAATTTAGTCTAAGTCTACAGAAGTCTCAACATTTTTTATTTTAAGTTAGGAAAAAATATCAAAAGTATGAATGGCAAGGCTGCAAAAGTCATTCTGCCAAACATGGGTGCACAGTCTTCACGTCTGTTCTAAGCACAACTGCATATGCTTCAACAAGCTACATTTACACACATGAAATACATATGTGGTAAAGTTGCAGCAGCTACCTTGAGTTAGGTGCCAGTGAGAAAAATGCAAGAACATGAGTAGACTCACATGTTCACCTGAAAGCTTCATGAGCTAATCTCACACATCAATCCCCAGATCTACTACGGGGCTTGAACTTCATTACCTCTCTTGCTAAAACTACCATGCTCAGTCTGGAGTCACGTAGAGAGCCTCCCATTCCGCTTCTTTTGCAGTGTTGAGTTATTCCAGTTTAAGCCAAGTCAGTGGGTTTAGACTAGAGTAATTCTACATAGGACTGCTCTGTAAATTACTCACATGGACAGTTATACAGAATATTATATTATTATCAGGGGTAGTCAAACTGTGGCCCTCCAGATGTCCATGGACTACAATTCCCATGAGCCCCTGCCAGCAAATGTTGGCAGGGGCTCATGGGAATTGTAGTCCACGGACATCTGGAGGGTCACAGTTTGACTACCCCTGTATTATATTGATATATTCGAACTGGGGATTGACAAGGATCCATGTAAGCATTTTTAAACATTATGGTTCTTACCCAGATACTCAGCTGCTCTTCAGATTTCTGAATATATGGCAATATGTGCACGGAAAAAAAACTCCTCTCCATGTGCATGACAAGCGGCAGCTTTAAATTAGCCAATATGATTTGCTAGGTCAAATCAGCTGAAGTAATTATTGGTAGCTTACTTAAGATATAGTTATAATTTACAACCCCTTTACAGGGCAGTTTATACCCAAATGTCATTCATTTCAATGACATGCACATATAAAAGTCCTGTAGTACTGAAATTAACAAATAAAAAATGATTTCAAAGGAGGCACTTCCCACTTCCCACTACAGCCACCTTAAAAAGCCACTCCTGAGGGTTGGAGACCCCTTAAGAATGGTAAGGGATGTGGCAGCATGAGGGGCACAATTAGGAAAAAATTTCAACTGAATCAGCAATGTGCCACTCTTTTGCGGGTCTCTCAAATAGCAGCTGATAATCGCTGAATTGTAGAATGGAAGTAGCTTTCAGCCACTGTCATAAAATGGACATGATGTCTGTTGGTTTCCAGAAGCTTGGGTTATGGTGACTTATTGGTTTATTATGATTGCAGAAAGTTTATTCAAGAAACAACTTTAGAAAAGGTATTCTACACCAGTGAGGTTGGCTGCAGCAGACAACACATTTGATGACTCGAAAAGAAGTTTTTGGATGCTACATGTTCTGCCATTTGTCATTCTTAAACAGCCTAAAGGACATTGCACAACTAAAAATGTTTAGTACTCTGTCTTGGAAAACCCCAACAATCCGAAGTTCTGTATATTTATCATCTCCACACAAGTACTCCTAGTTGTCAGCCCTGAATTAAACTACAGAAAATGGGATCGCAACACCCACCCACTAATCTGAACACTGCAGCATGAGCTAGCAATTTCAAATGGCTCACTTCCAACAACCCTCGGAGCAACCTCTCCATTCTGCAAGCCACTCCTTTTACCTCCACTGTAACTCCCTAGGAGAGAAAAGCAAAGGTATGCAAGTCTGCTGCACTCAGCAACACTAAAGTTTCCTTAAAAAAATTATAATAAAGTTTCCATGAACTATGCAACCACTTTTAATAAAAATCCCGCATTAAGATGGTCCTTTCTTTTAAAATATTTAGACGACTTTAAAATTTACAATAGTCACATTCTGCATCTGTTGGAAACTTGCCAATTTTTCCTAAAGAGGAATTCTGGAATCCTAACATTTAAAAATATTAAATGTAAGTTTAAATAAATTGAGAAAGGATTATCACTTCCAATTTACTTGGTCTTAACAGCGTTACTTGCATCCCTTATGAAAATGTTATCATAAAAAGCATACTTTGTATTTGAGGTTATTTAATAAAAGCTCACAATATTTTGACATTTACCTTTTACAAGCTGTGGCCATTCGGTGACATTGGGGTGATCACAGTTTTGTGTTGTTGATCAAAAAATAGGTTCTTGCCAGTCCTCTTGTGCTGAGCCAAGCATAAGCTTAATGGGGCTAAATAAATACATTTATGCTTAGTTAGATAGCCTTAGGTTCATATTTCAAGCAATGTTTTAATGAGCAATAGTCATGACATTAACTGATGCACTGTGAACCCAAGAATAAAACCACATGTCAGAATTCTACTTACGTTCTAGTTTGTATAAACTGAACTTGGGAAACTGACCCAGAAAGACACAGTGAAGGACAATGCCTGACAGAGGAACTTTTAGTGAAATTCAACATTAAGAGTATTTGAATTATCACAGAGAGACACGGAAACATTTGATTTCACGCTGACAGCACCCAGCTCTGCTCCCTAGTCCTTCAGTCTCTGTACTCTCCCAGTGTCTAAATTACAGTTGGAGACTGGGTAAGATTATTATATCCGAACTGAATCAAGACTCATCTTCCTGCCCAGGTTTGTGGCAAATATAAGACACTAGAACACTAATTACTGAGAAGATTTAACCACATCTGTCCATTTGGGACTTGCAGTCTTGGATTTATTAGTGCACCTGGAAACTTGGATTGCAGTTCTACCAATCTCACTGATAAACTATCTTGTATGCCTTCAAACTTTCCAATCTAGCCTATAAGGACAACCCTTTATAACTAAAATGTTCTGATGGGAATGGGTCATAATGAGCACACAACACCAACAAGTGTTCCCTCTTGCCCATCATGATCAATCCAATTTAGATAAAGTATTGAAACTCCCTAGGTTTCAATGCAGCCAAAACAACCTCTACTACTATGTATGAAAGTGAGTCCAAAGACCGATTTCAAAATGGTATACTGACACTCACTATTGATATACCTGGTTTTCTTGGTACCTGCCTTTACTTGCAGAACAAAGCTGCCCTGGAGACTTGCCAAATTCAAAGTCTGAGCATGTTCTGGAAGCCATACCTAATCTTTTTGGTTAGCATATGATAGCCAGGGACAGGATAACAGAAGAGTATCATTTTAATATTTATAAGGGTTTTGTGTATGATATTCATTGAGACTTCAGGATGGGGATGTCACAAGTCAATTTTTTAAAAAGGGAATGTTATACAATTAATTAGTAATTCCTCAACATTCTGCAGTAAAGTTTAGCTTTAGCTGCTATTACTACTTAATTTCAAAAGAAAATTCACAGTATACTACAAATGGCATATTAAACCAGGGGTAGTCAAACTGCGGCCCTCCAGATGTCCATGAACTACAATTCCCAGAAGCCCCTGCCAGCGAATGCTGGCAGGGGCTTCTGGGAATTGTAGTCCATGGACATCTGGAGGGCCGCAGTTTGACTACCCCTGTATTAAACTAAGGTTTTAGCTCATACATGCAAGACGGGCCTCCATGAAACACTGGAGGAGATATAAGAACCTTCTTGCCCTTACTAGACCAGTTTTGTTGGCATTCTGAACAAACTAGTAGGTAGAATGCTAACTTCCTCTTTTCCTCTTTATTTATTTATTATATTTATATACCGCCCTCCCCTGAGGCTAATTGGAACAGCATGAGTGGCTATATGGACGGCGTCAAATATATGGGGCAGAAATGCTTCCTGTGCTTTACTTTTCTGCAGAACAGTTTCCATTTCTAAAGAATCATAATATGTCATAAAAATAACAACGAATGGATGGCATTGCGAATATAATGTCAGTCAAGTTTGTGGATTTCAAAAGCATTATTAATGTTTTTCAAGTGATTAGTCCTAGCAACTACGTGAGAGAATACAGGTATGTTTTATTGATTTGTAAATGTTGTAAATGTTTTATTGATTTGATTTGTGAATTGATTTGTAAATGTGTATGTGTGTGTTAAAACCTACAAATATATTAACCTCAATTTTTTAAAAACCACATTATGAATTCACCAGATTGGCTGTGCAAGTCAAACCAAAACTAATGCTAAAACTCTTGCTTCTACTTCTTTTCTCAGACGGTAGAAAGGAGGCTGTCATTGCCTATCAGATACAGAAATAATGCAAATGGAGAAAGTGCCCCAATGACCTCCATTGACTAGAATCAGGGGTAGTCAAACTGTGGCCCTCCAGATGTTCATGGACTACAATTCCCATGAGCCCCTGACGTGGAGAGCCGCAGTTTGATTACCCCTGGACTAGACAGTGTGTCATCAGCTTCCAGTGCTTTGTCATCATTGGTTTAAGCGATGTACTAAATAACTATATTTTTAAAAGTATTGGTCAAAGACAAATAGTTTCCTCATAACGTTTCTGGTTTGTTTGTATGTAACATTTCATTTCAGGGAACGCCTAATTACACCACAAAGTCAGATATTTTCAGGACCACCTTACAGTACTTTTTTAGTCCTACACCTCAGGTATTTTAAATAAGATATTTTAAAAATGTAAAGCATGGCTGCTACATTCAAATGCTTGTAAACACAAGTACTGCACTTGTCAGGACTATGAATGGCTGTAGCTTTCTTTAAAATATAGCTGGTGGAAACCTTTGCCACAGCCATTCTATGCTTTACCTTGGATCCCTCTTGACTGTTCTCTTGACAAAGTGGGCTAAGCCAAGGGTCGAGAGTTACTGTCTAGCTTCCCCCCCAAATAAAATGCACAGTATGAAAATAAGGCAGTTCACAATGCTTGAGCTCTGCTCTTCAGTTACTCTATTTGCGCTGGAAACTTCCGTTTCAAAATGTTACCTGTCAACTGTTTCCTGTGATCTGGCTTCACTGGTATAAGATGTAGAGCTGATCTTCTACTCTGTCATGTCGCTGACAGCCAGCAATTATTCAGCAACACTTGTACCCACAGCACCCCGAGGCCACCCATTGGCTTTTTGCTCTCCAGTTGAAGATTTCCACTGCTGAAACGGAACCAGTTAATCTCTTACCTACTTCTATAGCCTGCTCTTATTCTTACCTATGCTTAAGGCATAACATTCGGAAATTTCCCCCCCTGTGCTTTCATCTCAGACTTTCAGAACTTGTGGTGGCTGGATGATTCAGAATGGCTGGATGATTTTTCAGCTGAAATGCTAAACTATAACAGTGGGGGAAATGCGGCAGAAAAGCGTCTCTGGTAGAGACACAAGAAGTTCATATAATGTGCCTGTACAAGGCACACAGTAAACTTGTGTTTTCTCTGTATTTTCAAGGATGGGCTTCAGCCACTTTTAAATATTACAATACAAGCACTTGCCAACAGTAACAGTACTGTGCGACAATTGCCTATTTATTATGCTGGAAAACAGCTAAAGATCTGAAAGTGTATATGAGAAAATAGAAGCTTCTCCACCACAACCAAGTTAGGAATAAATGGCTACACAATGCAAACACTAACTTTGCACAGTATTTCACTGCAAAAGTATTTTAAAGTACAATTTGTTATAAATATTGACATGAACAGAGGGAGGGATCCTGGGTTTTCTAGAATACTGAGATTCAAGGAGCAGTTGCAGAACAGCAGGGACCAAAACGTTTGGGAGAGAGTTATTGGAGGCTTGGCAACTAAAAGTACCATTCAACACCAAACTTTTATGCCTATTACAAAACCTGACCATGCATTTATTTTATATTTTTGCTGACCTCATAATCGCCAAAAGATTGCTCACTCAAAAGTGAAAGGTTAAATGACCAGGGTTTGGCTATGGCTGACAGAATTTCAGAGGTATTTTCTGTGTTCTACAGTTATTTACACTCCTCAAGTCTTTATTACTGGGATAATCTGAACTGGCCTTACTAGCAGTTTTTAACAGATGTTAAACAAAGGATTACTTAAGAAGAGGAAGAGAGCACTGAGCACTCTAGAAAAATGTCTGGTATATCATAGAATCTTATGAAGCACAAGGGGGTATGTGGCAGCCTTAAGAGCTGTTGTGCTGAACACAAAGGAAGCACAGGGTTCCCACTGGAGTACATCAAACTAATCTAGTCCTTTAAAACTATCAGACATATAATTCTTAAAAGCTGTGATTCTTTGCCAAAAGCCAAATTTTATCTTCTCTCACTTTTTTCTACCAATAAACAGGTTTTCTAAGAGAGCACCTCACACTTTTTATCTAGACCTACAGGCATTGTAGGGTATTTGTAGGGTAAAATCCCTACAATTTGAAGAGCATGAACTTTTAGACATGCAAAACAAGACCAGAATTCAGACTTCTAGTCAAAAGGAACATGAACTACATCTATCATTTTCTTCTGTCTGAGACTGAAGAGTAACCTTGTGGACAGCAAAACAGGTGGGCTGGTCCGGAGATGTTGTGAGTGCAAGAGCCGCTGAACAGTCATTGGCTGCCACTTGAGGTTAAAGCCTGATTAGTCTTCTAGGGACTAAAGGCTTATGTATGAAAGCAGCACAGTGGTGACAAAGGCTTATGGGTACAACCTCAACTTCCATTATAAATATAATTCTACCACCACTCTTCAGACCCAAATGGTATTTAAAACATATGCCCATTATCCAGTCATTTGCTATAGGCCTGGTGAACAGAAGGTGCACATGTTCATCTGCAAAGGCTGCTCATTCAATTCAATGGTTGGAAGAACCACCCGTAACTGCAGAAGTTTAGCATATAGAGTACAGCACACAGGCCTCCGTTTCTGAGCAGTGGCATAAAGCAGATGTTACTTAGCAGTCCTCTGCTTCTCCCTGAACATTAGGGGTATCAAGATCCAGCACTTAGACCAGGGGTAGTCAAACTGTGGCCCTCCAGATGTCCATGGACTACAATTCCCAGAAGCCCCTGCTAGCATTCGCTGGCAGGGGCTTCTGAGAATTGTAGTCCATGGACATCTGGAGGGCTGCAGTTTGACTACCCCTGACTTAGACCATGATGCATTTTATTTTATACAGGAACAAGCCTGGGGATCCTCAGGCTCATGTGATCCCACCTACTTGCAAGCTCAACTATCACTTCACTGCAAAACACTTCTTGGTTTATGATCAGGTACTTTTTAAAAATGAGCCTCTTGTGGCACAGAGTGGTAAGGCAGCAGAAATGCTGTCTGAAGCTGTCTGCCCATGAGGTTGGGAGTTTGATCTCAGCAGCCGGCTCAAGGTTGACTCAGCCTTCCATCCTTCCGAGGTCGGTAAAATGAGTACCCAGCTTGCTGGGGGGTAAACAGTAATGACCGGGGAAGGCACTGGCAAACCGCCTCATATTGAGTCTGCCATGAAAACGCTGGAGGGTGTCACCCCAAGGGTCAGACATGACTCGGTGCTTGCACAGGGGATACCTTTACCTTTTTTTACTTTTTAAAAAGTTCACCTTTTTTGCCCAACAAGACTCATACTTCCCATCATGATGTTGAACCAATTCCTTTTGTATGATACCACGGAGCTCGGGAATACAGCCTGAGGCTCACAGGTCTCATACAGCCCACAAGGGTTATTCCCCGTGACACATAGCTTTGGCACCCACATAATCTGCTCCGTTGGTTCTGTGGAAAACAATCATCTGTACTTCTCACTGGATCTCAGGTGATGCAACTGCCCCTGCAACTGAGTGCCATGGGAGGAGGCTTCTTCTGTAAGATGACTGAATCCCCCACTGCACTTGGCCAGAATTCTGCCGTTCCTTGGGAGATTGTAATGCCTTGATCCATAGAGAAGCAATTTTACCCATGGAACAGAGCCAAGGCACCACCGCTATCAAATTATCTTTCCCAGGAGTAGGGACAGAATCCTGGCCTGTCTTCTCAGCCACAAAATGTCTTGGGGAAGGGAAGGGGGTCTCAGAATATAATTTCTCTCATTGGGAAGGCAGGATTCTGAACCTCTGTCTGCCTAGAAGACTTCGGCTGTGTCCCTTCTCAAGTATTTGTTGCTATTTGGACATAAAGGGGCAATGGGCACTTTCATTTTTAAATTAAATATATCCCATGAAAAAAATCAAATCACATTCTATTTAGGGCACTGGAAACTTATCTGATCCAAATATTTCTGAAAAATCCACATCACTCAGTTTTGTGCTGTTCAAAGCACAAACTATGGCCAATTCTTTCTCCTACAAATAAGATCCGAAACAAGGACTACACCAGAATTTGGGAGAGCTGTGGCTTTTGGCTCAGATGCATCGACAAACAACGTAGCTTACTGAGAAAGTCAGAGGTTTTAATCAGTAAGCGTGCACAAAGGAAAGGGGATACACAAAGCTAAGGATTCACCAGGCTCATTTATATAATGTTAAACACCATGTCATGTCTGAATCATTCTAAAACTACAAAGTAAACCAGTGGCAATTTAGAAGGGCTGTGTCATATTAAACACTGTTGTAGTACTATGGATTTCTTTTTAAAAATCTTACTACAACAATCAGTGTTTGAATTTCAGAACACATTTTGTTGCAGTGCGAGTGGAATACAACACTGAACTGCAGTATAGAATGTGGTGTGCTTTGTGTCTTTTCTCTTTTGTGTCCACTCAAGCCAGAACAAAGCTTAAATTACAAAATATTATGAATTAAGGTCTTTTTTTTTCACATGATACTTAATCAACAGGTAAAAATATAGAATACTCAGACTGTCATAGAAAAATAAAATGCTAGACTTAGGGAAGGTACATAATGTATCCATATAACAAAGACATTTGGCAGTTAAAATTAAAGAAAGGCTGACTCAATTTGTATTCTATGCACAAACAACTAGCATACAGTAGTCAACTTACTCCGGCTCATAGAACAACTTACAGAATATATTACTCATTTAGCCGAACTGTGAGGGTCTAGTAATGAGAAATTTCTAATTAGAAGTTTCTAATACATGTACAGTATACAGTCATCTACTTTATGAAAATACAGAAATGCCTTATACTCATATAAATGTAATTTACTGTAGGAGTTTCCATCAAGTTTAAGACAACAAGAAACAAAACATCTAAGATGGGACTTTTTCACATACCATGTTCTAGCAGCACTTCAGCAGACTGGTCTTGCAAGCTACCAAGTGGTCTTCAACAGGTTACAGACCTAGGATAAAACATACGTATAATTTAAAATGGTAGCTTAAAATGCCAGACAAGATAATTTCATTCAATGTTAATTTACTCTTCAAACTTACTTGACCAATGCAACTAGGGATGGGCACGAACTGGTTCACAACCACAAATTCATCATGAATTCGGCCAGTTCATGCCCCCCCCATATTTCCCAGACTTTTGGTCCAGATAGGTTCAGGGCACTTAAACCTAGCTGCTGAGCAGGGTAGTTCACCCCTCAGCTGTTAGTTTTAAATAGTTCTAAGTCATGCGGAAGTGCCGCGTATGCGAGTTTGCGTCCATGCATGGTGCATGCGCGTTTGCGCCGGCGGCCCCGCTTCCCTCTCCCCCCCACACATAAAAAGAAGCTTGCCACTTTTGCGGCTGATTTGCTTGTGGCCCGGGAAGTTTCTCAATGCGGGGGGGGGGGGGGGAGAGGGAGCCGCAGCCCGGTTGGGGATCACCGATTTAAACCACCCGTTTTGCTCCACTCTTCCAAGTGGGGGAAGTGAAATCAATCATTGAAATGGCTTGCATCCATTTTGGGCTGACAGCAACCATGCACACGTCTCCACCGTCAGCCCAAAATACTTGTAAAAAATTTCAGCACACTAGCGGTGAGGTTCTGATGGCTGCAAGCATCCTGTTCCTATGAACTGACATGAATGGGCTGTGAACAGACTGTCGATTAACTGGCTGCCTGATAGCCACTGGTGAGCAAAATATGAGTCAAACCAGCAAATGTTCAATCCAGTCTTCACAACACAGGAAACAAACTGTTCTAATGCCAGATGAATCTACAAAGGTATTTCAAGACCGATATATCTAATGCTAAGGAATTAATCAATCCCATGAGAACTTACTGAGCCCCACCAAACTCCCAATTCATGACTCCAATAGAAGCTTACTATGGTAAGAATATGAGAAATAAACATGACTTTATAGCCTATGGGAATATGTTAAAGGCTCAAGGAAAATCTAGATCTTAAAGCTGAAGAATTTAATGTTCAATGGCTAGCATGTTATTATCAATCAAGTTCAAAATTAAAGAAACAATGAATATGGACAGTGAAGCTTTAGGAGAGAAGACAGAGTTTGAACAGACAATTACTAAGCAAAAGGATCATTTGCTACAATGGATTTATAAGGTACTCCTTAAATTTGAAACAGAATAACAAGTGAAAATGCATGATTAAATAGATGCAAAATTTTAAAGAAAAAATACCTATGTCACAATGGACAGTCTACTATGAAAACACTAATTAAATGTAAAGTGATAAAAACCCAAAACTGTATAACTACATACAGAACTAAAAGTTCTATCACAGCAATCTTTGTCTTCCTCTTGATATTTGATTCATGCTGATGGTTACTCTGTATTATAGTAAAATGCTTTTGTTCAAATGTCAATATAGATTTATAGAGACTATAAGATATACATCAGAATATAAGTAGTGATAATGAAAGTACAACATAGCAATGGAATAGCAATAATTTTTGTAAAATATTAAATAATATTAATATTAATATTCAGATGAGGAGATGGGGCAATTTATGTTAAGAATTTGAAGAGGAGGAGAAGGGGATGATCTAGATGTTTATTAATCCCTTTTATTGTTTTATCTATTGAATAATGGTTACAAAATTGCTATGCATTTCTTTCTTTTCTGTATGTCTATTTTTCTCTTGAAAAATAAAACATTATTTTAAAAAGATTAATCCTGTGTCAGCATCAAAAGTACATTATATGGCATTATAACATTGACCCAATTCAGATGTCACATTTCACAGGCTCCCTTCACCTCTCGCAAGTGAACCACCTCCTCCATTTCTAACCACAGTTTGGCATAGTGACCATACTAAGCAAACGATGGATAGCAATACTTCAGTGACCTGCTGAAGATGATTTAAATAAAATCATAACCATAAAATTGTCAGTTTCAAAACAAACAACAAAAGCAAATCAAGTGCCTGCCAGGGGCATAAAAACATTAAGCAGCCTAGAATTAAAGCCATAAAACGGCCCTCGGGTCAGAAATAGGCCATAAAAAGATGGAACCCTTCCATTGAGCCTGAGTCAAGAGAATCACTGTGGCATGGTGCCTGAAGAACAGCAAAATAGGTCCCGGTTGAGCTTCAGTGTGTGTGTGAGGGGCATTCCAAAGAAGCACTGCCACTGAAAAAACCTTGCTTTCTGTGTCCCCCACCAGCAGAAAGGAGGCAGGTGGTTACCTGATATGGTGAAAACAGGAACTATCAGGTTGGACAGTGCAGAAGTAATCTACGCAGTATCAGTCAGGTTGGCAATGCCAAACGGACTACATAAAGTAATTTCTTACTTCTCTATTCTCAAAATGATTCTAACTGCCTGATATCATACAATCACAATTAAATGTATCTCTTTCCTTTTGAATTCAAAAGACGTTTGAAGCTCTATTTCTTATTCCTTGCAAATATGTCCAAGATCTGCACACACATGCACTATGTACCAAACAATGTTCTCAGTATCCTGTGTCCTGCCTACTGCAGCTTCCTCTTCGCTGGCTCTTCCTCCTGGCATGCATTCAGGCAATTTGGAATGCCTCATATTTTTGCTGCTGTAGCACCACTTTCCTCCTTAAGTCATTTCTTGAACTCATTCCAAAAGGAGTCCACCTCTGACTACTTACAGTTTTCTGTCAGGCCAAAAGGAGTCTGCCCCGACTTCTTGCAGTCTTCTTCTTTTCTTCCCATCCAATCTATACAAATCCAGAAACTACTGGATCCTTGTTTCTTTCCCCTATATGATTTCCATGCATCAATACAGGTTCCCAGGTACCTCACTTCTGAGAGTCCCTTCTATTTGTACTCAGCTACAGCCCAAGAACACTCATTTTCTGTCGCTGCCCACTCACGTTTGGACAACCTGCTAAATATGGTTAGTATTCTTTCTATAAAAGGTGAATAAAATAATTATTCTGATGTATCTTTGGCAGATACAACCAATGAGTGTCTCTAGCACATGGTTGTGATAACACGGCAACTTTATTTTGATGTAAAGGATATTTGTAATTGTGTAAGATTATATTTTGTAACCCACTCCTGGCATCGTAGAAAGATGGGATATAAATATTTCATATCAATACCTTAAGTAATAAAGTGCCTACTGCCACAGTACCTTCCTCTGTGTTTTCCGAATGCCTGGAACACTCTTTCTTCAAATCCTCCTTGAAGACCAGCAAACCATTCTTTTACCCCTATCCAGAGATGGTAACATTTCTGGAAATTCTGAAGCTGAGGGAAAACTTTATCCCCATTCTTTTTCAGGAAAAAATATGGAAATTTGGGGAACAATGGAAATATATGTAACACTTACTGTCCTTTCAAACCTGCACTGATTTTATTGCCAGTTTAGTGTAGTGGTTAGGAGTGCGGACTTCTAATCTGGCAAGCCAGGTTTGATTCCATGCTCCCCCACATGCAGCCAGTTGGGTGACCTTGGGCTTGCCACGGCACTGATAAAGCTGTTCTGACTGAGCAGTAATATCAGAGCTCTCTCAGCCTCACCCATCCCACAGGGTGTCTGTTGTGGGGAGAGGAAAGGGAAGGCGACTGTAAGCCACTTTGAGCCTCCTTTGGGTAGGCTCTTCTTCTTCTTTAACATAAAATCGTTGATAACTTATGGAGCTTATAGAATTGCAACGTTTCACATCATTATGGAGTTAAAAGTAAAAAGAAAAAGGCTTAGTTTTCTATAAGCAATACTGCAAACATACCCAATACTTGAGAAAAAACTGCAAGCTGATGCACTCTATGCTATCTCAGCAAATGTACCTTAATTTTTGCTATTTGGTTAGAGAGAGCTCAGTTCTTAAAGGAATCTTCACAGTTTTCTTCTGAGGTTTTTGTGCAGTTTCTGCCCTACATCTTTCCGATCTTTCCTCTCCACCATCAAGATAGGGCAATAAGCCACTCGTTATCCAATCTGCAGGCATATGTACCATAGCGGCTTGAGGGAGAAGTGAAAAGATCAACCATAATACCATTCATGTCAAGCCAAAAGGATAACAGTTGAAAAGCATTGAAAATCTGCAAGCTCCCCTCATAAGAACAGGTATCTTTCTAGGTGCAGAAATATATCTTAGATTTAAAAGCTGTATATGTCTACGGCATATTTTACAGGCTTCCCTCCTCCAGCACTGTCCAAAAAAGGGTCTGTGGAGAAAAACCTGCCCCCTCTCTCCAGAGTTTGGGTTTCCTTCAGATCTCTACTGCTATCTCCCATTACCAGTTGAGTCTTCTTCCAAACTTCTATACCAGGGGTAGTCAAACTGCGGCCCTCCAGATGTCCATGGACATCTGGAGGGCCGCAGTTTGACTACCCCTGTATACCATCCTGTATATAGCTCCATTCTGTTTCCAGCCCTGCTTGACAATTTTTAAACTGTGTAAACTTTCTTGGTCAAGCTGCTTCTATATCTTATCAGATAATACGGTGATAGAGCTAATAGCTATTAGTCAGAGAAGTTAGTGGCTCTCAAAAGAGTAATTATGGATGGAGTACATCACCAGCTAAGATTGGTAAAGCATTTTTATAGCATTCTGCAGAGGTAATGAGTCAGAAGTACTCAGTACATTGATCAGTACTGGGAGATAAATAAATGATTACCGGTAAAGCGTAACATGGGTTGGTGGAGCATTTAACAATGGAGAATGTTTACTACTGAATGTGAACAGTCCTAGGCATTTTTTAATTGAACATATAACCTCCCGACTTCCAGCAGAGGTATAAGAAATATTTTTAAAACAGTGGGAGAAAGAGTGCCTTGCAAAATTGAAGGGCTTATTAAGAGTACATAAAGAAACTGAACAGCTTATAAGGAAAAAAAAATCAAGATCTGAATACCGGATTGACAAATACAATACCTTTCTACATGATCACAATGATACACTGGTTCACTAAGGAAGAAAACAAACAAACACAGGTGATGTAAACAAAAAGAACATTCCCAAGAGAGGAGTCATACACAACAATCACAAGAAATCTTCATTGGAAGGCTGTACTTATAGTCCCTTTATAATTGGACTTGGATGGCAGCTTGCTTATTCTTTACATTTATATTCCACGTTTCAATCAAACTGGTTCCAAAACACACACAAAAAAATTAAGCACAGCTGAAAAACAAAGTGACCATAAAAATTAAAGTCAGACAAAAATGCAGGATCTCTCTATTAGATCAAAACAAAACAAAACTGCAGCACCACGGCAACTAAGCTTCAGCTGGTGTATCAACTGTGCCTGTTCCCATGTCAGTCAGATCTAGCTACAGTGATCCACACCTTATTTCCATCTAGATCTATTGGACTACTGTGATGCCCACTACTTTGGACTACCCCTGAAGAGCCTTTGGAAGCTGTAGCTATTGAAGAATGCTGTGGCTAGACTGCTGGTCAAGGCCAGCTACCGGGAGCATGTAACCTTGATAATACAGCAATTTATTGTGGCTTCTGATTTGCTGCCAAGCCCAATTCAAGGTGTTATTTCTGTCTTTTAAAGCCCTACATAGCTTGGGATCAGGTTATCTGAGACCATCTTCTCCCACTTGTTCATGCCCCAGAATTGAGGCTCTCGTGACTGTCCCATCAACCAATGACATTCATCTGGTGGGTACATGAAATGGCCTTTTTGGTAGTAACCCCACAATTATGGAACAACATCTCCAAGGAGGTGTGTCTGATCCCCTCACTTTAGATCTGTAGGAGGCAGTTGCAAATAGTTTTATTTTGGACTGATTTTGACTAATTTAGGATTTTTAAAAAAATTGGCTCCCTACTGAAAGCTGGCCAGAACATTCTAGCACTGTTTATGCACTGGGAACTTCACTGCCGCTGCTCCCGTGCAGAAGCAGAAATCGGGGGCAGATGAGGTGCACCAGGCCAAATGCTACCCTGTGTGGCTGCAGGAAGAGGTGGGGCAATCGGCCACGACTAAAACTAGAGCCTGCAGCCCGGCATAGAATCATAGAATCACAGAATCATAGAGTTGGAAGGGGCCATACAGGCCATCTAGTCCAACCCCCTGCTCAATGCAGGATCAGCCCTAAGCATCCTAAAGCATCCAAGAAAAGTGTGTATCCAACCTTTGCTTGAAGACTGCCAGTGAGGGGGAGCTCACCACCTCCTTAGGCAGCCTATTCCACTGCTGAACTACTCTGACTGTAAAAATATTTTTCCTGATATCTAGCCTATATCGTTGTACTTGTAGTTTAAACCCATTACTGCACATCCTTTCCTCTGCAGCCAACGGAAACAGCATCCTGCCCTCCTCTGACAACCTTTCAAATACTTAAAGAGGGCTATCATGTCCCCTCTCAACCTCCATTTCTCCAGGCTGAATATTCCCAAGTCCCTCAACCTATCTTCATAGGGCTTGGTTCCTTGGCCCCAGATCATCTTCGTCGCTCTCCTCTGTACCCTTTCAATTTTATCTACGTCCTTCTTGAAGTGAGGCCTCCAGAACTGCACACAGTACTCCAGGTGTGATCTGACCAGTGCCGTATACAATGGGACTATGACATCTTGTGATTTTGATGTGATGCCCCTGTTGAAACCTCATGAAACCTCCAGTGCGTAAAACCTCTAGTGCATAAATGGTCTAGGTCCTAGACTCTAGGAGAAGCACTGCAGTGGAGAAAGTGCTGATTCTAGGGCCCCTTTGGTCTCTTATGGCCTTAAGGGCCTGGTCAGCAAAACTAACATTGACCATTACAATTGAAGGTGGACTTGTCTGTTTTGCCTCAAAGGATAGCGCAGAGGAAATTTCTGAACCTCAAAATCCAGTTTGTTTCGATCAAAAGGACCTTAGGAATCCTCATACCCACTTAGCAAAACATATACTTAAAGTGAGGAAGCAACATTTGGCATCTGTAAATTTTGATAATAGCATGATTATGTTCCAGTGGATTTCCATAACAAGTAATGGTTGAATCCAATTATTTTAATTCTTAAATATGAAATAATTCTTAAATATGAAATATAAATATGAAAAGGCTTTGTCTATTATAATTACAAGGAATAGAATTTTGAGAGATTGCACTGAGCTGGAAAAACTACTGATGCAGGTTGGTAAGCATCTCATATGTAGATTGCATAACATATTGATTAGATCCAATCTTAGTTCTAATCAGAACAAGACTCTAGGATATGAAATTACAGATGAAGTTTGGAAATATATTTCCATATGGCTTCAATTTATCAGTGTCTCTGTTATTTACAGATTTCTCAGTCTGTTATTTAAAGACAACATCATGAAAATGATACACCAGTGGCACCTAACCCCACATACACTAGTTAAGATTTACAAATCAGATACTGGTCCATAGTGGCATATTAAAAATCATAGTGCTGGTTTCATCCATATGTGGTGGTGTCAATGTACAATGGAGTTTTGGAGTAAAATAGTGAAAATGATAAAAATTTGGACATAAAAGATCTTCCACTAAAGATGGAGGTATTCCTCCTTCATTAAATGACAATGGTAACAAAAAAATTTCAGGTGATTTTCCTAAAATATAATCATGGCAGCATATCTGGTGATTGCAAGATACTGGAAATAAACTGAGTTGTGGAAAGGGCAAATAGAAGTCTGTGATTATTAAATTAATTTGTTTACAGTATAACGGACATTGAACAATTATGGTCTGAATTAATTACTTAGATAAAAAAAGAATTTATAAGTGTGGAAGCAACCAGAATAATGCTTTACAGTCAGGATTGTTATATAACTGTATAATATATCTCACATGTGTGCATTAGACTTACAAAATGTAAATTTCAGATATAACTTCTGCATCAGCAAAGCCTACATCAAAAGAGCTCTGTAATGACTTTTTAAAAGAGCTCTAGTTTGTATTGAATGATTCTCATGCTGGTTCCTGCACATCAATGTTCAGAAAAGTTATGTCACAAGGGCCCTGGTAGAAATTCATCTACTTATGAAGATGTGAACTTTGGACTCTGAACACTTAATCTACACCACTGACTCGAAGAACTGGAAGCATCAAACTCCTGTTTTCAACTTCCACAAAATCTTCAAACTTTTCCCAAAAAGTAAGAAACTATAGAGGTGGCATGGAAGGGCACCTGACACTATATATCAGTAGTGCTTCTTTCCTAAATAATAAAACAAAACAATAGCATGACTGTCATGCCTTGTTTATTAGAAATTAACTAAGAATAAAAATGCTTTTCCATTTCCCCCTTGCTATGTCCAGGGTGGGGAGGGGGTAACTTGCATGCATGTCTGCACTATGGTGCTCATTTGGGTTTTGTTATACTGACTGGGAGTGTCTTTAAATGTGTACACAGCATTATAAAGGTGCAGTATCCAGAAATTCTAAAGCCATAAGGGGAAAATGGAACACTTTTTTTTGGGGGGGGGGACTGAAATACATACAATATTTACTTTTTGTTCAAACTTGAATTTTGCTGCTTTAACATAAAAGGCATACTTTATAACTTAGTTGAAACACAGAATGTGTTATGTGGTATATTTGTGAAACTTGACTTTATGAAAGTTTTTGTGTAGTTAATATATGAGAAGGCTGAGTGAATGGAACAGGCATGGTAGGTTGGTAAGGGAAGGAACTATAATTTCTGCTCTGTACTCTCTGGGGTGTGCAGCTAAAGCATATGAAGTTGCTCCTGATAACAGAATGCTAATGCCATATTGGGTAATACTGCTGCTGGGGGCTTTACCTACAATACACCTGCTGCAGAAAACCCCTGAACATATACTGGGATAGAGCCATGGAGAGAGATAATTTTCCCTAATGTGTTTAGCAGAAGATGGAGTGCAGTAGTAATGCTTTTATTTTGAAAGTCCACCTATGAACAAAGAGATGTACAATTTCCAGAAGTTTTAACACTGCAATACACCCAATCTTTTAAAAAGAGGGGTACAAACAGCTGCTCTCAATGCTACTCTAGCATGTAACAGTTTTTTCCATCTGAAATGTAGGGAAAATGAAAGCTAAAAACAGAAAGCAAAAGTTTTGTAGTTTTAAAACTATATTATTTGGACAGTCTTATAAGTTACAACAAGACTAGCAGCATGTCTGAATATCAAATTGGGAGAGTTCAGAAGAAACAGAAATGGCATGAACAAATCAAGTGCCAAAATAATTTAAGAAGCAAACTGCAAATAATACAATTAAAAACAAACAAACACTAGAAGCATGAAATTAGTTAGAGGGCAGCTGGATCACAGACAAAAAGGATGATGAGGAAGATAACAAACAATCTCAAATTCTCTCCCCCCACCCCTGCTACAGAAGATACTGAAGAGATACCCAAACATGAACAGGATATCCAAAGAGCTGAATCAAATAGAAATGACATGAAGACACGGGGTGCAAATGCCACTGCATTCTTTACCATAAATTCTTGAAAACATAAATGTAACATCACTAAAATAATCCTGTTTACCAGAGAACTGGAAACTAGCTAATATAATACTTTAAAAAAATGAAGTAAGAGAGAAGTGAAACCAGAAAATTACAAACCCAGTTAACTTAAATTTCAATTCTGGGTAAATCTGGTGGGAAACATTACAAACGAGTCTTGGAAAAATATCAGAGTTTTGCAAGGGAAGATAAGCCCTATCAACTCTTTGGAGTACTTCGAAGGTTGCCACAGATATAGGGAAGGGGTATCTCATAAAGTCCATATATTTGATTTCCAGGATGCTTTTTTCTTCACCAAAGGCTTATTAAAATGTTAGCTGTATTCATAATAATAAGAGGATGAATACATTGAGTTCTTTCAGTTGATTAAAGTAAGCAAGAGATGGATGAGGTTTTTTTTTTTAAGTTTACCACAAATGATATGGAATCAAAATTATTAATGATAGTGAAAAACCAAGTGGATTGTGAAGTTCTCCCAAGAAATCTCTGTAGTGAAGCTAAATGGCAAGATGATGGCAGATTAAGTTCAAAATTGAGCAAATGTAGTGAGGTGCACTGAACAAAAAAATCCTAATTTTACATATGTGATGAAGTGTATGAGTTGGTATTGCTTAACCAGGAAGGAGATCCTGGAATTGCAGTAATTAGCTCAATGAAACACTGAAATAAACTGAATGAACAGCAGAACTGAAAGAGGCAAATTCTGCGCCAGTATGTATTTGGGAAGGAACTCAGAATATAGTTGTCAGCACTTTAATGCCATATTTGGTGCATTTGGAATGCTATGTAAAACTCTTATTGGCCATTTCAAAAGAGGCATCATAAACCTGGAAAAGGTGCACTGTGCAGTGAAGGGTTCAAGGGCCTGGAGCACTCCCTCTATTAAGAAAACTGAAATACTTGGAGTTTTTTCGTTTATAAAAACACTTGGGGGAGGGGAGTAGAGGACAGCAACATAATGAATTATGAATTATGTCTACAGAACAGCTACACATAATGGCTTCTATCCTACTTTAATCTACAGGAAGTTCTTCCAGCCTAAGGAGCATTCCTCCTGCCTAAGTGGCTCTCTTATAGAAGGAAGAGCCACTGAGGTAGAAGGAAGGATTCAAACGTCAATGTCTTGCTAGGATACATTCCAGGGCTTTCTCTCTCTGCCATAATATAAGGTAGGGGTTGTCAACCTGTGGTCTTCCAGATGTCCATGGACTACATTTCCCATGAGCCCCTGACAGTGTTTGCTGGCAGGGGCTCATGGGAATTGTAGTCCATGAACATCTGGGGAACCACAGGTTGACTACCCCTGATATAAGGTATAAGCTTTTGTGCACATGCACACTTCTTCAGATACAAGGAAACAGAAATTACAACTCTATACATATACATAGAGGGTGAGCAGTAAATTATCATACAAAATAATGAAGATGGTTAACAGACTTAAGGACCAAACAGGAACAAGCTTAGTTTATATGGTTACCATTTCTTTTAGGTTTAATTCTGAGGGGGGGGGGGAGAATATAGAGAAGGAAATAAACATTTCAAAATCAGAGATTGATGGGCGGATGTGCTGTGCTTAGCTATGAAATGCTGAGATTCCCTGCCATTAATCTCCTCCCAAGCATGGAGGTGACCTTACAGCATCTTCTTCTTTGAAGTGGGATGGACTGGCTGTACAGAGCTATATCCCCTGTCCTCAGAACAGAGAAATACACACCATACCAAGTTATACTACATTTTACTGTTTATTACGTTACATTACAATCTGCTATTCTAATCTAATATTCCAAATTCCAAATAAGAAATAAAATTAAAAGAATATATAGCCTTTCTGGGGGATTGCCGAGAACAGAAATGTAGGTACTGAATGAGGTTAGCATATGTAGAGATGTAAGAAACCAATATCCCTATGAGATCCTGGGGATCCCACTGTTCACACAGCTAGATGTTGGCTTTTAATTCCTCACCCACAATAATACATCTATTCTGAACATGGACTCTTGTACTAGAACTTGCAATAAACCCAGATGCCAACTTTGCTGCCACATACATCCACAATCACTGGACCTAACAACATCATCTACAGCTTCTCAGACTCATTCACTTGCTCAACTTCTAACACGGTATATGCCATTAAATGCTGGCAGCACCCTTCAAGTCTCTCATAGGGCAAACAGATCAAATCCTATGTGTCAAAGGATGAATGGACACAAATCTGACATCAAGAACCACAAGATTGAGAAATGTGTGGGAGAACATGTCAACTTTCTGGGAAATTCAATGGGTGACCTCAAAGCAGCCATTTTATTGCAAAGGAACTTCAGTATCAAGCTAGAAAGTGATACTGCTAAATTTCAAGTTATTACAACACTCAGGACAATGGAACAGGGAGATAATTCTACTTAGCCAGTTGCCCCCCTTCAAAGAAGAAGATGCTTCAAGGTCACCTCCATGCTTCAGAGATGGCTGTAGCGTAATGGTAGGGTCTCCATTAATTTTTCTCAGCATTCCACAATCAAGGATACATCTGCCCATCATTCTCCAATTTTGACACATTTATTTCCATCACTATGTTTCTCCCCTGAATTAAACCCAAACAAATGGTAACCATGTAAACTAAGCTTGGTGTTTCGGTTGGGTTCTTGAATCTGCTAAACATCTTCATTATGCTGTATGCTAATTCATTGCTCACATTCTACCTACGTATATGGACTGGTAATTTCCATTTCGTTGTATGGGGAAAAGTGTGCATGCACATGAAGGCTTACACCTTGAATAAAACTTTGTTGATCTTAAAAGTACCACTGGACTGAAACTTGGTTCTGCTGTTCCAGACCAATGTGGCTTCCCATCTAAACCCCATGATATAAGAAACAAGAGTCACTTAATGACATTGATCAGCAGTAGGTTCAGATGGAAAACTAAAGTATTTCTTAAATATAATGCATAGTTAATGTAATTCACTGGTGACAGCAAATAGATATTCAAAAGGCTGGGGTGAGGTGGAACAAGCCTCTCAATGGCTTGCAAGGCCAAAAGTGAACCTCCATGCTCAGAGGCAGTATGACACTGACTATTGTTGGGAGCAACAGTCTACTTTTGGGCAGGAAAAGGACTATCGCTGTAATGCCCCAGCTGCAGGTTTGCTAGACACATCCAGTTGGCTTCTTGGAAAGGAAGTGCTTGTATAAGAACCTTTGCCGCCAAATTTTAGTCACATATTTTCCAAGGCTGCTTTCATTTTTAATTTACTCAATGTGTCTGAAATTGGCTTTTGTTTTAAAAGAAAGAACACCATGATGCTATGTCTACTGTTGGATGTTGATATAAAATGATATCAATAGTGCTCTACCCGAATGTATACTTAGGATTCAGCTGCAACCCTAAGATAACTAGAGGCCTGTAAAAAGGAGTAAGTAAACAGATACACATTCTGAAATTGTTTTACTGAATGAGGGTTTAAAAATTTGCGCCTCGCTGGGAACCACACTATTGAGAAGACTTGACCAATTTAAAATTTCTGATTTCTCTTAGAAACCGATCCAGTGCAAAGGGAAACAACACTCCTTTGCACAATCACGGAGTCCACGCACGAGCCCCTGGGCAAGTGGCTTCTACCCAATAGCGGTTGTTGCACCCAGCAAGGCCAGCGACTGGCTGAAAGCTCCTTGAGCAGAAGGAACAAAGAAGACAGCCGAACAAACCAACCAACAAACAGGCACGCCAAATTCAACTCCGGCTTGCAATGAACACGGCCTCCTTCTCCAGCGCCGGACGAGAAGGACCTTCGGCCTAAGCCAGCAGGGCAGCCCTGGGCCAAGCGGCGGCTCAGCACGCAGCCTCCCGGACCGCTCCTTCCTCTGCGCCTGACAGGTGCCACTCCGGATCGCGCCGGCGACAGAGGCACAAGCGGCTGCTCCCCTGCCCCGCAGCACAGCCAAGTGCAGGCGGTGGGGCGGAGGGAAGCAGCGGCCTTTCTCCTCCCCGCGACCGAGGGCCGGGCGGCCGCCCCGAGAGCAGCGCGAGATCCGGGGACGGGCGAGGATCGAGATCCGGCCGTGCGGGTCGGACATACCACCCCCCCCCCCCGTCCGTCAGCGGAGCGGGAGGGCGGCGTGTGCGCAAGGCCAGCGGGCCTCCTACTTGCCTGGCGCTCGGGCTCCTGCCGCCGCTGGCTTCCCGCCCTGGGCCCGCGAGGAGAAGGCCTGTCGGCGGCCGCGCGGCTCCTCTTCCCGTCGCTGCCGGGCTCCGGCCGGGGTGGCGGCGCGGGAAGGGCACTTGGGCTAGGCCGAGGCCAGGCCAGGCCTGGGACGGAGAAGGCCGCCGGCGCTCTAGGCGTGCGCGTGGCTGTCGAGATGGGGGCGATGGCTGAGCCGGGCCGCGCTGTGCCTCCGCCTCTCCCGCTCGGATCACCCGGAGCCCAGCGCCACCATCTTGGGAGGGGGGGCGGTAGAAGGGGAGGGGGAAAAAGAGACTGAGATACGGATGTCGGCGCGGCGCAGCCTCGGAGGACTTGTGAAGAGGGAGGGATGGCCCGGCATGCACCGCGCGAGCGAGGCGCGCTCTCCTGGCGTGCCCGGCCGCTCTACGGAGGACCGGGCCATAGAGTCTGGCCGGGAGGGAGTGGGCGGGGCTAACGTCGCGCTCCCAGGAGAGCGAAGGAGGCGCCTCCTCAGCCTCTGGCGCGCGGCGACTGGGAGAGGGAGCGCGAGGACAGCTCCGCGGGGGGCTCTAAGCAGGCAGGCAGCGAGCGGGAGGCTGCGGAGAGGGAAGCGCGGGGGGAGCGTTCGGCGTAGGCTGGCGGAGAAGCTGGGGTATGGAGGGGGGGGGGCATTCCTGTCTCATGTGGCAGCGCAATCCCCCAAATTGTTGCCCTGACCGGAGTTGCCTGGGCTTGGCAAGCCGAGCTCACCAGCTCTCGGAAGCCAAGCAGGGTCGGGATGGATGACCTCCAAGAAATACCAGAGTGGAGGCTTGGGTTGCCAGCTCTGGGTTGGGGAATACCTGGAGACTTTGGGGGTGGACAGGACCTCAGTGAACTATAATGCTTTGGAGTCCACCCTCCAAAGCAGCCATTTTCTCCAGGGGAACTGATCTCTTTTGCCTGGAGATGAGCTATAATTCCATGGGATTTCCCGGTCCCACCTGGGGACTGACATCCCTATATGAGGAGGAGGCAGGCAGTGGCTAACCACTTCTGAATGGCTCTTGCCTTGGAAACCTTCCGAGGTTGTCATAAGTCAACTGTGACTTGACAACATTCCCTCCCCCTTCAGTTGTTAATATTCACTAGTCATTGCTGGCAGTCTTAGGTGATTTGTTATTTTTATTATTTCTCACATTTGCTGATGTATGCTATTTCTGTACTTCCCCCTGGTTGATTGCTGGCAGCCACATTTAGGTGACTTAACAATCCTCAGTGTATCACTTCTAATTTTTAGCTATTCACTTATATGTTCATATGTGACTATAGATGTCAACTACTATATCATATACACATTCAGAGATACCCAGGAGGATGCTATTTTAGGCCTTAATGGAGGATTTCAACATATTTTGAAAAGTACATTGACTTTTATTGCATAGGACTAGAAGAGTAGGATGGCTTTTGCAGAAAGAAGGGAGATCCTTTAGGGAGACGTTCAGAGAACATCTCACAAGGCATCACTCTGAAATATCTGTATGGAGAGCCCATATGGAGAGCCCAGCCAGTCTTTCTGAGAAGCCTAGCCATTGGTCATGATTCCAGAGGAGTAGTCTGTTGCAGAAAAACTAACCAGGGGTCTTGTGGCATTTCAAAATGACCTCTTTCCAGCTTTTATATACTAGATACCACTTCTATAGGCACAGCAAGTGACTCCTCATTTTGTATTTGTTTTATGTGGATAGGTGGTTTGAAAAAAAAATTCAAACCAATCTCGAAAAAAACACTTGAGGCCATTTCCCCAGTTGCCCATTTTCTCCGGGTATCCTCTGGAGGTCAACTTTGTTTTTGCGCCTGGCTATCCACACATATAGTTTCCAAATGGTAATACCGAGAATTTGCTTTCTTTTCATGCTGTTCACATTAACTTCGGAGCCATGTGCTCCTGTGTTTCTTTTGAAGGTGTGGGGTGGGCAGTCCTGCACACAAGCAAAATAAGTTCGATTCAATGTATTTGTGATACCTTTGTATCTGAGGAAGTGTGAATAAAGCTTTGTTGGTCTTTAAGGTGCCACTGGACTCTAAATTTGTACTTCAAAGCTGTAATGAGGGGGAGAACCTGTTCAGGAAGAAGGTGTAAAGGAGACGGTGGGAAAACAATGTTCACGCAACTATAAATACAAAAAAAAAATGGCAGCAGGATGCAGGGGAACAAAACAGGAGACGGAGAAGCAAGAAGGTAGACTCGCAAGTTCACCAAACATGTTGAGGGTGTGAAAAGAAGAGAGAAGCTACTTCGAATGCTGACCACATACATCAGATTACCACGAATTACTCACCGTTTTTCTGAACTCCCCAAAAACTACTCGATAGAAACCTTTCCTCCAAATCTGTGCCAGGGGAGTCAAATTTTTGTGTGAAATTGAAATTCTGCATAGCTAAAAGGACACTAACTCAAAATTTTAGGTCACTACAAAAACACTAAGACCCTTCACTGCCTATGCTCACCTGCTGGTTTCTGAGTGCTGCCATGTTTATTGTCCATAGAGCCTGACCTATTTCTCCTAGTGCAGAGAGCAGAAGAGCATTGTTGACACACTGTGATACAAATCTCACCAGAGAGTGAGCAAGAGGAGAGCCTAAGATACTGATTTGTTTTCTGATCCCTGCAGTTCTAACCCAACTGCTTTGCTTATTGGTTGTCTTATTGTGTTGACTACACTCATTTACACTGTGTAATCTGTTGAGTCTCCCTGAGAAAGCAGTTTGCAAATAACATAAATATTAGGTCATGGAATGGTCTGAGCTATTCCATACCCATTGGATAATGCACTTCCAGTGCACTTTAGAAGTAAATTTTCCTGTTCCACATAGGAAAATCCAGCTGCAAAAACACATTGAAGAGCTTCCAACGTGCAGAATGACGGGGACAAAATTGACATCTAGGTCTGTTTGAGGATGTGCTCCCTGGATTGATGCCATTTTTAGGCAATCCATTCTTGGTAAGAAACTTGGTGTAGTGGTTAGGAGTACAGATTTCTAATCTGGCGAGCCGGGTTTGATTCCCTGCTCCTCCCCCCTATGCAACCAACTGGGTAACCTTGGGCTCGCCACAGCTCTGAGAAAGCTGTTCTGGCCAAGCAATTGCTTACATTAAAATACGAGTCTTATGATTAGTTACACAATCCCATCAATGTGCATTATGGTTTTAATAGTAACATAGATATAGGGATATAGTCCCCCCCCCAAAAAAAAGGAATGTACAATTGTACAATATAACAGAGCAGGAAGTAAAAGGAATGGTGAGGAGGGAGGAATGGGAGAAGAAAGCATTAAATACGAGGGAGCTGATTTCCCTGTTTCTGGTGTCTTTGATTTGAGGAGTAGAACTAAAGACTTCTCCATAGCTACATGACATAACTTTGCATGAATGGTAAAACAACTTAGCCTGGCAGCGTGGTAAACACAAACAGGAGTCTAGTTGCAATTTAAAACAGAGGTCCCCAACCTTTTTATCACCGGGGACCGGTCAACGCTTGACAATTTTACTGAGGCCCGGGGGGGGGGGGGTAGTCTTTTGCTGAGGGATGTTGCTGCCACTGCCTGAGCTACTGCTTCACTTGCTTTCCCACCAGCACCCCTGACTTCCCACCACCTGCTGGGGGGGGGGTGCTGACAGCAGCAGTTGTGCAGTACCAAACCAAGGGGAAGCCCCAGCCATGGTGGCTGCTGGAAAGCAAAGGTGAGCCAGTGGCAGAGTGTCAGGGCAGCACCTGAGACAGCAGCCAGGGAGGAGCCGTGGCCCGGTACCGACTGATCCACAGACCGGTACCAGTCCCCGGACCGGGGGTTGAGGACCACTGCTTTAAAAGACTTGCAGATTTATCACAGCCCAAGGCTCATGGCTACAGCCCAGTTAATCAGAGGCAAGCAGGTTCTAGCCAACAAAAGCCTATTCCATAACTTTGCAAGTCTATAAGGTGCCGCAAGACTCCTTTCCTTTTTTGCTATCATGTATCCAACCACACAGCTCCTCTAAAGGAGTGGTGTTTCCATTGCTGGAAAAGGAAGTGGCATCTTCTGCTGAGTTTCCCTTCTATCCTGCCACCTGTGCTCTTCCTGAAGGTCTGCTCACTCCCAAGAACAGTATTTGGGGGGCACTCAGCAGGCTGCATTGGGAGAAGAAAGTGGGAAAGAGATAGGTTTGAGACTGATCATGACTTGGTGAACCCAGTTAAAATGGCATTGCGATTAATTGTTGAACATTGGGGGCATTTAAATCCCCACAGATGCATGAACTGCACTGAGTGTCAATTACTGCCTCTCAATCTACTTCATAAAATTGTGATGAAGATAAAACGGGGAATCATCCTAAACTCCTTTGAATGGATGTGTAATCCTTTGGTCTGCTCTGTCTTCTCTGGTGCTGTGTGTTTGACTCCTGTTGTCCCTTCAAGGAATTAATTAATGTTACGCTATAACACAGACAGAGCAGAGGTCGATTGCCCCCCCCCCCCAGTTTATTTGCTACCTGCTTTCCCTTTAGCCATCCAGCTGGTGAGTTCTAACCATGTTTATTTGGAAGCCAGTCCCACTGAGTTCCATGGGGCTTGCTCCTAGGAAAGTGTGCACAACATTGTAGCCTTAGATTACTTGGCTTCATTACCTTGTTACATTCTGTCAGGCTAAATATGGCTTTCGGGACCAGTGAGAAAGCATGGTGAGAGGAATGCCCTGTGTGCAGTGACCTTTGAAAATGAGCCAGAGGAAAATCCATAGGCTTGTGTCCTCATGTGACCCGGAGGATGACTTGCAGTAACTAAACTTTTACAAGGCATTCCTAGAACTGTTTTTATTGCAGCCAATAAATGGAGAAAAGGAAAAGGACACCAGGGTGGCATGTTTTCCTATTAACTCCTGCAGTGTGTAGCTGACATATCAAAGAAAGACTTATACTTAAAAATAATTTACAACGCTAATAACAATCTTGCCCCAAATACAGGGTTACAGGATCCTTAGTGTTTGAGAAAGTAGCCAAATAGATTTTTTTTTATGGTGAAGTTTTTTTAGCCTTATTCCAGTGGTATTTTATTACTAGGCTAGAGAATTATGTGATTTGGTATCTTTTTACGAGAACCCCTCAAAGAACTTTTAAACTGTAAATTAACTTATTTGGATTTAAAAGCTCAGTCTTCTCATTCCAACTATCCTTTTCCTCTTAATAAATCAAAATCTTTTGTTACTGACCTCTGATGAAGAATGTAAGAAAAGTGGACTCTTACAACTTCCTCAAAAGTTTTAGAGCTGAGTAAGGCCAAGAAGTGGCAGGGTGGCTCCATCAACATCATTTTCTAACTAAGAAACCACACAAAGGCTGCTGTGAGGGAACATTTTATTCTGTAGGGGGGGGGAATGTTGCCTCAGAGTGGGGAAGTGTGTGGGGTCTGTCGTAGGTAGAAATATGCTTGTAGTATCAAAATTGTCATATTAAGGATCACCGCCTGAACTGTCCTGTCTCTACCCTCCTCTGTCTATAGCAGCCTTTTTCAGCCTTTTTACCACTGAAAAACCACTGAAACATTCTTCAGGCTTTAAGAAACCCCAGAAGTGGTGCAATTGTACAGAATATGGTTGGGAAGCATAGCTGTGTATATACCCACCTAGAGCCCTGCCCTTCCCATTCCCTCCAGGCCCATCATTGGCCATTTGGGAGGGTAGGGTAGGGTAGGTCAACTTGACCATATATGGTCATATCACCTGATAAATGTTTAATAAATTTTAAAAATATCTTACAAATTAATTAACTCCCACCCATTTGGGAAACCCTTCCAGGGCTGTCAAAAAAGCCTAGACTATAGTATGTTGTATTGATTTGCTGTGCAGTAGCCTCACCTCTCTTGATTAAAAAAAATGAAGTGTTTGTTTTTGGCTTCAGATTATATTAGGTAAAGGTAAAGGTATCCCCTGTGCAACCACCGGGTCATATCTGACCCTTGGGGTGATGCCCTCTAGCGTTTTCATGGCAGTCTCAATACAGGGTGGTTTGCCAGTGCCTTCCCCAGTCATTATATTAGCAAGGCATAATTGTCCTATAATATAATACAGGTATGTTTAAAAAGATATATCTCAGAAGCTGTATCTCCAGATCAGATATTCATGACTAAATAGTGAATACTAAATAATGACTCCTCAAGCACCTTGTATGAACTATGGGCTGGATCCATCCAGCTTTTCTGCTGATGAGGGCAGAAGGAATTATTCCCTTTGATTATCCAAAAAGTCTGTATTGGAGATCATGGGACATACATTTAGAAATACATATGGGGGTAACTTGAAGAAACTATGTAAAAAAAAAAAGACTGGCTGGATCCAACCCAGTATTTTAAAAGGACATTGCCCAAAGGGAAAATTGGAGATAAGAGGCAGTGATTTATCAGAGATATACAGAAAATAAAATAAGGGACTGTCCCTAGTGAATAAGGATGTTTGGAATGCATACAGTTGTAATGACTCAAAGGATCAAGCCATTATTTGTCTCACTGAAGTAATTGAAAATAGTTTCAAAAATATAATCCCATGTTTCCTGGCTCACCCACTTCTTTCCATGAGGCATCATTCTGTTTTCTTCTTTGCCTATACACATGGTCAAAAGCATTAAAGAATTTTCAATAATGTGAGTAACACTTTTAACATCAGTTTGAAGAAAAACACCTTGAATTAGTCACTTGAAGCTTAGGCAAAATATTATCTTCTGGATGTAAACCAAAATATATGATACCTGTTTTAAAATACTGTTTGGTAAGGTATCTAGTATGGAATTAGAAAAAGGATGTAAACAAAGACTTTTTGCCTTTGTTGAAAAACAAAAGAAGTCTTAGTACTGAAGTGTGCTGTTATATGGAGGCAACCTGTAATTTTTTTTTAAGCTTATTCAGTAAACTGGGATAACTACCAAGGATGGGCTTTTTTCATGGTAAAACCAGCCAGAGAATCAGAAAAATGAATCAGTGCACAACTACATGCGATAGCGTTCCTGTGTCCGATCCAGGGATGCTGCAGCCATCTTAGAGCCTAAAATGCAGTGTACATCATTCCAAGTGCCAAAGTGAAAGTATCACGGATGGAAGACAAGAGAGGATGTTCCCACTGTGCTGCAGGCCCATTTAGGGTTGGGGTCCCACAACATTTGTAAATTGGCCTATTAATATTAATAATAATAATAATAATAATAATAATAATAATAATAATCTAATAACCACCATTCTCAGCCAGGACATCAAATTCTGGAGTGATGAGCTGGGAGCCAATGCGATAACCGATACACTACAACTTGAAAAAATTGGAAGGTACATTGAGATGTCTCAATCACTGAAGAAGACAGGGAAAACGGGGAATTGAGTAACCTGGGAACCCGTTCTGATTGTGTTCAGATGAGAATTGACTACTAGAAGAATAAATGAATATTTGATTTGACGTTATATGCCTGTGGAATTCCATTTTGAATCATATCATATACAAGGAATTGATGGCTCTATTGGGACAGAGAATATAAAGGTCAGGAGAATATAAAGGATGTCTAAAACACATCTGAGGAAGGGACCCAAAGATCTACCTGCCCTGACCTCAACCAAACACCTGGTGGAAGAGCTCTGTCTTGCAGGCTCTGTGGAACTTGATAACTCCCACATGGCCCTTAGCTCTTCCAGGAGCTCATTTCCCCAGGTAGGGGTCAGGACTGAAAAGGTCCTGACTGGTCAAGGCCAAGCACACTTCACTTGGGCTGAGGATCACCAATTTATTAGTATCCACATAGCAGAGAGCTCTGCAGGGGCATAGGCAGATAGATGTTCCCTCAGATCCGTTGGGCTCTAAAATGATACTTCCCCAGCTACAGCTTAAGGATACCTTCATGTCTAGTTGTGTTCTGAGGATGAGGAAGTCATGTGAGATGTAGGTGTGATGGATGAGGGAGAAGTTGCCTCCCTTGGATATGGCCAATCATCTCAAAAGGGAAGACTGGAATGTCAGAAGAAGGGGGAAAACAGTTGAAAAACAGACCAGTAATGCAGTTTGGGAGGAGAAGGGGTTAGGAGGTACCGGATTAGACAGGGACTCCAGTAGGGATTTCAGATGCTTGGTAGATAAGCAGGATTAAGCTGCTGTTCCTCTTGAAAACAGTTACAAGTCAAGAGGCTATCCTACTTTTGAATCTCTTAAATATAACGAAATGTAAATGTGTATACCCTCTATGTATATTCAGCTATGTGGTACTTTGTAGCATTAAGCTTTGAAATAAAATGGCTATTCCTATTAGTTAAATAAATTTGTTTTGTGTTTTTCCTCCTTGAGTCAAGTGTGTCAGACATTTATTAATATAATCTGCCGTAGGTAACATATAAAAAGAATTAGCTGTCCTGGTGAACATAAGCTGTATCCCAGTGAGGGTCAGGTAGCTGAAATAATTTATCTTATCACCCATCTGAGAGATCTGGAAATTATAAAGGCAGGATGTGGTTGGTGAAGTGGGAAACCACAGGTCAGCCTGAGATATTTGGCGGAATTTGTTCAAGTGAATATTCTTTTTAAGTAAAGAGCTTGGACCAGGGAGAGGTCATGACAGTAGGAAGCCTGAATTGACCCAGTGGTGCTTTTTCAAACTTGGGACAGGAAGGCATGGGTTCAAATTCTAGTTATAGCTTTACTGGCTGGTCTTGCACAAATCACATATTCTCCCTCACACTTCTTTCTCTCTAATATGGGTAAAGATCACCTTGATATAAAGACTCAGAGGTACTTTGCTTATTCAAATATGCTGGGTAGACCCTGATGTTTGCTCATGAGCAGCTGAGGGGCAGCCTGTTGTGACTGGGCTCAGACTTGGTACCTCAGCCATCATTAATGTGGCAATCAATACTGTAGGTCAACAAATCCTTCGAGAATCCTTTATGCAACACTACCCCTGGCTTTTCACACCAAAGCTGTCAACCTGTCAAAACACAACAGAGTACGTGTTAAGATGATCACATACAGCTTTGGCATTCAACTTACTACTGGACATTTTGTTAGAATTGACACTGAGGGTTGTGACTATGTTGTATCATTCCTGAATTAGTGTTGGGGATCTGTGTGGAGGCAGACAGAGCAAAGGGAATCGTTGTGTGATCATCCATCTATTGAACACTGCTGGGAAAAATATTCCTTGAGGGAGAGAAGTAGGACAGGAGAAAGGTTAAGGATCCTTTTACCAATTTGCTGTTGGTTTCCCAGTCAGTACTCCTAACATTACTTTTTGAGGTTTGGCAGAAATAATATTCCAACAGGACATTCTGTTGCTACAGCCCTCATCCCTCAGATCCCTTTGTAACAGTGGCCCCAGGTTGGCTCTGAATTACAAATTTGACATCATGAAAGTTCTGCTGAAAAAAATAAACATGATGATGATGTAGGTTGTGGACTCTGCTCATTTTTCGCTTCATTGCATGAGAACTCTACAAGTACAGAAAGATGTGCTTGAATTCACACTAATACAAGAACCACGGAAGAAGTGATTCAGTGCCATTGACATATTACATTACAGCCCTGAATAATTTCAACAGTACTGATTCTACAAAGCGACTCTGTGTCCTCTATATTAAAGTTAGCAGATTTAACAAGTATTCAGCTTTCCGTCTTAACCCCCACCCCAACAACCATGTTATCTATTAATTGCAATTGTAGTGGAAATGCTATACAATTACAATATACTTCTACTTAAAATGGCTTCTATTTTTGATGTTTCTTGACATTTACATTTTGAATTTTTTCTAATACCTTGTTTGCACCAAGAGAGAAAGCTGAGATCCTTATATACAAAAGATATATCTGTAATGTTAGAAAAGAAACACGTATTCATTGGCTGAGCTAATTGATGAGAACAAGAAAGTACATTTTGGCACTGGATTTCTGGGATCCTATATTGGTGGATCATATGATGTCACTATTTATTGCAGAGCAATCAAGTTGCTTTGTAGTAGATGAAAAAAATTCATGCAGCTCTGCCCAGATACAATCCACTGATACATTAAAAACACATTAAAACCCACGATTGGTTTGTTAATCGCTTCTCATTTGAAGTTTATCAGCTTATTACTTGCCCATTGAGATCTAAGATGTTCCCTTGGCAAATAATGTTGCTTCACAATGACTTATTGGTCTAACTCAACAAAGCAATTTCTGTGTTGTCTCCTGTCCTGCCTTAGTAGACAGATGCAGACCTAGTATTCTTGCTATTCCAGGGCTATGAAAGGAGCATTGAAACACATAATGGCTAAGATCTTCTGACCCAGAAAGGTACATCCAATATCTATTTTAATACTTTGGCCAAGAAAGCTCCCAGCTCAGCCTGTATTATCACTATACATTCTCTTTTCAATGTCTTGCTCCTTAACACATTAGAATAAGCTTTGGAGAGTTGGTTTCTACTATTCATTTTTATTCATTTTATTTTTTAAAATATTTATATCCTGCCTTTCCCCTTAGTTCAAGGTGACTTACAGTAATATTAGCAGCCATCTAATAGATATTTTGAAATCACTTGAATTGTATGAACACAGAGTCTAAGAACCAAATCCCAGCTGTGATCAACCATTTCAGCTTCATTAGAAAATGAACAATCTTATGTACCGGTGCATTTTGACAGCTCAATCTTTTTCTGTAACTTTTCACTGACACTCTCCCAGTTGGATCTGGTAGGCTGGAGGTACATTCCTATGTAGCTTTGGTGATAAAGTTGGTTTAGTCAAAGACAGAATGGGGAATATAGACAACTCAGGCAGCAAACTGTAATTCATTGAGAAGTTGGAGGAAATCAGCAGTGTAATCCTAAACTGTTATACCATCCTAACTCCACTGACTTTGATAGGAAGATGTGACTTTGCTTAGGATCAGGCTAACATACGCCAATATTTATTCCTGGATCAAGCTAGTGCCATAATAACTTGCATTCTCTTGGTGTGGGTTAATGTGGGCACAGTAGAAGCACTATTTTCACAGTGATGCATACTCCAACATACCTTGTTAGTGTCCTTGGTGCAGTGATGTTACACATTATGGTGTTCAGAGAGGGAGCCCTGTTGGAACAGACCTTGCCTCCCTGGCCTACTGGTCAGAGGAGGGAACAAGTGGCAATTCCTACTGAAGCATTTGCACTGTAGCCCATGACTTTCCTGGCCAGAGAAATCATATGACACTAGAGGGTTCATCTAGAGATACTGACATATGTAGATTCCCAGATTTATTGCCTTTTGGTCACTGAGGGAGCCTATCAGATGTTTCTTCTTTGCCACCAGACAAGGATGCTGCCAGCAAGCCGCTAGCCTGCCATCCTCAGAATGGAGAGGCTCAAAAGGGCCTTATACAGTGAATCCACAGATCCTTTTGAACATTTATTTATTTATTTATTTTAGATTTTTATCCTGCCCTTCCATACAGCTCTGGGCGGTTTGCATATAACATCATGGGTTAATTACATAGACCATTGCAACAAATATAACAATCATAACATAAAATGAAGACTGGTTTTTAAAAACATCCTACACTTCAACCCTAATGACTTCCTGTCCACAAAAGCAAATGGATAGTTGGGTGAAAACTAATAGAAACGTAGAACTGCCATGGCTCAGTATTCAGACACAAAATAATTGCCCAAAATAAATTTAAAACAAATAAAACAGAAGTGATCAGCAATACAGAATGAAAATGAATATCCAAAGAAGTGACTGGTGACTCAAAAGCTCATACCCTGTCATAAATTTTGTTGTCTTTAAGGAGCTCCTGGACTTTTAGTCTTTTCTATTGAAACCGAATACAATAGCATGGAGGTTTATTTGTTCAACTTGCAGATCTTCAGTTTATACAACATTGTCATCTGTAGTCAAGATAGGCAAAATTGAGTTGCATTTGGGTGTACTGTTCTTTCAAGTAGCAGCATTTTTAAAACAGCTGGGTAGAATCCAATTGTTGGAAAAAGGAGATGGGAGTTCAAGAGGGATGGAACTTTCTTAAAAGTGAAATACCAAAGGCATAAGCACAAACAACTTCCTTGAGAAGGAAAAATGGGAGGAGGCTAAAGAAGCCAGGGTGGCTCCATAAACAGCTTTCAAAAGATTTGAGTAATAAAAAAGATTCATTTAGGAAAAGGAAGGAGGGCCTTCTAACCAAGGATGAATATAAACCGATAACCAATGTTTATAGGGAGAGTGTTAGAAAAGCTAAAGCTCAGTATGAGCTTAGGCTAGCAAGAAATGCTAAACACAACAAAAAAGGTTATTTAGTTATGTTCAAAGTAAGAAAAAGAGTAATAACATGGTAGGACCATTGTGGGGACAAGAAAGTGAAATTGTAGCAGGTGATGAAGAGAGGGCTGAACTGCTCAATTTCTACTTCTCAGTTTTCTTTTGCAAGGGAAATCATGCGCATTGTGGCAAAATCATATCACATGATGAGGGATGGGAACTACAGCCTAGGATCACTGTAGGGCTAGTCCATAATCACCTAGTTTCTTTAAATGAAACCAAGTCCTCTTTTCCAGATGAATTACATATAAGGGTACTAAAAGAACTTGCAGATGTAATTTCTGAACCTCTGTCCATTATTTTTGACTATTCTTGGAGAACAGGTGAACTGCCAAAAGATTGGAAGCAGGCAAATGTCCCTGTCTTCAAGAAGGAAAAAAAGGAGGACCCGGGTAACTACCAATCCATCTGCTTAACATGTAAAGCTGGCAAAATTTTAGAACAAATAATCAAACATTCAGTCCTTGAGCAGCTACAGCAGATGGCTGTAATCACTAAGAGTTAGCATGGCTTTCTCAAGAACAAGTCATGTCAGACTAACCTTATCTCTTTTTTTGAGAAAGTTTCTAACTTGCTGGATCAGGGGAATGTTGTGGATATAGTTTGTCTCAATTTCAGTAAAGCTTTTGATAAGGTTCCACATGATATTCTTATTGACAAGTTGGTAAAATTATGGTATGGATTCTATTACCGTTTGGTGGATCAATAACTGGTTGACAGATTGCATCCAAAGGGTGTTAATGGTTCATCATCCTCTTGGAGAGGAGTAACAAGTGGAGAGCCTCAGGGATTTGTCCTGGGCCCTGTATTGTTCAATATATTCATAAATGGTTTGGATGAAGGAATATAGGGGTACTTATTAAATCTGCAAATGATACTAAACTGGGAGGGGTAGCAAACACGTGAGAAGACAGAATCAGGATACAGGATGATCTTGACAGTCTGGAAAACTCGGCTAAAATGAATAAAATGAAGTTCAATAGTGAAAAATGTAAAGTTCTGCATTTAGTCAAGAAAAATCAAATACATCATTATAGGATGGGGAAGACCTGTCTTGGCAGTACTATGCACAAAAAGGATCTTAGGAACCTTAGTAGACCATATACTGAGCATGAGTCAGCAGTATGACTCAGAGGCTAAAAAGGCAAATGGGATTTCAGGCTGTATCAAAAGAAGTATTGTATCCACATCACACGTGCAGATGGTACCGCTTTACTCTGCTCTGGTTAGACCTCACTTAGAGTACTATGTTCAGTTTTGGGCACCACAATTGAAGAAGGATCTAGACAAACTGAAGCGAGTCCAGAAGAGGACAACGAAAATGGTGAGGGGTTTGGAGACCGTATGAGGAAAGGTTGAGGGAGCTTTGTCTGTTTAGCCTGGAGAGAAGATGACTAAGAGGTGATATGATAGCCATCTTCAAGTGAAGAGCTGTCACAAAGAGGATGGAGCAGATCTGTTTTCTGTTGCTCCAGAGGGTCCGGCCAGAACCAATGGGATGAAATTAATTCAAAGGCATTTTTGGCTTAACATCCAGAAGTTCCTGACAGTTAGATTGGTTCCTCAGTGGAACAGGTTTTCTCGGGAGGTGGTAAGTTCTCCTTCTTTGGAAGGTGATTTTGAATGCTGATTCTGTGAACTGTGATTTTGGAATGCTGATTCTGTAACCTGTTCTTTCACAACTGACCAAAGATAAAGTCAATTTCTAGCATGTTTTTATTTCTGGAAATTTGTTTCCATAATTGCTGTGCTTTAATATAACACAATCATGTAACATAGTATAATTAATATATGATTGCTAGTGGGAGACCAGGGGCATAGAGTGACATGAGGACATAGCTATTGGCAATAGAAATCACTAGGAAACTCGTGGCCATTCTTACTAGAGATGGACATGAACTGACTTATGAAAGAAAATTTGTGAAGAATTTTGGCTGGTTCATGGTTTGCAAAATGATGCTCACTAACTGAAGATCTGCCATAAATTTCAATTAATTTTAAGGCAGTTTGTGGTGGTTCATGAAGAACAGAAAGCAAAACCCCCTGCTTTTTGCTGTTCCCAAAAAACAGTTGAGCAGCAGGAAGCAGAAAGCAGCGACTTAAATGGTTCTGAGTTATGTAAATCCATGCTTTCTGCTCCCTGCCACTTAGTTGTTTTTCATCAGAAGAAGAAAGCAGAAATGGCTCCGAATTATTTAAATCTCTGCTTTCTGCTACCTCTGCCTTTTGTGGGGAAACCTCTGCTTTATGCTCTGGGGGTTAAATTGCTTTGAGTCATTTAAACGTCTCTTTCTGCTCACCACCAAAAGCAGCAGGGAGCATAGAGCAGGCGGATAAATGACTCAGAACCAGCTTGGTGTAGTGTTGGAGAGTAGGTGCCTCTAATCTGTGGGACCAGATTTGATTCCCCACTCCTCCACATGTTGGCAACTGGGTGTCGTGAGGCTGGTCACAGTTCTCTCAAGGCTCTCTCAGCTTCATCTTTCTCACAGGGTGCCTGTTGTGGAGAGAGGAAGGGCAGGCAATTGTATGTTGCTCTGAGACTCCTTTGGGTAGTGAAAAGCTCGGTACAAACCCTCACCTCACCTCACCTCACCTCTCCTCTCCTCTCCTCTCCTCTCCTCTCCTCTCCTCTCCTCTCCTCTCCTCTCCTCTCCTCTCCTCTCCTCTCCTCTCCTCTCCTCTCCTCTTCTCTTCCTGCTTCCCATGAAAAACAGGTATACATTAGCAGGAAAAATTTACTCATTTCCAGCTGAGCATATGAATCTGAGATTGAAGGCCTCAGTTCAGCATTATCTGTAAACTGTTTTTCAAATTTTACCAAAAGCCCAGGTTTCCATACCTAGAGAACTCATTGCTTGTGAACTTTAATGCTTGTGAAATGCTGCCTAGATAGATGGCTCAAGATTACTTGCAGATAGGGAACATTGCTTACCTGGGCCAATGGGTGAGGAAAGAAGTAAGTGCCCTTGGGAAGGCAGCCAAAAACATGGGTGGGGAGGGGAGGGAAGCTCATTAATCCTAAACGTGAAGGAGTTCCTTGCAGTTCAAGCATGATCTATGCAATTAGAGTGATTAGGTGCATTTTCTTCTGTGTGTACAAGCAGCAGGTAAAGTGATTCAGAAACATCAGTGCTGTGCCAAGGAATGGCCACAGTCCAATGCAGAGTATATTATATTACAGAGGTTTAAGGGACTCACTTTATCCAATCTCGCTCTATAAAGCTGCTTTGCTCTATCTATCTATCTATCTATCTATCTATCTATCTATCTATCTATCTATCTATCTATCTATCTATCTATCTATCTATCTATCTATCTATCTATCTATCTATCTATCTATCTATCTAGTCAGCTTTTCAGGTCCAATGTCTAGGCATTTCACCCAAGTAGATAGTAAATAGAAATGGAAGTATGTGTGCTTTCACAGCATGCTGTAATTTTGTGTAGTCTGTAGCTTTCTTAACTTGGAGATGAGGAGCTGTTGCAGATGAATTAAATAATATAGTGATGGTGTAAGAAAAAAATTAAAAACATCAGAATCCTTAGTGTGGCCATCCTATTCACAAAGATTGGTGATTAATTTTAGCTTTTTTGCCACTGAGAAACCCCTGAAAGATTCTTCAGGCTTTGGGGAACCCCAGAAGTGGGTTGATTGTGCCAAATGTGGTTGGGAAACATAGCTGTGTACACAACTACCTGGAGCCTCTCGCTTTCCAATCTGCCACAGGCTCACTATTTTGGGATGAGGGGGGGGAGGGTCCTTTCCCCTCTGGCTTGCCTGCTGCCAGCTTTGTCTCCTCCTAAGGCCCTGAAATGAACAGTAAGGAGGAGGAGGAGCAGGATGGGGGTGGAGAAGACCTGCAATTGGCCCTCAGTGGAGGAGAGCCCGCTCCCTTTGGGGGCATATCCCCCAGTGAGGGCCAATTAGCCAGTTTGGTGTAGTTGTTAGGAGTTCAGACTTCTAATCTAGTGAGCCAGGTTCGATTCTGCTCTCCCCCACATGCAGCAAGTGCCATGGCTAGCCCAAGGGTGACCTTGGGCTAGCCATGGCACTAATAAAACTGTTCCAACCAAGCAGTGATATCAGGGCTCTCTCAGCCTCACCCACTTCACAAGGTGTCTGTTGTGGGGAGAGGAAAGGGAAGGCAACTGTAAGCCTCTTTGAGACTCTTTCAGGTAGAGAAAAGTGGCATATAAGAACCAACTCTTCTTCTTCTTCTAAGGTGTGATGTGCATCATCTGCACTCCAGCCAGAGATTATCTTGGCTAAAGATGGTTTGTCAAAGCAAATGTTGATTAAATTATCTTTGCTCTCCCCCTTCAAGAGCCGGTTGGTTATACTGCAGCAATAGTGACATTAAAATTCAAGCCATGGTATTTGTGTTTGTACACCATGAGTAACAATAGTTAACATTGACTCTAGCAAGGGTTAGCATCTCTGAGATGAAAGGTTCCTGGATATTTGGGGTGGAGTCTATGGAGGGTAGAGTTTAGGGAGGAGAAGGACCTAATGGTGTGTAATATAGGAAAGTCTACCCTCTCTGCAATCTGGAGATGTTGTAATACTAGGAAATCTTTTCTCCTGCCCCCTGGAGATTCACAAGCCTAACTGTGGCTAATTTCAAAACACAGCATCAGATCCTGATTTGGTGTACCCTAACAAACCATTTAATAGAGTGGCCTATATTCAATTAAGTCATGTTTTCACGTAGTGTCTGAACCAACACAGAATATGATAAACAAGCAATACCTTACATTCTGTATAACTTTTGATCTAATATTAATAATACAGATTGTGTCTTCTCACCTATTTGCTGTCTACACAAGAAATAAAAGGAAAGGAAAGGAAAGGAAAGGAAAAGGAAAGGAAAGGAAAGGAAAGGAAAGGAAAGGAAAGGAAAGGAAAGGGAAGAAAGAAAGAAAGAAAGAAAGAAAGAAAGAAAGAAAGAAAGAAAGAAAGAAAGAAAGAAAGAAAGAAAGAAAGAAAGAAAGAAAGATTTCCCTAATAGTCCTAGAATATGATGAGGACTTTGTAGTTTCATCTGCCAGGTTGTTTACAAAGCACAGGGGCTCTGGTCTCTGCTTCTACTTTTGCTCCCTCCCCCAGCTTGGTTGCTATATAGTTATACAGGTGGCCTCATGACAAATACAGTAATCAAGTTCAGAATAAGAGAACAGCTATATTTTTCTCCCATGCTGTCAATCCAGTGATTAATGTAGGCATTGAATGAAACTTCAGTTTGGTACTGGGAAGGAGACAGAAGAGACATGGATTATCCTTACCAGGGCTGGCTTTCCTGGTAAGGGTAAAAGGTAACAGGGAGGTCAAAGAACAGGCAAACAGCCAGGTATACAGCTGCATACTCTGGTAATGAGCTAAAGATATCATGCTGGACTTGTCTCATGTGAATTTTGCATTTGCTGTGTGTCCTGCTAGATTCAGAATCAGTAACATTAAGAAGTCTGAATGGGTTACATAATTCTGGTTAAAGAAAATACTTGAGATTCATCCCAAGATGATTTTACTTTTAGTTTTATATTAGCATAAGCCTGAATAGCACCTGTAGCATGTCCTTTCATGTAAGGGATGTGGGAACAGAATCCTTATTGCATGCCAGGAAACTATCCCATTTGTAAATTTCACGTAAAGCTATTTCTCATGTGCTGCCAAACTTAGATTGGAAGTCCAGTGTTTCCCTTCTCCCACCACTAATGAAGAGGGAACTATAGACAGTACCAGCTGGTACTTCCACACAGCCCTTTCTAGCATTACCACTGCTCATCCAATTGGTTGTAATTTATCTTATTCTGTAAATTATATTAACTATTGTACAATGACTTATAGACTCATTTGGAAATAAATGCAAATCTGCATGCTGTTTTGGTTTTAGGGGAAAGAACATGTTACTAAGGTTCAGTATCCCAACATTCAATATACATTGAATATAAATTGACGTTATTCTGAGGTATTAGAGTAAAAAAGAATGATCATCCAGTAGAGCTTTAAGACAGAAAAGACATTTTAAAATATCTGGTCTTGAGAGGAATGTGGACCCTAACTGCCCCACATCAAAGGTCTTTAAGAAAATATAGCTGCTCTGGGATTAGAGTTAGGGATGGGAACGAATTAGTTTATGAACAAAAGTTCATGGTGCATTTTGGCCATCGTTCACAAAGCAAGGTTCGTGAGCTGAAGAACTGCCATGAACTTCCACAGTTTTTAAGGCAGTTTCTGGTGGTTCATGATGGTAAATAGCTCTCAATCATTTAACCCCCCCTTTCTGTGAGGAGCAGAAAGAAGAAGTTTAACTGGCTCCCTGCTTTCTGCTGCTTTCAGCAGGGAGCAGAATGCAGAGGTTTGAACAGTTCAGAGCTTATGATTGGAGCAGATCACTACAACTTTCAGTGGGCAAGGGAAGCATTCCTGATGCAAAACTCCCATGGATTGGGGGAATTCAGATATAATGGTTTTAGATAAATAATGTTTTAATCCACTATATATGTATATGTTGCTATGAATTACCTGCCCAGAGCACAACTGGAAGGGTGGGCTAAAAATAAAATTATAGTATTATTTTATTATAAATATTAGATGATTCTGAGCCATTTAACCCCCTGCTTTCTGTCGCCGCTGCTGTTGGCTGGGAGTTAAATGGCCTTTAAACCCTCACTTTCTGGTCCTAGTGAAGAGCAGAGGGAGCAAAAAGCAAGGTTCATAAATCCATGCAAACTGTTTCAGTTCACAAACCAGCCTCCAAGTTCCCATTACTTCTTGGTTCAGTTTGTGATTTAGCCAGAAACCAGAAACCAAACTGAATCACAGAAAGGTGGCTTGCACCCCTCCTTAATTAGAGTCCATGAAACAACAGAGCAACAAAGTTTGCAGATGACAACAAATTATTTAGACAATGATTGAAATTGATTTGTAAAAATCAGATATAAATGTAAAAGCCTTTTGTCATATCTGCATTGTGGGTTTTTTTTTTTTTAAGAATTCCAATGTGCAAAATATAATTGAGGCGTTAAGCCAAGTTGTTTTGTAATCATTTCATTAACTTTTTGGCTCAGAAGAGTTAAAGTCATGCTATATTAAACTTGGCACTACATGGTCCGCAATGAGAAAATATGGTTATACAATAAGCCCAACCATGTAACTGTAATAGGATTAAGCTGATGGTTATGTAGCATTTGTCCCAGGAGATACAGTCCCCAAGACTCAAAATGAATGTTGTTGTTTTATCTCTTGATAAGGTCTGATTTCTGATGTCCACTGAAGATGGATTCCTGAAAAAGTCTTTGGATAAGAGGAAGGGCAAAAGTCTGAATGACTCTCATCATGTTTCCACATCTGAAACCTTGAGATATGCATATCTCCCTTGGAAAAATTGGGCTTTGAACCCCTCATAGAGAAACATAGGGGCCTGAAAATGACAGCAGAGTAGGACTGCATCACCTCTCCACTCTTGCTGCACCTCAAACACCCTCTGAAAGTCTGCTCCTGGAGGACCGGTGAAAGCACAAGGGGTAGTCAAAGATTGGTCTGAATAAATATGAACACATAATTGGCAATAAATAGCACATAGCTTCATATAGAAAAATGTTACTGCTATGGTACCAAGTTCCCTGGGTTCCAGGGTATTCCTGAAGCTTAGGCTGCATCCACTGATTGCTGGAATACTGCATGATCATCATTACTCAATAGCAATAATTCCCTACTGGATGGCCTTCAGTTTATGGAAAGCCTAGTTGTGGATGACTGCTATAGCACAATGATGGAGTAATGTGAGGATTCAACTTTAAACAGACCCAGAGTCAGTCAAAAACACACCATGCCCCAAAATCAGCAACTACTGATTTTAAACAGGGCAATAATACCTTAAGGGTTTAGCCTACTGAAGACTCCCATTTATTCACTCAGGGTGGTAAATGGCCAGCCTCCAGCACCAGTTTCCTACCTCCAAGAAATTGGGGAGCTGAAGGAAAAAATGACCCTCACATAATGGCATTCTAGGAATTTGCCCCAATCTCTATAGTCTTTAACACAGAGTGTCATCTTGACATCCTCTTTAAACACTGCCCTCTACAAGCACTTTGCAGAGGGTGTGTTTGGAACCCTACTTGTGTATGACCTGGACATAACAAATAGACTTTTTAATTTGCTTCCCTTCTAAACATCAATAGAGTGGTAGCATAGCGATCCTCCCAGCATTCTTTATTAGGAATGGCTGGAATTCAGGTTCTTAATGGCACCATCACTTTCTAGCAGAGGTAGATTGGTCTTTCAAAGGAAGTCTGCCTGCAAACACCCTCCGCCAAGATCATTTCATGTCATTCTGCAATCACCTTGCTGGGCTGAAATGTACAAACGGATGTCAGTTGTATCCAAACTGACCAAAACACTGTTGCCAAGCAGAAAATGGAAAATACACTCTCCATCCAGATGCCATGCTTTCTAGGAGATGCCTGGATTTTTCAGATGGGCCCATGATATCTGAAGGCCTATCTTCTCCTAATTACGATCCCAGGGAGATGCCCTCTTGACTATCCCACCAATGCAAGAGATTGTTTCAGTGGGTATACAAGAAAGGGCCCCTTATGTGGCAGCCTTACGATTATGGAACAACAAAGAAGTAAGTGTACCCCATCTTCAGGACTGCAATTGATCTAGATTTTATAATTGGCAGTCTTAACTGGAGCTTTTGAATGTTGACCTTTAATGGGTTTTATAACTGTTGTTTAAGAGCCTCTTGTGGCGCAGAGTGGTAAGGCAGCCGTCTGAAAGCTTTGCCCATAAGGCTGGGAGTTCAATCCCAGCAGCCGGCTCAAGGTTGACTCAGCCTTCCATCCTTCCGAGGTCGGTAAAATGAGTACCCAGCTTGCTGGGGGGTAAACGGTCATGACTGGGGAAGGCACTGGCAAACCACCCCGTATTGAGTCTGCCATGAAAACGCTGGAGGGCGTCACCCCAAGGGTCAGACATGACTCGGTGCTTGCACAGGGGATACCTTTACCTTTACCTTTTAACTGTTGTTTTATTGTGTTTTTAATAACTTTAATTTATATCATAAGCTGCCTTGATGTCTACAATGGAGAAAGGTAGCGATGACCATTTTGCCCTCCCTCATAGGTTTTCCCTTCACTTTTTCTTCACAGAGCAGTCTATTTTCCCTTTTCTTTTTCTCTGGTTGTTTTACCCAGTCGTATGAATGTAATTAGATATATGCTGACCCAATCTAGGGAACTGAAGGGAAAGTCTAAAATTCTTCTGAGGTCCTGTTTTGAAAATTTCACACAAGAGGCTGATGGTTGTTCAAAAATAACAAACTATTTTATTTAGCTTTGAGGGGAAATTTTGAGATTGGAATCAGGTGCAGGATTTACAGGATGAGCAGACAATAGAACAAGGTAACTCCATATAGCAATAAATGCCAGATAATTTGTTACAAACAAGTAACTATTTCTGTTATTCAGGCAAGTCTTTAAAACTTGAGGATAGAGCTGTTTTGCTGTCTCTGCTTAAATTCACAAGCATAAGCTTCTTTGTCTCACAGATACTTGAGCTGGTGAAGTCAGGAACATTCAAACAAGTTTTCATTTCTATCCTTACCCGCAAGCTAAGGATCATTCCCTCCTTTTAGGAGCTATTTCCCTTAAACTGAATAGGAATCAACTCCCCCCCCCCTCTTTTTTTTTCTTTCTAGGAGCTACCTCTGTCAGGCTTGAAAGGGGATCTTTCTTAATCCTCTCATGCCTTCTTTCAGTTCTTAACTGCCAACTCTCAACTGCCACTTCTAACTGATTCTTGACTGAAGTTCTCAGACCAGGTTACAGCATTAATCATTTACTGTCTCAGGGTTAACAGATGTTTTAAATAATGTTTTAAATACGGAAATACATCCTGAGCTTCCTCAGAAGTTTATCAGGAATTCTTCAATGAGAAAATTGGTAATGATGGACAAATTTTTTCAAAGAGCTAGTCCTACTGCTGCCTACCACTACTGGTTGTTTCTGATATGTTGTTGTTAGGTGTGAAGTCGTGTCCGACCCATCGCGACCCCATGGACAATGATCCTCCAGGCCTTCCTGTCCTCTACCATTCCCCGGAGTCCATTTAAGTTTGCACCAACTGCTTCAGTGACTCCATCCAGCCACCTCATTCTCTGTCGTCCCCGTCTTCTTTTGCCCTCAGTCGCTCCCAGCATTAGGCTCTTCTCCAGGGAGTCCTTCCTTCTCATGAATGTAATTAGATATATGCTGACCCAATCTAGGGAACTGAAGGGAAAGTCTAAAAGGTTTCTGATATACACAGCCTCAAGTGAGGGTTATCCATTTTTATAGCACGTTCTTTCGCAGTGGTAAATTCTACATGAAAATCCAGGCGCTGAATGATTACAATAGCATAGCATCTAGTGACTTGTAGCTATAGCCAGGGTGATGATGAAGCCTTTAGAATTTGTTCTAGAATCTATAACTGTGCACAGGATACCATGGTAGATGTGTAGGAATGTTTTGACAGACAAATGGATGCGAGAAGGGTTCCCTGGAGCAAGTTTGGAAATTATTGCTTTATTAACCTGGGTGGTGGAGAGCTCAGGTACTGGCTCAGCTGCTTAGGTATGTGGCTGCTCAAGTTATTTTGGCTCTTACAGGTGAACAAAGCTAAGCCTGCACATGTTTTGGGCTGGGCATCCTTGTCATGCCTGCCCATGCCCTATACTGATTTTATAGCCTGGATGAAAATGAGATCACAGAAAAGGAATGTGGCCTTGCAGCTTTACCCTTGTTGTAGTAAAATGTTTCATTTTGACCTTGGCCTAGAAACCAGTCTCTTGCTGAATCCATCCCACACCCTACACCTGCCTCTGTCACCTCATCCATATAATTTAAAATTAATTCTTTTTCTTGGAAAGAAGCAGCATTCATTTAACGGGAGGCCAAACGCAGTCCCAGTTCCTTCTTATGGGAGTATTTGCCCCTTAGGACATGGGAAGCATTAAAAATATCTGAGTACATGCCTTCTCCTCAGTGACAAATAAGTACAGCCCCCTCTCACACATCACTTTAAGCAGCAAACACCCAGGAACAGAGGGCATGGCTCCCAGGGGGGAAAAATGAATACATCTAGATCCAATTTTCTATGTGGAAGGAGGGTTGGCTGGTGGGAAGGTTGGGGGCGGGGACATGCTGAGGAGTGTTATCACACATATAATAAGTTACTGGTTTTCCATAGAGCTTCCATTTTAACTAATTTTATGCCAACTTGAACTGCAAAAAGAATGTGGGATATGAATATTCAAATAAATATATAGCTACAATTAAATACACCAAATTCAAAAGAAGACAAGCAAAACACTCATTAAAACCCAGGAAATAAATCCAAATAAAATAGAGATTGTGTGTGTGTACAATACTATTTCATAGATGCTTTTTAGAAATGAATTTAAAGGACAGGACTAGGTAGCAATTTGTCCATTTCTGTTCTATGATGAGGAGAAAAGGTCTATGTTTCCTCTGGACCTTGGATACCTTTTTGTTCAAGGTGGCAATGGCAAGTTTTATAACAAAGCCCACCCCATTATGAGGTTTGCCAACTTCTGGATGAGCCTGGAGTTGACCCAGAACCACAACTGGTATCTAGACAACAGCATAGGAAAAAGAATGCTGTATACCTGGAACAGCATTGTGTAGTGGTTAAGAGCAGCAGCTTATGATCTGGCGAGCAAGGTTTGATTCCCCGGTCCTCCACATGCACCCAGCTGGGTGACCTTGGACTCATTACAGCCCTGATGGTGCTGTTCTGACTGAGCAGTCCTGTCAGGGGCTCTCTCACACCCATTATGCACGGAGGGGAAGGTCCGCCTCAGAGCTGGAACGATGGTGGCAGAAATCCCCGATAATGCATGCCGCCGGCAGAGGCCGAGGGCAGGTTTGATGCAGGCCACCAAAAAACCCATGTTAGGGAAACGCAGAAGAAAGTGAAGCCTGCCACCCAGCCAGGGCGCAACCAGACTCAGCGCTGGAGAGAGACCATGCATAATCGGGGATGGCGGTTGCCACCGCGGCTGTCCTGCACTCCATCCTGTGGTCTCCATCCCCCTCGACTGCTGCGGGCCGCTGTGCTCTCCCTTGCCCTCTGAGTCTGCTGGCTCGCCCCCTTTCCGTTTCCAGCGGCTTAGACGCACTGGCATATATGTCGTCTGCATCTGCGCATGCCCACAGCAGCCCGGCTATTGGGCACTTCCGGCGCAGTGGCCTGCTTGATGGCCCGGGTCCGGGAAACCCCGCACTGCACTCCTGTCTTGTTTGCTCCACATTGCTGTCTCTTCGGCCGTCACCCCTGGCTGCTCTAGACGTTGCCGCCATGCCGTTTGTACACAGGCAGAAGCTGTAGGAGAAAACCAGTTTAACTATAGTCCTCATGATACTGATTTTACTTCCCCCCCCCTTTCTCTGGGAATGCCAGAGCAAATAAGATCCTACCTGTCACCATTTGAGACTGGTGGAACTATCACATACATTGAGGCATATCTAGACATCTGCTAAGCAGGATTTTTATTTATTTTATTATTTATTTTATTTTTCACATTTATATACTGCCCTCCCTGAAGGTTCACTACCTGCAGCAGTCCCCTATGCACTCTATTTTTTTTCTCTATGGGGCAGTAGACCCACAAAAATGGAAGCAAAGGTCAAGTGTGGGGCTTGCAGTGGCTGTGGAGAATCAAGAGAACATAAGAAGAGCCCTGCTGGATCAGTCCAATGATCTATCTAGTCCACTATCCTGTTTCACATAGTAGCAACCCGGATCCTCGGGAGTGCCTACAAGAGAGCATGGAGGTCAAGGACTTCTCCTGGCTCTGAATTTGGAGGTTCCCCTCAGTCACCATGACTAGTAGTTACTGATAGACCTAATCTCCATGAGAAATCACTGACTCCTCTTCTGAAGACTGAAGGACCATAAAGTCTTTCTTACCATTGAGTTCTATGGAGAGATGGATGTTATTGTCAGTCTTCTGCTCCTCAATGCTTTCCCTCAGCTTCTATGTATCTCAGGCTAGTTGGCAAATCTATTTTGGATGTGCCCATCTGTGCATTTCCAGTATTGTGGATAAGGTGTTTGGTAAAGAAGCTCCCTTTTCAACATTAGTTAATAGAATTAGTAGAAGCAGCTTCCTCCCACATTCCCCTTCACACAGTAGTCCCCTGTGCCCTCTGAAATGCTAACTGTTGAAGGTTGGAAGGAAACTGGGAGACAAGCTGCCATGTGACAAGGAAGAAGGGGTGAAAAAGGGAAAAGGGTAAACAATTTCTCTATGTGAATGGAACAATCCTTGGAACTAGTCCCTCCCCCCCATTGTCACATGGCATTTTGTTCTGGATGGTCTCTTGCAGCAGTGGCTTTAGGGCATGTTAGAAAGCTGTGGGGGAGGGGGGAGGGGGAAGGAAGGCCAAGAAAACTTGGTTCTGCAAGCTCCTTCCTTTAATGGAGCGTGGCATACAACCCAGTCTGAATAATTTCTTCTTTATCTGTTGTCTTGATGTATTACAGGCTAATTAGTTTTTGCTTGTATGCTCCAATTTCTTTTTTTGAAAATCTCTTTGACTTAAGGAAGAGACAAGTTAATTACTTGATAATCATAAGTTGCATGATTATTGAGGGCGCCTCTTCTCTGTAGAAGATGTAATAATTGCTCTCTTGGGCATAACAGGAACTTTCCCTTAATCTGAGAAAGCCTTTCAGAATTGGAAGCATTAGCACCAAAGCAATGAGTTAAGTAGGTGTTGCAGCCCACTGGGGGGGGGGGAAGGGGCGGGGGTGTGTGGCAGGATATATTAAGCAGTTTATGGCTCATGCTTAACTCAAATGCTCAACTGGAAGTAAGCAGTGTTTCCTGAAAACGTTGACCTCCTCAGAGAAAAAGTTGCCCATTAGGTTGCTCCTTGGGTGAGTTTCTTTTCTGGACAATATGAGCTCTCTCCCTAGACTGTGTGAGGTCTAAACTAAATGCTTGGAATGACAGATTAACAGTGCTATCCTAAGCAGGTACAACTCATGTACATTGCTGTGTTTTAGATGCATTTCCAACTAATATTTGTAACTGAAAATGGTGTATGAGCACCTAGTGTTTTCAGACACTAGCAATCAAATTACACCTCTATCAATATGTTGTACTTATTAATAGGAAATATAGAGAATAACTGTTTATAAGATAAGTAAATCATGGGTGTGTTCATAGACTATTGTTGTGCTTTCACTTGGCCAGAAGTCATCCAAGAAGTGAAAGGTTTTACACTACTTTTGGTTTTAGAAGCTGTTAGTGGATCAGCATGGCCATATAGAAAGTTTGTTTAATTTTGGCCAATACTGAATTTAGCCTTCAACAGGATGAAGACTGATTTTCATATGGCCAATAAAGGCCACTTACCCTCCATCTACTGTGCAGTATTACTCAATTTGGCTTCCACTAACTCTTTACTTTGTATAACACTGTAAATTAATCTCAACCTTTGTTAATAGAATAGACCACAGGGTTTTTGTTATATTCTCTGCTTTACAAGAGACCTATGTTTCTTAGTTAATGCTCAAGAGACATTTAATGAATTATTGCTGTTCATGTTAACAGAGGGAAAAGGGTCATTTTGTCCCAGCAACCTGGTACAAGTGAATAATCTACTCTTTGCACACAGCACCATCAAAAACAGGGGACTCAAAACATGTTGAACCTATGGACACTTTGAAATTTTGAGATCACTAATTGGACATCACCACAACATGGCAGCCGTGGGGGAAGGGAGGGTCCAATCACCACATTTGGGGATCTTTGGAACCAAGTGTATTCCTGGGATAAAAGTTACTGCTTCTGTATGGGTGCTCATTGGAGACGGAAAAGTGATGCCCCCTGGACTCCTCTGTAGTATCTACTGATCAAAAGAAATCAGAGGACTTGCCATCAGTTTTGTTGTGTTACAAGACTTTGGTCAGAATGATTTCTGAAGGCTGGTTTAGTATTAGCCTTATATTTTGTCTGACATAGGACAAAAAACATCCAGCTGTGTCTCAGTTCATTTACTGGAATGGGAGTAATGTGACCTGAAATCTATAATCTTGTTTTTGGGTAAATTTTTTTTAAAAGATAAGGATGCACAGATGTGTAGGAAATATCTCTCTAAGAGAGAGGGCTGAACTTGATCATGCAAGAATTCCATTTGCTATAGCAACATTAGAAGCTGTACCTAGCATTGGAAGCATTAAATCACATTTAATGACTATCAAAATAGTTGTTTTAATTAGCTTGGCCATTATTTTCATTCAATCACACACATGGTTGGTTTACAACTGCCCGCCGAAAACTATCTATCATCCTGTTTTTCACGTGTATTAGTGGACCTCAACGGGGGACAGCAGGGTATGAAAGGGTAAAAAGCAGCAGTGGGTCGGCCTGTCCCCCCAACCCTGATACCACCTGGGGGAAGGAATATGTATGTGTTCCCCCCCCCTGCTGCTAGTGGTTACCCCTGATATCAGTGAGCAGAGCACAAATACTATCCTGGATCTGCATAGTTTTAGCCAGTGCTGGGAACGTGTGGGATTTTAGTATTCATATGTGTTGGCACCAAATTCCACAGAATCTTCCCTTCCTGCTTCTCTCATGAATGGTTTACAGCTGAAGGGGGTAGTTGGGATGAGTAATAAAGTGGTCTTATGTCTAAGGTGCCCAGAGCTTGTTCAGATTCTGGGCATGCAACTCGGTATCCCCACTTTGCACATAACCCCCTGCCCAGACGTCAATGCCAGTCTCTCCGTGGTGGTGGCCAAATCAGGAGTGTGAACACTGGGACCTCCTTCTAAGGTGCTGCATGTCCTTATCTTGTTTTAAGCTACAATGAAGCAGAAAGGTTTAGGGTGTGCCAACTACTTAAATACCTTAATATGGACAGCTCAGTTTAGCTTAGTCAGATCTCAGAGACTAAAACAGAGTTGGCCCTAGTCAGTATTTGGATGGGAGACCACTAAGGAATAACACGGTTGCAATGCAGAGGTCGGCAATAGTGAGGCTCCTCTGTTTGTCTTTTGCCTTGAAAACCTCAGGGGATCACCATAAATTGGCTGTGACTTAATGGTGGCAAATAAAACAAACAAACAAACAATCCCCAACAGGGACTATGTTCATATCATGGTACATTTTTATCTTACTGTACTTGTGGAAAAACATAACCTGTTACATCCATGAACACATTCACATGTATCATAGTACTTGTACTCATTAAGCTGTCTTCTGCTGGATCAGAGCCCTGGTCCGTCAAGGTCAGCATTGTCTACTGAGATGGGCAATGGCTCTCCAGTACCTCGTGTTAATTTTGCACATCACTTACCAGGAGCTACTCTTGCACATTGCCAAGAGCCAGTGTGGTGTAGTGGTTAAGAGCGGAGGTTTCTAATCTGGCAAGCCAGGTTTGATTCCATGCTCCCCCACATGCAGCCAGCTGGGTGACCTAGGACTCACCACAGCACTGATAAAGCTGTCCTGACTTAAGAGTAATATCAGGGCTCTCTCAGCCCCACCTACCTCACAGAGTGCCTGTTGTGGGGAGAGGAAAGGGAAGGCGACTGTAAGCTGCTTTGAGATTCCTCTGGGAAGCAAAAGTGGCATATAGGAGCCAACTCCTCTTCCTCTTCTTCTTCCTTCTCCTGCCAAGCTGGGACCTTCTGTGTGCCCAGCAGATGCTCAGCCCCACTCCTTGCTCTTCTTTCCAGCTGATGCAAGGGCTCTCGTCCACTGCAGCACTCGCATCTTCTGCTACCAGCTCCCCTGCTTGCAAAAAGGGTCCTTGAAAGCCATTGATGCTGGATGAGCAGAAGTGCTGGCGGGAGAGGAGGAAAGTGTCACAGCAGAGGACAGCCTTTGCAGTGGGGCAGGAGAAATGCACAAGGAAAACAAAGTTAGAGCCAAACTTTGATTTATATAGATATCAGAAATAGTTCTGTCTGTCTGTCTGTGCCGATAGCAGTATGGAAAATAGACTAACTTTCCAGGTCATTGCTAAAAATAAGAGCTCACTTGGTTTTCTTTTATCCTGCATCTGCAGAATTGCTGAAATTACAGTTATTCCACCTCCTTTTGCATCTGGTATTTATCCAAGTTAAATGCAATGAATTAGAGAGGTCTAAAATTCTTCCTCAAGGGCATACCAGTCCCTGTTTTGTGCAGGATACAGCCAGATTATCAAAACCATCAGCAAAGATGCATCACAGTATCTAGCCCAGGAAGGAAAGGATTAAAGAGCATCTCTTCTGGGAAATTGCCTTTCTGGACATGCCAAGAGAATCACACCTGCTGCCGATCAATGCCCACCTCCTTTCTGCTGTGGCTTCTGAGTAATGGGGCATCTCTACTATCCCAGGAGAGAGTTGCCTTCAGGCACCTTTGTAGATTGCCCCTTGGGGAAGAGGTTTTGCCACGAGTTAATAATTGCTAGTCTAGACACTAATTGTCGATAAAAGAATAGATACATCTCTAATCAAATTAATGTTGAATGTAAACAAATCTAAAATTGTAGCTCAAGACACACAGGCCTGTCCAATAGTGCTGACTACCTCCTGTCATCTAATACAGTGGTCCCCAACCTTTTTATCACCAGGGACCACTCAACGCTTGACAATTTTACTGAGGCCCGTTGGAGGGGGGGGGGCTGTAGTTTACTCCTCTACTCTCAACCACTGCCCTAACGCTCTCTGATCGCTATGGTAATGTTTAAACATCCCTTCAAAATAAGATACAGACATGCCAGAACAATGAACATAAGGAACATTTTATTTTCATGGAAATTTTAACTCATGACAATGACAAATCAATGGGAACCCTGAGCTTGTTTCTCTGCAACAAGATAGTCCCATCTGGGAGTGAAGGGAGACAATGACACCCGAAGTGTGTTGTAAAGGGCCGGGGGGGGGGGGGGAAGAGAAGGCGTGCTTCGTGGCCCACCTCCAATTAGTTGACGGACCACATGTGGTCCATGGCCCACAGGTTGGGGATCGCTAATCTAATACATATCTTGGACTTGGGGTCTGGGGTGAATGAGGGGGAAGAAACCACCACAAGCCCCTTTGCTGCTTTCAAAGATTAGAAACTGACTACATCCATTCACTGTAGCAGGGACTTTGAGCAGTTGCCAGGGTGCTAAGATGTTCCTGTGATATGAAGCAGAGAAATCAAAGTGTGGGGCAAATGGAAATAACGAGAAAGGGCAGTTGCTTGGAGGAAGAGAATATTGGCTGAAGAGGAAAGGCAAGATGCAGAGACAGAAACAGATGTGAAGAACGAAAGGAAGGGTTTCAGAGAAAATGGAAATGCTATTGCTCTTTGTCTGGCTGCTAAGAGGTTCAAGAAAGCAGGCTGAGGCATATGTGATTGCTCGTTCCCATTCTTTTTTCAAGGCCATGGACAGGAACAAGTTACACTAAGATTATCTCAGTGCTGAGCGGAGTGACTGTCATACCAGCAGGAATAGTTGCTGGGGAGAGAACCTTCATTATGAGTCATTCCTTACTTGCCACTCAACTGTTCCTAGGAGTGACTAACACCACAATGTTCTTCCACTGGTGTATCGGCTTTGTACACAAGGCACAATAAATAAGTTTGTGACTATGGCTCTGCTTTTTTCCCCCCTCGCCAAAAATAGCTCCTGAGTCAGTGAATTGAGGCCAGCTACCCTTTTACATATGCTTGTATACTTGTTATATATATGAATATATATATATAGTATATGAAAGGAGAGATTTAACAATGTGATCCAGCCCCCCCCCCCCCCCCCGAACAAAGAAAACCAAGAAAGCACTAAGAATATGTAAGAACTCAGGCACATTATGGCACAAATCACAGTAACAAGACATTTAAAAGAATACAGTTGCACTCTAATTATGAACATAAAATGAATAAAATGTTGCATTAAGCTTCAATACAGCATTTAATGAGGGAAGCAATTATTTCCTCTCTTACCGAGGGCACACTAGGATGTTTCCGTATAAGAAAATATTCTGTATGTTCTGAGTAACTCAAACTCCTCTTGCATTTCTAGGCCCCTTGGAACCTTAAACACATACACACATCTTTGCAGTGCCACTGAGAAAGCTGAAAAAAGAGCCGTGTTTGTTTCTTTTAGCGGCTCATGTTGCTGGCATAAAAGAGAGGGTCTTTGTCGGAGGAAAATGAAGCACTACGGCATCATTTTCAAACTTCTTCCAGCAGATGTCACTGTTTACATTATAAATAAAACCCAATACCCTTTTTGGCAGAAGAATCCATCAGCTTTTACTACACCCATCATATACTCCAGATTCTGCTGGTGACAAACTTCAGTCTGTATCACTCTGAAGGACTGTTTATGCACTGGGAACTTCACTGCCCCAGTTCCCATGCAGGAACACAAATCAGGGGCAGATGCGGTGCATCGGGCCAAATGCTCCCCCATGTGGGTGCAGGAAGAGGTAGGGCAACCTGCCATGACTAAAACTCTAGCCTACAGCCCAGCATGAAACCTCCAGTGCGTAAATGGTCAAAGTGTATACAAAGTGAACTGTGTTCAGAACAGGGCTCAGTGCAAATTGAACAATTAATTTTCTCCTGAACATTTACAGTAGAACTCCTCAGCTCTTAAAGGCTGGAATTCAGAGGGATGGAGTTGGAATCACCCAATGTCATGGACAGCCTCTAAGCCTCCAATGAGCAGGAAAATGTGCTACAAAAAGCCAGACATGGACGATTTGTATTTATTCATTCCAATTATTGGCCCCTCTCTGGACTCCTGCCAGAGCCTTTAGTACCAAGGACAGCTCCAAGGTAGGAAACAACTGGCTCTAATGAATTTCACATCTGCAGTGGGTCTTTATTATGGGCTCTAGTGCCTGTTGCAGGCTCCACCTTCCCTCTGAGGAAAGAGAATAATGTTTAAACAAAGTCATTTTATAGCAAGTTTAAAAATTACAGATGGTTACAAGCAGTTTGGAAATTTCAAATTCCAGTGTTTGATAAACAAAGTCCAGTTATTTACAAATCTGTTTGGCTGAGATTATTTTATTCTTCTTTCATGATAAGTCAATAAGGCCACACTTCATATCCTTTGTTACCATTCCTTTGCTGAAGGCAGGCTCCTTGATTTTCATACCCCTGCACTGCATATCCTCGCTCTAGTCACTGAGCCAGCTCTGGATCATCATGTACAATATAGACTTTAAAAAATTAACTTTTGCTCTATGATGTCTTGATCCCAATAAGGCATAGTTAGTGGTTTCCTCCAAAACATATGCATTATATCTGCCTTTATAATAACACCAACTGCATCATCCAGACAGTAAGCATGTTCCAATCTCATAGGTGTTAAATACCATCTTAACCTGAGTTTGTAATACTTTTCCTTCATGCGTATATGAATTACATTCTTCGAGTCTTACTTGAAATCCAGTCCCATTCTAACTGTAGGATGAACCATTGCATATTCTTTTCTCACTTGCCCTTGAAGACTTGCCTCTTATTCCAACACTAAGGGTGGTGAAAGCAGAGAAACTGAGCTTCCTCTGATTGGTGTTGCAATCATTTTGTCAATGGAGGGCAAACTGGGATGAAAGCAAAATTTTGACTGATATCTCTCTGTTCTTATGAAATCTTGAGGCAGGCACAGACAGCCATAGTCAGTCATGTTGATCCACTCCAACCAAAAAGTGGGCAGAGCTGCTTTATAAACCCTGATATCCCATTATCATTTGTGTGTGTGTGTGAAGAGTCATTGAGCCACTTCTGACTTATGGCAACCCTATGAATGAATGTCCAAAATGTCCTGTCATTAACAACCTTGCAAACAGTTCTTGCAAACTCAGTCAATCCATCTCACGTTGGGTCTTTCTCTTTTCCTTCTGCCTTCTACTTTTCCTAGCATGATTGTCTTTTTCTTTGACTCTTCTCTTCTCATAACATGACCAAAGTACAATAGCCATTTTATATTTTAAGGAAAGTTCCATCTTGATTGGGTCCGGAGCCTGTTTATTTGTCTTTTTAGCAATCCGCAGTATCCATAAAACTGTCCTCCACATTTCAAATGAATCAACTTTCTTCTGTCAACTTTAATTTATATCCTGTCACTTCACAAAGTGACTTTCTTCACTGTCCACCTTCCACATCCATACAAAGTAGTGGGGTGTGAATTATCCTCATCTTGATCTTGCCGGTGACACATCTTTACACTTCAAGACCTTTCCCAGCTCCTTCATGGCTGCCTTTCTCAGTCTCAATCTCCTTCTGATTTCTTAATTGCAGTCTCCTTTTTGGTTGATGATGGAGACAAAGAATAGAAAAATCTGAACCATTTTGTTTTCTTTATTGTTCACTGTAATGTTTTTGCAATTCTCCAGTAATCATTAATTTGTCTTCTTGGTATTCAGCCTTAATCCTGCTTTGGCCCTTTCTGCTTTAAACTTCATCAGGAGATGTTACAAGTCCTCCCTGTCTTCTGTCAGAAATGGGGTGCCATTTACGTCACTATTTACGAATGACTAATGTTCTGGTGTGTTCAATGTGGAAACTGATTAAGTACAGGAGCTGAGTGAATGCTTCTAAAAAGTGGGTTTTAGTAGAAAATAGTTGCTTCCTATAGACTTGAATGACACATGACACATTTGTCATTATTTTGACACATGCATCTCTGGTAACCACAGACAGACAGATCTTTATTACGGTGATAGACCATTTACGCACTGGAGGTTTCATGCCAAGCTGGAGTTTTAACCATGGCAGGTTTCCCCACTTCTTCCTGCACCCACATGGGGGAGCATTTGGCCCAGTGGGCCTCATCCACTCCCAATTTCTGGTCATGCACTGGGGCAGTGAAGTTCCCAGTGCATAAACGGTCATAGACTAGCAAAGTCAGAATGAGCAATCACGCAATCAGTTACAAAATATAATACAGCTAAAAACATAGATTTACTCATAATATAAAATTATATAAAATGGTTTAGACCATCAAACTGCTAAAATATAAATTAGATAATACATATTGGAAATGCAGGGAATTATTCTGATCACAGCTCTCTGGGTCAGTTAGGCATTAGTCATCTTCCACTGACTTTTCATGGCTGATAGACTTGAATGGAATTCCGAACATTTGGAAATCCTAAATGTTCAAAATCCAGATTCCAAAGGATCACCTTTACAAAGTCAGAATGTATTTATTTTATTTAGTGCGTTGGTCTGCTGGTTGTCTAGGGAACCTGTCTGAAACCAAACATTAGTGCTGGTGAATATCCTTACCAGTAACTGAAAATGCTGATGGGAATGTGATGGTTGTGCCTGTTGAATATGTTGATTTCAGGCAATGATCATTAAACTCCCACATGTCTATTTGAAAAAAGTTTCAGATATAATGGAGAATATGGATATTGTAGTTCTCTAGGGAGCTTCAAGGTTGATTCTGTGTGTAGCAGAATGAGCTTCCAGTCCACAGTGATGGGTCAACAAAAAGCACACCAGGCAACAAAAGGGCTGAGCAGCTTTGTGCAAATTCAAGTGTTCCCACTTGGAGGAGCACCTTCTTTTAACCTATGCACTATAATGAGGTTTGTCCTGGAATGTATTAGCCAATTAATATACAGGGAATGTATGGCATTTTTTTGCATTGCTTCCGAGATTCACTTGCACCCTAATACATGTGACTTTTGTGTCCTTTAAATAAGGTTGACTATTTGATGTACATCCCCTGTTCTCAAGTCTGCTGAAGGTCATCGTAAAGTGTCTTCCATACTTTGCAAAAAGCATGTCTGACACACTCAAAAGCACATTTCTGCTCCAAGGATTTAGCTGTAATTACAATATACCACAGTGAATAAATTAAACTCAGGGGAGACCACAGCTTGAGAGATGAATTTGTCAGTGTTTAGGAAGTTAAAGTGGACCAAATCCTAGCCTGAAAAAGGCAGCAACATTAATTTATTCCACTAAGGCTGGAAATGCTATGCATACGTATTGGAGGATGTAAGTCTTGTTCAACACAACTGTACCTCTAGGAAAAAATGCAGCTATTTTAGAGACTCAATGGTGAAATCTACAATGGAAAACACCACTGCATTTTGGGAATTGCAGACACTGTAATTCTTCAAGGAGTAGGTGGCTGCATTAAAGCTACTTCAAGAGCCTTTGGGGCCTTAAAATTGTCTTTATTGTTCATCAGAATACATCTGTCTTCCCAAACATGCATTGTGCCTTCTACCTTTTCTCCAGTGAGGGGTGACATCTTTAAAAATGAGTGCATTAATCAAAAGTCAGTCAGTTTCCCAACACAGAAAAAGTGCTGGTAATGTTGTGAGGCCCTCAAAAGAACAAAATGAAGCTTTTTATTTGTTCATTCACTCACTCATTCGATTTTTATACCACTCCTCACTTGGTGTCAGTGATATCATGGATCCAAACTAGGCTCAGATCTGCTAGCTCGTTTTGCAGGGGAGGGAAGAACCCTGTTTTAGAACTGACATGCATGCTGTGGACTCAAAAATAGTGCTAAAAAGGTCTGAAGTACAACTGCCATGATGCCCCCCCCCTTTCTGCCATCAGTGTCAAGTGGAGTGGCATGGAGAATCTTGTCTAAGTCAGCAGAAGTACAGGCTGCAAAGAGACCTTCATGCTGGTCATGATAGGAAGAGGGCCAGAGACTTCACTAATTCAGTCTGTCACATTCAAAGTGGTAATATGTGTATGTGAGTGAGAGAAACCATCACTCCCAAAGCATATTAATTTTTACCATATAAGTAACTTACAAAATATGCCTACAAAGCACATATATAATGTGAAGCATTATGTAAAAAGCATTACCCTGAAAAGTATTCTAATGCAGCCTTTCTCAACTTTTAGACCATTACAAAACCCCTGAAATATGCTTCAGGCTTCCAGAAATCCCAGATGTGGTGTGATCATGTAGAATATGGTTGGGAAGTATAGCTGTGTACATGCCCACCCAGGCCCCCTCTTCTTCCCACCCCTTCCAGGCCCATCATTGGCCATTTTGGATGGGGTGGGTGGGTCATATATGATCATATCATCCGATTACTGTCTAATTATTTTTTAAAACAAATATTAACAATTAGTTAACTACCACTGATTCAAGAAATTAGAGCTATTGAGAAAGCCTGTCCTAATGTCACCCATCTTTCAACGGCTCAGCTTGCTTTCACCTGTCCTGTCACTTGACAATTCTGGAGAAAAGTTGCCTTGGAAATTAATCAAATGACTGGACTTAGCATACTAAGTGATCTCAAAGTTGTGATACAAGTTGCTTACCATACCCTAGGGTATAAATGGTACATGATGTCAGACCTTCTGCCTGCAGCTAAAATAATAATTGCTGGGAATGGGTGCAGTTCAACAAAACTTGGAGAGCAAAATGAGGCATAAATAAGTAAAGAATATTGTGTGTGTTTCTATCTATTTCAGAACTTCTGGTCATAAAATTTTAGGTTCTAAGATGGTCTGTAATAAAAATCCAGGGACTACATGATGGGCTAATGATTTCTCATTATTTGATTACTGGTTACAGAAAGAATTGTATAGATGGACTTTGGCAGTAATTCTAAACAAAAGTTTACTCTGAGATACATCCCATTTCATTCAAGGAAATGTTCTTAGGATTTCAGCCTTTGTTTTAAAAAAGTGTCCTAAAGCAATGACCGAGTGGCATGTTCTATTATCTGTGATCAGTCACCCATGAGATTCTTCACTTCATGCAACAGCCACCGTAGAGTGTCCTACATATGCAAACACACCGGAAGCATCTTATGCTTCCCGTGTGTTTGCATATGTAGGACACTCTTCAGCAGGTAATGCGTATTGTGTGTCTATGAGAGAAATGAGCAGCCACACAGCCTAATGACCTCCATTTTCAAGTTGCCATTCATCTATTCTGCACCCAAACACCATTTTCTCCCTGTTTCTTTCATCACAATTACTCTGCTCATAAAAGGAATAGAGCATAAGCAGTATATATGTGTGTATGTATACACACACACAGATATGTATATATTTATATGTTTCTCCAGTAGAAACTAATAGTGGTTGCCAACTGAACAATTAAATAAAATTTGTTTTCCTGTTGCTCATCATCAGTGCTGGTTGAAACAAGAACATTTCACATGCAAAAAAAAAAAGTAAAGAGGTGTCAATGAAACTAGCAAGGCTTTCCTCTGCCCTTGTCAGCTCGTGGGGTCCCTGAAGAAGGCCGTGCAATCATCGCAGAGGCTGAGAATCAGGTAGGAGAGGCCTCCTGTACAGGCAGGAAAAAGTAAAATGTGAAAAAGCCAACCCTCAACGTATGGGGAAAATTTCATGGCAAAAACACTTAGCAGAAAACAAAAAATGCACCACAGGACTGTTCACAGGTAATACAAACACCACAGGAAAGCTCAAACATAACTGAAAACAGTTTCCCATGGAAATAAAGCAATTTAAACATCTGAACCAGGTGTTTAAAATGGGATGTCTTCCTTTTAAACACTGGCAGCAGGAGAGAGGCTTTAAATGGCACAGGTGAAATCTGTTCAAGGCTTCTGACGATCTGTTTGGCTAGGAGGAAATCTTTACGCAAGGTTACAAGCCACTGAGTCCAACCGATCAATGCAGAGAATGGGAATATTAAAAAGGAATCAAATACTGTGGGTGGGGTGGCCTTACTAGAGGCACAATTAAGTCCTTAGATCTAAAGTGCTTAAAGTCAGAATTACTTAAAAAAAAAAACAGCACTCATGTGCAAGTGTTCTCCAGCATTTAGCACCTGCCACCTGAAGCAGCTGCATCCCAGTAGTGGAATGGCAATTATGCAAACACAGTTCAAAGAAGGTAGATGCACTGGAAACACCCGCCACCCCCAGATGGAGTTTTTTGGGGGGGCAGGGGGAACCCCGTATCTATATTTATTTGAAAATTAGCAGACATTGGTACCATTCTTCATACTAGTGCGACTTTCAAGTATAGCTCTCTTGTTCTTAAATAATTTCAGTGACTCAATGCCAAAAGCTAATAGCTGCTGAGCAGGAGACACAATATTCTGGACGCACAGGAGGACCAACTAGAGGACATCTGCTTTCACCCATAGATGTGTTCAAGCACCATTCTGCTGGTTCTCTCCTCAACTATACATTAACACTGCAATTCTGTCTTCTGCCTGCTGAGTGAGGATAGGATGCCATCTAAGGCTGCATCAGCACATTATGGATATTGAACTATCATTGAACTATAACCACCGTTCACAAGCAGATTGTCTTGTCCACACTGGGAAAACCAGTTGTCAGAGACTTCTGTAGTACAACTATGGTGTAATGTCTGGAAATGTGTGGATGCACACTAGGAGAGCAATCCTAACTTTCTGCACTGGGACCTTTGCTGCCTTGGCTCCCATGTGGGAGCACAAACCCATCCACCCATCCACCCATCATCGTGATCTTTTGATTTATTGACTGCCACTCCTGGACCATGCCAGCTCGTGGCAGTTTACAAAATCACAATAAAACAAGAATAAAACAGTGGCCTAAACCAGTCAATGCCTTCCCCAATGTCCCCAACGAGTTCCAGTATGCGGTGCTTGACTTCGGCAGCAATCCTAAAAAAATTAACTCTGAGATACATCCCATTTCATTCAAGGAAGTGTTCTTGGGATTTCAGCCTTTGTTAAAAAAAAAAGTGTCCTAAAGCAATGACCAGGTGGCATGTTCTATTATCTGTGATCAGTCACCCATGAGATTCTTCACTTCATGCAACAGCCACCGTAGAGTGTCCTACATATGCAAACACATGGGAAGCATCTTATAGTCCTTCAGCAGGTAATGCGTATTGTGTGTCTATGAGAGAAATGAGCAGCCACACAGCCTAATGACCTCCATTTTCAAGTTGCCATTCATCCATTCTGCACCCAAACACCATTTTCTCCCTGTTTCTTTCATCACAAACAATTACTCTGCTCATTTAAAAGGCAGCACTCATAAAAGGAAGAGAGCATAAACAGCATTTCCAAAATATGACTATGAGGCAGTGAACAAGCACTGAATCAGCTTTAACAGATGCACACCAGATAAGTGATTAAGAATTCTAATTATCAGTTGCCACTGTGCAAATGGCAGCCAAACAGGCAGCTTCTAATGTACTTTTTTAACATAGCGCTTTCACAGCTGCTGGCTTTTCCGTCTGTCCATTCGTAAGTATGCACAGCCTGCAGATAGTACACATTGGGATTTCATACTTCTCATTAGTTCTAGATCCAAAGGTATCTTCCCAAGATCTACTTATGAAGAATTCTGGTGAACTGATTGGACTCTCTGGATCTTACTACACGTTCTATTTACCTGGGTCCTCCCTGGACCCATGTGATCACAAATATAGCAAATCCCATGCCAGGAATTTAATCTCTGGCATGTATAGACCCAAACTAGATCAGAACCATGGCATATGAGGAAAGGATGCTTAATTCCCTCACCGTTTTCTGCATCTGAAATGAGCACCACCTAGGGCTATTTGAGAAACACTTCTGCAAGCACCATGGTCCCAATGTGAACTAAGGATTACGTTTCCAGAGCAGAACTTACAATATATATTTGTTCACACTTATGTGAGGAGGGCTCAGGAAAACTATAATATTCTTAGCTCATTGGGCTATGTGGAAATATCAATGTAGCAGTTAGATATGGAGAGATCTCCCACCCCCCAACTGTGCTGGACAACAGTAATGGAAAAGGGACAAAGAACAAACTAAGGAAGAAAAGGAACCAGAAGAAAAGGAACCAAATGAATGGGCATAATATAGGGCTGGGGAGGTTGGTTGCTACCTTACCTGAAATAAACTGGTTGAGCTGAGAACTCATATAAAACATCCAGTTGGCTGGCCTCCCCTGGGGAAATATCTACTGGAACATCAGGCGGAATTTGAACTACTCAAAAAACAAGACCCTCCTTAGTGCTTAATCAACAGCCGGATGTGCTGGGGTTCTGTAAAGTGATTTAGTTTTTAGTGTAATATATGATTTTAATGTTTAATGTGATCTATGATTGTATTTTATTGATTGATGTTCCCCTGAGCCCTAGGGGAAGTGTAGGCTATAAGAACAGAGATTTACTTATTTAAGATTTTTTTCTTAGCAAGAATTGAATGGCATCCTCTTCATGCACATTTGAATCATCCAAACTATGCCTTTGCAGTAAGAACTCAACACAAAAATGAAATCCATGTAATATATTAGGATCAACCACACTGACACAAAATTTTGTGTAAGCTTTTGAGCTCACCAGAACTCTTCATCAAGCTGGATGTTACAAAATTTAGAAGAGTAGAAAGTAGATTCCCCAGGCCAAGATTTTAAGATCTGATCTTTTTCTGTGGGATGCAAGCAGGCAATGTTTTGGGTCACAACATGATCTCTGTAAAGGTGTATTTGGTCCACGTTCTCCATTTAGGATTACCAGGTGCTCTCTGCCCATCAGGAGTTCTCCCATGCAAATATTGACAAGCATCAACCTTGCTTAGCTTCTGGGAGCTGATGAGATTGGACTAGTTTGGCCTATCCAGATCACGGGAGTCAATGAATAGAAGTAATTAAGTTAGTCAGTATTATTTTGTTTTGCTATTTGTAACAAATAAGGAAATATGATAATGCATTAAGCCAGATATATCACTGGAAGTCAAAATCATGAAACTCCGGATCACTTACTTTGGCCATTTCATGCAATCCAGCTTGATGATGATAACAAGACAACAAAGAACATAATGGTTAGACACCATCAAAATGGACACTGGCCAGAGCATTACACAAGATCAAAGATGTGGAGACAACTGAGCCATAAGATAGTCAAGAGTTGAACATGACTGAATGGCTAACATCATCATCATCACCATTTTGTTTTGAGAACTCAGTGTTTACTCAGGACTGCCTTCATTCTGTTCACCTTTCATTCTTGCCTGAAATTAAGTCTTTGAAGTAGAAAAAGTGGTACAGTCATATGTGTTCCACAAACCTGTAAGAGGTAGGCTGTCACAACTTTTATTCAAATCAAACACGGACTGCTCTTTTTCCAGTATGGAACTGTAGTATTTTGGCTTGGTCTCTGGTCCTTTCCTGTTTATATGGTCAATCATTTTTGATATGACAAGGATATCTGGTGTATTCTTGTTAGTGAATTATGGCCTTCATCTATTCAGCATGTAGACAGAAGGCACAGTGTTCCTGAAAATGTTTTCTGATTATAAAGTTTTGAAAGTGCCAAATTCCAGGCCATTGTATCTAGGGACTTGGCAAGGATTTGCACAGAATACGGGTCCTGCCAAGGATTGCATAGAGGAGGTTATTATGAGGTAAAAACATGATTTTAATCATCCTGGGAAGCAGGAGTCAGTCTTAGTTTATGTCACTTTCTATTTTTAAAACTACATCATTAGTGCACACTGCATTATGCTTAATTAATTCAGTTGCATATTCAAATTGTAGCTGCAAACGGCCGTGCAGGATTGTAAAAATTTAACAAGACCATGCTAAATTTATTTTTTATGTGCATAAGTTGAACATATGAATATCTGTATATGTTATTGTCTGGTATTTTCTCAAGGAATTCTGTGCAAATCTTTTCTCAAACATATAATTTTCAATGCTAATTTTCTTCACGAAGAAGAGAATGAAATCCAAGGTGGGGCTTTCAGTGTTTTTCTGCTATATTTTATTTTCTATCATTCACCAAGCCATATTGCTGTAAACCTATTATTACATTACTAAATGTGTTTCAATTATTTTGTAAGAACCGTGTAATAAATGTGAACAAAAAACAGCCAATTTAGTAACACCCATTAAAATCAAAGGTTGGATCTTGTGATTAGAGATAGGCATGAACTTCATTTTTACAGTTTAGTTTGTGGTTCATGGCTGAACTATGAACCAAGCCATGAACCTAATTGAACCAGGAGGTTGGTTCATGAACTGAACTGGCTCCCAGGGGTTTGTGACTCCTCTTTACTGTTTCTTGCCACTTTGTGGAAGTGGAAATGGAAGTGTACCAGTTTGGTGTAGTGGTTAGGAGTGCGGACTTCTAATCTGGCATGCCAGGTTCGATTCTGCACTCCCCCCACATGCAACCAGCTGGGTGACCTTGAGCTTGCCACGGCACTGATAAAACTGTTCTGACCGAGCAGTGATATCAGCGCTCTCTCAGCCTCACCCACCCCACAGGGTGTCTGTTGTGGGGAGAGGAATGGGAAGGCAAATGTAAGCCGCTTTGAGCCTCCTTCGGGTAGGGGAAAGCGGCATATAAGAACCAACTCTTCTTCTTCTTCTTCTTACTCTTTTGTCAGGCCAGACAAAAGCCAGATACTGCCTGATGGGTTTTTATTTTGCTGGGTAGATGCTGGGAAGGTGGTCTTTGGCTTTTGTCTGGCCTGAGCTGCTTTGTGTAGGAGAGCATGTCTGATGATGTCATCCCTAGCAAAGGTATGATCTGGTGTGGATGCTGTCAAAATGACATGGCATGTTTTGAATGGGGAACACTGGGATACAAAAGAGCTATGTCTTTGCACCTCTGGTGATGCAGAAAGTGATATTAAACCACTGCTTCCTGCTCCTCACAGAAAGTCATGGCAAGCAGAAATCAGTAGTTTAAATGGCTTGGAGCAATGTGCATGGCTTGGAGCAATGTCCAACAGGACCAATGCCTTTCACAGAAAGAATCCCACTCGAAGGGTTGGGTGGGTAGCTTGCAAGGTCTGAGCAAGAAGATGGAAGGGATCCCAAAATGCCAGCAAAGGGTGAGAAAAAACTCCTGAAACTGATTAAGTTTAAACTTAATGCAGCCCCCCCTGACCATACTGTTAGTCCCCATGGGTCCTATGAACATGGGAATCAATTTTAGAAGAAGAAAGAAGGGTTGGTTCTTATATGCTGCTTTTATCTACCTGAAGGAGTCTCAAAGCAGCTTACATTCACCTTCTCTTTCCTCTCTCCACAACAGACACCCTGTGGGGTGGGTGAGGCTGAGAGAGCCCTGATTTTAATGCTCGGTTAGAACAGCTTTATCAGTGCTGCAGCGAGCCCAAGGTCACTCAACTGGTTGCATGTGGGGGAGTGTAGAATCAAACCCGGCTCACCAGATTAGAAGTTGGTACTCCTAACCACTACCCCAAGCTGGCTTTTTGTTACTGATGTTAGAAGGTACTACTGGGGGAAGAGAATGTGGGAAGGATCTGTGGCCCTCAGCACTATTCTTTGACAGATTATGTGATTCAACTCTCCAAATCTGAAAATTACTTAATTCTTAGCTACCCTCATGCCCTCAGTCTTAGCTACCCTCATGCCCTGATGTCATTTACTCCCCCCCCCCACTGTCCAGTTAACCAGGTATTTATTGCCAGCAGATCAGATGAAAACACTTTCCCACAGCAATAAGCAAAGGCAGGCCTCAAATATAGATTTTTCTCTATCATTATCACAAGATACAGAATTTACAGAGCCCTTGACAGTAACCGGGCAGGATCAATAAGGCAAGATGGAGCAGCTGTCCATGGTACCAGCATTAGAAAAGAGAAGTTCCAGCCATTGCTAGCTACCTTTTCTTCCACACACAGAAAACACACACACATCCCAAACATACACATAAGTGAAAGAAACAGTTTAATTCCTAAAGCAACAAAAGATAAGGAAGGGGGAGGCAGGGTGCATTTTCTTCACTCACAAACTGGTTTTTGTAAAAACATATACACAGATATATCCCTTCCACCTTATTTTGCATGTGAATGCTAAGGCTTATATCTATCTATCTATCTATCTATCTATCTATCTATCTGTCTGTCTGTCTGTCTGTCTGTCTGTCTGTCTGTCTGTCTGTCTGTCTGTCTGTCTAGATCAGGACAAGCAGGGACCCACGAGAAGCTTACAGGGGAAGAGAAATCCTACCCATTTGATATTTCCTACTACTTTCTCATATCTCTCCCCCTCTTTATTTCTGCCCCTTGCCCTCGACTGCCTTCTTCCCCCATTGCAGCTAGTACTGCCTTGCACTTGGTTGCTTGCTCACCTGCCTGCTACCACCTCCTTCTCTTGCCCCTTTACTGCCCCTGCTGCAGCCTGTCTCCTCTTTCTTTTGCCTCTTTCCCTTCCCTTATTTTGTCTGTCACCTTCCTCTTTCACAATTATTTCTCCACTGGTCTCCCATTTGACTGCACCTACCCTCCTACTGTTATCTAGCTTCCCTTGTTCCCATAATGGCATCTATGCCCCTTTCAATACTATCAATGAGACTGCTAAGCAATGCCCGAGATAATGACTGAGATTTTATGACATAGACATAGTCATAGATTTTATGACTAGATCAAATTTCCTCCTTTTAATTTGTAGTTTGAGAGATATATATTTTAAAACTCATTTTTTTAGTTAGAATTTTTCTGCAGACCTGAGTGTCCTCCCAGTTTGTGGGGAAATCCTTCTAACCACATATGACCCTGGTTTACAGATCTTTTAATTTGTACTCTGGGACCATGTTCAGAATAAAGTACATTGATTCCCCTCCATTACATATAGTTTGGCCCTGAGAAGCAACAGTCTTGCTGTCAGTGTGGTCAGCTCACAAGAGACAAAGCAAGTTTTTACTTGGCTGAAAATGAATACCTTGGAGTTCAGGCTTTCTAGATTTTTGAATCTGATGCAAAGTAATGGATCTATGTCTTCTAGGATCTGTTTGCCCCCACTTTTCTTCTGTTTATATGTCTGCAAACACAGCAAATGCATAGCTATATTTATTTAGAACATTTCATTCTGGGATGTCTTCCAAGAAGCTTGGGGTATGCATAGATCATTCTTCTCTCTTCTGTACCACAAGAAGTCTCATCCCAAAGAAGTCAAACTAGTGTTCCATTCCATGCAATAAATGATGGATCAAGCACAGCCAGGGAACACACTGTAACACCCCATGTGGGGAACCTTTCCTTATAAAACTAGTCACATTTCTTTTCCCCCCACACTGACTTCCAGACATAATTTGAAGAGTAGTAATAAGAATGAAATTTTCTCATTTTTATTATCATTATCATCATAATATCATAAGGCTCCAGGGCTACATTGCTCTACCAGAAACAGAGAATCTTTGCTTTTCTGAGAACTAAATAATGTCATTCCTTTGAACTGGGAGTTGATCTCAAGGTTAACATTGATTCATAACCCTGTGAGATGTTTACTGAGCAGCTCTGAAATGGCCATGCATCACTGCTCCTGTTATAGCTCCCTTCCTTCACATTTGATTGAGCTAAAGATTGATTGCTCGGGCTCCTGTACTGTCCCAGGGAGGAAAGAATGGTGGTCATCATCTGGCTTTTCCCTGAGAAAAGATGTTTGGCTCAGTCTGAAGGCCCACTTTTCCCAAGTGATGATATGCCCTTTTAAGATGCAGCTTGCTAAACAACAGTGGAAAGGCAGCAGGTGAAAAGACCCGGTTGTGATATATAACTTATGATCCTGCCAGGAGCTAGTAGGCATCTTGATTTCTTTTTCTTATGAAAAAATAAAACTGGGCAGATAGAAAAACAAAGGCACCCCAAACATAAGATCTCAGATCCAGCTTTATTACATTTATATATTTATTTATATCTTGATAAAGGTAAAGGTAAAGGTATCCCCTGTGCAAGCACCGAGTCATGTCTGACCCTTGGGGTGACGCCCTCCAGCGTTTTCATGGCAGACTCAATACGGGGTGGTTTGCCAGTGCCTTCCCCAGTCATTACCGTTTACCCCCCAGCAAGCTGGGTACTCATTTTACCGACCTCAGAAGGATGGAAGGCTGAGTCAACCTTGAGCCGGCTGCTGGGATTGAACTCCCAGCCTCATGGGCAAAGCTTTCAGACGGCTGCCTTACCACTCTGCACCACAAGAGTAAATGTATCAAGATATATTTATACTTATTTGAGGCTTTATCAACCTGACTGCACAGTGTAGTAGTTAAAGCCTAGGATTGGGGTCTGGAAGACCCAGGTGTGAATTGCCACTCTGCCCTGGAAGCTTTCTGGGTGGCCTTGAGTTAGGCATGCATACTCTCCCAAAATCTACCTTACAAAGTTGTTATGAGGAGGAGAGAAGACATATGCTGCTTTTAGGTCACATTGGGGGAAAGGTAGGGTACAATGTAGAAAAAAGTAAGTCCTCAAAGTTAGGCACAAAACAATACTAAATCATATGGCAATATTAAATTAATTATTGTATATATTGTATGGACATCATTAAAAGTGTCAAATCACAGTTAAACATACAGTCCACAATGGGATCCACGCTTTACACAATGAGTCACTAAAGGCATGCACAAAGTTTCAGAGCTGTGGTAAAACCGTGTGGGTAATGGGTGTCTTGAACTACAGCTGTGAGCCACAACAGATATTGTCCACTGAACTGTAGATACCATTAACATTCTCAGCATGGAGACATAGTTATAAAAATTGAATTCTGGGCTGAGTTCATCAGTTAAATCAATATCCTTGTTGTATGTTAGGATAAATCTGTGTGAGAGCCTTTAGACTTCACAGAACCTCAGGCAGAGTCAGTGGGGAAGTTTTGTTTTGAGACAATGTTGCTGCATCTGTTAAGATCAGCTTGTTTTTCACTTGGACACTATTCTTTTTATTGGAATAATCATTCAGTTTTCTTTGAGTAACTGTTAAAACATGTTTTCTTATATTCACAGTTAACAACCGTGAAGAACATATCTTGTACAGCTGACAGGATTCCCCCCCCCCCTTCTCAACTGGTAAAATGGTAACCACAAACACATATTCAATCGCATACGTTCTTACTGAGGTTAACTGTTCAAAACACACTTCTTTTTGTTACTGTAACTTACTGAGACACTGACTTGATCTCTCAAACTGTATTTGGATGTTGTGACACAGTTTACTAATTTAACAGAATTAACTTTTGCTTTATATTCCCACTGTCATGATGGTAGTTCATAGTCTAAGGAAGAGTGCTTGCACTCGAAAGCTCACGCCTTGAATAAATCTTTGTTGGTCTTAAAGGTGCTACTGGACTCTGACTTTGTTACACAAGTACACAGAAGCAGAGGCACTCATGGACTGACTGACCGAGAGAAATTCTGTTAACTGACTCTAACAGACACTAACTGACAAAACACAACAGTTAGAATTCTCCCAGCATGCACTGCCCCTCTCTCCAATATGTGTGCAAGGATGCAAAAAACAAAGAACCAAACACACACACACACACACAAACCCCAACAGAAATAAACTGGAAAAGATGTTTCCTCAAACAAGCTGATTCAAGACCATAAAGGACTTTCAGAATAAGTACCAACACTCTGGATCCAACACAGAAGCAAGGAGTTGATGCAGAAATTTTACAGCGTACTCTTTCTAGCCCACACCAGAAATCAATCTGAAGGCGGCATTTCGGACAAGGTAAAACTTCTGAACACCCTACAAGGAGAGCCCCATGTGGACTGCATCAAAGTGGGATGTTTATTAGGTCATGCCCTATAAGGGCCAAGGCCTTCAGTTCCAGGAAAGGGTGAAGCCAAAGCTAAGACTGTTCACCACCAGCAATTTTGTCTTGTCTTTACAGAACTTCCATTTGTTCACCCTTTTCCTATTAGATCTTATCCAGCTCCTTGTGCAGAGGCAGGCTTCTATGTATGTATTATGATTTGGATCTAGATTCTTAGTCTTAGAATGTAGATGTTTGTTCACACTACATTACTTTTAATTTGATATGCACTTAAAATTCATCTCCATCCATATTCTGGCACAAATAATCATATTTTACTATGCATGACTAAAACTGGATCAGGGCAAATGAGCTCTATTAAAAAGCTTAATTTATTACAGTGCTCTTCACTTTAGCCTAAAGGAAAGAGAAATAGGGAGGAAGAAGATACATAGTCTTGTCTCATGATGGAGAAGGGATCAGAGCAATCCTAAACATATCCTTCTCTTTTGAAGGGTACCAGTGGCTTTAGATGAGTGTAGTTTTTAGGATTGCACCATTAAGGAGAACAAAGTTTGAGTCCAGTGGTTTCTTTATGACCACCGAAGTTTTAACCATTAGGGAGAGATTGTCAGCCAGACTCAAAGATGGATCAACTACACTGGGCTTTGTGTTTACTCAATCAATATTTTTTTCCAGAGAAAAAGTAACAACTTTTCCTTGGTGCTATAGTGCCAAAAGCCATGGTCATGTAATTCCTTCCTTCCTTCCTTCCTTCCTTCCTTCCTTCCTTCCTTCCTTCCTTCCTTCCTTCCTTCCTTCCTTCCTTCCTTCCTTCCTTCCTTCCTTCCTTCCTTCCTTCCTTCCTTCCATTTCTATGCCACTTTCTATCCTATCAGGGCAAACATCGCAGCAAACATTAAAAAAAAATCTTTCAAATTTCAAATACGATCAAAATGATAACATTCAAATAAAAACATATAAACAGCACTAGAATGATGCTGATAATTGTTAAGAGAGTATGCCAGGGAAAAAAAAAACAATTTTTCACCTATTGGCAAAAGACACAGATGGAGGGAGATAAACAAATCTCCTGGGGGGGGGGTGGAGTTCCAATGTTTTGGTGCCATGACAGAGAAGGCCTTTTTTGGGTTGCTATATGTCTAGTTTCAGATGGCCCTTCACGTGATCCTTAAGGTATATTGGTCCCAGACCATAAAGTGCTTTGAAGTTTAATACACATAACTTGGATTGAGCTCAGAAGCAAACTGGAAGCCAATATAGGCAGAATGACACTCCCATTTGGGAGTGGTGGCATGGAAATCAGTAAATAAACAAACAAATAAATAAAGCTAGAGCTAGAACTATATAGGTCATCGTTGCTTACATGAGGATAAAACCCTGTTGTGGACTCATTGCTGGGGCGCATGCAGAGACATTCAGTGCCAAGGGCACATTGGGTGAATCTCTATTCTTACCTCCACATCCCCTTTTTATCCCCCCCCCACACACACACACTGCTGGTGGCCTTTTAAAAAACATTTGTAGATATATCTCTGTAATGAATATCAGTATTAGCTATATACCTACTTCTGATGTAAAAAAGGTGAAAAGCTCTGCAATTGCAGTGCTGGTGTAGAAAACAGGGAGATCAGATGGCACTGGGAATGTTTTGGTAAGAATTTTAGAAATCTGCACTTTCTTGTCCACATGTGGGACAACTGCTTTCACACCACCGTATCTGGAAAGAGTAGAGCCAAGCTGGTTCTGGAAGGATCAGACCAATGAGAGAGGGCAGAAGGCAATGGAAGGACCACGGGTAGAGGATGATTTATGGATACTTTGAAAAACTCGTTTGTGATCCAGAGCAGAGAAAACTGTTTGTGTGGAAGCACCCAGCATATGCTTCACACACAGGTGAGCAATTATAAATATTAACCTTAATTTTACAGCGAACAAGCCTTTGTGGTTTAGCATAGCCCCCAGAGCCAAAGTTAGCCAAAAGTTCTTGGAATTTTAGGAAGCATAATTTATGGGGAATGACGTTAGTTCATTTATGAGAATCTTTGTGGTTGTCCAAATAAAAGGATTGCCTGCATAAGCCTCCTATAGACAGATTTTCTCCCCATGCTTTTAAACTGGGCTGTTCCCCAGTGCCAATTAATTTCCTTGTGATTTAGCCAGCCGAAGAAGAACAGGTTCTGCAGCTGAAAATTACATGTCTTCTGGCATGGATTTATGGAAATTGAAAGAGATCTTTTAATAGTAGGCATGGTAATGCCTCTTTCTGGCTCATAGAGCGCACTGAGAAATAAGGCCTAGTGTTAGGCATTTCATCTTTTCATAGAGCAGCAGTTATGAGCTGCTGAGACATTTGTTTTGTGAAGGTTTGCCCAGATAAAGAAATGAAACCAAAAGAACTGAAGATCATCAGTCCTTAAATATTATATCAATACATGTAACTTCAGATTTAGTGTTACTGCAGCTCAGTGTGTTACCCTGTGGTTGACTGGGCTGCCATCTTTACATATCCCATGTTCTGTATCTGTTATAAGGAGATATTGGATGAGTTTTCTTGCTCTCTTTAGTGGCTGGCCTTATCAGTCTTCCTGAGTTCAAGAGTTTCCCCCCCCATGTGAATTCCCACTGTCAATGCTATTGCTTGGTATCTCGATGCAAGTGGTGGCCATGAACTGCCTTAGAAAATTAGTCAGCTGTGTCATTTCAATTAAAATAGAAGCTTCCATTGAGAACTTGTGAACTTAGGCAGATTGTAGGTGGGACAGAAGGGCCTGTGTTGGTGCTTGGCTCTTGTGGCCCTTCCTTGTATGCCCAGTAAAAAGCCAATCACCATTTTGAGACCAGGAAGTGAATTTCTTCTAGGCCAGACTGGCCAGGGATTCTGATTTGTGGGGTGGGATTTTAGGAATATTGCTTGATTGGGCTACCTTCTCTGGCTTACCAGTTCTTCCTTTTCACCATAGGGGCCCCAATTATTTTATGGTGAGATAAGGCAATCAGGTAGTCACCTTTCCATTCTCACCGAATGAAGATATTCTTCTCTTAAAGGTATTATTAACCTTAAGAATTGTTCCCCAGTGCTATTATGTAACCTCCTTATTCCAGCTATTAACGATCATTTCATTTTTATATTATAATCACTTTCATGGCAACCAATTATCCTGCCTCTCCTAAGCAAAGGATTATGAATTCCGGTGGGAAATAAGTAAGAAGAGCAGTGAGAAATTTAAAAAACAGATCCTATTTTCATCAAAGTGACTGTAGTAATAAAAAAAGAGGGAGGGGAGACAAAGTGCGTGAGGAAAAGAAGGGTTTCCATGGGGAATATTTTTCAAGAATGGCTGAATTCTTAGGTTCTATTTAAGTGACAGCTGATACATAATACACTCACTGTTGGCTAGCCACTTCCTACCAGTTTGGGTTTCATAGCTGCATAATTGCCTGTGAGGATAAGCAGCAGTGATAAGTGATGAGCCTCACATCCTCTGGTTATCTAGCGACAACTGAAATTATCATGTGAATAATGTGTGAGGTCCTTCTTTGGAGCAAGTTATTTTTGTCACTTAGGCATCTCCATCCCCACGAGTAATGTGGGCACAAATGTAATAAGTGTTATATGGACATCAGTTTCACAGAAAATGTACATTGTCTGGCCAGTTGTTCCACAGAGGATAAACAAATGCAGATCTTCGCTATGAAGCAAGAGGGCATATGTCTAGTACTGGATCTGAGGCAGGGCTGCCATCAAACAGTCACAAAACCTGTTTCCAGTGCCAGGGTTGAAGACAGGTATAAACATAATGATGATGCACTGAAAATTCACTATCCCAAGCTACATAAGGAAAAGCTTGCAGACTTCCTCATACACTACAGGTTTGTCCCCACACTGCAAACAACAAAATTGTATCTGCACAGGTTCCTGTGGCCAAATTACTTTTGCAACTTGAAAAGCAGATTCTGCGTCAATTCTTGATTTTACCCAGGGTTGCTGATATGTTGCCCAGCTTCTGTTTGGGTTTGGGGCCTGAAACATGAGTCACCCATACTGTGCAAGGGCTCTCTTCTTGTGTGCCTGAAGCTGCTTGGGGAGCAGAATGCCTCTAAGGAGTGCAGAGTGTTTTCTGTTTGCCAGCGGGAAATCCCACCAGTTCCATGCTTCTAAGCCATAGGGACGCAGCTGGTAGACAGTCAGAACAGATCACGCTGGGCAGGACTGATGCTGAACCAGTGACCTGACTAAGCACTTCCGATGGAGCATACCTGGGGTAACACTGACTGAACTAAAATGAACTTCACTGGTGCAGCGTTTGGGTTGAATTGACCCAAAGTATCATATCACATAAAAGCAGAGTGTTTCATTGAGCATGACACCAACTGGAAAAAAAGTGTTATGTCTTTGGCAATACTGAAACAGAATGGTATCAAAGATGTCAGAGGAAAATAGAAGAAAAATGTCAGTGCAATCATGAGATGTCTGTGTGATCCGCATAGGATAACTCTGCATAGGATTGCACTGTAAAATCACATAATTGGGTCAGTTTTTACCATATATGCTCAATTTGTTTTCTGTTCTATGCACATGTGAGAAGAAATGACCCAAGCACTGAAACTGATAAAGTGTGTGTGTGTGTGTGTGTGTGTGTGTGTGAAACAACACAGAACCAAGGTTGAAGAATATGGGAAAAGGAATGGTAGAAGACCAAAAATGAAGTTTTGCCACTTTTCCTCATTGCTCAAGCTCCCCCTTCCAGCACCAGCAGTGTCATTTTAGCTTGAAGAACCATAGCTTGTAGTTAAAATGGATGGACTAAGTCTTTAGAAATCTTTCTTGTCTCCGTATTTTAATTCTACCATGTTTTTCGTCAACTGTTCTAGTGAGACAGAAGCACTGTGGAGTGACTGGCCCAAAGTAGTCTTCTCTGGTAATATTTACTTTAGCTTGTATTGTTTTTTTAAAGCCCACTGGAGTCCTTTTAGATTGAAAAATATTATCTGGCGGTTCCTCCAGAGGACGGGGGTCAACTAGGACACATCATCATTACAGACAGAGGGCAAAAGTGCTGATGTTAGGGAAGCAAGCGTGATCCCCAGGCACAGTTGCTTTGCAGCGCCAATGCACATCTTGTCCGCGCATGCCCCCGGAGAAAAACAGGAAGGGGAGTAAAAATGGAAAACCCAGTTCATTTTTCCTTTGAGACATTTACTAAGCTATTGGGCTGTTAACAGAGCTGGGTTGGTGGTTTTCTGTTTTTGTTTTCTGAGATTCTGTGAATGGCAGGAATAAGAATCTTGGGAAGTCTCAGCCTCCCCAAATAATTAACCCTCATCGAGCGCTGTTGCTGTTTATTGTCACATTCTCACCCTGAAGGCATCTGAGCTGATGTAGAAGCAGTTTTTAAAACAAACAAGATGGGCATCTGAAAACAATAAAGCTGTAAGGTATATATTCCACAAACACAGTAAAACTCCAACGATGGATGGTGGCAACTGAAGGAAGGGGACAATAACAGGGCCTCCAGATGATCTCTGTAATCTGCCATCAGCAGTTTCATTTCACATTGTAAAGTGTGCATTAGGTTTACTTGCTGGGAGAATGACAGCGGTGGAAGGAGGTGGGCAGACTTCCTTGGGAAGGCATCCCCCCTAGGTGACGGCAACAGTGCTTTTGGACCTAACAATTATTTCATAGGAAAGCAGCATAATGAAGAACTGAATCTCTCTCTCTCTCAGATCTCAGGGAAGGGTGAGTATGAGATGTCAACTATGGAAGAGGATGTTCTCAAAGGTACTTTAAAATTGGGCTTTTCAGGATTGCTAGGAGTCTAGACCTATAGTCATGTACACCAGCCAAACTGGCTAGACACTATGGAAGAGAATAATTAGAGACAAATCAGGAGTTTTAAAAAAAAACAACACTCCCAAATCTAAAAGGGAAATGGGACATTTCAGTTTCCCAGAACATTCAGTAATAGACTTAAAGGTTGCAATACTTCTACAGAAAAGTTTCCAAAAGAGACCCCAGCAAGAAGCCATTGAGTTCAAATTCACACGTAGAATTGATACTGTCTTAAAAGATACTCCTTGCCTGCAGCATGCTCATTTTTGTTAAAAATAATTAATAGTCTCAAATAATTGATTAGCTAAGTAAAATCAATGGATTTTTAAATTTAATTAATGTCAACATCTAAATTATTATATTTTAATAAAAAGATAAAATGGAGGCAAGATTCTCTGGTAAAATTTTTAATTGTGTACTACACCTAAAATAAACCTAACACATTGTTGAGGTGTACCATTTGCCAGAAAATTAATGCTCTGATTTAGGAAAGCTAACTAAATGCCTAGGCCTTCTTAAGCACATGGATATATCTGAATCACATGTGATCAGAGTCATCCAGAACAATACTATTAGACCTGCATCCATTGGGGATTTGGCTAACTCACTACAAAAGGTAATTGTTTTTCTTAACAGGGTTAATACACTAATTAGATTCACCCCACTTTGCAAATTCTTCAGTAGTTAGGAGTAGTTCACAAGTACTTTAACAGTGTATTCCAAAATAGTTTTACCCTTCTAAGACCTCTGGTTTCATCCCTGTTTAGGATAGCATTGTGAGTCATTTCTCTTTTGATTGCATCTTGTTTTCATCCCTACTCAAGAATATGTCATAATGATTACCTGTATCCAGGGAAACTTGGCATCTGACCTCCCTGTGTCATTCTGCAGGGGGTTGGACTAGATGACCCTGGAGGTCCCTTCCAACTCTATGATTTTATGATTCCAAGACTTTGGGTATCATCTGTTTCTACCAACTGAATGCAATAGTAGTTCTCAACATATGATGGGAATTAGAGCTGTTCTTCTGTCTATGTAGCTGATGCTGCTTTTCCTTCTATCTACAATTCAGGCACACTGTGCTATGAACAGTACAAGAAGTTCATGGTGGAACAAACTTTTTGAACCAAGGCTGTTACCTGCCAAGGACAATAAGATGAAAGGTAGGTGTACAAAGGTAGGTTAAGCCATCTCAAGGATGCTCTCATTAGCTTTGCTGCTGGCAGGAAAACATCTCTCTCCTTAAAAATAAATATTCGGCCCACAAATTGTTAGTGTCATTACAATCCAAATGCATGCTCATTCTGCATGAACCTGTTTAAGTGTCATGACAGAAAAACCTTCACAGATGAATTTCAGAAGTCTTGCCTGCTTGATGATGAGTAGTTCTGCCATTAGGACAGGCCAAGGGCTGTAGTAGACCTGCAGGCGAGAGATACCTCAGACATCTGCTTCAGACATCTCTAGTTCAAGGATGGCAAACAACAGGCATCTGTAAAGACTTCCTCTGCCTGTGAGCCAGAGCTAGTCAGAGAAGAAAATACTGAGATAATGGTCCAATAGTCTGGACCAATGGTTTGGCTCAGTATAAGACAACTTCTCATCATCTGGGATTTCCTTTAAATTAACATATCGGCAGCACAATCCTTTGCGGAATTATTTAAGCCTTTCATTGATTCCAAGGGCTTAGGCTGGAGCAATTCTATTGGACTTAACAGTCAATCACCTTGCACCAAGTCATACCCTGGGCTAATGAGAAAAAATTCAACCCCCATCAAAATTGGCCCAGACATCACAAAGGTCAATTTTGCAGTGTACAAGTGTATAACAGGATGGCCAATATGGGCTAGACGACAGGGGAGCTTGGAGGCAGTCAGAAGGTGTCAAAGAATCAAAGAGTTACTTGCTGCTGGGAAGGGGAAAGATCCTGAAAGCTCTTGTCCCTGCTCTTCAGGACCCATTATGCATGGGCCAGAATGCCCGCACTGGCAGCAGCAGGGCATTGGGGAAAATCCCCGATAATGCATGCCACCGCCGCCAGTGTGGGCGTGTCCTGGCCCAGGCCCTTGGAAGACCCGCGTTAATGAAACACATGTTCTTCTGGAGTTCCAGGATTCCTGAGGGCACAGGCGAGGGCCAGGCCATCTGAGCCCCATGCATAATTGGAGAAGCCAGGCTTTTAGCCCTTCTCCTCCCCTGACCTACAGTGTCCCTGCAGGGAAGCCTCTCGCCTCTGCTGGCTCTGCGGCTCTGCAAAGCCGACAGGGGCAACCCCCTGCCCCTGCCATGGTGGGAGAGCAGCATGCTGCTCCCCACCATCCTGCAGTGGGGGCCCCTGCCCCCACTCCCCCCCAGTCACTGCCGCTGCTTGCCTGCACTCCCAGTGCTTCCAGTCGTGTTGTGGGTGTGGGGCTACCGCACCGGGACAGCTGGCAGAGCTCCACCCCGGTATGTACATGGGGGAAGGCAGGGCTTTTTGCCCCACCGCAATGGCATGGTGGCAGTGCGGAGTATCTGCTGCCATGCATAATGGGTCCAAGTAGGCTGGCCAAGGACAGCAAATGCATGGTGGTAAGGCAATGATGGAAGAACTGTTGTCCTACCTCCCAGGGTTGGGAGTTTCTCAAGACACAGAGGTCTGATGCAATGCCTGCTGTCTGCAGCTCCTGAAAGGGGAACAAATGGTCAACATGTACTCCTCCTCATTGGAGGTAGACTTTAGAACCCAGGGCCAGAGGCTGTTCTGAAATAAGGAAATGTATTGAAGAAAGCGCTGTATTTATATTTGCACGCACATGTGCATGATGGGACCTTTTGAGTATCTGATGAGTAGCTTGGTGGCTTCATTCCAGCCTGCCAGCTGTTTGTTCTGCCATTTCAGGTTGACACAGGAAGCAATTAGAGTTAATCCTATTAGGCATGCTACATGGAAGATTTGGGAACAAAGAAGGAGCTGGCTTGGTGCTTGCTCTACATTATCTATTTCCCTTGCAGCCAAGAACATCATTCATCTGCTTTTAGACACTAATATAACACTTCCCTTGTCTGCTAAGGATTTTTAAAGGAAAAAGGCCATGCTAGTTATTTTGACACCGCTGTCTTAATTTCCTTGTTCCCTCCAAAGTAGGATGAAAGAGCAGCCCTGTGACTGTGTCCCTGCTTTAGGAAACCTGTGTGATGGATGAAAAGAAAAGACTTGACTGGCTCTTTTCCTTTCAGGGGAGCTTTCTTGAGCACAGGTTGATGCTAGCGATCCTGTCCCTATAAGAGCAGCATTGAGCCTCTATCTGCTCTGGAAGCCCTTGGCAAGGCAAATTGTACAGGCCCCAATTCCTTCTCCTGGCCATTCTGATAGATCACCATTTGGTCATTGCTATATATATATAGGAATGTCAACCCTACTCTTGCCTTACCTTTTTTTTACCATTTAAATTAATAAGTGCTTTACTTTCCTCTAATTGCTTTCCGGTTTCATTTTTCAAGGTTATTGGATGGTAAATTTTACAAAGCAGAAAACAGATTTGAAAAGATCCATTTAGCACAAATGTACCTGGCCTCAGTATTATAATGGAAGGAGGGACTTCTTCTGCTCTTGAGACTGTAAAGCTGATTGGAAAGGACATTTGCAAAGGCCACACAGATGAGTGCTGCTACTGCTGCCTGCTGCTATTAATAATCCTGTAAAGGTGAAGAAAGGTATTTTTATGGGGGTGTCAGTGGTGAAAGCCAGCTGCAAGTTTCTGATGTTGTGTGAGAGGCCACCCTCCCCAGGTGTGCCAGCCTAGATGGGCACACTAACAACTGTGCCTCTTGCTCCCTGGTAGGCCTCCATATGCATTGGTAGTTGTTTGACAGGCAGTCTGTAAAATCCCCAAACCAGGGACCAGTTCCCCACTGGGATATCCCATCATCAATCTGCATCACCCAGGACAAGGCAGCACCCAACAATTGCAGAGGTTTCACTTGAATTGCTTACATCACTACTCACAGCCACCTCACAAGATCAACAGCCATCTGCCAGCCAGACTGGATCACCAAACATTAACTCCACTTGCTTCAACTCAGCCTCCAGTTCTGCTTTCCAGCAGTATCCCCATCTGTTGGGAGAAAATATGTCTTGTCCGCTTTAATAAAGACTTAATGATCACAGATTTTCATATGAAACAACATCCCAGTAAGCCTCTAGTGAAGGAAAAGGACACATTTTCTCCAGGTGGTTGGCAACCCTAAGTGAAAAACGAGGGAGGTGGACAATGCAACACCGTGTTAGGCAAAATCCACATTTATTTCCTTAGGAGTTACACCAAGAACATGACTACCTTGAAAACATCTCCTAAACTGCACATAACATGATTTCAAATGTACTGTTGCCTCTTCAGTGTTTCTATTACATAACACTTGGGGCTGAAACAGTCAATAAGGAGTGGCATCCAAAACATACAAGTTCAAAGACGGAGCTCTGGATAAAAACACCATCTTGATAAATCTTCTTTAGTTGGCCGATTCAATTCACTTTCTTGCTTACTCGGGGATTTGAACTTGGGGCTCCCTCCTGGTCCAGTTTTCTCTTCACTACACTACTTTTGTGCTTTCATCTGGAATAGAGGATAATATGGTATCCTCATCAAATATAGTATTAATTTTCCCCAGTGTACTTCAAGAAATCATTTTTCTAACATCCTTCAATATAATTTGCAAAAGATAATTGCATCCCTTCTTCACAATACAATACATGAGAGGAAGAACGTCATTGGATCAATTAAATGCAAGAACTGGCGATTTAAGTATATATTATTACTATCACAGAGTTACGTAACTTCTTTGTGTTTCTCAGAGTGTGTGCAATTTTTTGTTAGTGTGGACAAAGGGAAAAATGGAGTCTGTTTTTCCAATATAATTATTTATATTACTGGCATTTGGTCCATTTTTTATTTGTGCAGTTATTTTGCTAGCTGTAAAATTTTCCCAGGTCATATCAGCAAGACAAAATAAAGATCTTATTGGCATTCTCTAGTGAGTTTCAATGTTTGGTTTCGACAAAACATCCCCTCTTACTCCAAATATGAGCCAAACAGAACATGTGCCATTTTTCACAGTGAAAATCATCATTATTGTGCCTCATATATTTCAGCACAAAGACTAGCGGAAAAAATACATGGCGAGTGTCAAGGAACTACACAGCTAGGCAGAACCTGAATATGGGAACAATCCCTCTCCTCTATCACAGCTTCACGTTCTGTTATGACAAGTGTATTGTATTGCTGCCGCTTTCAGCAAACAGGACGACAATCTGTTTGTCCCTTCATGGTTTTTGCTGAGAGCTGAAGAAAGAGGCCATTCCATTTTTCTATTTGAGTGTGCATGTCCAGTAATGACTACCCTGCTCTTCTTTGTCCAAACAACCAAGGCTTGAAGAAAGCTTGACATTATTGCTAAGCACCACATCAGCTCATCTGTTTGAGGATGCTGCTTTGAGCCTTCTCAGTGGTGAGCTGTGGCAGGGCATGGTGTCCATTGCTGTGCCTGGACTGGCTCCTTTCACACATGGGTGATAGAAGAGTGTTCTCGACAGGCAGTGCTGTCATTGCTTGGGTTTGGAATCACTGGCATGAAATGCAGGCTTCTGTGGTAAAGGAAGAGTGGTTTCTTATTTCTTTCCAGTTCTCTACTAAGAATCGATTAGCGACAAAGCAACACTAACCTTATGCCTGCATGAGTCTTCGGCCAGAGCAGTGGGACCATTACTTAGGTCTGGCTGAGATGATGCATGCCTCATGTGCTCCCAAACAGGACAGACTCTGCTAGAGGTATAGCACAACAAGGGAAAAACAGACCCTGCTGAATCCTTGTGCATATCTCTTGGGTGGGGAAAATATTGATCTGTTTTTTTCATTTCAATGGCAGGTGAAAGGAGGTTTCTTCCTTGTTAAAAAATATAAAATAGCCACAAACGCATCAGATTGTGGGAGTCACTTTATTAAAGCTCATAAGTGGCAATAAGCATATTCTGCTGATGTGGACGGTGCCTTTGTCTATCCTCCTTTCCCACCACGAATGTCATCCATCTTGAAGCTGGGCCTCTCTGGACTTGGACTCCACAATAGCCTTGATGGATTATTTTGTCGTCACCTCTATGAACTCTCATCATTCTCTCTGGACTGGCGTCTGATTGATCCCACTTCACGAAGTAGCCGCAGTTGCTCCTGATCAAAACAACAGTAATCACTGTGGGTGTCATGCATAGAACAGCCATCCATCGACCCTCGCACCAAGGAGGAGCACCTGCACACTTGATTTGGGGCGTAATGGGCCTTCCTTGCAAAAGCGAATGAAAGATCACAGAATGTGGATATGCCTGAATATGGTCTGTCGGCTACACTTTCTCTTTCAACAGCACGTCTTGATGTTCTGTTGGCAGTGCCAATGTATTGCCCACATTCTTAGAGTGCTTGCACTCGAAAGCTCACGCCCTGAATAAATCTTTGTTGGTCTTAAAGGTGCTACTGGACTCTGATTCTATTCTTTTGTTATGTCATTCTTTTCTATGGATATCTCTGTTTTAAAATGCTTGATTTTTTTTGGGTAGATTTTTAAAATGAGCTATAGCTGACCTGGATGGCCCAGACCAGCTTGATCTCATCGGACCGCAGAAACCAATCAGGGTCGGCCCCTGGGTAGTACACAAATGGGAGACCACCAAGGAAGCCTAGGGTGGTAAGGTAGAGACAGGCAATGGCAAAGCACATATGTTAATCTCTCGCCTTGGAAACCCTCCAGGGCCACCATAAACCAGCTCCAACACTGAAGCAACAAATTGAGAATGTATATTTGTTACAGCTGCAACCTGGTTGAACTGAGGTTGCTTATCCCATAGAAACTCTATGCATTTTGGGTTGCAGCAGGAGGAAGGAAACAGGGAAATCATTTTTATAGGTGGGGTCCAGACCCAGAGATCCTGTGGCAAGTGTTTCAGGTGGTAGATAGAAATGTAGGCTGGTTCAGCTTTTACTGCCATCATAATACCAGACATAGTGTTTTTTGGAAACAAATCCTACAATATGGACTGTCTAGACTTAGACAGATAGTGGGATGAAATTATTAAAATCCTGATGAAATCTTGCTAGGACTTACCTCCAAAGATGTCTTAATATATTTGAAGTTGGGGAGAGGAGCTTGGTAACAGGAGCTGTAGAATAGCTGCTCAGCTATGGATGCAGCCTTTCTCAACTTTTTTACTGTTGGGAAACATTCTTCAGACTTTGGCAAACCCCAGAAGTGGCACCATTGTGCAGAATATGGTTGGAAAGCATAGCTGTGTCCATGCCCACCTGGGGCTCCTCCCCCGCCCACCCCCTCTTTGGCCATGGGGGGCATGTCAACGTGACCATATATGGTCATATCACCTGATAAATGTTTAACAAATCTAAAAATATATAACAATTAATTCCCACCCATTCAGGAAACTCTTCCAGGGCCATCAAGGAACCCCAGGATTTAACGTAACCCTGGTTGAGAAAGCCTGCATGGAAACGTTGCCACATGACACAAAGCATTCAAGCCTGACAATCTTCAGTTCCACCACAAGATGGCGGAGTCCTCCTCCTCTTGAACCAGGCCACTTACTAAAGTTCTTTATCACTAAAGCAGCATTGAAAAAAATGCTCCTCACAGTTTTCACGCCAATATTATGTGTGCAGCGGCAGGCTCTGACTGAAAGTTCAGTTGAACCGAGCAGTGCATATTGATTAAAACCTCAGGCTGCTAGTCTGATTGTAAGACTTGCTGCTTCAGCACAGATGTGCTTGCAGTGCCCACATAACAGCCGCCACATCAGCGTGATATCATAAATGACGGAGTTGGGCCAGGAGTTGGGAACCCACCCAAAAGCTTTCTTAGTTGGCCCTTGGAAGCCACACCAGGAAAGGAAATTTATTCCCAAAGCGATGAGCAAGAGAGACATTGCTCCCTTCCAGGGCTACCTCTCACTCCAGGTTTAGGATAAAATGCTCTGGCTTTTACTACTGAGTCTGATCGCCCATGAGGAGCTCTAAAGGTAAAGGTAAAGGTATCCCCTGTGCAAGCACCGAGTCATGTCTGACCCTTGGGGTGACGCCCTCTAGCGTTTTCATGGCAGACTCAATACGGGGTGGTTTGCCAGTGCCTTCCCCAGTCATTACCATTTACCCCCCAGCAAGCTGGGTACTCATTTCACCGACCTCGGAAGGATGGAAGGCTGAGTCAACCTTGAGCCGGCCGCTGGGATTGAACTCCCAGCCTTATGGGCAAAGCTTTCAGACGGCTGCCTTACCACTCTGCGCCACAAGAGGCTCTTCAGCTCTGCTGAGGAGCTCTGCTGGGTGTCAAAACATATGTATTGCTTCCATAGTACATTATATGAAGAACACAGTGGCCTCATGGAACACAAATATCAGCCAGTTTGTCATGAAACATGACATAGAATAATAGAGTTGGAAGGGACCTCCTGGGTCATCTAATCCAACCCCCTGTACTATGCAGGGCACTCACAACCCTATTGCTCATCCACTGTAACCTCCCATCCCTTTGCCTTCACAGAATCAGCCTCTCTGTCAGATGGCTAGCCAGCCTCTATTTAAAAATTTCCAAAGATGGAGAACCCACCACCTCCCAAGGAAGCCTGTTCCACTGAGAAACCACTGTGTCAGGAACTTCTTCTGGATGTTAGATGGAATTTCTTTTGAATTAATTTCATCCCATTGGTCCTGGTCCATTCCTATGGGGAAAGAGAGAACAACTCTGCTCCATCCTCTATATGACAGCCTTTTAAATACTTGAAGATGGTTATCAGATCCCCTCTCACTCATCTCCTCTCCAGGCTAAACAGACCAAGCTCTCCCAACCTTTCCCCATATGTCTTGGTCTCCAAAACCCTCACCAGCTTTGTTTGTTTATTTATTTATTTATCATACTTTTATACCGCCCTCCCCGGAGGCTCCTCTGGACATGGTCCAGTTTGTCAACATCCCTCTTCAATTGGGGTGCCCAAAAGTGAACACAGTACTCCAAGTGAGGCCAAACCAGAACACAGTAAAGCGGTACCATCACCTCCTGTGATATGGACACGATACTCCGTTTGATACAGCCCATTTGCCTTTTTAGCCACTGAGTCACACTGCTGACTCATGTTCAATGTATGGTCTACTAAGACTCCGAAATCCCTTTCTCACTTGCTACTGCCAAGACAAGTCTCCCCCATCCTATATTGGTGTACATGTTTTTCCTACCTAAATGCAGAATTTTACATTTGTCCCTATTGAATTTCTTTTTATTCAGTTTAGCCCACTTCTCGAGTCTATCATTTCCATGTTGCAGTGATACTGAAATGAAATGTTTCAGTAATATCATACTGGCATTGTCTAGAATGCATGGGAATTGTAGTCCATGGACATTTGGAGGGCTGCAGTTTGACTATCCCTGGTCTAGATGGGTTTCTAGTACTCCTACTTTTTGCTTTCTGAGTAATACCTGAATAAGGTTTCAACAGGTTTCAGCATGCCTCTGTTTTAGGGTTGCCAGATGCCCCCTGGTCAAAAAAAAAAAAGGGAGGGGTGTAGAGTTGCCAGATCCAGCCTGGGAAACTCCTGGAGATTTTAGGATGGAGCCTGGGGAGGAGAGGGATCTCAGTGAAGTCCAATTCCATAGAAACCCCCCCCCACCAAAAAAAAAAAGCACCCATTTTTTCCAGGGCAGCTGATCTCTGTCACCTGGAGATGAGCTGTAATTCCAGGAGATCCCCAGGTCCCACTTGGAGGCTGGCATCCTTACATCGCTAGCCTGTGAATTATTCTATATGCTTGAGCCTATAAAAACCTAATCTGGAAGACTCGGTCAGATATATCCTGTTTGGTTGATACTGTTGCGATCTACCACTAAGCATGTGTTGCAGTAGCCTCTTTCAAAGCAAAATGTGCCTATATGAACACTATAAAAAACTACCACAATTGCTACAAAAACAGCATTACGCTTTCCGAATGTGGGCTGTTGTACTTTCTTATGCTGCTTCGTGTCGGCTGTATAAATATCACGGCTGACAGTTTGATGGCTTCTTGTGCAACAATTAAAAAGCTGTTACTGGGCTCGGCTGAAGATCTGTGGCCTCGAGTCTATACAATCCTGGAACCAGACTGCAGATGTCGTTCAATATAGCATTGCGGAATGCTTTTTTAATCTACTGAATGGATCAAATGATCAATGTTTCCTCTGCCAAAAATGTCATAATAAATGCATATAGAAGAAGATCAGATCCACACTGGGCATCAGTATATAGACATGCCAAAGTAAGAATGACCGATACTGAATCTGACCATAGGCAAATGTCAGCTTACAGTTTTGGGGGCCCCACCCCAGACAACTGGGAGGCAATTGCCACCCGTAGCTCTATACATAGCTATGAAGCCAGCTTCAGACGATAATGTTCCACTGTTCTTTCCCCATTATACTCCCCCCCCAAGAAACCAATGTATTGCAGTTCTTTTCCGTAGCCATGGAATAGAAGCACCATTTCTGTGGTGTGGATGATCTTGGTGCTACTATTTGCACTGCCCTCTTATTTCTGCTGCAGTCACCTTAACAAGTTGGTTGTAGAATGTCATTAAGAATTACCCCTGTTTACAGGAAGAGAGGTTCAGATGGGTAGCTGTGTTTGTTTGTTTTGGAGGGCAGGATCTGAGGCCAGTAGTACCTTAAAGGCCAACACAACTATCTGGAGCATAAGCATTTGTTACTCAAAGCTCTCTTCTGATCTGACAAAATGAGCCTTGACTCATGAATGTGTGTGCCCTGGGCCTGGGGAATTGTGTTGATCTTTGAGGTCGCATTACCTGTTTAGATGTGTGTGCTTTCCAAGGAAAAAATGTAAAATATCTGAGATGGACAGTTTGTAATTTCTAGCCTCAAATACCACCCTGTTCCTAGAGACAGACTCTCCCCCCCCCCCCCAAGACCATCATGGACTGGGGGTAAGTCAAAGACCAGCTGCAGAAGGGAAGAAATGGGTGAAAATGGCTCTCTTTTTCACATATGGAAACAATAAAAGAAACCCAACCTAGAGACTCACAGATTTCTTGCTTACAAGGGAAAGCCAACCCTGAAATGGAGATATTTAAATCAATCCCGCAAGCTTGTGAAATGTGGTTCCATGCTGAGGTTTTCTGCATTTCGCATCGGTCAGCCCAACCACAGGGCTCCAACTGCTGTAATTCTGTAGTGTATCAAAACAGACCAGCAAGGTCATTCTCCATCTGAGAAAGGCTGAGTGCACAACCTCCCAGGATGACTGTCCTTCATAAGGCTCATGCAGTGACTTTGGACATCTCCAGTCCCTGCAGCTAAGCAACTGTTCCATGCTTTTGGGAACAAGCAATGAGCACTAAGCCCTTCTTTTTCTCCATGAAGGAAACACGTCGATGCAAGCAGAAGTGGGAGGGTCAGTTCTCTGCTCCCCATTCTTGCAGCCCCAGAGCTGCCTGGCATTTTGGCCCTGAGGAATCCACCTTCTCAAGGGCACTCAGGGAGTTGTTGGGGAGGGAGAAAGAGGAGATGATCCAGTTCAACCCACATCCACTTTGGATCCTGTCCTCCAGGTGTGATTTAAATGGTGTTCATGCTTCTGCTTTCATGAATAAATGCTGTTATTTGGGAGTACAAAACTGCAAACAGAGGGTATATCTATCTTACGGACTTGAATTTCTTTAAGAAACCAGGACCTCTCTAAAGAAAATCAGGAAACCTGAGTTCTGTGATGTGGACTTGAAATGAACGTCTAGAAAATAACAGCTCTCACAAGAATTTCACAGTTCACAGTATACTGTAAAGGGAATCATGACAGTTGAACTGATGTAAAAAGGAGACAAATTAGTAGATATGCCACACGTTTATAGGCCCTGGTTGAGGCCAGGAAAATTTCCCAGGGGCCCAGGATAATCAGCAAATTTATACCCGTAAAGTAAAGAGCACTGCGGAGGGCATAAGGAGATAAGCAGTCCCTCAGATAGGTAGGACCCAGGCTACATATAGCCTTAAAGGTCAAAACCAGAACCTGGAACTTGATACAAAAGCTAACTGGCAACCAATGCAGCTGCCGCAGCACCGACTGGACATGTGTGCTCCAAGATGACCTAGTGAGGACCCTTGCAGCTACATTTTGTATCAGTTGCAATTTCCAGGTCACAGACAAGGGTAGGCCCACGTTGTCTTCTTGGAATGAAGAGCACACCGCTGTGAACTTATTTCTAGTCTCGGGTACAGCACTGAAGACCGAAGAACTTTGAATCACAGGTACCAGTATGAATTGTACTTTAAACCAGGCAGGAGAAAAAGCTGAAGCAGACCAGGGCTAAACCAGCAAGAACTAACCCTAGCTGTTTCCCATTATGGAGATTTGATGCCAGCTAATTGATAGGAAACCCAGACAATACCGAAATACTGCTCCCAAAGTGTTCTCCCTCCTCAACTTTATCCTGATACAGCCCTGTGAGTAGGGTTAGGCAGAGAGAGAGAGAGAGAGAGAGGCTGACTCAAGGTCTTCCTTAGCTTTCCTAGGCCTTCCAGATCCTAGTCCAACACTCCAACCATGCTGCTTATCTCGGTGGTGAGCAGGATCTGGTTGAAGTAAGTTCACAATGCATCCCTGGAGTTATCTGATAGTTTATGAATGACCTGTGGTCAGTTGAGAATCCTACATCTACATTTAATATCTCATGCTCACTTACCTACAGACAAAATGTGCTTTCATTTGGCGATTAATCTTTGGTGCTAGCATTCACTGTACAAAGTGGTAAGTTACAGATTTTCCTAAATGTTGCCCCTCTGAATATTACCCTGATTTTCTGCTGGATATATAGGGTTGACCAGTGTTCCTGTACATCTAATGACCACTCTCACTTAAATACCCATCCCACATGACTTTTGTTGACATGGGTCCTACAATCTCCACCATAGCCTTTTGGGTAGTCTTCTCTCTTTCATCAGAGGAAATAGGACTGAAACCGTAATGGTTTGCACTAACATGAACTCTGAGGAATGTCTTCAGGGAGCCAAAAAAATGGCAAAAAATATCTTTGAAGGAAGGAACTGGGTTGTTGAGAGCCGACCTTAAAGGGTATGTTATGAGCTGGCCTATATTTCTTGCCAGAGCACCGAGTTGTTTCTAAGTGGCAATCATATTGGGACAGAGGTCCCTTCAATAACAAGGATAGGCCTAATTCCATCCTTCTCTGGATAAAACTATTCAGAGGTGTGCTGAAGCAGGTATTGTGAGAAATCCACCTAACACAGAATGTCCTTGGGGAAAAAGTTGCATGTTAGGATTCATCTGCAGGACTAGATTTGTATTAAATTGTACAGTGACCCGAAGTTCCTCAATGTTCTTGAGGTCACCGATGAAAACTGCACCATTCAGCTATTCAGGTTTCTGCTTCTAAGGCTTTTGGTTATTTTTGCTGTTATCAGCTGCATGTATATGGAGAGAGAGAAAGAGAGAATCCATCCCCTCCCCACCATTGTTATTTTGCTTACTCACACAGTTTTACAGAGACACTTATGAAATTGTCCCAGAAAAATGCCAGTAACCTTGCTCTATTAATGCAGTTAAAGGATTGCAAGTATGCACTGATACAGACAAGCAATACAATACACTGTTTTCAAGATGAACCTTCAGAATGTTCTCAGCATTTGGCTCAAAATCGCCCCTGTTTTGTTTTTTTTAAATTGAACTACAGTTCAAAACACACAGACATCTGAGATAGAGAAGCTGTCTCCCTCGGCTCCCTCGTCTCCCTAAGCCTTTTCTTCTTATGCCTTTCTTCCTCTGCGAACTCTGTCCTACATCTGCTCCCCACCCCCATGATGTCCCACTCAGCTTTGCCTGCTCTTCCCCTGACCCTTTCCACTTGATCCACCTCCCCACTGCCTTCCACCTGAGCAGAGACTGAAGGAAAATAACTCACCCAAGGCTAGCTGGTAAGCCTATGGCAGAAAATTCAACACAACCAGTTTATGGCTTACCTTTAATTCTGCTATACACTCTTAACAACTGAGGCTGAGAGAAAAGGATACAATCAAGGAAGGCCAGTCTGTGAGCCCATGGCTATGGTCCAAGTGTAATCTCTCTAGGTATAGGCAGCAAGTAATCCAAAAAGTGATTTTGAAAGCGAGATGAGCAGGGGCCAAGTCTCAGCCTTTCCTCACAGGACTTGGTCCCCAGGCCCCAGATCATCCTCGTTGCTCTCCTCTGAATGTTCTCAATTTTGTCCCTATCTTTTTTGAAGCGAGGCCTTCAGAACAGCACACAGTGCTCCAGGTGGGGTCTGAACATTATAGTATACAGCGAGACTATGACATCTTGTGATTTTGATGATGCCTCTGTTGATACAGTCTAAGACTGCATTCACCTTTTTTTCTGCTGCATCACACTGTCTGCTCATATTTAGCTTACAAGCCAAAAATACCCCAAGATCTCATTCACACACACTACTACGCAGAAGTGTATCTCCCACCCACTATGCATGCTTATCATTTTTTGTGACCCAGTTGTAGAACTCTGCACTTTGTTGTTGTTGTTAGGTGCGAAGTCGTGTCCGACCCATCGTGTCCGACCCCCATGGACAATGATCCTCCAGGCCTTCCTGTCCTCTACCATTCCCCGGAGTCCATTTAAGTTTGCACAGACTGCTTCAGTGACTCCATCCAGCCACCTCATTCTCTGTCATCCCCTTCTTCTTTTGCCCTCAATCACTCCCAGCATTAAGCTCTTCTCCAGAGAGTCCTTCCTTCCCATAAGGAGGCCAAAGTATTTGAGTTTCATCTTCAGGATCTGGCCTTCTAAGGAGCAGTCAGGGCTGATCTCCTCTAGGACTGACCAGTTTGTTCGCCTTGCAGTCCAAGGGACTCGCAAGAGTCTTCTCCAGCACCAGAGTTCAAAAGCCTCAATTTTTTGACGCTTGGCCTTCCTTATGGTCCAACTTTCGCAGCCATACATTGCAACTGGGAATACCATAGCCTTGACTAAACGCACTTTTGTTGGCAGGGTGATGTCTCTGCTTTTTAGGATGCTGTCTAGATTTGCCATAGCTTTCCTCCCCAGGAGCAAGCGTCTTTTAATTTCTTTGCTGCAGTCCCCATCTGCAGTGATCTTGGAGCCCAGGAAAATAAAATCTGTCACTATCTCCATTTCTTCCCCATCTATTTGCCAGGAATTGAGAGGGCCGGATGCCATGATCTTTGTTTTCTTGATGTTGAGTTTCAAGCCAACTTTTGCACTCTCCTCCTTTACCCGCATCAACAGGCTCTTTAGTTCCTCTTCACTTTCTGCCATTAGAGTGGTATCATCTGCATATCTGAGGGACTACTTGTCTGCTTATGCTCCCCACAGGGCACTTCACTCTACGGCACTAATCTTTTGGTGATCCCTGGCCTCATAGATATATGCCTGGCCTTGACCCAGGCCAGGGCTTTTTTGGCCCTGGCCCCAACCTGGTGGAATGAGTTCCTGGGAGAGCTGAAGGCCCTGATGGAGCTAGCACATCTCCACAGGGCCTGTAAAATGGAGATCTTCTGCCAGGTCTAAGGCTGAGGCTGGGTTCATAAGATGGACAAGGCTTCTGCAATCTCTCCAGAAAGCTCTTTGAGCACCCTTGGGTGCACACCATCTGGTCCAAGGGATTTGAACTTACCCAGTGCAGCCAGGTGCCTCTCAACAACCACTCTGTCCATGTCAACCCACCACCCAGACACTTGCCTACTACCATTCCTGGATGTGCCCATATTTTTCTGGGAAAACACAGAGGCAAAATTGGTACTTAGCCTTTCTACTGCATCTTCATCTAACAGTGGGCCTATTGCCTCATTTAACTTACATTTGCTCCTCACATATCTGAAGAAAAGTTTCTTGTTCTAGTGGACTTCCCTGACCAGTCTCAGCTCACTTCCAGCTTTGGCCTCTCTGATGGCTGACCTACTCTTCTTTAGAGGTCTGTCCTTCCCTCCACTTCTTGAACATTTCCTTTTTCTTCCTTAGCTCCTCTTGAAGTTCTCTGTCCATCCAAATAGGCTTCTTGGATCCCCTACCATGTTTCTGTCTTGCTGGAATAGTCATAGCTTGAACATGCAGTAGATCTTGTTTAAGGAGAGTCCAACTGTCACTTGCTCCTTTCCCATCCAGCATTCTTATCCATGGGATAAATCTCATTATGTCTCTGAGTTTATTAAAGTCCACCCTATGAAAGTCTAACATACACATTTGATTACAAAGTTCTTACTGTTTTCTCTCTTTTTAAATTGTCTCAGTCTTTAATTACATGAATTTGAATTTGGGTCTGAATGACCATAAGTAAATATTGATTGACTGATTGATTGATTGACTACAAAGTTCCTTGGCCCCTCCATCCCAAAAGGAATTCTAGGAGGACATGGTCACTCCCCCCCCCACACAGTGGGCACCTTGCTGTTAATAAAGGCAGCCCTAAGCAGACCAAAGTACAACTACCAAGATCCCAGCAAACAAACCTAAGTGAAAGCATGGGTGAATTTTTGCCCCATTTACAGATGGCCACTTGCCCCATTTACAGGGACAGAACCTTCAGCATAAAACAAAATATTCACTTCTGTCCTGGTTTGGGACATATGGAGGAGGAAAAATATGATAGGAATGACTGAAGGGGAGAAGGAGGGAGCTCCAAGGTCCTGAGAACATTTCCAAACTAGGTAACAGAGGGAAGGTAATTGGATGGGTATCTAGGTGGGCATATTTACCTGTAGCCTTAATTACCTCACTGAACGTGTATTGTGGCATAATTTCATAAGTTCTTTCATCTGCAAGGTCCTAAAAGGCCCTGTCTAGTTTCTCTCCCAAGCGAGTGCAGGGCTGATCTATCACAACTTCACATTTTAGAACTATCGTTCCCCATGGATGGTGAGCTTCTCCTCTGCCTGTCCATCTTCACATACTTCAGATAGCAGACTTTTAACTGAGATCAAGCTTAGATTGTTTAAAATATAAGGAAGGTTAATTAATAAAATTATTACATGTGTTCTGTTTGAGCATTCCAAGCTAAGGTGAAAATATGCAGTCTTCTGTCCCTACACTAGGGACTTCTCAAATGATGCTTCATTTAGACAGGTTAGCTTTAATTAAAACTGCAGTAGTCTGATGTTCATCATGACTTTTGTTCATCATGACTTTTGTTCTCATTACTTTTGTTCTCATTGCCCCTGATGCTACTTAGATGAGCAAGTTCCAGCAAAGATTCCACTCCTAAGGCTGGAGTCTAAATTTGTAGGCAGCAAAGAATCCAATAAGTAAATTTGAAGGGGAGGATAGCAGGGGCCAAGACTCTCTGCAGTTCCAAAGTAGGGACAAGATGGGGTTCACAAGTAAATGTTTAGTGCATCCCAGCTTGTGCTGTCAAGCACAGGAAGCAAGAGTCAGAGAATAAGGGTGCTTCTTCCTTGTGTCCTGGGAATTTATAACGTCTCCTGGGGAGTCCATCCCACCTGGGGTCATTGGGATTTTCCTGGCCCCAAAGGAAGAGATTACTTTATAACCATCTGGCTCTTCGTGGTCTCTGCCCCTTTTGGGTGTGACCAGGCAGCAGGAGGTGAGGTAGTACGCCGTTGTCCTGCTTTGGCTTCATTCATTAGCAGAAGGAAGAGCTGGAGCATTCTGTGCTGGGAGGTGGATCATGTCCCTCCTTTCGGCCAGTTACTATTCGGCAGCTGGGCTCCTGTACCAGACCGCCCAAACAAGGGGGGGGTGGCTTGGGAACAGCAGCTGTTCATGCCCACCCTGTCTGGGATGTGGATAGCTGGTTTCTGCTGACAGCAGTGGCTTACATGGGGCAAGGACTTGGAATTGGGGCAGGGATAGCTGCAGAGAGCAGCCCGGCAGGGTGGTGGTGGTAGTGACTGGGTTTTTCTCCTGGATATTTACCAATGGCCACAGCATCACTAACGCTGTTTCTGCTGTCTTGTAGGGCAGGCACAGGAAGGTGTGAATCTCCAAGTGAGTGAGATTTTCTTCCCTTTCCCAGGTTCCTCATGGATGTGCATATGTCTATTTTAAAGCAAAAATGGGGGCTGCTGACAAGATAACTGTTCTCTCCCTTGGGCTTTCAATGTTTCTGTTGGACCAGAAGTCAGACTGGGAATAAAAATACTGAACGCACTATAGGAAGACACAGAACAAAATCCCATAAGAACACCAGTCCATAACAGGAGTCCCTATGGCTGTTTGAGTCTTCAGAGGAAGGCAGGCTATAAATTGTACTATTACTATTACTATATTACTATTACAATTATTATTAATAAATACATGAACACTACACTGCTGGCATACCTCCAGTCAGTAGCCTGGGAGATGACATCATTTGCCCTCCTGCCACTTGCAGGTTCAGATTTTTGTTGAGCAGTATATAAATAGCCCTGTCTGGCCTTAGTAATAGGAGCTCGGTGTGCTAGAGAACAAACCGCAGTGAACATCTTGCGATGCTGTCAGCCATTTTGGTTCCCTATCGAGGATAATAGTGGGATATAAACATCTAAATACATTATGAAGGAGGCTTTTTGCAGACACACAAATGAGGGAAAGATGTTATTTCCTTCTTTTTTGTCAGAGTGGCAGGCAAGTGGCAGGCAAGGATTTGGTAACCTCTTTGAATTGTGGTAGGTCCTTCCCATATTTGGGCCAAAAGCCTAGCTCACCATAGCGGTGCCATGGGCTCACCTATGGCCGGTTAGCTCCTACTACTGGACACCATCTCCTCTGCTTAACTGACATAGCAGTGGGAGAAAAAGTGGGTTGAGAGACATCACAGACACTGTCATGTCACTTCCCAGTGACTGACCATGTCACTCCAGGAATTTCCTCTAATCTCTGGGGGAATTCTCAGAGTGACACAGAGTGCTATGATACCTGTGATTCTCCCCCTTCTCACCCCCCCTTCCAATAGTTGCTAGCTCAAGACTGGCAATTCTAGCTCACCACCATACTTACATTGATCTCAAGATGTTTAGGGAACAGAGTAATCTGATTGCCTAGCAAAGGCAAGGAATTACTGAGTCTGTGGATCTAACAAAATAGCTAATCATGCCAGAGATGAAGCTTTGCTCTAGACCACTTGGTCCAGAATCCTCAGCAAGGCCAGAGTCTGGGATAAATAGATAGTTCTTTGCTATATTGGCAGGATCTCTGAAATGTTCATCTTTTTCAGTGTCTTTCATCTTTTTCAGTGTCTTTTTCAGTGTCTTTATTAAGGTCATGGCCATAAAGCTTCTAGTAGAAAGGTAATTCAATAGATTGGAGGGTAGCTGTGTTGGCCTGAAGTAGCAGAACAGGGTATGAATCCAATGACATCTTTAAGACAAACCAAGTTTTAGTCACGGTGTAAGCATTCATGTGCATGAAGTGTGCTATGCACACAAAAGCTTGCACCTTGAATAAAACTTAGTTGGTCTTAAAGGTGCCATTGCACTCAGACTTTGTTCAAATATTTAGTTATTCAGAGCATTTATACCCTGCCTTTCTATGAACATTGGCACCCACAACTACTTGCATAAATGTAAAACACAGTTGCAATGAAATAATAACAACGGCTGTGGTAGGCTTGGCTGATGTGGGTTGGGCAATTTGTAGAAATTTTGGAGGTGGAGTCTGTAGAAGGTGGAGCTTGGAGATGGGAAGGACATCAGTGGGATCTTGTCAGATCAAAGGCTATTCTAGCCCATGGACAGTGGCCCTTTTACCTGAGATCCTTTTACCCGAGAGTGTTCACCTGAACTGGAAACCGTACAAATACAAAGCAGGCCCTCTGTCGTCATGCAATGAAATCTCTCTGTTTTCTGGAAAAAGTGCTATGAGTCTTGGGAACTGGGTCTGAAATGCTTGTCATCCTTCACACATCGAGTCTATGCACCTTCCAAAGACTTTGAAAAATCTCAAGCATCCCAAATGCAATGACGGGGTGTTGTCTTACTGAGCTCCAGCTAACCTAATGGGGAGCAGTGGTCTGATGGCCTCCATTGCAGTGTTGTGAAAAGCTGTTGATCTCCCGTGAATTCCAGACAGCCCAGGATTAAAAATGACTGGTGAGAAAGTCAATTGCCAATTAGAAGATGAGATTATTAGGATGCTAAGAGTGATTTCCCTCTGGGGCAATTTACAGTTGCTGAAACAGCCTTTACTGGGTGTGAATCATGTCCCTTGTGGTGTCTTTCCTGAGCAGCACTGAAAATGGCTCTTTAGTCAAGGGCTGCAGAAGAAACCATAGGAACAAAGGGGTGGTAGAGGGGGAAGTTATTAAGAATCCGTGCTATTAAGTGTGGCAGGGCCCCCTGCCTCATTGACAGGCACACTGTCTTCTATAACCAATGGCACCCCACAATAGTCTAGGCTTAAGCTAAAGCCATGACACTGCTAGGGTCAGCCAAGCCAGGCCAGACTCCATCTTAGAAATCTTGCTCTCTGCCTTAGGTTTGGAATGACAGCCTTTGCCTGACCCAGAGGTGCCTCTGGACTCAAGCTTGCATCAGCTCACCCCCCCCCCATTGTATTTCTAAGTGAATGGACTGGCTTCCTCCTGTTTGCCTAAGGGCTCCTAGGAAAATCCTTTGTCTTGCAACATTTTTCACACTTGGCCCCTCTGCCAGGGGATATCTCCTCCCCACATCCTGCCAGCTAGACCTGATGGCTCTCTTCCTCAGAGCCATTAATACCTTTATCCAAATCCATTTACGGCCATCACCCCCCACTTGGCCAGGTATTGTCCTAATCTCTGGGGACCCTGGAAACTTCCAGCACATGCTTACCTGAGCCTTGTCACATAGCCCCCTTCCCAAAATCCTATAAAAACTGTGGTTTCACACAGCCACTCGGAGTGTCTTCCAACCCGGGACCTCCCACGCTGGTTCGTGCTCCTTCCTCTGACCCACCACTCCTTGGACAGGTAACTATCAAGCCTTCCACTCTTCCTCCCCCTTCTCTATATGACTGCTTGTATGTGTGTTAGCTATTTGTGTGTACTTTTGTTATTTTCCTTTCAATAAAAGCTTACCATTTAAATCTGTGTTTGCCTTGAGTTCCCATGGGTGTAATAAACCCTCGTAGACATAGGTAACGATCCGATAAACACTAAGTTACCCCCCTCTCGCAGCATTTGAGCTAATATTCCCCACAAGCTCAAAGATACGTGTTTTTAGGACACGTGTCCACGCAATTTGGGTAACAGTGCCAGTGGCATTTGCATGGGGCACTTGCACAGCGGTGCAGGAGGGCAGCCGGCCATTCATTACCTAGCCTGTGTCCACATTGCAGGAAACAGCACAAGAAAGCAATTTGGACTGAAGGGGAGCTGGACCTGCCTCTTGAATTTCTGATGGGATGTCGTGGCCTGGACTTAGAAAGTAGAAGCAGCTGATAGTAAGGAAGAGCTCCAGCATGGTGCAGTGGTGAAGAAATGCAGCCCATGGTTGATTCCCCCATGAAGTCAGGTGACATTTGGCCAATCACAGTCTCTCAGAACTCTCTCAACCCCACCTACCTGGCCAACCTACCTCACAGGGCACCTATTGTGGGGAAGAAGAATGTTGCTTTGTAAGTTGTTTTGAGATGCCTTTGGGTAGAAGTGAAATGAGCTCTGCTGCTGCCCCCACAGCCATTTCTACTGGAGCCTTTGGAGGTGACCAGAAGGTTGGGGAGGAGATTCAAAACTGACTTTAAAAAAAAGTTGACCCTCTCCATAATTTTTTTATTTCTGAGGCTCTTTCAGACTTTTTCCTGCCAAGTCTTTTCCTCTCTAGCCTTCTCAATGCAACATTAAGCTATGTGAATCATTTCTACGTGCCGGGCTTTGACCAAGAAAGCCTGTGACGGCAGAGCCAACAGCCTCTGGAGGATGCAGTGAGTTCTGGAGGCTTCTTGCCTGCCTGCCAACCACATCAAAAGCTGCCACCGAGATCGCATTCCCTTCCCTCTTTAATTATGAGCAGCAGTGAGAAAACTCTGGGGGGAGTTCTTCTGCATCTGATTACGCCTCCGCCTCCGGATGAACTTAGCACCGGGAGGATCTCCATTTCCTCCCCTTTGTCCTAGATAGCCATCCCTGTAAAAATGACAAACTAATATCAAATAAGATAATCCCCCCCCAAGCTAAATGCTCCCCAGGAAGTAGCTGAGTTAGATAACACCTAATAGAGCTATCTGTCACCAACTTGGAGAGTAGAGCAGAAAGGGTTTTTATTTAAAAACCCCAGCAGTGAACTAAGTAAATAGCTCAAGGTAGAAAGACAGTCTGTTGCTGTAATAAGACTTGAAGATTCAGGCAAGCCGACTGTTTCCCTTGATGTATGGGCTCCCACAGTGGTGTTTTGTGAGTTAATAATTCAGTTCCCAAGTGGATAAATGATGAAGTTGAAGCACTAAGTATTCTTCCATTGCAATTGGGCTGAATTATTACTGGATTCGAATAAACACTGCCACGATCCTCTTTGAATATTAGGTGTGCACATTGACGCATCTGTCTAAAAAGCTTGCATTCCTCCTTTGCTATTTTAGGGTTGCCAGAATCCTACAAAAATCTGTACAAGACATAGAAAACCAACAGACTGATTGTCAGGTCTTGTGGCATTCCATAAGTGCTTCAGGTAGATAGGCAGGGTTGGAAAAATACACCATCTAATTAAGAGCATTGCAATATTAGACACATTAGGCACAGATTCATTAGGGAAGTGCAGAGAGATCATATAAAAGTACAATAGAATAAATGCATTTACAAGGATAAATTTCAAGGATATAACCGATTGTCTAGGGTAGACATAATTTAATGCCAGAATACAGTGCTTTATGATTGGGGAGCTCTAACTCAAGAAGAACGTTGGCCTTCACATATGATAAGAGAGTGCTGCTATCAATCTCCCATAAACCAAAGTCATACAACATGTCCAAAGAACAAAACAAGAACTAAAGATATGTATAAAGCCAAGAACTCTGCCATCTATTTAGTGGGATGTATGTATCTCCAACTGATTAAAATAAAATAAGCTGAAATTAAATTTTCTATGTGTTTCTATTGTTTTATGTTAACACAAGTAAAAGGTTAAATAAGGTCCTAAAGATAATAATAGGCAGTTAGTGGGATCCAGCCTAATTCCAGCCCACTTTATTATAACGACTGTTGGGACAATGTTCATCATTTTCTCTTATTAGGAATGTAAAGTGATGAAAACATGCAGGCAGCAAACCGTGCGTGTTTCATAACCTGAATCGCGTCTTTCAGCTGATAGGAAACTGGAGTCCTTAGTGACACTTTAGATTTGGGACATCTGGAACATTTTCCTAAGTCTTCCCTAAAACTCTTCCTTTCATACATGGCTTGAGAATTCGCCTCCATGATCCAGCTGAAGTGGTTCCAGAAGGCAATAATGCTTTGTTCCTAAAAGACTCCATAGGTGTTCCCTTTTTTAAATAAATAGCTTCTGGATCTAAAACAGCACACCTTACTCTTTTGGAGAAGTATCCCAAACCTGAATAGTTTGTGACTATGCAAGATCCCCCATTCTACTTTCTGCTGAGAAATTGTGATTTAGTAGAAGAGAAAAAGTATCAAGCTGGTGATGGAAAATCATATGTATAATCAAAAAATATAAGTAATGGTCAAAACGAGTTCCTAGGAACCATCTCATATTTGTTTTACTTCCTCAGTGATACTGTATTAATATTGTATAGTATTTCTTTTTAAAGATTTCTTCACAAAGGTTTCTACAATGAATTCTTCATAACAATTAACCTTATTTAATAAGACATCTGTTTAGTATCATGGTGTGTTTCCTCACTATATTATTTCATATATTTGATATTAGTTGACCCAGTTTTGAGATACATATAAACGGTGATTTGAATGTACAAGATTTTCTATTGCCAGCTTGATACTTCTACATATTTTCAGCTGATGGATCGCCTACTTCTGTTGAGAAATTTTGATTTGGCAGTCCTAAATGGGCATTCTGTTTTAGTACAACAGTGAGAAAGCAAATGTGGTATAGTGGCTAGAATGTTGGAATAGGTGCAGGGAGATAAAATCCCTATTGGTCAAAGATGCCTGGGCCAGTCACTCTCTCAGTGTAACCTACAACCTGGGGTAGTTGTGAGGATCATCTAAAGTAGGGGTAGTCAGCCTGTGGTCCTCCAGATGTTCATGGACTACAATTCCCATGAGCTCCTGCCAGCGTTTGCTGGCAGGGGCTCATGTGAATTGTAGTCCATGAACATCTGGAGGACCACAGGTTGACTACCCCTGATCTAAAGGATGGAAGAACCACATACTCTATCTTGAACTCCTTGGAATAAAGGTGGAGTGAAAATAGGTAGAAAGGCTTAGCTGTGCCTCGCGGCCATGCCATCACAGCAATGGTCCTACTTCACTATGAGCTAGTTGCACGCATTCACTTCTGAAAACAAGAAACTACTTTTAAAAAGCAATTCCATGCTCTCCTGCTGTCGTGTAGCAAGCGGCAAGGATGCTAACTAGTTAGCATTTCACAGATGGAAATAGAGATATCCTGGATGAACACCTGCATCCAGATGCCAAGGATTGCTGCCTGAGGGCCTTCCCCCATTCTACATCCCTGAAGACTCTAGTCCAGTGGTCACCATCATTTTTATCACTGGGGACCGGTCAATGCTTGACAATTTTACTGAGACCCGGGGGGGGGGGTAGTGTTCTGCTGAGGGATGTTGCCGCTGCCTGAGCTCCTCTCACTTGCTTTCCCGCCGGTGCCCCTGACTTCCTGCTGCCCACTGGGGGGTGCTGCTGAGGGGGAGCTCCAGCCATGGTGGCCACTGGAGAGCACCAAAGGTGAGCCAGGGGCAGACTGCCAGGGCAGCCCCCGAGGCAGCAGCCGGGGAGGCGGACGAGGAGGAGCCATGACTCAGTACCAACCAATCCATGGACCAGTACCAGTACCAACCAATCCATGGACCAGTACCAGTACCAACCAATCCATGGACCAGTACCAGTCCCCGGACCAGGGGTTAGGGGACCACTGCTCTAGTCTACTGTCTTTAATGGCTTGACCTCCTCTCTATTTATTCTTCAATCTCCCAATCAGAGGGAGACTGTAACTACATTGTCCAAGCTCCCCCATTCTACCTCCTGCTGCAGCAGGGGCAATCTAGCACTAATAAAATCTCAACAAAGCACCTCCAAAAGGCAAAAAAAAAAAAAAAAAAAACAGAGAGAAACTATGGCCCAACATTTATTAGAAATGTGTGTGTGTGTGTGGGGGGGGGGGGAGCTGTACTTGGTAAATGAAGGATGTCATGTCTACAGTTGGAAGAGCCTATGAATATGGCTTCAGTCTTATAAATCCTTTCCTTTGCTCTGAGCAGAAAAACGTTGCACTGGCAGGATATGTCTGCAGTGCCAGATTCAGAAATGGTGTAGACTCAGGTAGTTTATTGGCTGGTTGCAGTGGTTTGTCAGAGATTAGGACTTGGAAGTATGTGTTTGTTTGTGTGTAGCCCTTGGGTATGTATGTCGTATCTATGAGACTCTACTAGCACCCAATCAGAAGAGGCCACAAGAATATTTCCTGGTCCCTTCTCAAGTGAGTTGTCCATATCTGATTTAATTCTGAAATCTGGTAGACTTTTAAGTAGCATGAAGGGCCACCTTTGCTTGGGAGAATGAATGCCTTTCTGCTCCGTTTTCAATTTTTAATTATTTCCCACTGAATATATTCATAGTTGAACTCTGCCTTTTTAAAATAAAAGCATCTGAATTATTTGTACAAACTGAACATGTCACCAAAAAATGTTCCTCCTGGGGTTTCCAAGGCAAGCTTTCTTCTCATGGCTGGAGGCAGATCTCTCTCTCTCTCTCTCTCTCTCTCTCTCTCTGTCTGCAAGGCTTGCAACCTCAGAATCTCAGACTCATTCATTTGTCCTCCAAGGAGCTGATGTGAGCAGCTCACAGTGAGGAAGCCTGTTCTTCCAGAAGATATCCCAGAGACCCCAGCTGGTGGGTCTGATGGATTTTCTGCCTGTATTCTTTGCTCTCTCATTGTTGCTTCTTATAATCAGTTTTCTCAAATGAGTACATATAGTCATTACTCTAGTGCTGCATTTTGAATTAACATTTCTGGCAATTGTTATGTTTTCATACAGGACAAGAAGCGGCTTACTGTCACCTTCCCTTTCCTCTCCCCACAACAGACAACCTGTGGGGTGAGGCTGAGAGAGCCCTGATATCACTGCTCGGTCAGAACAATTTTATCAGTGCCGTGGCGAGCCCAAGGTCACCCAGCTGGCTGCATGTGGGGGAATGCAGAATTGAACCTGGCATGCCAGATTAGAAGTCCGCACTCCTAACCATTACACCAAACTCGTTCAAATACTTGTTGCTGCTAGTTTTATGGCACCAAAGGAGGCTGGATTATGAAACAAATAACTTCACCAAACTTTGTGTAACTCTTGCCACAACTTCTGGATTTAGAACAGCTGCTTCTTTGGGTTTGAATTCTCAGCTGCTATTCCCTAGTGCTGTGCACTTCCCCCAGTATTTATCCCTCTACAGAACACCTGAGTTCCTACCCTTGTTTCTGGTAGAGAAGCAGACCTGACATGCAGGCAGATGCACTCTGAGGTGAGTCATTGCTGCAGCAGAGCACTTCGTAAAAACCAGGTTGTCAATTTGTCCCAACTGGGTTTCCCAATCAGTAAAGGAAAGAATAACATTAAAAAGGTTATTCTAAGGTTACTTCTTGTGTAGGAATGGGAAGATATCATGTAAACAAGAAACAAATGCCCCAGAAACCTGGGTAGTAATTTTGTTTCCTTTACACCAAAAGTATTTAAATTAATTTTCCAGTCATTAGGTTGTTTTTAAAAGGTGTCTTTCATTTAAAGGAACCAACAGTAGATCAACAGCTGTTATTTCATATCCTATTAACAACATAGGGGAGGGGGGTTAACTATTCATTTCAGCAACTGTCTTAAAGCAAAATTCTTGGAGTACTATTTCAGGTTTGAATCACCACTCTACCAAGGGAACTTCCTGGATGACCTCGGGCTCATCATTCCCTCTCAGCCTAAACTACCTCTTGGGCTGTTGTTATGATGACAAAATGGAGGAGGAGAGAAAGATGTAAAGCCCATTGGAGAGAAAAGCTGAGTGTAAATACCTAAGTAAACAGGCACTTACTCAACAGATGATGTCTCACGGCTCTTCAGGCTTAGAAAGGCTGTTAAAATTATTCTGACTTCTCCACAAAAATTTGGTCAGCCATGAATTATGCTGGAGAGGTGGGGCAGTGGTATTTACCTGAAAACAAGATATTTTCAAAGCAGTCATTTAACTAGTGACAAAACAACACCAGGTGAGTATCAACCATTAGATAAGTTAGTTATTTTGGATGTAGATATGTCATTAAGTACTTTCAAGAGTTAGCAGTTTCAAAGATGTATTGTAAGGGCTGAAGCGAAGCTACTTAAAATGATGGTGTTCACCACAATCTCCTTTTCTTGTTGCCCCTTCTTTCCACCCCATAGGACTGAACTGACTCCAATGAGAAAAATGTTTCTGCTGTGTGTCTAGATAATGGACTTTTACTCATTTCAGTGGCTGCATCAGGTGCCTTCTCAAATCAAGGCCACTAAAAAGCACTGAACGTGGCCAAAGGTTTAATTTCTGTGAAAGGTGATTACAAATCCCCTGAAGCAAACTGGATGAGAGAAGTCTCACAATTTTGCTACATTTGCTGCTTTTGCCCTTTCTGCTGGTGGCCATAGATTCCAGACACTTCACCTCAAAAGAGAAGTCTGGCAACTCTCTGGCAAAGGAATGATTCAGAAGGAACCTTACAAAATTGAACGGATGGAGTTGGAGAAGCACTTGTCTGAGCAAATTCCCCTCTGCAGCTGCTGGCCCTAAAGCTCAACTGTCAGCTGGGTCATGCAATGAGGCAAAGGACAGGAGTGGGTGGAATTTTTGGCATCATACCCATCGTGAAGAAGGTTTGTGTGGCTGCTGGTTCTGAAGCAAACAAAACCACTCATTTCTTATATTTCTCAGTAGGAATAAATGGCAAATGAGCAAGGCCTAAGGGTTTTGACAGCTCTTGCTGTACTCTCTTTGAGGTATTGACAGCCCCCCCCCACCTGAAATAGCTCTCCTGACCTGGATGACAATGAGTGTTGTCTTCTTTCAGTGTAAATGAATACAAATTATAGGGAAGTATCCAGGTGAGCCTTGCATGGTATACCCTTGGTAGGGAGACTGCTCTTCCTAACTCTGTCAATTAAGTCTCACACTGGTATTATGGAACAACTTCCCCCTCCTGGGAGGTGCCCCTAACACCCACAATTTCAGCCTTTAGGAGGCAGTTGTGAAGGTTTAGGACTGCATTTGATGAATTTGGTGGCAGCCTTAATTTGTGTTTTTTTATTCTGGTCTTTATGATTATTATTTTATTTATACTTTGAGTCACCTTGAATTCTATAAGGTTGAATGATGGCTAATATGTTATACAAATAACTAACTCACAGCAAATTGAATGGCTGAAGTTTTGAATGGAAATTTGCCATACTGTAGAAGGGAACAGCCTTTTGTGGTGCAACTGTAGGAACTACAGACATACAAAAGCAACAACTAGACAGAATTCCCATTGTTTGCAGACAGACAGGATTTCCTTCTTACTTTTAATGCCACTTTTACTTGCCTCTCAAAGGCCAAGAAATGTTCTGCCAATGCAAATATAGTCTGTGGTTGTTTTCCTTTGTTTCATTTGGGTGGGTAGCTGAGAGAAACTGGCAGTATTTCAGATTGGAGGTAAGGCTGAGATAGGGCTTTGTGTTACTCAATGTTATTATCTCTAAGTTGGACAGGGAAGAGAAAGAAAATTTACAAGAGCCCTGCAATATAGTTCAATGTTATTATATACTTAACAATGTCTAAGTTACCATTGTCATTGTGTAATAACATAATCAAGCTACAGGGTCTCCTGGGCTGCATCTGCACTGGGCTTTTTATCCCTGGTGACCTCCAATTTAAAAAAGTTATCTATATGTTATTCAATTTGATATTTAACACTTAAAAATTTCCCTCTGGAACATCTATGATTGATTTGCGGTGACATTACCATTCCCCCACAATATCCAGGAATGGCTATAACTTGCTACATTTGAAAAAACCACTCCCAAAGCCCCAGTATTAAGAATAGATGTTCTGTGTTTTGCTGGATTAACTCCCTTCTCCTCCCCCTCCCCTGTTCCTCCAACACTGATGTAGGAAAGCAATCTGTCCCTGAATGGTCAGGGTGATGGTTCAGACTGCCTGGTTCCCAGTTGTCATATCCTTTCAAGACTTATTTCTGCTTTCATTTCTAAAGTGACTGTCCAAAAGCCCACACTTCTATGTGCTGAGATTTGCCTTTTGGATTGCCTTTCCTCCCTCATTCTCTCCCCACCCCTCACTCACTCAGGAAAAGAAAAATAAACAAGCATCCTTGTGCTCCATTCGCTGCCCCCCCCCCACTTGCTTTGGCTGTAGAGTCAGGAGACGAACAGCAGGAAATAAACCCCTTTCCAGCCTTGTGCTCTTTCAATGCTGGCTGGAGCCATTCCCCTCAATAAAGCGGGAAGGAGAGAACAGCCACAGAATTAAGTGTAGGACGAAGTCTGTTTCAATTAGGGGAAAAGGAAGGAGGAAGATCAAATCAAATCAATCTGAATCAAATCAATCAGTTCAAATCAATCTGAATTCAGCAGAATTGACAATGGAAAAACAAAGTAAGAGCAGAACCAAGCCTGCTTTTTTAATATAGAGGCTGGGAGTTGGGGGAGGAAGCTCTGAAGTAACTTGCAGCTGTGATTTTGGGAGAGGGAATGTTTAGCCCTTTGCCAGCTGAGCCAGCACTGAAATCCAAACTGGCCCCTCACTCTCCAATTGACACAGAGTCCCATCTTTGTTTTCTGTCATGGGTGGGAAAGCCACTGCCCAGGGCTGCTGCTGGGATCAGTTGGTACAGCCCTCCCCCCTGCCTTTTCCTTTTCAAAGTCCCTAACCAATGCCAGTCACAGATCTTTTCAGGACATGTCCTCAGAGTTGATTTAAAAAGGCCTTCAAGTGCTACAGTGGAAATTACACTCCCACTCCATCACTTTCTATTGGTGGCTGTTTTTGAGTTCCAAGAAAAAGAAATGCCACACAATGGAATGCGGTTGCTTTGTGTTCCTCTGGCTTTTGTGCTCCACAAAGTATAAAGTGAAAATTCCAAATCGGAAACCGAACGCGGCATGTCACTTTGTGGAACGACTTGGTGCAAAGCACCAAGTATGATGCAGAGGTGACATGACAAACTGGAAACGCAGCCCTACGAGAAGGCCTCCTTGGTGCTTGCCTGTGTCTGGCCTGAGATGTGACCTCAATGAGCAATTGCAGGGGCCCGGCATACTAACCGCACAGGACTCGTGGAGCAAACTTGCATGTAACCAGAGGCTCCTTTAGGACTGGAATGCTTCCCAGTCAGAGGCAATTTTAAATTAAACATCTTCTTGATGGGTTATTTACTTATCTTAAATGCATTGGGAGGTAAAGTGCAGTAATTAAAGGCCACATAAAACACAAATGAAAAGTGATAAAATAGCCTGGGCTGCCTAGCAACTTTGATGAGTGCGGAGATAAATTTACTCAGCTAGGCATGAGAAATGTGAAAAGGTGAAAGAAGTTCTTTCTTCTCACTCCTTTATGTAGAGCAAAGATTCAGGGATTGGCACCGATAGCTGAGAAAGCAGACTTAAGCTCTCGCTTGGTTAAATGAGAATGGCATTCTGGGAGCTTCTGAGTTATCACAGAGTCTTCTGAGGGAGAGAGTATAAGAATACCCCATTGGCTGTCCCCACCTATCCGTGCATTGAATTATGAATGTGAGATGTAGGATTCATGTTAGCCCTGTGGGCCCAAGTACACTAACCACGTTGATACACATTTTAGAGTGTCAGTCAGGCTTTCATTCCTGGCATGTTCTGGAAACGCCTTTAAACCTGATTCAATGAATTCTCACAGACCAACATCCTATTCTGGAAATGGCTTCAGCTTGAGGGGACAAGTGCTTATTTTTTGATGTTCCTGGTACTTAAAGAACCACAGACTACTTAAGGATCAGAGTTTACAGCCAAAACAACGTCAGTACTTTGTGAGCAGTGTGTGGGGCTCAGATCTCTTTATCCAAGTAATGATGCCTTTCATATGGGTATCTGTTGGCTGGTCTTTGGAGAGAGCGGCTTTCAAGTTTGGCTCAATCTGGGTTGATCATGGAATGAGCTTTTGAAGCTCAGTTGGCTTGGTCTAAAAAAATCAATCTGCACCTGACGTCGGTGTCCACTCTGATGTTGATCGCTCCCCCTCCCCAATCTGGATTGTTTCTTTTGGTTTCACCTGCCCTTTCCCTCCCACCTTGGCAATTTCTTTATTTCTTTATTCAAAATCCATGTTACATTTGGATTCCTTAAGAAAATCTAAGAATCCAATGCATTTCTTTCTTTTTTAAAAAAGAGAAACAAATCAGAACATTTTGTATAAAGCTTATAGGCTTTAAGCTACAGCTTGGCTGAGGTGGCTTAGTCAGCAAGGTTCTTGTCTGGAGATCGCAGCTTTGTAAATTCAAGCCTACCTGTGGGCCTTGTATCTTTCCTCACCAAGGAGTTTTTATTTATTTATTTTTTTTACTTTTGAAAAGTGCATGTTTTAAAGCTCACCAGCAAAAGCTGGTGATGGTCACTGTATGAAGGTCCTCAAACCTTTAAAAAACTGCACAGCTCAAGAACAGAAGCCATACATTATATCTGAAGAAGGACATGAACTTATTTATTTATTTATATTTCTATAATATGATATCTGCAGCTCAAAAACCTGGCTGTTGGACCTGGGAAATATTTTTCATAATCTCCAGAAGTTTGGGAACCAGTTATTACTCTGTCATTGCTGATCATCTTTTGTACACAGTCAAAGGCACAAACCTCCTTACTGTTCTACAGGTCCTACACATGTAAAGGGGTCGTAGGCTGTACATCATTGCTGAACCTCCTCCCTAAACCCCACCCTTCACAGATTTCATCCCCAAACCTCCATGGATTTCCCAGTCCACAACTGGCAAAACCCTGAAAGTTCATATAGGAACAGAAGAACAAGAGTTGGTTTTTATACACTGCTTTTCACTACCTCAAAACAGTCTCAAAACAGTCTCAAAACAGATTCCAATCGCTTTCCCTTCCTCTCCCTAGATGGTCAGTCATTCAGGCATTGTAGCTCCAGACCATTAAAATCTTTAAATGTCAGAACTGACCACTTTAAATTGTGCTCATAACATGGAAACTAGGGAAACTGTTTAAGTAGAGGTGTATTGTCTTAGCTGGGGCTTACTGCATTGTAAAATAAGGTTTACTGTCTTCTGAACTGGCAGTAGTTTCAGGACACTTTACACAGATGCTGTGGTTCTAAACAAACATTTGTCCAAGGGTTGACCAAACAGCACTGACATCTAATGCTGGCCAGTCATCGCAAAGAATTACTACACGCGAAATTCCCGAGCAGCTTTAAAATGCACAGCAGGGGGAGCTTGTTGACTGTGCTGAGTGTTTCTGAACTTTATTTCTGCTTATCATTTTAATACAAATGAAACATCTATACTGTGCAGCCATTCCATGGATCTCCCCACCCTTTTATTTGTGGCATAGTGTCTAGAGAGTTGTTTAAGTACACAAACATAGAATTTACAACTCTGTGCCAAAGAAGATGTGGAAAGGTGTAACACAATGACTTGCTTGCATGTTCAGTCATGCCAGGGTCTAACCCCTGATTTCTACATAACCAGAGACTAAATCTAACGGTCTTAGAGCAAAGTGCTCCTAAAGCATTTCTGTGGGAATAATAGCTTAGAGACTGACTGACTCACTCCTTAGGGTGCTATAGCTGTTAGAAGGGCCAAGCCTTGAGTTAGAAAACTGAAAATTGATAAACGGAGGACAAAACATTCTGATCACTGTGAAAGTATTTTGAGGACTTGGCTGAAGGTGCGACTTAACTCTGCTGAAGGCCGTTGTTTGAGGTAATGTGAAATTACTGGTACAGCCTTAGCAAACGATGAGTCATTTTGAAGATGGCGTCTGGGGGCAGTCAAGTTTGGAGAGGATGTGATATCACTTCTAGGTGATGCTCTAGGAATTTCCCCTAATCTTCATGGTAAAGAGATGACTTTCAAAAGCAGCAGGGGGAAAATCCATTAGAAATAAATAAACAATTAAAAGATTATAGAGACACGGGGAAAGTCCTACAGCAGGGCTAAGGAGGCTACTTTCCTGCCATTTTTGCTCTTCCTCTGCGTCTTTTTGAGGGTGGGGGAATGGGGCTGAGGTTGGAGGTTAAGTTACAATGGTGGGCAGAATAGCAAGCTTAATGAAATGGCATGGTAATCCTGTCTCTGATGACTTATTCATGCACATAACATGTAGCAACCACACAGAGTCAGTCCGCTGTTCCATCTAGCAAAGTGATATTAGACCTGTTGCTATCTGCATGCTGCAACGTGTGCATGTCCTGTGCCCCTGAACCACAAGCCCTCCTTGACTCATTTCATGAGGCCACATTAATTGCAGCGATCTTGTATGTACGAACCAGCACTCACCACATAAATAGTCTGGCTAATGTTCATCTGGATTGCTGAATTTTAAGTAGTGGGAGAGTAGCAGGAAGATCTGCCTGCCCTGGTGATGAGAGGGAAATGTGTGGCCATTTCCCTTTACTTTTTGTTCATTTCCTACTCCTTTGATGATGATTGACTTGGGTCAAAATATTGAATCAGGCTATTTGGGGGCTTTTTCTCTGAATGAACCACCAGTCCGAGAACTGCATATGTGAAGTTAGTTACCAAGGCTATATTTTTGCCAACATTTTTCCTGCACAGCACACCTTTTAAAAAGCAGAGTTTTGCTGATGCTGTGGACCTAAGCATGGTGTTTACAATAGCAGTGATATCCTGTTAGGCACATAGTCCCTCGCATGACGCAAAGAGCCGAGCCGAGAGAAAACAGATGCTACAAGTGCATGTATGAACTCATTTGGCTGCTCCTGGTTCTTTTATTTATATTTCAACGTAGCTTGTCATTCCAATTATGTTGACCTGAAATACCCTAAAGTTGTCTGTGCAGGAAACCATTTAAGCAAAGTTACTACAAACCTCCTTAGAACGATATCAGCTGAAGATAGTAGAGGACATGTTACTCAGGGCACAATCAAGATAAGCACTTTAAATTCCCTGGCGTTCCATAAGAGACGTAGCTTTTTTCTCCCAAAATAAATGAGACTTTATAGTGCCTTGCTTGCAATAAATGCTGCCGGATGCCACACAGCATAGTTGGTGGGAGACAACAAAGACAGGGTCTCATTCTTGAAGCTTTGATAGCATGTTGAAATAAAAGGCACCATCAAAGATACCCATCAGGACCAATGCAATAGGAGGAAAGGAACTGACTGCAGATATTCCCACTCGGCATTAAAGAGGATTGAGCACAGGAGGCAACTCCGGAGATTAGAGCCTAAAGAAACATGAACATGACTAAAATTAAATTAATTGTTATGACTTCATTAGAGATAGTATGACATCTCTTATTTCTCTGGAAGGTCCTAGGGGAGAGATCACATTACCGTGATCTTGCGAGTTGAATGAGGAAGTCCAAAGGGCAACTGGAAAACAGTCAGCAAACTGCATGCCCTCCAAAGAAGCAAAAAATGAACAGGGACCTGACCTAAAATGCATTAAAAAGCTACACTCTTCTACCACAAGAGCGGACAATTTTTCATATACAAGCTAAATAAGTAATGAGCTTCAGTCTCCACTGTCTTGTTCTTGGTGTACACCAATGTAATGTAGGCTTAAAGTCCTGCCAAGTGAGAATAACACAATTTGTCAACCATTTTACAGAGGTGTAAACAAGTATATCAGATGGAGGCCAGTAGGGAAATCTATCAAGCACTCCTGAATTAGAGTTGTAAAAAATCTGCAGGAAATATGCCTGTTCCCACCTCTGCATGAATGCTGTAAATCACTTACCTGTGATACTTTTTTATTAAAAGAAAAATGGACTCTGTATTCATCCACCCATGCATAGCATGTGCATGATTTATGTTTCATGGTGCTTAGAAGAGTTGAGTGATTCCCCCCCCCATATATTTTTGTAACAGTACCAGATGGAAATCTATCTAAAATATTGTGGTACCAATCTAGAAAAGTGCTTACATTCCATTAACAGAACTAAAATTAATAAGGTTTTAATTATTTTTCCCATTGCTTTGGGTGATAGTGAAGGCTGACACATCTGGACATCTGTCAGTCTGTGTTCCTACTTTCAAGGATGTCAGACAAGGCTATATTCTGGCAGCCATGCTGTACAATTTGTATATAAACTCAATGGTTAAAGGTTTATCTGGTCTCAGCTTCTATTCTGCCCAAATTGTGTCTAGGACAGTGGTCACCAACCTTTTTATCACTGGAGACCACTCAACGCCGGGGACCACTCACCTTTTACTGAGGCCCGGTGGGGGGAGGTAGTTTACTCCTCTACTCTCAACCACTGCCCTAGCACTCTCTGATCGCTATGGTAATGTTTAAACATCCCTTCAAAATAAGATACAGACACGCCACAACCATGGTGTTGTAAAGGTTTGGGGGGGGGGGGATGAAGTAAAGGGCCAGGGGGGGGAGAAGGCGTCCTTCGGGGCCCACCTCCAATTAGTCGAAGGACCACATGTGGTTGGGGATTGCTAGTCTAGGAAATTGCTTTCAACTGTGCTTTATGCAGATTATACAGTGTTACTCTCTTATACCCACCTAGACTGAATGCATACACTGAGGGCTCCTGCATTGTAATGTGATAATGATCTCTTGAACATAAACTTCAGGAGGTCCAGAATCATATATACCAGAAAAAATCTAAGCATAGACGGATGGTTAATCAGGGCTGACACATTTTTTTCTCTGAATTTGAACACTTTCTCAGGTTTTTGGACATAGCATCTTCCCAAACAGCTGGAGAAAAACAGAAAAGCATGTTTAGGCTCTGTGGAGGTCAGAAGTATTGGCTTGATTGTCTTGTTTATGCAGTTACGGTATGTTATGTATCAAGGACACTTAGCAGTGTTTGTCTGTAGAACTAGAAAAGAGCAAGAGTCCAGTAGCACCTTTAACAACTTACAAAATTGCTGACAGGGTAGGAGCTTTCTGAAGAAGTTAGCAGTGACTCAGTCAGTTATGGACTGCCTTCCCTTTGCTTATGAGTCTATAGTCCACAGAAGTAGATGCCCCTTGCTGTGCTCTAGTGCAGCTCCTACCTGACCACTGTGGTCATATTCTGAGGCCACTTCAGCCATTCCTGAGATTAGGCAGGCAACAACATGGGACGGGGCCTTCTCAGTAGGGGCACCAACATCCTGGAAGTCTCTTCCTATGGAAATTTGCCCATTGCCTCTGTTGCTGTCTTCCGCCAGGGGCAAACATTTTTTTTGGTTTCGCTTGGCATTCCCTCTGTTTAGCTGTCACTTACCAAAAAAAAGTTAATATTTTAAGTGGTGGTTTAATTTTTTTTTTAATGCTGTGTTACTTTTCATGACTTTTAAGATGATATTTTAATTTGAATGTCAATTTGTTAGCTGCCTTGGTGGTGTTAGTTGATTTAGATATTTAGACCCTGCTTATTTCTCCAATGGAAACCCAAAGCAGCTCACAATACTGTTCTCTACTTCTCTATTTTATCTTCAAATCAAGCCTTCCTGTGAGGCTGAGAGCAATTGGGCTAAGGCCCCATATTGAGCTTCCATGACAGAATGGGGATTTGAATCTCAGACTCTCTGGTTCTAATCTGACACTCTAACCCTTAAGCCATGCTGTTCTACTGGCATACTTATGCAACCATATAAAACAAAATCTGGGATTTTCAGAACTCTATGCAACCTATACTATATTTGCCCCCAATTGGTGGCACTCACACAGTGAATGATCTCTTTGCCCCCCGCCCCCCAGGTCCAATGCAAAGTGTACCATCCAGTTTTTTAAAATTCCTATTGCCATCATATGGATTTTAAGATAAATCACCTGCCAACTTCTGTAATTGCTTTGTAGTTTTCTTGTTAATGGCACAGACATAAACCAAGTGAATGAAAATACAGCATTGCTAAAGTCAGTGGGAATTTTGCGGCTGGTTTCACTAAGGCAGGATTTCACACACAAGTAGTTAATCATGTTGTCTCCAGGACTTTAGTGTGGGAAGACAGAAGTCTCAGGAATTCTTAAATTCATTTTGGGAAAGAAATGCTTGTTGCAGTCACAAAAGTGCTAATCATGTAGTATCAGCTTCCTCTGCCATTAGTGCCTACCTGATGTACCTAAATGAAACAATGCATTTCACCCATCAATACAAATCAATGTTAAAGGCCTAGGATCTTCCTTTGCAGCAATGTAAATTAAGAGTAACATTGGCATCTAGGTTCAGTCTTACATGCTCCAAGGGAAAAAAAGGAAGTATTCAACAAAGGGCTGCTTATTCAGACTTGTTTCTGTAGAGATCTCACTTGCTTCACTCATTCTTATAGATACAGCATTTTAGGGCTTCACCATTGTATCCTGGCATCCTTATCCTGACTGTAAGCAATTCTACATGAGGCAACAGGGGGAAAGATTTGTTGTACAATCTCACAGATGTCTAGTTTCAATTGTATTTTGTGGCTGGTCTGAAGGTAGTGGGTTATTTCAACTGATATTTCAGAGTCAGAATTCCATTTTGGACTTTATTGCAGATACTGAAGGAATACAAATTGCATATGGCCCTACTGATGTCTGAAAATGTGTCAGTGGTGATATACGCCCCTCTCAAATACTAATGGCAATTTAGGTGCCCCAGCCTTTGATGTGCACAACGAGGAACTCATCTGGGCTTTCAAATCTAATGAGAAGCACATGCAATTGGCAAATTGGGCACCTGTATCTAAATCAAGTGGTTAACATATGATTCAGCCCTAGTACCAGGATTTCAATTTATACTAAGTGCCTTGAAGACAGTTGGCCTAGTTGTATTTCCCACCATCCACCATTTCAGAGAGTGGCCATGCCTCTCTGCCATGTCCCTTGGAAGTGACGTCACCAGAAGTGACATCACCACCTGCATCCTCCTTTCATTCCCTCCCCTACCTTTACTACTACTACAGCAGCTCCATCTCATGTAAGCTAAAAAGGCAAGAGCTGAGAAGCCAGCCCAGACCGGCCGATAATGCCACAACCAACTCTCCTCCCTTTTTTATACCCACAGCCTACCCACTGAGCCCTCTGGGGGAGGCAGCCAGTTATTTAGCTTGTGGCTTAGACCATTAAGGTAGGAAGGGAAAGGATTCAGATTCCCTCCGTAGCTCCCACGGACCCCTGGTTGGGAATCCCTGCTCTAGATCAGTGGTCCCCAACCTTTTTATCACTGGGGACCGGTCAAAACTTGAGAATTTTACTGAGGCCCAGGGGGGTAGTCTTTTGCCAAGGGACGTCACCACTGCTGCCTGAGCCCCAGCCATGGCGGCCGCCGGAGAGCACCAAAGGTGAGCTGGTGGCAGAGTGGCAGGGCAGCCCCTGATACAGCAGCTGGGGAGGTGGACGAGGAGGAGCTGTGGCCCGGTATCGATTGGTCAATGGACCGGTCCTGGTCCCCGGACCGGGGGTTGGGGACCACTGCTCTAGACCATCTAGATCTGGAGCTAGAAGGCTAAATGTGATCATCACTGAGACTGACAGGTATGGGAAGCAGGAGGTACTTTGGGTTTTCCTAGCTGAGGACTTGCAGCAGCTTTTGATAGCTCCAACTGTGTTTTCTGCTTCTTGGAACTTAAGTGGCTTTTAAAAATTTGCTGTGTTAAAGAAAAGTATCTCATGCCTGTCTCATGATCTCATTATTAAATACCAGCAATGTAATAAAGACAGAGACATTACAAATCTCAAAGTGCTGCCTTTGTCATTCTCCCAGCTATATCTGAGAGCAGCAGAAAAACAAAGTAGTCTTTATAATAGTTAAAGATAATTTTAGACGGTGTACTAGCAAGTAAAAAAAAAAGCCAAACTGAGGGATGAAGGGCATATAATTAGTCCAGGCTTTCAGGTGCCTGAGGCTACATCTTCCCCATAAAACAGTTTTTTAAGGAAACATGTATGTTTCAAGATTAGTCCTTATTTCAGGTAACAATGGAGTTGGAGCTTTTCCTTTCAAACTTTTTGGGGGCTATTTTCTCCTTTGTGCTGTTGGTTTGCTATGTTAAATATTTTCTAACATAAAAAGTTTTTGATGTTGAGTCTTAAGATCACTGCTTTCTATTTGAAAAAGTGCCAAGGCAGAAGCATGTGCGTGTGCTGCCTATCTGGCCGCACCCAGCAGCAGCCAGGAGGAATATGCCCTTGTCTGGGAAGCCAAGCCCAAATCACAAACCATTTAGCAGAGTTAGAATCCAGTCTTAACACTTACTGAGGCAACCAAAGTCCAAGGTGTCAGGATTGTAGAATCTCTGTCATAAATTAGCCTGAGTTCCTCCATGTCAGTTATATTACTAGATGGGGCCCGGCGCCTGCTAGTCCCGGCCTTGTAGTTTGTAAGCAATAAAATAGAATAGTGATGTTATGTTAACCTTATCTTGTTATGGGCGGAAAGGGTTGTTTGTCACCTCTTTCAAGGATGGGAGTTTGGAATCCTGTTTTGCTTTCACATATGTCTTTTCTCACTCACCTCCCCCCCTTGGGAACTGTCAAGTTTTGGGCGGGAGAAATGTATTGATAAGCTGAGGCAAATCTGGCTTCTAGTCAGATTTGACTTTTCAGTCCATTGCGTGTAGTGCTAATCAATAAAACTATTTTTCTTTTGAATAAGTTTTGTTGTGAGTTTCCTGTGCGCTTGACATCAAGTCAAATCTCACAACTCCTTTCACCTGCAAAATGCAGGGCGAGGGACATACTTTTTCTGAACCGGGAGAGGGCCTGGATTGGGACCTCTCCCAGGCCGAAGGTGCTGGTGCGGGGCCGCCCAGCTCGGCCATGATGCGGGCTGTCTCGGGGGCAACCCCGGGGCCCGAGGAATTTTTGGAACGTCACATCACCCAGCGCAGGCGATTGTCAAAATACGACCGCCCTACTGGGGATGAACGGTGGCCGGAGCACCTGGGACTGCCTAGCTACGCGCTGGAGCCTGTGGGTGAGACACAGGACCTGCAGTACAAGCTGGACAGGGTGACTAACTGGCTGCAGGACCTCTCGGGTCGGCTGGATCCGGAGGAGAGACGCCGAACACAACGCCTGCTTAAGGACGTGCTCGGTGGGGGTGCACACGATACCAGTGCGCGGAGAGAGAGCGGTGGGTTTGCACTGCAGGAACACGGCATGGCGGCCGCGCAAGCAACGACGGAGGCGGCTGAGGCGCTGGCCAGAGCCCGGGCTCAGCTAGAAATCGAAGCAGAGGCGGAAGCACGCGCAAGAGCGCAGAGGGAGAGAGAAGACGAAGGTGAGGAACGAGAGGACGAAGGCGGCGCCGGCGGCGACGGTGCTGGTGGAGACGGCGCGGACGGAGGCGAGGACGCAGCAGCGGCGGCAGCGGCACGGGCAGCGGCGGACGTCGCGGGAGCCGAGGCGGCGGCAGCAGCGGCGGCGCGTGAGGCAGCGCGAGCGGCCGCGCGGGCGGCAGCAGCGGCGCAGGCAGCGGAACGAGCGAGAGCGGCGGCTGGGAGAGGGCGAGGCATTGGCCGGGGTGCAAGACCCCCGGCCCCGGCCCCAGCACCGGCGGACTGGGGCCCAGGGCGCCTACCTGCCCACCTCCGTGGAGTGGAAATGCGGAACACCTATAAGTTCAAGGCAAAGTTTTCTGGGGACCCCTCCGATTTCCCCACGTTCCTGGTGCACCTCCAAGCCTACATGATGGACATGGGGTTCACTTTCCAAGACGACGCCGAACGGGTGCGTTTCGTGGGGCAAGCCCTGGAGGGCAAAGCCGCCAAATGGTTCGTGGATTTGTACCGTTACCACCCCCAAGCTACCCGCGACTACAACCATTTCATGAGGGCCCTGCGCCAGATGTACGTGGAACCGTTTGAACGGGAGACTGCGGAGAAGAAACTCCGGGCTCACCGGCAAGGAAAATTGTCAGTGGTTGAGTACGCCAGGGAATTTAAGGAGTTGGCTTCCTCTGTGCCGGACTGGACGGAGCCCCAACGTGTGCTGGCGTTTGTGGGGGGCCTCAATCCCACTCTGGCTGACAAGTGCCTCCTCCTGGAAGACCCACTCACTGTCGAAGGGTGGGTCCAGCTGGCCGGAGAAATGGAAAACCGCTTGGAGCGGGCCTCAATGGTGCAAGCACTGGCCGGGAAAACCATGGCGAAGACTTCCACCCCGGTGAAGACCAAACCCCGCACCAAATTGGAACCGGCGGAGCGTACTCGGCGCATGGAGAAAGGGCTGTGCTTGGGATGTGGCCAAGCCGGGCACTTCCTCGCACACTGCCCAACGAAAGCGGCATCAACCCCGAAAGCTGCGAGCGGCGCCCCATCGAAAGCCCCGCGTGCCAAGAAAACCACCACGAAGAAAAGCGCCAAATCCCTCCTGGTACCAGTGGCTGCCGTTCCGGCGGTGGACGACTCGGAGGAGGGAAGCGGGCTGGAGGACGAGGATCAAGCTGAGGAGCAGTCGGGAAACGAGGACGGTCTGCTGTAAAGGCGCCCCGCCAGCAGGCCGCCAACAGGGGCAAACGCGTGGTGAGTGATTCCCCCTTGCTACTCCTACCGGCCAACCTTTCAAACCCCAAGTCGGGAAAGACGGTGGGAATCCGCTGTATCGTGGACTCGGGGTGCACCCAATCCCTAGTGAGCCCGGCACTGGCCGAGACTTTGGGGGTGGGGAAGGTGGCACTGAAGGAACCCTTGCCAATCACCCAGTTAGATGGGAAATGCGCTCCCGGAGGGGAAGCTACGGCAAAAACTCGCCCCATGGACTTGGACATAGAAAAACATTGGGAGCAAATCCAACCTTTGGTGGCCCCTCACTCTGCCTTCCCTTGCGTGTTGGGGTTGGATTGGCTGAGGGAACACGATCCCCTTGTGAAGTGGAAGGAAGGGACTGTGGAATTTACCTCAGCCGCCTGCGAGCAGCACACGCGGCAGCAGGGTCCTACGAGATCCGGGGTGGTGGCTGCTTTGGGAGTAGGGGTGGACGCGCTCCCTCCTGAGTATCGGGACTTTGGTGATGTGTTCGCGGAGGTGGAGTGCAACCAGCTCCCCCCCCACCGCAAAACTGACTGTGCCATCGAATTAAAGAAAGGAGAGCCTCTCCCCAAAGCCAAACTTTATTCCATGAGCCCGCGGGAGATGGCAGAGCTTAGAGAATTTCTGGATAAAAACCTAGCAAGGGGTTTTATTAGACCAGCCACATCTTCCTTGGCAGCCCCGGTCCTTTTCGTAAAAAAGAAGGACGGTTCGCTGCGGTTGTGTACCGACTACCGCGGGTTGAACGCGGTCTCCACCTGCAACGCCTACCCGCTTCCCCTGATAAAAGACTTATTGGGCCACTTGGGGAAGGCGCGCGTGTTCACGAAACTGGACTTAAGGGAAGCCTATTACCGAGTTCGAATCAAGAAGGGGCATGAATATTTAACAGCTTTTAATACGCCCCTGGGGCAGTTTGAATACACCGTAATGCCGTTCGGCCTCGCCGGCGCTCCGGGCGTGTTCATGAATATGATAAATGAAATTATGCATGATTTATTGTACCAAGGGGTGTTGGTTTACATTGATGATATTCTTGTGTACTCAGAGAATGTTGAGAGTCATTCTAAGCTGGTCCGCGAAGTGCTCCGCCGCTTGCGGAAGCACCACTTGTTTGCTAAACTGTCAAAATGTGAGTTCCACCGCGATGCAGTGGAGTTTTTGGGGTTCCGGGTCTCCCAGGCGGGGATCGAGATGGACCCTGGCAAAGTGCGTGATTTGCTGGTGTGGGAACCTCCCCGCACTAGGAGGCAATTACAAAGTTTCCTAGGATTCGCCAATTTTTACAGGACCTTCATTCCCAACTTTGCCAAGGTTGCGCTGCCCCTCACTGACTTGTTAAAAACCAAAGGGGGGAAGACAGCTAGCCGACCTGGGGCGCCTCTCCCTTGGACTCCCTCCTGTCAGGAGGCATTTGACAAACTAAAACTGTTATTTACGTCTGAACCTGTGTTGGCCCATGCCGACCCCTCTAAGCAATTTACAGTACAAGTAGATTCTTCGGACGTAGCAATGGGGGCCGTGATCCTCCAAGAGGGGGGGGACGGGAAATTGCACCCCCTGGCCTATCTATCAAAGAAATTTTCAGCTGCGGAAAGAAATTGGGCAATTTGGGAAAAAGAGGCGGCTGCAGTGAAATTGCGGTGAAAAAGAGGCGGCTGCAGTGAGGCAAATCTGGCTTCTAGTCAGATTTGACTTTTCAGTCCATTGCGTGTAGTGCTAATCAATAAAACTATTTTTCTTTTGAATAAGTTTTGTTGTGAGTTTCCTGTGCGCTTGACACAAGGGAGAGCCGAAGAGGGAGAGTCAAAGGAGCTAACTGAGGTCGGAGTACCAGGAGATCAGAGTCAGGAACTAAATTAGTCCGTTTAACAGCATCGTTTTCCAGGAGCCAAGAGCAGAGGTCAGAAACGGGAGATCCAAACAGGCAGAGCTTCACTGTGTGTGTGTGGGTCAGAAACAGGCACTCAAAGCGACAGGAGAGTTTCAAACTGGTGGAAGTGTTTACACATAGATTGCACACACAATTAGAAGCCAGTGCTGCTTCTTCCTAAATATTGTTGCTCAATTGCCTGCAGCTGAAGCTGCAGTCTGAAGCTGCAGGCAATTGCTCGTTCAAGTCTCTGCACCTGGGCTCCATCTAAACTGACAGTGAGCCTGGAGGTGGGTATTTCTTTGACACTCTGCTAAGTCTGACCTCCTTTGCTGCCTTCTGCATTCCGGTGAATTTTCTGGGCTGTCCTGTGGTGCTGGCAGAGTCGGGGTTGAGTTTGGTGGAGGCTAGGTCCTGGCTTCTCCTTTGGGTCAGAGCTTAGCTCATGCCAATCTCCCTCCTGTTTTACATGGCTCTGCCCTTCTCCCTCCTTTGCCTGTTCTGACAGCCTTGGGGGCAATGAAAATGGCTGTGCTGATTGGCTGCAACTGAGTCCTGTTGCCGTGGCAACAACTCCAAGGCTAGAGGTGGAGGCAGGTCTGGAGGTGACAGTGAGGACATGTCAGTGGAAAGGACCAGTGTGGTGGAGTGGTTAAAGTATCCCGGTTTGAATCCCCACTCATGCCATGGAAGCCTGCTAGGTAGCCTTGAGTCAGTCACAAACTGTCAGCCTAATCACAGGTTTGTTGTGAGAATAAAACGGGGAAGAGGTAAACCACTTTGGGGCCCCATTGGGATGAACTGTGAAATATAAATATTGTATAGGACCACACATACTTGGAGAATCTGTGTCCTTTATTATTAATTTACACAATGAAAACCTGATTTTTGCCTTCAGAAGATTGAGGAGAATTTAGCTTATCTAAACAAAGCTGCAATCCTCAAGGCACTTACGAGAACACGCCTGTTAGTTTTACTCCAACAGTGAAAAGCTAACTTGTGGTCTCATTCTAGATATCTCGGTAGGAGACAATTACCTAGAATGGCTTTTTCTTCTTTTTTTTACATAGCCCATTTCCAATTTTTATTTTTTGGGCCAGGATTTAGTAACACTCTGAATGTTCACATAAACACTAGGGCTCAGACTGACTGTTCTACACAGTAGGGACTTCATCCTTCTTTTGTGTTAAATATTCCAAAGAACAAGTGTTTCCTGTTACTTGATGATCTTCCAAAAAGAAGACAAATTGTGTCCCTTATTGTGAACATTTCAGACTAGAAGGTACTTTCAAAACATATGAGTGTGAACATATGAGTTACAAATATTTTTCGTCTAAGTCCAGTTTTTACTTCACTTGGTCACAACAGCCATACCTTATGTAAACTAATTGAGAAACCTCATTGACTCTCAGCCAAGGAAGTGTGTTTGCTACTGCAGCCTTAAAGTGTATTGACAGTCATCAAGAATAGCAAGAACCTTAATCAGTGTAATGTAAGAGTTCTGGTGGCTGATGGAGTTATTTTTAAACAAGCTAAAATCCCCACTGCCTACTGAACAACAACACAAGGTTTCCAATAAAGAGCAGGTGTTGCAGTTACCTAATAGATTTTCAAAAGAAGAAAATTAGAACTGCAAATTATGGTTAAATCGAGGAATCAAAAAGCCTGAAAATGGGAGGACAAGGGAACATTGACTTCCTTTACTTGTTTGATCAATGACCCAATAGCAAATCAGAGTTTCCAAATGGAAAGTTAACTTGTAGTCTCGCTTTATATATCCTGGAAGGAAAGACAAAAAATCAAATATGTGAGCATGTATGACCCACCTCTTAAAATGAAAAATTAAACACCAATCAAAATATTGATTATTATTGCTGAATGACCAAAACCTAAAATAAACAAATTCCTTCTATGGAGAAATTAATGTTCCGTGTAGACAACTACTGATCTAATCCAGGCCTGCATAATATATGATCAATGTTTAATTTGTGGCTTCCTTCTCCACCCTTCTCTTCAGGGTGGATGATTTATGACACATAAAGTGACAGTGGAATCTTAGCCAGAATGATATTCTTCTAAAAACTCTAGTGAAATTAATGGGCTCAGAAAGGTATAACTCTGCTTAGCATGGCACTGTGCAGAACTTCCAACTTTTCAAAAGCAAGTTATAGTTTATGAACAGGTGCTTCATCCATTGGTAGATTAGAAGGAAAAAATTGAAATAAAACATCAGATAATAATAGCAGTGAGAATAATATAAAGTTATCTAAGTCTCTAGGGAGTTCACTTGATCAAGAATTTAACTGGTACATCAAAAGGGGAGGAAAGTTATAGAACGGTTTGCATTCTTTTGCATTGCCGAGATATTAGCCATCAAAGTCAAACAGAAAACTGGTACATTTCCATTCAAAAGATTTTTCTTTATGGCAACATATAGTTAAACCTTGAACCATATGCAGTTTGGAGCTCAGCTTTACAGCCAGCTCTGTAATGGGTAAGTCACATGGTAACTTAGCATCATTTGATGTTTTAGACCTTGCATCACTTTTCAGAGTGCATAAAGCCAGTGTACAATACAAAAGCAATTCCTTAGGACACGTGCAATCCATTTTCTTTACAGAGTGGTGGCCTCCGATAATATGTATTTTAGAAGGTGGGCTCCAAATCAGATACTTTAGAAACACAAATTGGAGCTACACTGAACAGTAAGTTACCACCATGTTTATGAAAATGAAATATATCCTTATCCATGGTTCCTCTATAGATTTGTGAAACAGCCTGGGCGTTGGAACGTGTCCAGCTGTCCGAGTTGGAACAGGGCTGATTGGCCCTGACCCTACAGCTGCTGCCTTCCCTCCCTGGACACTAGCCACATTCCTCTCAGACGTGCCAGAGACAGAGAGAGAAACACAGAGCCCTGCCAGACCGAACACGAGCCCTCATTCTCTCCTATCACTCCTGCTGTGAGGGAGGCAGAGAGAGACACAGACAGAGCTGCCCCAAGCTGCTGACCAGCCCTGCTTTTCTCTGAAGAATGATCCCTAATTACCTGCTATGGTTCCTGCTGCCACAGAGAGAGACACACAGAGAGAGCCGCCCCTGCTGTGACGGAGGGAGAGACAGAGACAAAGAACTGCCCCAACTGCACACCAGCCCTGCTTCCCTCCTACAAACCAGCCCTAATTACCTGCTATGGTTCCTGCTGCGAGGCATACCAAGAGACACACAGGGAGAGGGAGAGACACAGAAAGAGATCTGCATCTCCCGGTGTCCCCTGGGCCCTAGTGCCCGTTGCATTCCTGGTTACAATGGGCTTTCTTGCTAGTGTGTGTATATGTATGTGTGTGTGTATATATATATATAAAAGACCCCTAAATCCTTACCCAGTGGTAGCTGGTAGGCATTACACTGAGGAACCAAAATGCTCTGGGTAAAACTGAAGCGTAATAGTATGGGTATTATCAACAGGACTGATCTCTTCAGGTCTAGTTGTCAAATGATTTGATTTTTCTTCTGATTCATCGAAAGCCACAACCTGCCCTGATTTTTGGGGTGGTGGTGGTGACGTTGAATTGTTAAGTTCATGATTGATACCATGCCTATCTCTCAAAGTCTCTTACCAAACAACAAAATCAGCTATAGCATCTGTTGATTTTGAAAAAAAGATTGGTGTCAATGGCCCCTCCTTTGGAATTTTACCTATTATACTAGAGCAGTGGATATTGGTGTGCCTGGAGTAATTAAAGAGCTAGGCATTAGTGACACAGATGAGAACATTTAGTGGACCAACAAAATTTTTAATGGACCAGGACCTACCAAAAATGTATTAGAATGTTCTAGCAGCTCTTCATTCCAAGAGTGTCTTTATTAGCTTACAATGGAGAACTATGCCTTCAATAATGCAGTGTAGGATGACATCTTTGCAATATGGATGGATGTTATATTATTGATTTTTGAGAATGCAAACACAGCAATGGTGGAAATACCATCTGTAAAATGTCATTTTTATTTTTATGGCAATTTAATTCTTTTTCTACAAGGAGAGACTGTTTCTGAAGGATTTCCTAGCAATTTGTTTTGAGGCCTCCATTGTACCCTTCCCCCCACCAAATAAAGATATATATATATTTATCAGCTGATATTCAGTTCAAATTCTTGCAACCCAGAATTATCAAAATAATATTTCAACTGGTTTTCCCAAGATCCTTAAACCAACAACAACAATATGAATTAACGGGAGAGAAATCTTGATTTGAGAAATTAGCCTATTGCAGAATACAGAGAAGTGAATAAAAATAAACATATTGCATTTTTGTACAAAATGAGATGAAAAATAAATATATATATATATATATAAATGTATTTAAAGCTCTTATTTTCAATGCACTGTGCTTAAAAATTCTCTAAAAATAACACTTATGTACCTTGGATTTCCTGTTTCATCTCTGGAAACAATTAGAACAATACCATTATACTCTTTTTTTGTGCAAATAAAACAAAATGCTAAAGTCCTCCATCATAAGAAAGTTGACTCAAACGATTCAGGTATCAAGACTGTTTCTTTTGCAGACCTTTGGATTTGCTCCTGAAAATGGGTTGAGTTCTGCTCTGGTAAAACTTTGAAATCTTGAGGAGAACTGCAGCTACATGGAGTTGTGTTGTCCTGCCTCACATTTTTTAGACTGCCTGATGACCATGGTGAATCTCTTCCAATGCCTTTAAATAAAGGAGTTGATGTGATCCAGTTCAACAAGCTGAACTCTGATTGTTCTCCTGCTGAATTCCTTTGGAATGCTTCCTCTGCCATTGTTGGCCCCAACTCTGATTTGATATGTGCAATCTTCTGAAAACTTGAAGATATTCCTTCATTGTCAGCTTCTGAAGCAGGTCCATTCTCCTCAGCTAATTGAGCACCACAATGAGGAGGTGAAATATTTGTAGTCTCTGTCTTTGGTTTCTGTGTTTTTTCATTTCCACGATCAGATAATTTGGTGGGACTGTTTAGGTTACAAGCATTTAAAGAGTCATTAGCAATGAAATAAGGGTTTTCTAAAGAAAAATGACCACCTGGATACTTATGGGGATCTGTGTCCTTTTTGGTGTTCCATCTTTCCAAACACTGACTGCGCACCTCTGGGGGCAACCTTGACAACTGGCGTCCAAGCTGAAGTTGGGTTGGAAAAAGCGTGCCCTGAAATGTTCTGTATAAAAATCTGAGAAGGGAAAAATATCCACAGAGAAAAAAATAATAAAAGAGAATGAGGAATGTCATTGTTAAAAGAAAAATGTTCTGAAAAGAAAGTGTATCGATTGCATCTTGCCTGAATAATGCAGGAAAAAATTCTTTGCTAGAATCCCATAGGAGGAAATCTTACATCCTTGGGAAAATGGGGATGTGGAGAATTTCCCCCAATACTTTACTGGTACGGTCTAAGATATAAGGGAAGAATGGTTGAAACCCCTTTTATGGAGCATTCAAAAATAAGCTGCTGACTAGAAAAAAAATGAAATGGATGGCCAGAATTGTTAACCATTTACATAGAGATATACAAGTGATCCATATCTGGTCCTAGAAAAATAGAGGTTCTAGATCATGAGCCCTATGCCAGCATGTGAATACAGTGCAGGTTCATGGGCAAATGGAGTCCTGAATGTATGGAGGAAGGCTGAATACTAAGCCCTCCTCATATATTTATTTCCACACTACACAGAAGGGGAGTGAGATATGACCACTAGATCCCCACCCACCTTAATGTATGGATATTTAGCCAACTCTTCTATTAGCCCTGTGTGCATAAGGTTCTTCCAAGGTGGGCTGCTGATTAAGCAGAGAGGGAAGCAGTGAAGGAACACTATACCCAGCTGCATCATTTTGCTGACAATTCCTTTTCCTGTTAAGGTACTCATAAAGTTTGGTCCTGGCCAAAGGAGGGAGCCCTTGGATGCAAGCTGGAGGGCAGGCATCAAAGGACTCCTGGCCCATGGTTCAGAGTCCAGGACCAGTGGTGTTTTGTGTACTGGCTTAGATGTATAGTCCTTTTTTTCTGGTTGGAAGCTGTTGGGGGAGGAAGGTAGGATAGAAATGCTTTAAAATATTATTGAAAATTGTGTAGAGGTGGTTAAGTAAACCACTTAAACAAGTGTACACTTGTTTAAATACTTAAACAGGAGTAAGGTTCACTATAGAAGTTGAAATGAATGTTGGGGAATGGGGCCCACTCCCTTCCATGGAGAACCAGCCTATTTCATAGGGCTTATGTGACCATCAGCACAGGGCTCGTTATCTAATTCCATGTGATTTTTACATTACCCAAAGATGAGATGAACTCTATTGTATGCTGATTTATTTGATATTCAGTTTTTGTATTTGTTAAGGCCAGTGTTTACCAAAAAAGCACCATGGATTAATTTAGCCCTGCAAACTCTATGTCTCTGGATTTTTTCAGCATTTGCTCATGCTGACTAATAAATATACACAAGCCAAGATAATGTACCTGGGAAGCAGAGCAACGGCAGGTGTAAGAAGACAAGCCAGATAAAACATAGGATCTCCCATCAACTTTTCCATTATCCAGTAGGGATTGGATGGAGGATAGCATGTTGGGCAAGTTGCATTGTAACTTAATGCTACAGTGAAGAACAATCCAACGCTAAAGGCACAAGATGACCAATGTAGCCAAGTCTAAAAAGAAACACATTCAAAATTACTTTGTCATCATGGTACCCTCTTGGAATGTGAACATATGAAAACACTTTACTGTAGGTTAATGCGTTGTAACCAGAAAGCAAGGAGAAGCTCTTGCTAAGCATGGGGTGATTTCCAAGGCACCATTCTGTCCCTTTTCTCTGCAAAGGCTTTACAGCTCCAAGATGGTGCTAACCCAACCAAAACTCTGCCCCCTCCAGGAATTCCTGTTTCCCAGTACTCAAGTTGGAAGATGTAGCTCTTGAGATGAGGTTACTCTCTCCTAATCAAATGGGCATACATGCTGTTCTTCTATGGATATGCCACCTGTTCTAGTACCACCACCACGTACTGGATAGTGGGTGCAAGCCTCTCATACACCCATTTAATGTGAAACTGTGCCCTATATTGAAGAGCAAAACAAAATAGAAGAAGTTTGTTTGCTTTGTTTTCTTTTCAATGGAAGTCTATAATCCATCTCCCTAGTACTAGTGCACCTTTACACACACATGCACACACAGAGAAGTTGTTCTCTGGCAAAAATGCCTGACTATATCCTGTAGGTCAGCTGTCCCCAGCCCCTGGTCCAGAGACCGGTCCCGGTCCATGGATCAGTCAGTACCGGGCCGTGGTTCCTCCTCATACTCCTCCCCAGCTGCTGTCTCGGGGCCTGCCCTACCACTCTGCCGCTGGCTCAACTATGGTGCTCTCTGGCGGCTTCCATGGCTGGGGCTCCGGCTCAGCATGGCACTGTGCAGCTGCTGCTGGCAGCATCCCCCAGCAGGCAGTGGGAAGTCAGGGGCACCAGCAGGAAAGCAAGCTGAGCAGGGGCTCAGGCAGTGGCGGCAACGTCAAAATACTGCCCCCCCCCGGGCCTCAGTAAAATTGTTAAGCATTGACCGGTCCTCAGTGATAAAAAGGTTGGGGACCACTGCTCTAGATCATCTGCATGATGAATGAAAGTGAATCATTAGGTAAAGCAAGTGATAATCCTTTCAGCAAAAGACTCAAACTCTCTGCCTGTAGTCTTAAGTGCAGCTCAGGCAGTTGTGGGATCTTAGGCACAGGCATCTGTTTGATACTGCAACATGCATCACTCATGAGTGTGTTGGTCCCATGATGTGTTGGTAACCTTTGTATATATTGTGGAATGAGTTAACAATATTATGACTTCAGCAATACAAGCTCTCCAGGATGGCAGTGCTGGAATGGAACGCAAGCACATTATATGCTTGTCTCACATGATTCCTATTATTGATGTGATGCGGATCATGATCATGTGGCAGGGGCTTTTGTGCTACAGCAGTAATATATGAATTGTCCGCTTTTACTTCAACAGCTGAGCCACATCCATTAATCCCTCTCTAAAGCTTCTAGAATCTTTGGATAGTGTTCTGTTCATCCACTCAATGCAAAAGAGCTCTGAAAGATCGATGTGTGCATTCCATTATCTGAATGTTATCATCACAGTGGAAAAAATGAACACCAAGAGAATTCTTGAAGATAACCATTTCCCAGTGATCCCGGGCTTACTAGAAGCTCATTTTGCAAGAACAGTGGAAGGCACAATACCGTGGAGAAAAGTGAAATGAAGTTCAGGGGCAGTGGTATCTCCCCCCCACAAGGGCACTACTTACTCCATTAAAGGAGTGACCAGGGACTACAAGTAGAGTGGGTAGGGAGGTAATAAGCTTGAAGTGTTGCAAAACAGAGGATTTTAAAAATCAAGACAACTAAGTACAGAGACCCATAAATGGACTGTCTCCTGGGGCAAAATATCCCAAGTTGATCTGTTGCTGTTCTTGTTATTGCATACTAAATATCAAGGGTAACATGTGTGCAAAACATTTGAACTGAAAGTTTTGCAGAGAGGATATTTTGAGTAGGGTCTAGAAATGATACTAGCAGTTGATCTGTCTTCCTCTTAAGAATCTGAAACAAATGTCGCAAAAACAGAACACCTCAGTAAACCACAAGATACACAGAACAGATGAAATAACCTATGTCACATTCCCAAGCCATCTCTAAAGTAAGGAAATACAATGAAGGAGTATAGTGAACAAAATGCATGAGACAACCATAGGAAACACCGCATGTTCCTGTGCTGTGGTCATTCAGGCAACTTACCCAAGTTTTGGTTTCAATTGCTAAATGCAGTATTATGGTGAAGAGAGCTACAGTGGTGACTGGGGTTCCCCAGGAGAATATGTCCACATCTGAATCATAATAAGTCTGCAACAATTAAAACAAGGTTTAAGAAAATACGGAACTTTACACTGATCATAAACACACAACTATGATCAGTTGCATTGGGTTCAACATACTGGAAATGTTTTAGGGCCAATACCACACATTACACTGCAGCTAATCTGGGTTTGCATCCAGCATGGGAGTTCCCTGTTGAGAGCTTGTCCAGAACTCCACTTTGAAACATTATTCAGGACCATTGCCCAACTTTTTATATCTCTGCTTGGTCAATAAAAATAACCCTGTTAGCCCTACTGCATGGCAGACAGAATTGGCATTATGATCCCCCCCCCCACCCTCCTACTGGCACTAGCACCATTTTTCATATCTGTAAGAAAGTCTTTGATATCTTTGGATATCATGACAGCCACACCGCATGAGAGGAAGACAAATTTCTCTCAGCCAGTGTCCCACCCAATGCATATTTGTATATTTGCTAATATATTTGCTAATTGTGACCCTCATTTCCCTCTTTTCAGAGAACAAAGTAAGGAAATGTCAATTCTGGCCTTGTCTCCAACTGACTACTTACAAAGTAAGGGATGAAAAAGCAAACGAGGCTCTGATAGAGCGCGTCAATCATATTCATCCAGAACATATGTGGCTGGTACTCCTGCAAATACAGAAACACAGAATGAGAGTCCAAGATCAATATGGATATCACTGTCTTCCCACTAAACCGAAACCAGGAAGTTACATTTCTCCTTCCTCTTAATATGGTTTGACCACAACCACACCTAGACTCTTGCTCTTAGCTCAAGATCTGAGAGGGGGATTTTCCCATATTTTTCAAAAAGCCATTCCCTGCAGCTTCTGTGTATCCCAGGATTTTGGGAAATACATTTCTCTGATTTAGACGCTGGAAAGCTGAGGTCATTCAAATTCAATAATAACAAGACTTCTCTGATTATTATAATTGACTATTCTCTAGGAATTTGGCAAACAAAATCATTAAAGATGTCATAGCAGACTGACTTGTATAAATCATAACACCTTATTTGGCCTTATGTTCCATCTTCCACCTCCTAGACCTAGGATTAGGGCTGACAACTCTGGGTTGAGAAACAGCTGGAGATTTGAGGGCACAGTCTGAGAATGGGCATTGGGGAGAAGAGGAACCTTAGTAAGTCACAAGGCTACACTGTTCACCTTCCAAAGCAGCCATTTTCTTCAGGAGAAGTGGAGTTAATGTTTCAAATAAATAAATAAGTAATCTACATAGTCTGGAGATCACCTGCAATTCTGGGAGATCTCCAGCTCCCACCTGGCGGCTGGCAACCCTACCTGGGATTACATCCTGAACCTGATCTGTTTGTTCTACAGTTTTGACACTTACTTGCCTGTGCTTTCAGCTGTTCTCAGGATACATAAGCAAAGATTCTAAATAGAGAACTTTCTACTAGATAGTGCTCTGTCTACCTACAGGTTTTCAAAAATGCATTAGCAATGGAAAGGGCTTATTTTTTAAAAAAAATTCTTTGTGTCTTTTGGTCAGTTCCAAGCTCACTCTGCAGACTGAGAGCACATTTGCAGTAAAGCCAAGTGATTACCTCCATGTCCTGGCCACTTTTGTAGAGGTGAGGCACAGAAATTAATATATCTGAAGGTACGTCTTTATCGAGCACTCCACAAATCAGTTGGGGAAGGGAGGAGAACAACAAGTTAAAGAAGATCAGGTACCACTGGTCTATCATTGAAGCTCCAGAAAAACCACAGTAGAACTGGTACCAGAAAAGAAGGGACACAAACATCTGAAAAAGAAGACAGAGAGAGAGAACAATGCATTGACTGTATACAGTCTGCTTTTCAAGCATCACAGAATGTAACACATCCGTTTTCAGATATATTCACCTGGCTTACTTGAAATGCCTCATCAAGTCCTTTTCCTGAAATGGGAAACAATCAAAGGAACCAATAAAAAGAGCTTTATAGGCCATCTAGTCTAACCATGCTGAATGCAGGCAGGCAGGCAGAGGTAGAGCGTCCCTGACCATCTTCTGCATTAAGATCTCCAGCAAGGGACAGCCTCGCTCTCAAAAACTAATTCTCTCGTTGACCTGCTCCAACCATTGGGAACTTCTACAATGGTTAAGCTGTATAGGGAAAGAAAGAAACAGTGTGTACTTCTTGGGAGTTCCACTGTCTTGGGAGTCCCACTGTTTCTATGTTTTATGTAAACCGCCCTGAGCCTCCGGGGAGGGCGGTATATAAATATAATAAATAAATAAAATTTAAAAAATGAAAACATCTGAAAAAGGCTCCTCTCTGAATCCAATATAGTTTCCAATGATTTGATTTGCTGAACAGGAAAAGTAGGGAAGTGTCCTTTATACCTCCTTCCCTCTTCAATCCTTGAGTTCCAACTTGTATTTCCTTTAACCAACATATGTTTGATGCTTTATATAATGAGCCCCACTGTGATTTCAGAGCCATAATTGGTTTTACTGGTTACACATGTGTGAGCACTAAGCCAATGTTTCACTGCACGTGTGTGTGTATGGAGGGGGCAGTGAATTGCACTGTCTGACCTTGATCCCAATTAACTCTGATTTTCACGCTAAGCATGACATCTGCATAATGGTCTGTGTACACAAGGAGGTTTTACCCCTTATATTCGGCTCATATGTCTAGAACCTGTCTCTACATTGAACATGTCAGCGGCTCTAATTTTTATCCTCTCCCGATACACTGTTTGCATAATGCCATTATTCTAACCTTGTATTAGTAAGAAACTTTTTGTTACTGAATATCACACATATTTCTTTTCATCTTTTGCATAATTCCAAGATTTTTTTATTATGAACAGCTTAAAACTACAGGGCATTTACAATGTATAATTTGAAGAGCAACCCCCCTGAAAAGCCATTTAATTCCATCATTATGGTATGGGTCATGTATTTTGAGAAATGTATTGACAGCCCCATAACACTAGCACTGAAGTCATCCAGTTATGAACCCTGGAGTAGTTCCATTGACTTCAGACAGGTTACTCTAAAGAAAATGTCTGAGCTTTCCTGCTGCAGGAATTCTCATGATAAACTTGGCTGTTCATTTCAAACATGAATTGCTCTTTGAAGGATCAATGCGAACCTTCAGAACAAGTCAATTTTGAAGACTTTATGTTTAATTTATAGACTGCCTCTGAGCAAAATATATCAGAAGTGTAACTGATAAATGCACCGCTGAACTGCAGCGTAGTTTCTTTTCCTAGTCCTAATTTGTGCCGTCTGAGGGAGCACTGTGCTCTCCGTCTTGATTGTTTCACGCTTTTCATTTCAGTTAAGGAACAGGTTGACACAAAGCTTGCAATTTAAAGATGTTGTATGGTCAGTGGTTTTAGTCATCCCAAGCTAGAGGATTCAGGTATTTTCTTCGTAAGTAAAACTGTATTTTAGTTTTGCTGCACACTTTCATAGAGAACAATCTTACACAACAAATTCTATCTATCTATCTATCTATCTATCTATCTATCTATCTATCTATCTATCTATCTATCTATCTGTCTGTCTGTCTGTCTGTCTGTCTGTCTGTCTGTCTGTCTGTCTGTCTGTCTGTCTGCCTGCCTGCCTGCCTGCCTGCCTGCCTGCCTGCCTGCCTGCCTGCCTGCCTGCCTGCCTGCCTACTGCTGCTCCCTGAATGGTCTTGCGGCGGTTTACATCATAAAACGTTAAAATACAAAAAAAAAAAAAAAAAAAAAGCTCCCCAAATTTAACAACAACAAAGTAACAACAATAATGGCAGCGAACACATTCTCTTAGCCCCAATCTATCCCACCTTGTTCAACCCAGTGGCGGAGTTCTTTTCCAGTGAGAGTGGGAGTCAATCTAATAGTCCCCACATGGTCATATACCTGCTATTAGCAAGATGAAATCTAGCAATGTACACCAATTCTTAAAGGTCTTAAAAAAACTAGAGTACTAGCCAATTATATTTTGTTGTTGACCCACTTATCACCCTTTTAATGGGACTATGTATAATTAACCCACAGTCTTAAAAAAAGTAAGGAGGTTCCTTCCATCAGAAGCCACTAAAGGCAATAATGGCCAAAGAGTGCTTCCAGACAAATCTGATCTCCTGAGTGTTTCCAGCAGTTCAGAGATTTCAATCCTATATACACCAAGCCTCCATTTCCATGAGTATATTCTCAATCTGGTGGCAACTGCTTTTTAGAAAATGAGCAGATTCTCCTGTTGGTAGTTAGTGAGATGTTTACAGGGTGTGGGAGAATAGGGATTTCTCAGAAAAAAACTGAAATGGACAAATAATGAGTGAGTAATGGAGTACTGGCTGGGAAGACCTCATATGAACAAAAGAAGAGCCTTGCTGGATCATACCAGTGGCCCATTCAATCCTACAGCGCCCTCCCATGATGTTGTTTCCTTACATGGTCTTTCTTATGTCTTTCAATATAAAAACTGTACAGTTATAGATGGCCCTGGTGATTATGGCTCTAGTGATGCGTTAGGAAATTTTCTGTCGCTGCTGTCATGCAATGGGGGAATGGAGCTTGAAAACAATTAAAGACAAAAGATAACTTGACTCATTATGAGAACATATGAACTGGCCTTTTGTTTTGAGTTGCCCTCAGAATGCATGGCCAATAGCTGGATGACCCATTCTGGAAGTTTCCTTCCAAGATTACCATCTTGAGTTCACTCTACTGGAAAATAGTGCAGTGACATGCGTATTTCACTGCATTTCTGATATTTTAAAATTCAACAAGGGTCAGCCTGAATATGATGAGGACCATTACTTGACCGGTACTCACTTACATGTCTGTCTTCCATTAATACTATAAATCAGTCCATCTTGATTACTGTGAATGACCTCTCATTATGGAATTCCTTCATAGCAACAAAATGATGTTCAGCAGCTTAACAAAAGGAGCATGGTGGTCCTTACTGGCCTGGAACTCTTCCAGCCTTCCCCTTATGAAGTCACACTCACTAGAGCTTGGAGAAGGCACTTGGAGACAGAGATTCAAAGAGTTGGGAGTTTTTAACTGGAGTTGGCTAAAGCTGGCACATTATTGGAGTGAAGTTACTCTTTGGAAATCTGATATCGGATCACTGCAGGAGACTGTTTATTTTACTGAGCTCTGCTTTTAGATTTGCAGACAGAGATTATGAAGACAATGCAACTCTCCAGTGTTCTCTTTTATCACAAGGAAACAAGCCCTATAAAAGGCACCACCCTGCCGATTCCTACTGCTCAGGGAAGCGTGTGAGTTACCTTTCCTGCAACAATATAATTTCTAACAGTTAGGAAAGACAGCAGTTCTGTTCTCAGGGGGACCCTCCCCCCCACATTCTTTCTCACATTTCCATCTGCTGTTACTGGTATCATGTCACTTTAATCCAATAGTGGACTGTTAATCTTTGGTTGCTGAAGGGACCGAGAAAGAACCCACGCATTAAAAACTAATTAATAATGACACATGCCCAGTTTAGCTTGCAATAACACAGCTCCCAGAAGAGACTCTAAAACAGGATGTAAGAACAGAAAACAAAGGCACAGGATGACCCTTGCATTCAAGACATGCCAATTTGAAGTCAAGGCACCACTGTGTAATAAGAACTTGCAAAATGTGACTGCAAGCTGGGTTATGGTGGACCAACAACCACTCCTGGCTTGGTCTCCACACTTGACATATTTGTGTTGGATGCCCCAGGAGAAGAGGAAGGGTCCTCTTCTCCTTTACTGGGAAAATGAGATTTGCTGAAATAGCAGCAGCAGAAATAATGACATGAGGCAAATTCAATGTTGCTTAAGAAGAGTAGGTTTTTAATTATTTTCTCTACCTCAAAGCAGCTTGCAATCACTTTCCTTTTCTCTCCCCACAACAGGCACTGTGTGAGGTAGTGAGGGCTGAGAGAGTTCTGAGAGAACTGAGTGGCCCAAGCTTACCAAGCAGGCTTCATGGGGAAGACAGGTGATTCAAACCCAGTTCTCCAGCTTAGAATTCACAGCTCTTAACCACCAAACCAACCTGGGTTAACACTTGACCTTCTTCTCTCTGTGTGAATGAATGCTGCAAACTGTCCCCGCTTTCACCCATTTTCTCAGAAGCTGCTCCTCCAACAACTTCTGTGCCCTGAACCAATGGGGAGATTTTTAAAATCAATTCCTGGCTAAAACAAAAGCAACCCACCCTCATTCTTTTCATCTGTAGTCTGATGTGATTAGTCAGAAGTAGTAATGTTCTTCTGAAGTAATAATGCTCAGAAAGCACTTGTAAATGGTGGCAAAGATTGGGAAGTTTATCATCCAGTCAGTCAGGTTTTAATGGCCCTTTGGTTGGACTATGTTGAACTACTCAATGGCCCTGAGTTAAGTGGTCATAGATTAATCATGCATTCCTTAGCCTCAATCTCTAAAACGGTAGTATTAATTTGTGGCCTGTTTTTAGGGTTAAATGTTAGAATCCCTGATCTGTAGTAGCTCAGATTTGTACTTTCATAAATTCACTACTTGGCTCATAGAGTGGGAAGAGGCTGAGGCTCAGTGGTGGAGAATCTGCTTGGAATACAGATGCTCGGTTCCTGGCATCTCCAGTTAAAAGGATCATGTAGCGATGGTAGCCAGACCTTCACTGAGACCCTGGAGTGCCATTGACTGTGCAGACAGTAGTGACCAATGGTCTGATTCAGTATAAGGCAGCTTCCTGTATTAAGTGCAGCAGGTCATTATGACTGGACCAACATAAATGGCCATTTTGTGAAAGGCTCGTCCTGGACTGTTAAACATCTCACAGAACACTTAATTCTGTTAACTCTGCCTATAAAGCAGGATGCCTTGTTATCCAATTTGCACATACTGGCTTTTTTGTATATATTTCCTGTCACTTGAGTAGATCTACTATTCCTATAAATGTCACCCATCTGCACTTAACAAGAATTGCCAAATCAGAACTCTTAAAAACGGGATAATGTGCAACTCATGCATATGTTCCAAGGAATGTTAGAGCTGAGCTTTATGAAATGAAGGACATATAACTGAAGGACATGTAGCTAAGTTTTAGGCTCATCCTAGATCCTAGACACATAAATCCTCCCCAGTCCAACAAATAGACAATGAGAGAGTTCCTGTCTCCCATTTAGTCTCTGTCACCTGGTGCTCTCTTGCCCTCTCATGCGATGCTAATTCCAACTCTCACTATCTCCTTCATTAAGCTTAATGCAACCAGTGTTAAGATCAGCAGTCAAAAGGCTTTGTAAAAAGAGATGAGGAACAATGTCAGGTCTCTTTGGGGAGGTGAATCCATAGCTCTAGTGCAACTGCCAAAATCCGTCTTCTCTGCATAACTGAACCACAAATTTAAGCAAGTCCCACATAGAGCCTATTAGAGTAGCTTAGTCTAAAATTAGACAAACAGGAATCACTGCACCTAGATCCATGTTCTCCAGAAATGGGCACAACACAGGCACACATAACAAAAGACTACAGAGTCTACATATAAAGAATCAACAGAGTGGAAATTCCCCTGTCTTTTATTAGGTAAAGGGTTTAGGGACACTGCCTCAGTCTTGTACCCAAAATGAAAGCTGAAAGGAAATTGATCAATGAAGGATATTTCTTCCATTTGTAGTTTAGAGAAAGGCCTGAAATTTGGAATATGTCATCATCCTTTGACAAAAATGGTTTCTTCAGGAGTAGGCAACAGAGGAAGGACTTCCCTGTCTTTAAATGATTTGTAATGTCTCCTAGGCTGAATCTGCACTGGGCTTTTTACTCTCAGTGATTCTGAATATTAAAAAGTCATCTACACATTGATTTCCATTTTGATATTTAACGCTTTAAATTTTTCCTCTGCAACATCTATGGTTGATTCACAGTGACACTCACTACCTTTCCTCTGTAATATGCAGGAGCAGATACAAGTTGTTACATTTGAGAAAACCGCTCCAAAAGCCCCAGTATTAAGTGTAGATCTCTGCTGTTTGCTGGATTAACTTCCTCCTGATGCTGATGTAGCATGGTAGTCTGCTGCTGATTGGTCAAGGTGTCAGTTCAAAGACTGCTGGTTCCTGGTTGCTATTCCCTCACAAGATTTATTTTTGCCCTCATTTTTCAAGTGACCGTGCTCCTGTCCAAAAGTCCACAATTCTATTTGCCAAGATTTGCATTATGGATATTCTTTCCCCCATTGTTCCCCCCCTCACTCAATTAGGAAAAGAAAAATAAACAAGCTGTCTCCTGCTCCATTCCCCTCCCACCCTGCTGTGGCTGTAGAGTCAGGAGACAAACAGCAGGAAATAAATGCCTCTTCAGTCTTGAGCTCCTTCAATGCTGGCTGGAGCTTCGTGACCACCACTCCTCTTCCCCCTCTGAGCCTCCCCAATCAAGCAGGAAGGAGAGCACAGCCACACAATTAAATGTAGAATGCAGTCTGTTTCAATTCAGGAAAAATAAAGTTGGAAGACCCGAGTTCAGATTGATGTGGATTCAGCAGGAATGGCAATGGGGAAAAAAAAAAAAGTAAGTGCAGAACCAGCCCTAGTTAACCTTTATTTATGGATTTATTTATGCAAATTTATATCTTGGTTATCTTTGTTCAAATTGGAAAATGTAAAAACAGCAAAAAATTCAATTAAAAGCCAATTGCCCCCATAACAAACACAAACTCATGCACTTAACAGGCTCAAATAACCCAATAAAATAGCAACTGCTTGCCACAGAAATCAAACAAAACCAAAAAAGCCTTGAGATTCTGCCAAAAGCTCATTGGAATAATGTGTTATGCACAAAATGTGAAATCTATTCAGAGAACATTGCTCTTCTGTAAGACTGTTCCAAAGAATGAGCACAACTGTTGAAAAGTTTGAAGGCCAAATAAACCTCCAAGAAGGCACTATTTTTAAAAAGAATATCATGGGCTGATTTTAGATGTCTTGTAGGTCCCCAAGGAGAGCTCCAACCCTTGAGCAGAGGTTGATTTAATTGTAACAAACATCTTAATTCCAGCTTCCTAACCAGGCCACCAGAATCCTAAATTTTGTTCAAGTGGGCAAGGATCTAAATGTGTGCATGCGTCTCTCAGCTTGACTACTGCAATACATGGTACAGTCCCTGAAAACAATACAGGTACTTCACCATTTGGTAGTCTGATTTTATCTGCATCTGACTTCAGAATGCACATAAATCTTAGAACTCCATGGGTTACCTGTTTGGTTCTGACTTAAACTGAAGTTGCTAGCTTTGACTTCTAAAGCCTATGTCAGGGGTAGTCAAACTGCGGCCCTCCAGATGTCCATGGACTACAATTCCCAGGTGCCCCTTACAGCATTCGCTGGCAGGGGCTCCTGGGTATTGTAGTCCATGGACATCTGGAGGGCCGCAGTTTGACTACCCCTGGCCTATGTGATCAGGATTCAGGATACTTTAGATAATATCTTCTTGCATAAATCCCTCCACCTACACTCACAGACATACCATGGATCCACTACAGAGATGTTGCTTTGGGTACCACCATGATCTGCAATAAAGACTGTCATCAACTTTTTTTTTTAGTGATGGCTGTGGAACTCCCTCCCAAAGGAGTAAGGAGGGAAAGAGGGTGAAGAACTCCTTTACCAGACACACCATATTGCTGAGGATTTTTTGTCCAGGGCTGATCCTAGGTGTAGTCTGCTATTCTGGTTACTGGCTTTTTATGCAGATTATTTTAAAAAAAATTCTATAAGCCAATTTGGATCCTTTTGGAGCTCAAATGCAGGTACATATACTTAATCAAGCACATTCTATTGTCATTTTTGAGACAGATGGTGAAAAGTGCTCTCTTTCATCAGTCTTTCTGTGATCTCAGAACAAACCAAATTTACTTTTATTTGCTATTGACACAGCTCGTAGCAACTGTATTGTGATCAATACAGTTAATACTTTTAATGTTGTCTTTTGATAGTATAGTGTTTAATTAAGTATAAATACATGATAGCGTTTATTGTAGAAAAGTGGCCTAAACTTTAAAAAACGTTCAGGAGGACTCAAGTGAACATCGACAAGTTCCATCAATATGGAACACTTACTCAAAATGTTTCTCCTCCCCTTGAAGTTCTTAAGGTATTTATATTATTTCTGATGAAATTAAATTTTGTATTTGTATTTTTTAAATTAAAAACTGGCTAGACAGCTGTAATAAATGAACTGGACTTGACTTATGAAGTGTCTCTCTTAGAAATATGGGGGGAACTTTTAAGAGTATTTTAGTTTAGTAGTAGCAAATCAGAAGTATCTCTGGAAGTATCAGGAAGCTATTGTTGTATCAAAGTAATGTACTTGTGGCTGCCCTAAGTTAACACAAGGTGATATATACAGTGTTCTGCACCAGTTTCAGTAAACATCTCCAAAGGTAGCCCTGTGTGAAATGTACTCAAATTTTCAAAGGCACAAATCCCATGAAGAAGGTCAAAATCAAAGAGGAAACACTGCACTCTCTCACACTATGACATTAGTGCAAGGGATTGCTCAGTAAGTTCCAGAAACACGTACAACTACAAACCTATTGATCACTTACTGCATTTTTGTAGAAGAAATACAGCACCATGTTGGCGAGCCGAGAGTAACACCAGTGGCCATGAACAAGCAACAGTTTCTCCAAATGCCGGAACTTTGGGATTGCAAAATCGCTTGCCATCACGGCCTTCAATGCAAGAAGAATGGCAAATTAATGTTGAGCATGTTGTTTTCATTATAGAGACTGCATTTGTTATTTAATTTTAATGATAGAAGCAGAACACCTCTGTGTTGCTAGGATAGGACAAAGAATGAAAATGCCATCTGAGTTGCTTAGCAAACATGATTGACAAAGCAAAGACTGACTTATGCATGGAGGCCTATCATCCAAAATCTCATCACTTATACCTATCGCTCTTCTCAGAGGTTCTGTAGCTGATTTCCTTAGAGCTAATATGAAAGTTTTGGCTTGGATCCTGAATTATATGCATTGTTGAAGTCTTTCATGGCTGGAATCAACTGGCTTTTGCAGTTTTCTCAGGTTGTGGGCCATGTTCTGGTAGTTTTTGCTCCGAACGTTTTGCTTGCATCTATGGCTGACATCTTCAGAGGTCTGTCACAGCAAGATGTGTATCCCTCTGTGCCACATCTTGCTGTGACAGACCTCTGAAGATGCCGGCCAGATGCAAGTGAAACATTAGGAATGAAAATTAGTGGAACATGGCCCCATAACCTGAGAAAACGACAAAAGCCAGTGGATCCTGAATAATTTCTGCAGGCACAAGGATTTTTCCCTTGGGGACCCACAATACCCCACAAAACTCAGTTCTTGAAAGGTGATAACAACCATGCTCTGTGCCTACAGAAATGCTAGTCAGGATCCAATCCTCTGCCTGGTGTCTGATCTGTGAGGACTGCTTTTACTTTGCAAAGAAGTGGTTTAATTCTTCCTCTGTGCCATTTTCCTGATGTAAACTGTCCCCTAGAGGTTTAACAGAACTGCAGAACCTTCACAGATCTCCCATCATGTCCAAGGTGGCTTATTAATCAGCAAGGAACATATGCATGTAAATCAATGGTAATTTATTTGGAAGTAATTTCCATTCATTCCACCTTATTTCCTCTGTAACAGAAAGGGAGGGTTAGCTAGTTTTGTGTAGGTACTCCAGTTAAATGGTTTATGGCCTGCACTCTAGTAGTTTTATCTTCAAATTAACGGTGCTGTTCCAGAGAAAGTTACTAGTAGTGCAGACCTAAGCATAGTCACACATTTCCAAGTTCATTGACGTCAATAGACTTGGAAGGGTATAAATCTGTTTAAGACTGCACTGTAGATAATCTTAGAACCTGATCTTTTCACTCAGCACATTAATATGGGCATATCTTTCCATCAGCTCTGTTGACTGATGATGCTTGAGACCAGGGGTAGAAAGCAGATGTTTTGCTTTTGGGATGCCTTATTAATTGCAATGCATTCTCTTCCACCACTACTTACACAGTATCAATTTCTGGTGCTTGGATTTATGCTGAGTTTTGAAAAGAGACCTACCATATATTAATATAACTTCTGAAAACACAGTACTGCTTTTTATGTCATGCACATGTACACATAATTTATGGACAGGAGAAATCTAACCGTCAGTATTCCCATTTCTGTATTCCATTTAGTCTTTCTACAGTGGAATGGGAAGGCAAAGATTTACTCTTGCATCTCCACAAAATCACTCAAGTGTGTTTGTCCCTCTAACCCTCCCATAGGTCTATTTCTGATCACTGGGGAAGCGTGGAGAAAGCTATTTGAATGCAAACTAGCAGATTCAATTTCCTCCTGAATTTTATAGAAGTAACCACACGGAGCATGAACCATTAGTTTACTTCCACCCATAAAAGAATGCTTATGAAAAACAAGATGGTATTTGGTGATGAAACAAATACTCAGTGGAAAACATGACACATCTGAGGAGCCTGCATTTATGGGATTTCAATTCGATAGTATTTATAATATGATGGCATCCAAGATCTCTCTTATGAAACCTTCCCATCCCAGAAAGGTACGAATGCATAACGAGAAAGTGATGACCCTGAAATGATGGCCTGTATCCTTCCTCTCCCCTTAAAGTCCCCTTTCAACTTCTGGAAATATTATTCCTGGGATCTTGAGTCCCACAAATCTAGGAACATTTTTTCTGGAGTTGAAAAGGGCCAATGGGGCAGAACAAAGGAATAATCTGATGCCTTACATTGGTGTGTCATATGATACAAACTAATGCGAGACCAGGCAGTGGTGGAGGAAAACGTATTTAACCAGAAATGCTGTAAAATGTAGAGGGAAAGCAGAGTATTGGCCCTATCCCCAAACCTGCTGCAAAGTGCACCCACCCGGACACCAGAGTATCAACTGTGTTGGCTTAAGCTGGTCTTCTGCCTTGATACTTGAGGGCTAACAGAGGACATAGGACACTTGCCTTCCAAGGACTCAAAGTGCTAAAAGCATTCCCAGTCTTCGAAATAACACTGGCATTTGGATGGGCTCTTAGTTATAGCAAATAATATGCTGCACAATAACTTTGCAAGAGCAGCAGATTGGAGTGAAATACTGTAGCAAATAAAAAGGGAAATCTTTAAGGTAAGCGGTTCTTAAGAAAAAAAATATCGAAAGTATCATTTATGTTACATAAAGAAATTTGGCTGAAAGATGTCATATTACTTGTGTTTTACAGTGGGAACACAATGTGATTAAATAACTCTAGCTCTGAGAAAAGAGCTCCACTAAAGTCATTTCAGCAAAGCCCAACTGGTCCACCTCGAGGCAGCTTGCAAGTACCTCTGAAATGTGCAGTAGCTGTCACAAAACAGCTTGTTGAAGTCGACAGGGAAGCAAGATTCAAGCAGACATATGGAAAACATATGGCCCCAACTGTATCCTGGGGTTGCTTTTCAGTAAACACACATTACCTGCATGCCTTCTGGACCTGAAATCCCCACTCCGACATCGGCTACTTGGATCATACTGACATCGTTTGCTCCGTCACCTGGTAACAATTGGAGATGATGTTGTTTGCTATTAACTGAAGCAGCGATGACTAATGGCAAGAAAACAAAACAAGACCAAGGGAAGGGAGGGGGAGGGGGAAAGGGATGGGATGCTTAGCTTTGAAATCGCCTGCTCTGTATAGAACTACAGCTTCAAAGCCCAGTCCAGCATGTTTACTTATCTAGGCTTGTACTTCTTGCCAAGCTAAATTAATTGAGAGTTGGTATGCGAAGATTTGTCAAATGAGGTCGAAATCACAGTGACATGTTATCTGTTATCTGCAGCTAATTTATCATCTCTTGACCAGCAGAGGGGGGGGGGACCATGGAAACCTTCATCCTGCTCATTACTTGGCAAACGAACTATCAAGGATAAGCCTAATATAAAGAATATATGGTTCTGCACACTGCATGTATACTGAGTATTAAGAAATGTGGCAATGAATATTGAATTCTGATTTAGGGGTACGCACACACAAAAAAAGATTTTTAAGATTTGGATATATTGAACTCCCCACGATTCAGGATCCTCCCCCCGTGATTACAATGCCAGCATGGTATTCAGGTTTGTTTCCCTCCAGAAATCCCTATTTTTAAAACCCCCATTATGCTCAATGTAACCATTATAGTCAATGGGAAATCTCTCTGGAGGTAACAAGAGGTTTGGGGTAGCTGTTTTCTGAAGTAGAGACACCAATATTACAGCAGAGATTCTGGTGCCACTCATTAAAAGACCATCCAAGAATGGACCAGGAGGTCTAGTTCTACTGGGCCCCAAAGAAGGTATCTTCATTCTTCATTGTTACCAATGGTGGGGAAAAAACAGGGGGGGGGGGGAGTCTGATGTCAAACTGAAGATGGCGGTGATAATTTTTCTTCTGGGCCCTCTATACATGTGTTGGCTGTGTTAGACTGTCAACCCCCCCCCACCACCACTAGGATCTGTTGAGCTGGCATTGTTACAGAGGCATTGGTTCATGTACTGGCTGTATTGCAATGAGCCTCAGGAGAGGGTGGCATATAAATGTAACAAATAAATAAAGTCCTGCTTGCTTGGATTTCTTGAGCTGGCATGGCCGTAGTGGCAGTGGTTCTGCAAAAATACTCCTCATTCAGTTTCTACTACAGAGACTCACTAACATCAGTCCCTTCTTTTTTGTTTTTTTCCCCACCATTGGAAACAATGGAGGATGCAGGTCCTTTCTTTGATGAACCACAACATTGGACCCCCTGGTCCAATATGTTTGAAACATGGGGAGTCTTTTGAGTAGAGGCACCAGAAGCTATGTTGAAAGTTTAGTGCTTCTACTGCAAAAAAACCAAAAAAACCAAAACAAAACAAAAAAACCCAGCATTTATGACTCCCAGATTGATTTCCCCTTATAGCCTATGGGACAATAAGGGTTTCCACATGCTATAATGGAGCTGAAGGCATTTAAAAGTATCACAGTCCCTTTAAATGCAGTTGTGAGGCTGCAGCTTCACCTGGAATAGTATTTAAATGAAGTACACTCATTTTAAACAAAATTTAATTGTGGATATTCTGTTTTTCTGGATATCTGAAAATAGCTGAAAATAACCCCCCTCTATATCCAGCTGCTGTTCCACAGCACTTCTGCCCTTATGATATAATATTTCAAAATAAGGTATTCTTACTATGAATCTTTGTTTCTTTATCTATCATCTATCAACCTAAGGGTATTTAACTAAGGGTATTTTTCCATGAGAAAAAGCCACTAAAGGAAAATGCATGCAAAAGCATGTGAAACAATTAGACTGGAGAGAAAACAAAGTTGCACTTAGGTGTTACTACTGTTAATCCAGTATCTTCTTTGTACATGGGTACTTCACATGAACAAGCCTGCAATTGGAGAGGTTCTTATAGTTAAAAGCCTTCAGGGGATGCATCCGCTGGAGCCAGAAACTTGCTCCTACCCAAGCATCATGTGCTCCTGTACAGCAGTACCCCCACCTTCAGTACCTCTAGTACTGCTGAAGCATAGTATGCAGCAAGTTAGGAGGGAGGATATGTGTACCTGCACAGAAGGTACTTGATGAACAAGTAACTGTAACTTTGTGTTCATTGTCAATCTTCTGTGCAGTGCCACATTAGGATTCTAGCAATCTATTCACCAAGCAGTGGGGCATCTCTTCATCTGAACAGAAACTGAAGCCTTCCCAACTTAAGCAGATCCAAAGTATAGTGGTGTATGAATATGTCTGCTGATGACCAAGTAGAAGCTAGGCAAATCTCTGTCAACATCACTTCATTGAAGAAAGTTGCCAAAGAAGCCATTGCTTTAGTAGAATGGGCATAAAAGTTTAGTGGGCATAGCAACCTAGCCAAATCACAGCATTTCCTAATAGTTGAGACATTCCAGGAAAGGAGACAGGAGCATACTGTTGGACACAAATTTGTGTTTGTCCTTGGACTTGGTTTTCACCCTTTTAGATGGTGGCTTAGAAAAAGCATGATGACCTGGGGGGAGTGCAACCCAGATAGGACCTGTTGCAACCTGGATTTGGGAGGTGGAGCTGACTGTGTTGATTCCAAAGATGTGGCAACTCACAATTTTTCTGGGGCTGACTTGGACAATGGCCCCAATGCTTTGAGGGCTTTCTTCCACAATGCTGCTTTAAGTTTTGATGCCCTATCTCCTTGACCTTTGAGGGTGAAGCATTGGCAGGCCTTAGCTGTGGGAATGTTGTGCCCTAAACCCAAACAAAACAGACATAGGTCATGTTTGTCAGTTTGGATTATATCTGCCTCCCAACTAGCGCACCAACCCAAAAGACTGGAGACTTCAAAATATGACCTTTTTGACAAAGATGACTTTGACAAAGAGGAATTGATGGTGGGGGTGCTACTGTATGGGAACAAGTTTCTGGTCCAGTGCGCAATGTTCCCTTGAGGCTTTTAACTGTAAGAACCTCTCCGATTGCAGGGCTGCTCATGTGCAGTCCCCATGTGGGATTGCACAGAAGATCAATGATGAAGGTCAGTGCTTTTCCCCTAGCAATCCAGATTATCTTTGCATTGGACTGCGTAGTATTACACAGGAAGTAATAGAATGAAAGTAAGTACAGAGAATTGGTAGTTCTAGGCTTCTGTGACATCACAGTAACTCAGCCAACAACTAGGGAGACTTTAAAACTTGTCTGTACTCAACATTTTCTTTCCCCTTTTAAAATTCCATGTGATTTTTTTTTCTGGCAGATTGGAAAAAATACCCCTTCCCTCAAAAAGGTTAATCCTGGGTAAGCAGCTATTATCCAATTTTGTGTTAACTCTGCTAATATTTAAATTTTAGTCCATCACTTGATTAAGGATTAGGTTAATTGATTATACATTTTAAAATATGCAGAACATTCAGGTTAAATTAATACAACAAATCTAAAATTGGGACTTACTTATGATGTTAGATCCCCTAGGTAAAGAATATTCCTTTGGGAGAAGGAATCCTTCTGTTCTATTCCTCCAGAGGAAGACTCCTTACTTAGGAGAAGAGAAACAAGTTCTATGGTGTCTTCAATGGAAGACCTATACTGCTATCTGAATAATGTAATTCATCATCTGTATTTGTATTACTATAACCCAGTACAAGTTAAGCAGAGGTACCTATTGCCAACGTCATCGTTTTGATTTTGTCTCTGACCAGCTTCACAACCATTCCCTTTTGAATTGGAGTAGAGCGGCAACACAACACGGAGCGACACCTCTGGGCTAACAAAAGAAATTTGTCTTCGAGGGCTTTGTCTAAGGCATATGCCAGCGTCCTTCCATCAACCACCAAGCCCAAATTGGGATTTACTGAAGATGATGGTGTGTAGAGAGGTAGAAACGTAGGTGCTGCATTCTGAGTAGAATTTTCAACTGAAAATTTAGACTGTATGCAGTGCAAGTGTTGTTCTAGCAATGTAGCACACATTTCCTGCAATCAAAGAAAAATATTTTTAAAATACACGTTTGCAGCATCAGTTGACAGATTTTCTTTCTAAATATAAAGTAAGAGTTTGAGGCAGTTCTTGTCTACCTGACTTATTTTATGGATTTCCATGAACCTCAAATCTAGAGTCTTATATTCCCTTCCAGCCCACATAGGGACTTTCCTCCATGTGCTATCTATTGAGTTCTCTTTGGAAACTAATACAGCTGGGATCACATGGAGAAACACAGGTGTGAACTATTCTATAGCCCCAGATTTCTCAACCAAGGTTTCATGAAACCCTAGGGATTCTTAATGGCCCTGGAAGGGTTTCTTGAATGGGTGGGAATTAATTAACTTTATATATCTTTAATTTGATAAACATTTATCGAGTGATATGATTATATAAAGAGCCTCTTGTGGTGCAGAGTGGTAAGGCAGCAGACATGCAATCTGAAGCTCAGCCCATGAGGCTGGGAGTTCAATCCACTTCTGGGGTTTTTCGAAGCCTGATGAATGTTTCAGAAGTTTCTCAACAATAAGAAGTTGAGAAAGGCTGCTATAGCCAATGTAACCTGCAGATATTTTCATTATTGTAGTTGTGCTTGTCTAGGCAGCCATTCATGGAAGCCACTGCAGTTGTATCTATGCATTGCCTATTTTACAACGCTTTCTCCACAAGAGGGGGTGCCCATTCACAGGATGGTCCATGTGGAGGGAGAGGTAAGGGCATTAATCAAACTAGAACCTCTGGTATACAAGTTAGTTTTCTCTCACACACAAACATACACACAAATTGCAGTTAATGGAAATACTTAGGGGAAATTTTCCAGCCTGGTTTTCTAAGAGCAAAAAAGAACAAGAGGACTTGCACATACAAAAGCCATGTGAGTTAGGGGGGAGGAGAACTGGGTAAGTAAGTAGAAAAGCTGGTGGAATCCAACCAACAGGATTGTGAGGGGAGTGAGTGATTTTTGTTGATTACTTCCTCTTATTGCAGACCCATGTATCTGCCCACCATGCTGTTCATGGGGACACCCCTTCTCCAGGACCAACTTTTGAGCAATTATTTGGGGCTGCAGCAGGAGGAAAGAGGTGAGGAAATCCCACTCCACTGTCAGAAATCCATTTTGCTGGCAGAGATTTACTGCAGGACCCAAGCCAAAGTATTGAGTGTTAAGCCTGATTAGGAGAGCCTCTTGCCAGATCAAAACTTTATCTTTTCTGTACAGACCTTTATTTAACAAATGAAGAAAAAGAAATGAGCACTAGAACTTTTCAGAACTGCCCCAGGTAAGCCAACCTGATCCACAGCTGTAGGGGATGCCAAGACATACCAGTCATGTACGGCTTCTGGCCCAGTAAGTTGAACAGTCTACACATCATGGCTTAATAATTGCTGGACAGACTAGCTGTCCTACCTCCTGTCATTTTTGCAATATTAAGTAGGCAAAAATGGGAGCTTTGTCAAGCATGGACTAGGACTGCCTGTAAAGGTTGGTGGAAGGTTGAAGTCTGTGCCGACATAACCAGGATATACAAGGCACATGGGCAATATACCTCAGCTTGAAATAAGCTCGACAAACCTAATTTCAAGACCCTTGCAAGCAGCTCTACATGGCTGGCATTCTACTTATAATCCAAGGCACATTGGATATATAGGCCTGATGCCTGGAAACAGTGTTGTCATACCGGTGAATCAGCATTTAAGGTAATGAATTCTTCATCATGATCCAGTAACTTGCAAGCATAAGCAATGTTAATGGCAGTTTCTTGCTTATCTCCAGTTAAAACCCATATTTTCAGCCCAGCTTTGCGCAAGTTTGCAATGGTTTCCGGAACTCCATCCTGTAAACGGTCTTCAATGCCGGTCGCACCTGACCACAAGCAAAAAAGAAAATTAGAGCTTCAAACAGTTATTTATTAATTTTGAGGCTTATAGGTGGCACCTCTCCAAATGGTTGCGGAGCAGCTTACAACATTTTGAGGATTAGGATCTGCTGGGGTTTTAGACGATTAGCCCTCTACAGAATACTTTGCTAGATATTAGTTCTGGTTTGAGCAGAAACTTAACATCTGAATCTTTTCAATTGTTTTGACAAACCATTCAGGCAATTTGGAACAGTAGGTTTAAAGGATAGCATGTCCTTGCACTCAGGACGGCATGGGATTTTCAGAAACAAATCTTTTCCCATAACCATGGTGGTCTAAAAGTCACGGCAACCCTGCTCCATCACAGTGAGGGAGTGGTGCAGCACCCAATCCCCTTCCTATCTACTCAAGTAGTCTCCTTTGTATTGTATACAATTTGCAACCTGAGATATGTTGGTTAGAGATCTGGGACTGGACTTAGAACTATCATTTGCCCATCCTAGATATTACCATGCCTCATGTACGGACCAAGAGGCTGGAAGAGGCCTCAGGCACAAGTGCTTGCAGAACATTCTAGTAAAACAACTCAAGTCAGCCAACCATTACCTACTTTTGAATGCACCTGAGAAAGTTAATTGATAAAAGCTTACTTAAGCCAACTTTATTTAAGAACTGATGTGCTGTAATGGTTGCCATGTTGGACTAGGGGCACCCGGGTCCAAACTCTCACTGTACTGTGAAGTTTATTCTCTCATTCTAATCTAATTCTGTGAGATTAAAATGGGGGTGCCATGCTGTGAAATTAAAATGGGGCACCATGCACAAATTAAAGGGTAGGCTAAAATATAATAAAGAAAATAAACTGAACAAGAATGTCATTCCTCAAGACAAAGGCAGCCATTGTTTTTATCTGTTTAGCCAAATATCATTCGATTTTTAACGTATGAATGTCCAAAACTTAAGCATGAGGCAAGTGTCTGGCCGACTAGTTTTGAGGTAATTGCCAGGTGGTCTCAGAAGAAGCACACATTCAAAAGCTGACAGACTTCCGCACTTTGCACAGACTTGGATGATCAACCAGTTCTTCCTGTCTTCCCAGTACTCAGTTTAAAAACAATAAGAAAAAGTAACATGGAAACATGCCACGAGAAACAGTAGTATTCCGGAGGCTTTGCCATTACTTATGAAATTGGTAAAGGAAGTCCTTTTATTTAGCAGGTTTTTCCTCCAACTTTGCAGCTTGTGACAGTTGATCTGTCTACATTCTAAGTCCTTTAGTTTATAAGCGGGCAGCTCAAGCCTTAATTGGCAAAACAGATGGTATAGTTTTGACAGGAGTCTCTTTTTATTTATCCAGCTGTGTCCAAGAAAGCTTTAATTCAGAAAGGTTCATATGTGTGCCCAAAGTCAACAGTGGCATAGATTTTTCTTTTCATTAGTGCAATCCCGGTTGTCTGGGCCAACACAGAGACCACTTAAGGCAGCAAAGATATTTGAGATTTTATTGCATACCTTAGGGGCTCTTGACACCACAGGGTACATAATGCTGCTTAGCATTTATAATGCGCTATGTATTTACAGACATCACATATCACAGGCCATTCTCATTTTTCAGAATGAATGCTACAGGTCCAGCTTCTTCCAGCATTTTGACATGAGCTCACACTTAGATGAATGAGCACTTTCATGGCAGCGAATAACAAACTTGATATCACCCCCTTGAAAATAGTCTTGGGTGACCTTGACATTGCAGACAAATCTTCTGTGCTCAAAAAAAAAACAAATTTCTAAACAAAAATGCAAGGACTACTTTGATGGATCAGACACAAAGTTGACCAAATCCAGCATTTGTTGCCAACAAGGGCAATCTAGAGGTACCTGGGAAGCCTAGAGAACTATACATTATTATTATTAAGTTTTTTTGCTGGTCAAGTCACAGCTGACTTATGGTGACATATGGAATTTTCAAGACATATGGAATTTTCAAGGCAAGAAATGTTCAAAAATGGACTTCCTTGGTGATCAGGGCCAACCCTGCTTAGCTTCCAAGAACCAACAACAGCAGGCTAGCTTGGGCCATTTCTCCTTTCTCACCTTTCCTTCTTGTTCCATCTTTGTTTTCCTTCCCTGCCTCCACTCCCACTCATTCCTCCCCTCACTGCTTGCTGTCTCCAGATCTTTCTATCTGCCCTCGGATCCACCTACGTTTTTTCATTACCAGTGTTACTAGCTCCTGATTATCTCCACCTTTTGAAGGGCTAGCTGTTCCCTCTCCCACCCTAGGTGGTGGAAAGTGCCATCAAGTCACAGCTGACTTATAGTGACCCCTGGAGAGGTTTTCAAGGCAGTAGATGATCAAAAGTGGTTTTCCATTTGTCTGCCTCCTCCTCATGCCCCTGGTATTCCATGCATTTACTAGCCAGAGCCAACTTTGCTTGGCTTCCACAAACTGATGAGACTGGGCTACCCAGGCAATCTCACCCTTCCCAGCTCCTATTCTCATTTCATTTTCTCTCTTGCTATTCATTCTTCTTGCCCCTTTCTTGCTTCCTTCCTTTCTCCCTCCTTCCATTGTCAGGCTTCATTTTGAGTTGACAGACTAGCTTTTCATGTTTACATGTGCACAGTTGTTGTCATAGCTGGCTTCCTAAAATGATACTCAATTTTATTTTTTATACTTTACATATTTTTCTACAAATTCAGGGTTTTCCCCAAGTTTGCATAACCACAAGCACAAGTTCTGTGTGAATGGCATGCAGATGGTGGGGTACCCATGATTTAGATCAGTCTTTCTCAACTTTTTTACTTCAGGTTTCAAGAAAGCTGAATCTTTCCAGGGCCATTGAGAAACCCCAGATTGAGAAAGCCTGATTTAGATAAATGATTTAAGCAGCCTTATCCCTGTAGATGGTCGGTAAAATGAGTACCCAGCTTGCTGTGGGGTAAACGGTAATGACTGGGGAAGGCACTGGCAAACCACCCCGTATTGAGTCTGCCATGAAAACGCTGGAGGGCGTCACCCCAAGGGTCAGACATGACTCGGTGCTTGCACAGGGGATACCTTTACCTTTATCCCTGTAGATGCCGACAACCCTTAATGTTGCCCCATTTTTATCAATCCAGGCTCAATACAGCTATGCACTCCACACAAGTGAGTGGCAAAACACACATGCAGTATGCCTGGACTCTAGCTTTGGTCATGTTTTAAAAAGCTTTTGGGACAGACTGGCCTGAACATGAAATGTTTGCCTAGCTGCTTTCCAGCTTTTGCAGTCTTGCTGCAGCCTTGTCTCCTGACAAACCTCCTGCTTGTAAACAATTCCATAGGTGAATGGTAACCACTGGAAGGCTTCTGAAGTCACAGCCTCAATGGGTAGACACCCTTCTGTTTCCTAGGCATGCTTTGTCGTTACCTAGGAGATGCAGATCAGTCTCCAAGCGAGTTGCTGACTGAAACAGCAGTTCTTCCCGGTTGTCAATAGAAGATTCTGCTTCGATGTGACTTTTTAACCAGCATGCATAGCCCTCCTTGCTTAGCACCTGTTGAGAGAGAGAGGGAAAAAAATACTGAAGGGAAAGTATTCATGTTAACAGAATAAACAACATACAGGCTCGGGCTTCAGTGTGCTTAATGCTGTGCCGCGAGTAGCCTTGAAATGCCCCCTCCCCCCAGTGAAAGTGAAAAGCCCTCCCCTGGAACCCCACTTTGGACACTGTCTGTGCTTACTTTCTTTGCAATGCACAATGTTCTCAGCCCATCAGCGGCATAAAGGTTAAGGAAATTTTGCGTTTTGCTTCTGATTTTCTTTTGGTGTTTGTCTCGAGGATCATCTGAAAGTAAGTAAAGAAAAGTAAAACTCTTAGAACAGTAACAAAAAAAAAACAGTCTTAAAATGAATAATCCCTTTCTTCCCCTTATATGAAATAAAGCTTTATAAACATTTCTTTCTGGCAATGCAAGCATCCCACAGGAAACTCCAAAAATTTGCTGCTGTTGTTATAGCACTTAACAAGGTTTTATATAGCACTTAATTTTTGCCTACTTTTCAAGAACCACAAGCACTCATAGAAAACAATATTTTATTTTTTACCCATCCTTTGATTTTTAAAAAAAGAATATCCCATTTCTACCAATATGCATAGCCACGATGTTGCACACAAAATGGCTAAACTCAGTTCAGTGACTGTTGAATCCTCTGCTTGGCAAGTGGAACAAGTATCTTCTACAGTGATTCTGTGAAGGTTCAAGTCGGTGGCAGGTTATAGTGGATGATAGGGTTGTGAGTGTCCTGCATAGTGCATGGGGTTGGACTACATGACCCAGGAGGTCCCTTCCAACTCTATGATTCTATGAAGTGACAATTCTATGCCATCTATTAAGTGATGCAGCTTGCTTTGGAGTGATAAAAGGGATAGCATCCCCTGGGTACTGCCAAAACCATATAACCCATTCACTGCTGTGCTGCAGTCATGTTTATTTATTTATTATTTAAATGTATATACCGCTGTTCTCAATTGCCTCAAGGCGATTCACATAATAAAAGAATAAAAACACAATAAAACCCATAAAACCCCATAATTACAATTACTAAAGGGGACAAGTCGGCAAGCAACAAAAACTAACTAAAGTCACCCTCTCGACTAGCCAGGGCCAGCCTTCTGACTGTCCTACTGGTGAGAGTGGGGAGACAAATCTATTTATTAACAGATGGACAGAAGGACATGGGGGATCTCAGATTGAATAGCGGGCCCCGCCCTGGCCTCAACCATATGCCTGGCGGAAGAGCTCCGTCTTGCAGGCCCTGAGGAAAGTTGACAACTCCGACAGGGGCCTTCGCTCTTCTGGGAGCTCATTCCACCAGGTTGGGGCCAGGACCGAAAAGGCCCTGGCCTGGGTCGAGGCCAGGCAAGCATCCCGAGGGCCTGGGACGACCAGTAAGTTTATACCCACAGAGCGAAGAGCGCATAAGCAACCAAGCAGTCCTGCAGGTAAACAGGACCCAGACCACATATAGCCTTAAAGGTCAAACCCAAGACCTTGAACTTGATCTGGAAACAAACTGGTAACCAGTGCAGATGTCAAAGCACCAGCTGAATATGGGCCCTCCATGATGTTCCAGTGAGGACTCTGGCAGCCGCATTTTGTACCAGCTGTAACTTCTGGATCAAAGACAAGGGAAGGCCCATGTAGAGCGAGTTACAGTAGTCTAATCTGGAAGTGACCGTTGCATGGATCACTGTGGCCAAGTGGTCTGAGAACAGGTAGGGCACTAGTAGCCTAGCTTGGCAAAGATGGAAAAATGCTGTCCGGGGTTCTTTTGTGACCTGAGCCTCCATGGAAAGGGAGGCATCAAAGGTCACTCCCAAATTCCTGGCAACCAGTGCAGGTGTTAATTGCACCCCATCCAAGCATGGGAGAGGCGCTTCATGGTCCTGCCCTCTTCTCCCCAGCCACAGGACCTCCATTTTGGAGGGGTTGAGTTTCAGGCGACTCTGCCTGAGCCATCCAGCCACTGCTTTCAAACAACTAGCAAATGTTTTCAGGGGGGGAATCCGGCCATCCATCCATGAGGAAGTAGAGCTGGGTGTCATCCGCATATTGGTGGCAGCTGGGCTAGGGATCGCATATAGATGTTAAAAGTGTAGGGGAGAGTATTGCCCCCTGCGGAACTCCACATGGGAGCCCACAAAGGTCAGATAGCTGATCCCCCGCTGCAACCCTCTGCGTCCGGTTCCGGAGAATGGAGACCAGCCATTGCAGCGCAGTCCCTCTAATTCTGGTTTTGGTGAGGCAGTGAACCAATATCTTGTGGTCGACCACATCAAATGCGGCCGACATGTTGGTCAGCAAGCCATGTCAGCTTGAGAAGGTTGCCTTTTATCAACCACAGAATATACATAGCCCTTAAAGTAGGTTCAGGTGGGTGTCTGTGTTGGTCTGAAGCAACAGAATGAAATTCTGTGTTGGTTGGAAGCAATGGAACAAAATTCAAGTCCAGTGGCATCTTCCAGGCCAACAAAGTTTTATTCAAGGTATAAGCTTTTGTGTGTAAGCATGCTTCAGATACCTTGAAAGGGAAGTTCATATAGGTAGTGGGTAAGCAGTAAATTAGCATATAGCATAATGAAGATGTTTGAACTAATGCAATGACCAAACAGGAATAACAAGCTTAGTTTATATGATCACCATTTATTTGGATTTAATTTGAGAGGTAAACAGTGAAGCAAATAAATATACTAAAATTGGAGCTTGATGGCATTTAATGGCATAAAGGTTTGCTGCCATATATACCCTGAGAATGTGATCACCCTACCACATACAACTAGATAACAGGATCACTGAACATAATAATATCAGCTATGCCATCTCATGTTCATTCACTTGTTCATTAAATGCCCTTCCATTTCTACATAAGCCAAACCCTACACCAAACAATAAATGGGCATAAATCTGACATAAGAATCACAAGACTGAGAAACCTGTGACAGAACACTTCAACTTTCCAGAAATGCCGTGGGTGACCTCAAAGTTATTACAACATTCAGAACAACCCCCTGCACAGGACTTAATAGGGATATTGACTTCTTATCTCTCTACATAAGCTAATTTCATTCAGTCCTTACATCTGTATTCTCACCAAGAAGGGCTATACGCCCTCTGTATTTTAGTGTATTTTTTATCTGAAATAGTGATTGTAATATAATTCGGATTGGTAGAGTGGAATGTATTTCTTAGGTCTAGTGACAGAGGAGATATTACACTGCACAATCGCCTCGTCTTAAGGAAAAGGATGTTGACTACCTCCACGTTTGAGTGGAGATGGATGGAACATAATAGTAGGGCCTCAGTTAATTACTCTCAGCATTCCACAATTAAGAAAGGCACATTTACACATCAATCTTTAATTCTGATATGTTTCTTTGTGTTACTATGTTCCTTTCCTGGAATTAAATCCAAACAAATGGTAACCATATAAACTAACTTTGTTAATCTTGCTTGGTCCTTGCATCTGTTAAACATCCTCATTATGTTGTATGCTAACTGCTGCTCATCTTCTCCCTATATGTATGGACTGGTATCTGAGGAAGTGTTTACATGTTATGCTAGCACATGAAAGCTTATACCTCGAATGAAACTTTGTTGGTCTTAAAGGTGCCACCGGACTCATATTGAGTCCTTAAATTAGTCCATCTATTTTGTTTTATAAATAAGCATTTATATTTTATTATAGCTAAAACATTAATAAATCAAAATTGCCCTTAATTGAATTATCAGATATTAATTAACAACAAGTTATACAAATACACATACCTCAGCTACCTCAGCTACCACTGTTTATCATTTACAGAGTTTTGAACTTTGCAAATGTTTCTCAGTCTTTATTGTGTTTAGGTCCCTATGGTCTAACAGGCTTTGCAGGTATTTGACCAATACAAAAGGTGAAAGTGGATATGTGTACAGATCATATACAGTAATCCTAAAAGTGATTACGAAACTGCCTTCAGTTTTCTGACACCCCCGCACTATCTTCTGTCACCAATGGCTAAAATAAACTTCAGATGTCTAACATCCCAAGTGTTTTGATCTACTGGGCTGCAACAGAGCTTTTAGTTTAACTTGGGTTGACAGTCTGGTTTAAAATATTTCCTCAAAAAGAGGGAAATAGAAGCTAAATACTGTAGCGGGGAGGACATACGGTGAAAACCAAGATCCCTGGAAATCATCCAACTTGATCAGAAATGAGGGACTTCATCATGTAGCACAAATATTGACTAGTGTTTCACGGTTGCTTTGCTGAAGTGTAAACATTTATGACAGACCGTATTTTGCTCTCATAGGTTTTGTTTTAATTTATTTTTCTTAATATAGTAGGCTGCTTGGAGTGTCAGTGAACTACAAGGAGTAGAAGCAAGTTAAATAAATAAAAAATAAATGAATACTAGCAAGATAATTGTATGACAAGGAATATTCAGTGCAAGCACAGTCAAGCGTACCCCAGACATACCAGATTCTGTTCTGGTGTGATGAATGCTTACATTTGCATAATATTAGGACAAATCTTAATAAAACTTTATTAGAGACTTTCTGGTGTCATAAATCTTGCGTCAACAGAACCACAGAAACAAAAGCATTCAGAAATGCAATTTTTTCATTACATGGTGTAAGTAGCCTGTTCGGAAAGGTCAGATTTATTTTCTGTTGCTAAAATGACAAGCAATTCTTTATTCTGTGGCTCAGCTCTGGCTTATGCCGATGAAAGACAAAAAGGCCCTAACTTGCATATTTCTCTATTCCATTAAACCAACACTGCAGAGGCAGAATCTTTCCAAGGTGATTTGCTCCAGCAATTTTCAGTTAATATTAAAAGTAATTATGAACCAAAATTTATGCTGAAATCAACATTTCCTGTAAATTGCACAGAAACCCACCATGCAAAGTGTCAAAAGAAATAATCAAATTTGGAAACTTGAAATGCAACTTTCATTTCAGCACTATATTTTATTAGTGAGATAAAATCTGTAACAACACCTCATTTTTAGTGATTTAGAATCATTTAGTTTTTTAAATGCTGGACAAAAATCCCTGCAAAGGAGGAGGGAAAACCTTCCAGGTATCAAAAAATTATGCTAAAGTAAAAAAATATTATCTTTACAGCCAACTGATTACAATAAGCAGTAATTTAAAGTCTCTTCTGGTTCACAGCATGCTCATATATCTCTGAGATGCTCTTCAATTAAAAACCCAAATTCTCTGATCGCAGCTAGAGGTCTACTCATCATTAATTACCTTTTCCTTTAAATTCTATGCTAATATCCTCACATGTAACTCTGGCATTTGAAAGAGGTGGATCCTTTTGTTCTGTATTTAATAAACTCTGCCTTTACAGAGGTTCAAACTAGATGTTTGAAGTGTGAATTAGGGTGTGAGATTCACTGTACCCTCTTTCCATCTAGTTTGCCTATTCTTGCCATTCCCCTAGAGTTTAGATCTAATCAGTTGCCCAGTCAGATCTCAACAATACTGCACAGGACCCCTAAATTAATTTTGGACATTGCGGCATTGCAGTGCTATTATAAACAGAGTTACACCTGTCTAATCCTATTGACTTCAATGGATTTACAAGAGTGCAGCTCTGTTTAGGAACACCAACATCTCTGACATCATAGCATTTCAATACCTCCATTATGCTTGAATTTACCTTGACAAAGTGAATCTAAGCACATCACATGAGAACAGCAAAACTATTGGCTTGAACTTAGCTAGAGCTAGTAATGGAAACAAGGGGACTTCAGTTAACAACCAGTGCTACCCTAAGCAGAATTACATATTTATAAACTCATACCTATCAATAGATTTAGGAAGATGCAATTCTGCTTTGGATGTAACAGTGTCATCCTATGAGCAGCTTCCGTAGTATAAATCCATTGAAATAACTGGACTTAAACTGGAGTAACCCTGCACATGATTGTACTGTATATTGGTTTCAAAAGAACATTCACTGTGTATTCAAATGACCAAATAACTATGTAGATAGGAAAAGTAATTGTCTGAAGTACCAAGGGGTCATAGAAATGCCTACAGAATGAGGCTAAATGAGGGCATGGCTAGAGGGGGATTGATTTGCAATGCAAAATCCTTAAATGTCTCCAATATTCCTTCTAATATTTATTCCTGTATAAATAAATCAAATTGATATTAACAAATCCATCAGGTTGAAACAAGCTGCCCAGCAAAAGACTTTGGGTATTTGGAAAAGCTCACAGAATGGATCCATTTTGTTTAGATTTATCCATGTAAAAATGGCCAAAGACTTCCTGTTAAGATATTGCTCTTGAAGAGACCTTAAAAATGGAAGATACTATGAACATACTTCTGTGACATTTACAACACTGTACAGATCCATTTAGACTGTGACTGGAAAAGTCAACCTTAAACCATCATACATTTCATTATTATTATTATAGGAAATAAAACAAGAAAGAATTATACCTGATGAACAGGGCAGAAGAAGATCCATAATAGCTGAGTCTGCACCTTTAGTATAAACATTTATTTCATCTGTGAGAGGATGCCTGACCACCACAGACATTCTCTTCCGGATGGAGTCGAAGCCCAGAATGTGTAAGAGTTCAAAGGTTAACCTTCCCAGGTGAGGTAGCTCTATGGATACCTGGTCAGGCAGCCTACCAACCAAAGCACAGTCATAAGCTCTAGCTGCATAGACAAGGGCAGCTTCATCTGGACTCTCTGCCTCATATCTCAGTTCTCCCTCTCCAGGTTCATCCCCCGGAGTCCATTTAGCTTGCTGGGCACTATAACCGTTATTATTCATCTGGGAAGAGTTAGCTAGTTTTTCTTCCAGTTTTTGTAAAGTACTCTCTGCAGATGTTGATGAGATAATACTAGAACCAGCTCGAAGTGTTGATTTACTAGTAGCCAGGCTTGAGGAGCTGCTGTTGTTGGAGCCGGAGGTCAAGCGGCTGGGCGTGAGCCTTCTAATGAAGTCCTCTATGGTCTTTACTGGAGATTTCAGCTCATATCTGATTCTAACCTTGAGAAACAAAGATCAACCACCACAGAGAGAGGTGAGATGTGTAGGACATATATAGCACACAATACCAGCTAGCAAAACACATACTTGCAACACTTATAAGGTGTTTGAATGTAAACATAATGGCTTTCCCAAGGATAATATTACAACATGGGCATCTGTACACGTGGTATATCCTAAAAAAAAATCATTAACACTTTCAAAGGTAATGCTACCATTAGGAAAGGAATAGAAGGCAACCTAAACTCTTATTGTAAATTGTTTCAAAAGCCTCTGAGCTGAAAAGAGGGGCGCAACGTTTTTTAAAATTAAGTTAATAAGCAAATTTAATAGTCTAAATACGTGTAAATATTTCTAATAATATGCTAGGTATTCTTTACTTTTCTCCTGTCCACTTACCAGGAAGTGAGAGAAAAGTCATTTTGAGATTTTTGCAGTGGACATGAAGCCTTAGGTAAGGTTAGGCATTTATTTTAAAGAGATTATATATTGCCTTTCTAAGAGCGTGCCTCTCTCCTAAAATTTAAGAACCATTACAAAAACCATGATACAAATTTATAAACTATTTTCCATTAAAAATGATTTCAATAAAGCTTTTTGTCTAAACTTGAAGCATGACAAAGGTTTTAAACTCAGTACAGATATGGTGTAATGGTTAAGAGAGGCGGCTTCTAATCTGATGAGCTGAGTTTGATTCCCTGCTCCCCCACATGCAGCCAGCTGGGTGACCTTGGGCTTGCCACAGCACTGATAAAGCTGTTCTCACCGAGCAGTAATATCAGGGCGCTCTCAGGCTCACCCACCTCACAGGGTGTCTGTTGTGGGGAGAGGAAAGGGAAGGAGATTGTAAGCCTCTTTGAGACTCCTTCTGGTACAGAAAAGTGTCATATAAGAACCAGCTCTTCTTCTAAATATTAAATTAGGTCATTAATGCTGATGTTTTTACCAGTTTCTTCTGCTACGGCTTAATTGTTTATAGAGATGTCACAATATGTATCTCATCTAGCATTTCATTGCCTTTTGAGCCCACTCCTCCTCTCCCATTTCTGCCAACTGAGGACATTCACAGGCAAGCTCATAGCAGAAAAGGACAGATGGGCAACGCCTTGGCAAGGAACCCAATCTTAGTGGCAGAATGTCTGTTTTGTGTCCAGACAGTTCCAGGTTATATCTCGAGCATCTCCAGTTAAAGGATCTCAAGCAGCTGAAGTTAGGAGAGGCCTGACTCAAGGCACTGAAGAGCCACTACCTGCCAGAGGAGGCAGAACTCAAATTTGATCACCCAATGGCGTGAAATTCAATATGTTCAGGTATCTGATGAAGACGGATTAACAGTATAATCCTATGCTGAGTCAGTCCATTCTCAGGGTAGAGTGTAGTAACAGAGACTTCATTGGGTTGCCATAGCACTCCTGTTTGATTTGCTGTAACATATTATCACAGCCATTCCATTGGAGCAAAGAATAACACTAAATGCCTATTTTTAAAAAATAAAAACAAGCAGGCAAAGGCTCCACATTGCCCCTCCTCCCCAAGCCAAGGTTAAAAAAATAACACTGAGGCAGGGCAGGATGTTGTTTCGGGTGAGCTGGTAATGAGGAACGGATTTAATCTTTATCTGAACATGTTTGCCTCCATGGCAAATCACCATTTCTCAAGAGCAAATGCTTAATTTCAGGCATTCACTGCTTGTGGTTAAAGTTGTCATGGCTGTTTGTGGGAGAACTTTCCTGTGAGAGAACCGAGTCTTCTCAGCAGGTGACAGTCTGAATTGGCCTTCCGTGAAGGAAGCATGATTGTTACAGAAATGTCCTTGTGTGTGTTTGGGGTGGGTGGGTCACGGAGAATTACATTTGATTTAATAGTAATGTGACAGAGTTCAGCTTAATTATTTCTTCACATCTGTCTCTTTGTATCTTCTTATCCTTACATGAACCCTGGGAACCCTTATAGGGACAGGCACAATCTCCTGTTATTTAAAATAGTTGTTATCCATAAGGCCCTGCATATCTATGTAAGTATTTCTTTCTATGTAAATCATCCTGATGGTACCTAAAAAGGGATTATGAAATGTGAGCACCAATAAGATTTGGGGGGCCCTGAGCTGCAAGGGAAGGGTGATATATAATCAATCAATCAATAAAATAAATATTTGTAATGAAATGATACTAATGCTGCAATCCAATGCACACTTACTAGACAATAAGTCCTATCATTAAATAAGACTAGCTTCCTAAGTGTATATGTATAAGAACTGATGATATAGCTGTGCCCTGAGTAAGACCCACAGAATGCTAGGGGATTCATTCTAAATAAAGATGCACAGGATGAAACTTCGAAAACCAATCCTGAATAAAACATAACTTTCTTTACATGATTCCCCCTGACCTACCTTTTGTCGTGGTTGATTCGGAGATGTGACTACCACTGTATTGCAAATAGTCAAAGCAATGAAAAAGTCAAAGATGTCTGAAAGTTCAGGGGAAAGCTGGGATAACGGATGATCCTGGCTTCTCATAATCTCTAGGTAGCTTGCACATTCATTTACTTTTGCTAGCAAATTTGGATCAGGAGTGATATCTTTTTCCTAGAACAACAACAACAGCCAAGTGAATCACTGAGAGACCTGTGTACTTCTACACTACCTTTCAAAGTCTCCAGACTGAGCTTGTTCTGCAGATGTGCTCTATCAAGCATATCTTGGATAAACCCACCTGGGTCTTTGCACCAACCCACTCCCTCTTTCTCCAAAGAACATCCTAATCTAGATCTTATGCTTACAAAAAACCATTAGGAAAAGAAGGGAGAATAACGTAACCCCAAAACATGACTTAAGAACACAAAGTTGAAAGAAAACAAAAATAAAGGTCTAATCATTCAAATTTGCCACATAAGAAAAATACATCTATTTATTACAAAATGATTAGAAACAACTTATAGGCTCTAAAACTAGCCTCCAAACAGAATAACATTGTTTTGTATTCTCAAATAAGGGCCATATGTGACCCTGACCAAATGTATTTTATCCAAACAGTCTTCTTCAGTAGTCAAACATATAAACATATATTACACAATGGCAAATACACATTTTCAAAAAGTTGGACTCAGCTGAAATTGCTTTAAAATGAATAACCATGACTCAAGACAGAGATATAATGTAGAGGCCTCTTTGTAAGTAACTTTCTGCCCTGGTTAAGTATATTAGAATGTTAAATGTACAATGCACTTCCCTATCAATGTCCAAAGAAAGTGAATCTCAGGTGCAGTATGGAGCCAATAGTGTATAATGGTATGCAGTTCTTCAGTACAACCAGTAATGATTATTAGCTCTGAAACTTCTAATACTGCAATCATATTAGAAGGTGTTTCCCAGGCTGTTTGCTCTGCACAGAAGATGACTGCTCATCTGTTGTATTGTGTCAGATTGCAGAAAGTGAATAGCAAAGTTAGAAATTCATCCATGCCATGCTCACTTTACTTGTTCTTTACCTTTCTTTTAGCTGTTTTTTTTAAAGTGTTATCTAGGCTAGGGAGTGGAACAACATGCCTAAAGAGGGCCACATCCTAAACCAAAATGTAACACAATTATAAACCTACTTATTTAGATCAAAAGTAAACATTCAAAGGTAAATGAAGAAATACAATCCACTTTGGAACAATATTTTACTGTGGAATCTTTTTATTTAGCTATCTTGGAGCAGTCTCAACTGCCTCTTTCTGTGGTGGTTTCAGATGCTCAGCCCCCTCTTTATATGCAGTCTCTTAGCCTGACTTGAAGGAGTCTGTACTCTAGTCCATGCCACAGAGGAGTCTCAAGGTGCCCTCTCTTTTAAATATTGCACACACACACCCAGCAAAATTGCATCTTAGAGAGATGCATGAGTGGTTGTGCACAATTATGGTGTGATTAAAAAATAATTACTCTTAAAATTCAAATGTAAATAAAACTGACACCATGATACACGGTGACCATGAGAAGCAATACAAAGTATTAAAGACTCTAAGAGAGTCCACACTGTTGTACAAAGCTAGCTGCAAAATGACCTTCTCTCTTCACAGTTCTAGGAAATCAACAAAGAACAGTTTATTGAGCAGAAAGGAAGTATGGACCAATAGGAGAGTATTCATTTTACACCTAAAAGGTGCCCAGCTCAGTCCCTGGAATTGCCAGTTATGGGATCTCAGTTTTACAAGGGTGCTTTTTATGCATTGGACTGTAGCCAATAGCATGGGATTCTGCATGCGATTCTATCCATTGGACAGAGTAATAGATACTGGAAGTGCTTAAATAGATGGACCAATTGCCTCAATATAAGACAGTGTCCTATTTTCATAGACATTTGTTGGGTGCTGTAGTACATGGATGGTGGGCTATATTTGGCTTGAGAAGTCATATAGGCGTAGCCTGGAACTATTTACAGCATGTGGTACATTTCTGATTGATCTTGCTCTATGAAAACAAGGGTGCAGTGGGAAATAGACTCAGGAGAGATAAAAGGAAATAGTTTTTGCTCAACAGGTAATGAAATCATGGGATTCACTGGCTGGTTGGTACTTACAATCATGGCTTGAAAACAGGAGTAGAGAGATGCACGGAGGACAAGACCATCAGTGACTACTAGCTTAAATGATTAAAATAAAATATAAAAACCCCTCCATGTCCAGAGGTAGTTTCAGTGGTAGGAGGCAACAGATTTCTGCTGTCCTTTTTTGTGGCCTTCCAGGACAACTAGTTGGCCACTACATGAAATGCTGGACAATTTAATCCAACAGGGCAATTCTTATATTTTAAGACAACCAGCGTAAAAATGCAGACTGGCAGCTACTTACCATTGGGCTACTGAAAGCAGTGTGTTTGGAGAGAATGCTTGCTCTCTTGGCTTCCACCCTGCTTCCTGTACGCCTATGAGATTTAGTGCTCTGGTTCCTGTGGACAACTTTGACGCTCTGATGACTGCTAATACTGTCCCGCTGGGATAACACTCCTCCTTTAGGTGCCGTTTCGTCATCCTCAGAATCAGCTTCCTGGTACATAGCTATGCGTCTTGCTGGAGAAAGAAAGAAAGCAAACTCCAACTTACATTTTATTATGTCCCTCCCCAATATTATAGAACTATTAATAATAAAATAGGGAACATTTTTATAAATGGGTAAAATTATTACTATATATAATCCAGCAATAAAAAGATCTAACAGCGGTTCAACAAAAGCATTCCTAAATTAGACTGCCTCATATACCTTCTTAAAGGTCAGAAAAGAAGGCTCCTAATCTCTCCTGAAAGACCACTCTAAAAGTTGGGGCTATCACTGAGCAAGCCATGAATAGCAACACACAGTCTGATTCTCAAAGTGCTGCACAGTAAGTCATTTGGAGAACATAGCATGAATGATTTAGAATCTTTGATGTCCTATAATTGAAATGTCTTCTGGCCTGAAGAGCTTAAATCCTCACAATTTCTATATTCAATTGTTATACTTGCCTGATTAGTCGTTCAATTACTTACTTTACTGTCAACCCACTGACAGAAAAGGAAATGCTGTGGATTAAATTGTTCGATAATCACATTTTATGGGCTTTTTTAGGTAAGTACCGCTCATTCTGTATTTTGTTAGTAAAGGCATCTAATGCACAAAGCACTTTAAAATGCATGGAGCCTGCACCAGCAGAGAGCTTTAAGGACTGGAAAAATGTAAAAAAGGGGAGAAATGTTAAAAAAGGAAAATCGATTGATCTATTGCTGACTGGGAGGGGGGAGGAGGATGTAAATTATTATTGATCGCCATCTGTTGTTTTATTTAAGTGGTTTTATGGGTTTTAATGTATTTTATTTTATTGATTGTAAACTGCCACAAGACACTGAGAGCAGCGGTATATAAATATAAACTTTAAAACTCTTAAATGCTGTGGTCTTCTTGGGAACCAAACTGCAATTCATATAATTTGCTTCAGTGGAAGAGAACTTAATTATCATTAACATTCCCAAGGGACGTGGGAATGTTCAGCCTGGAGAAAAGGCGGTTGAGAAGGGACATGATAGCCCTCTTTAAGTATTTGAAAGGTTGTCACTTAAGAGGAGGGCAGGATGCTGTTTCCGTTGGCTGCAGAGGAGAGGACACGCAGTAATGGGTTTAAACTACAACGATATAGGCTAGATATCAGGAAAAAACTTTTCACAGTCAGAGTAGTTCAGCAGTGGAATAGGCTGCCTAAGGAGGTGGTGAGCTCCCCCTCACTGGCAGTCTTCAAACAAAGGTTGGATACACACTTTTCTTGGATGCTTTAGGATGTTTTGGGCTGCTGATTCTGGCTTGAGCAGGGGGTTGGACCAGATGGCCTCTGTGGCCCCTTCCAACTCTATGATTCTATGATTAAAGTAGGACTCTAAGTAGCTATGGCAGAGGTAGTCAAACTGCAGCCCTCCAGATCTCCATGGACTACAATTCTCATGAGCCCATGCCAGCGAATGGGAATTGTAGTCCATGGAGATCTGGAGGGCCGCAGTTTGACTACCCCTGAGCTATTAGAATAACTGAGGATAGGTACTATTCCCACCCATGCAGGGCTACCAATCAGGCTTCTCTGGAAGCTCCAAGTGATCCAGAATGCAGTGGGACCCAGTGGAGAGCCCACACTCAGCTTGTGCTCTGCCGGTTGCACGGGCTCCAGAGACAGGATTAGATCCAAGGTACTAATGCTCACCTTCAAAGCCCTGAATCGTCTGGGACATTCTTATCTGCGGGAATGCCTCTCTGATTGCCTCCAGATGAAGGACAACATTTAGTCAGACTATTTGGACTATCTCTATTCTTTCTCTCCCTACGGAGTTGTTTCATTTCTCAGTAAAGCTATTTATTCTTGAACCAGCTGTTGCTGCACCCCTTTGCATATTTAAATGGAGCATACTGGTTGATCTGACACCAGGCCTCAATTATGAATACCGGCACCTTAAAAATAAAATAAAGCAGTGCACAACAACCAATGAAACTTGTTTACATCCAGAGACTGAAACAAGTCAGAAAATACTCTGTAACAGGTTCTGGGCCAGGCCTGTGCATCTTGGAAATCAGCTTGTGTGGATTATAGATCCTCAAACTGCCCAAGGAGGCTGGTCTCAACATCTTCCCTTCAGGAGCTATATAAAGGTACCCTAACACCACTTGCATTTTTCACATTTCTTTTTACATTTTGTCCATTGACGAATGAACTATTTGGTTATTACAACCGTAACACAGATGAGTTTTAATTGAACATCAACTTTTAATGACTAATATAGAGAAAATAATTAGTTATTTAGTACAGTACATGACTTCCCTTCATTTTCTGGCTCAATGTGACAAAGCTATTACTCTCTCAAATGGCTCATAAAATCCACTGGAGCCCATTAGAAACATCCCTCTGCAGCACACCTCTCCCTAAAGCTAGCTTCTATTATCTGCTGCTGGCTGTGGGGAAAGCAAAATAATGCTGCAAAGATTCCTCCCCCCTAACCCCCCCAAACCCCTCCCCCCAAAACCAACTATTACAACAAACTGCAATGAAAGGTTGGAGACTTTGCCAAGTATTTTGCACACAGGCCATTAAATAGAAAATAGTATTGGGGCAGGCAATGGCAGGTCAGAGAGCCATAAATACTAAACTGCAAATAGCTATGCTATAATTATTTGTAAAAACCTTGCTCCACAAAGATTCATAGGAAAAGCTCATTAGGGACTAAAACAGCTAAAGTTTGTTCACTATCTCTATATATACTATACAACCAGGTAGATGGAGGATTAAAAGAATTTTATGAACCATGCCTTAGAAATATCACAACTTCAGGCAACTGTGTAGCTGCAAAGCTTCCAGAAAACGTTCTGAGCTAGCCCAGTGCCGGGATGAGCATCTTGTCCTGCAGCAAAAGCTTATTATTTGAAATCTATTACCAGGTAAATGACAGCAGCCAGTTTGTATTGTTTCTGTAAGTGTAAAGGCGTCTCTACAGTGCTTCCAGGAACATGATGGATGCCAAAAAGCAGCGAGGGGACACGTTGTGCTGCAGGTGAATGAGTCACTGATAGCACAGTTGCTGCTGTTAGCTACTGCAATTGTGTTACCAAAATAGATGGGAACCGGAGCAGTGCTTGCTTTCTGATTCATGGCTCTGATAGGGTTCACACATCATTGGTTTCGGTACTACTGTAAATCATTCACCTCCTAGATTTTCTTGCCTGGATGGAAACATTTGGGAGGGAAACTATTATAATAACGCAGTCTCCCATGGCATGAGAGTCCAGTCTGTTTCAGGTCACCCAGAATCCTTGTTTGATGCTGTAACCATTACCCAACACTGGCTATTTGAGTTCTAGTTGCAAATATATGTTATCTGATGTATGACTGATTGTCTCCTCCATCATATTTTCCTTTATCTTGTTCATGTCCCTCAAAGGGCAAGGATGATGATGATGTTAGCCATTGAGTCGAATCCGACTCTTGGCAATCCTATGATACAACTGTCACCAGGATATGCAAGTGCACCATGATATGCAAGTGGGAGAGATATATAATCATCAATATGCCTTTCACATTCTAACTTGGACCTGCCCTCTTGGTAATTGAGCACTGGATGCAAACTGAGGATGTTCTGGATGGAAGTAGAGTGTCCAGTGTCAGGGTGGGTGAAAGGAAACAAGAACCAAAAAGGTTATTGCAAATATACAGCCTACTAGCACAATAACAATACACCGGAAATTAAAAATGTTCAAATGTACAAAAATGCATGTATTTATAATAAGGTGAATAGAACAATTTCAGACCTAGGTAATAGTCCCAAACATGGACTAAAATTATCAAATCATATTTAATAAGGACCATATGACCCTGACCAGATACATTTCTGCCTAGGTGGCCTTCACCAGTGGTCAAACTTGTCATCCATAAAAAGTTCCAGGTATAAAACAATCGAACATTTTCCAAACCAAAAGGACCCAGTAGAGGTTGTATAATTATTGACTGTGACTCAGGGCCAGAATGAAAAAGCAGAGACCTCTTTATAAATTACTGTCAGCCCTGGTTAAATAAGTATGCATTGAGATGTGCCTTCTTTTCAAGGGCCAGATTAATTAATCATCAAATATAGTAAGGGATTATTAATGTGTATTGGTATGCAAAAGAGGGCCCTGTCTAGAGCCAGGATTATTTTGCACATGAACAACATACCCGATCACATAGATGCAATGGAATTAAATCAACAACAACAACAACAACAACAAAAACAGAGACTTGCCAGCCATAAAGCAAGATCATCAATGAGAAAATGGTGAGATTCAGTTGACACTAAAATACATACAATAAGAGATTTTTACATGCCACAACAATCTGTTGACCACCCTATTGCCAGCTCCAGTGCTGTATACTGGCCCAGATATTAACATAGGCAACAAAAGAACTGAACAGGCTTTAGAAGAGGGATAGTCAAACTGCGGCCCTCCAGATGTCCATGGACTACAATTCCTATGAGCCCCTGCCAGTATTCGCTGGCAGGGGCTTAAGGCAACTGTAGTCCATGGACATCTGGAGGGCCGCAATTTGACTACCCCTGCTTTAGAACTTAGCAGAAGGTCACTCAGTTTGCAGTATGACTCAACATGCTTCTCTCCGAACAGTATGTTCTCTCCACCTCTCTAACCTTCCCCACCCCAACTCTACAAAATGTTTCCTATGAACCTTATACTTCATAAGATGCTATGGTGGGATGACTTCCAGTGTCAACAGTGCCATTCCTTGACTAGGGATATTTTTGGACTCTCCCCAAACAGAAGGCTTTTTATTTGGAGCCAAAAGGTATGTGTGCTTCAGAAGAACAAGAAGTACCTCGTGAAAAAAAGCTACTTTACACAAGTGACTCTAATACAGCATTTATATATCTGTTCACGTGTGTCAGAATAGCACTGCAATTTGTAATCGACTGGACTATTAAACGATAAACATTTCTCATTGACAAAAAAAACACACTCCCAATTTTTACAAAAAACCTCAACAACTATATTATTTCAAACGTAAGTGCTTATGAAACTCCAGGTGGCAATCATCAACCTGAAAGAGGCATCTTCTTCTCACATGGAAAAGAACGCCTCGCTTGGGATGATGCCGTCTGTAACACAAGCTGCGTTGTTTAAAGCAGGAGTAGTCAAACTGCGGCCCTCCAGATGTCCTTGGACTACAATTCCCAGGAGCCCCTGCCAGCAAATGCTGGCAGGGGCTCCTGGGAAATGTAGTCCATGGACATCTGTAGTCCATGGACATCTGCAGTTTGACTACCCCTGCTTTAAAGGTAGAAGTCTACTTCTAGCTCTGATGATTCCTATTTCATTGGCTGAGGAAGTGTGCATACACAGGAAAGCTCATGCCTTGAGTAAAATTTTGTTGTCTTAAAAGGTGCCACTGGACTCAAATTTTAGTCTACTTCTAGCTCTGAACGTATTGTCTTTACCTACACAAATGATGGACCAATCTATTAAAATTCATGCACTGAATCAACTTCCTTGTATCAGATGACAGTCCTAAGAGGAGAACACATACTCGACATGTGTTTCATAGAGCAAGGATCATGCTTGTTTGCCTGATTAGCATGAAATGAAGCATGAAATAAATGACATTGGCTCTACAGAGATGGGTTTAGCTGGACAGCAGAACTGCGGCTTTTAAAATATTTGTCTTCTGCCTTTCTCAATGAGATTACAGGTAGATTACGTTTTAATAACCATGCAGCATGCCATATACTAAAAACAATTATTCTGGTTTGTCCTGTTTTCTCTGGTCAGCATAATGTAATTCAGGATTACTTAGTTAAGTCTGAACTGCAAGAATGAACTACAAATTATCAAAGCCAAATTTAGTGAGAAGGATTATGCTCTTCTGTCCAAAATTGCCAGTGAACTCTGTTCAGTGTTAAGATTTAATATTCTCTTCTTGTCAAAATCATAAATTGTGCACTGGTGTTGCTATGTATATTTTCTTTGAATATTTATTTGGGTTGTGTTCATCTGCATGTATTTGAGGTTTTTTATGCCATTAAAGGTAATCTGTACCTTTGTACCTCTACTAAAAACAATGCAATGAAACTGCCTGAAAATTAACAGGCATGAAAACTTCAGTCACATAATGACTTTGCTTCATTTATGATGGAAGTTGCTTATCTGCTAGCATGCCCAAAAGAAAAGCCAGCACTCCCAGGCTTAAATGCCTAAAAGACCCTGAATCAATTGGACCCCTAATCATTTATAGTTCTTTTGTTTAAAAGAGAGTCTAAACCAGGGGCAGTCAAACTACGGCCCTCCAGATGTCCATGGACTACAATTCCCAGGAGCCCCCTCATAAGAATTGTAGTCCATGGATATCTGGAGGGCCGCAGTTTGACTATCCCTGCTTTAAACCACCAGCCCTGGATGGCCCGAGATGATAAATGCCCTGCATTAAACTTATTTCACTCTTACAACATATTAATTATAAACTCAAGTGCAATTTTCAATTCTGTAGATAAATCTGGGGGGAAAGTGATACCTGAAGGTATCAGAATATGCAAACATGCCTGGTGTATCTGACAGTGAATACTGGGTGTGTGGGGGATGAGACCCTGCTCCCTCCCGGCCACAGTGAACATGTCCTGGACTGATACTTAGAGACAAGGAGGGGGTTAATGTACTCCTTCATCTCCTTTCGGTCAGCTCCCCTCTTATGCAGCATGGAGTGAGTAGCCAGGCAGAGTCTTCACTGGCCACCATCCTGGACAGTCTGAAGCCAAGATAGTATATCCTCCTTGCCATTCCTGTTCTGTTATTGCCTCTTGCAAGAAGCTAAGAACTGTCAACCACTGCAATTCTGCCTTGCCTGCCTCTCTCCATGCTGCTGTTGCAGTGGCTTTCTAAAGAGACAACTTCATGGTCCACTATTTGACCTCTTGAAGCAAATATATTCAGTACTGGTGTTAGCAGGAAGTCTTTTTAAAATTATGAGGCTAGCTTTTAAATAAGCATGCTCAGGATTGGGCTTGCTTGGCTTTAAATCACCTGAAAGGAAATTCTGCAAAAAATATCAATACATCTTATAAAGTAATTTTGCTGCTTGATTTATAGCACTGTAAAATGTAGTTGACTTGCCTGCCCAGTCTTCACAAAGTCCAAACAACAGGACAAGCCAAGAACCATGGTGTTTTGCTTATGCATGGACTAAGGAGTCTGGTTAGACCAACTGGAAATTGTTAGGATATTCCCAATGTCTTTAAGAAAAGAGCAAGAACTTTAAGATTATAAAGGATCTCCATAGTAAAGACATTGGTGGAATCTAGCAACTTCCAGTTGGACTATCCAGATTCCTGCATTAACAAAACACCATTATTCTTGGCTTGTCCTCATTTGGACTTGGTGAAGACTTGGCAGGCAAGTAAGGTAGGAGAAAGTAAGATGGAAGAGAGAATGCCAACATTATAAAGGATATATCCATAGAATTTTTCCTGTTTCCCACTGCTGAAATTATAGGGGGGAAAGCTAACAGCACAAGAAGCAGAGGCTCCTGCCTTATGCAAATGCTTTCTGAAGTATAAATACTGTATAACTGATGTCAATTGGAGAAAATAATATTAGAGGGAGAATGCCCTCTGCAGTGACAATCTCCTGTTGATGGAATCCTACAGAAGTGGAATGGTAATGGTAGGCAGGAGAAATCAGGGAAAGGCCGGATTATACCTGTCAGCCTTCTGCTTTAGATCACTTATTGGCCATAATGCTAGACAGGTCTGGTTACATTACACAAAGAAGAGCTACAGGCAGTCCTTAGAGTAAGAAATATTGAATGTTAGTGCAAAGACTCGGAGTGATTTGATTACCGAGGTAGTTCCAACTAACCATGGATGGGTCAAGGTTTTGAATATATGTATGGAAATGTCCACCTAGTTCAGGAGTGCCCACTGTGGCTGGCAGGGACTCTCCAGGGGGTCAGGAAGAGGCCTTTCCCAGCCTTATGTATGCAACAAAGATTCTTGATCACTGAACTCTGCCGAATAAACTACGTGCTAACAAAATGCTCCATTTGATTTCAGAGACTGACTTCAGCACTGTAGAGATAAAGTGAGGAATAATATTTCTGAAAAATAATCTGACACAGGCGATTCCTTTTCAGTTTAAACCTAAAGTTTACACCTCGTTTTTACTATCCAAGCATATGTTACGTGCATTAATTTATTTGGAAAGTTATCATGCTTACCATTAGCATCGTGTGAATATTCTATGCCAGAAACAGTGCACCTTCGGAAGACCATTTTATTCTCGGTTAGAGTTCCCGTCTTGTCTGAAAATATGTACTGGATCTGCCCTAAATCTTCAGTGATGTTCAAAGCACGACACTGCAGTTGAAAGTCAGTTTCTTCATCATATAAATCCTTATCTTGATGAATAAAAAACACCTGGCATACTTTAACAATTTCAATGGAGACATACAAGGAAATTGGGATCAGAACCTGAAATGCATAAAGATACAGAGTTATTAGGAGAAAAACAGCAAAGGGAGAAAAGAAGGGTAATTGGATCAATGTGCGGTGAAAATTGCAGCATTGTACTGTACCTGTTTTGAATTTATATAGTTTGACTTAAAGCCAACACTGTAAAGTTATTAGAGTATCTGCAAAGGTTTACTGTGACAGATTAAGAAAGCTTATGGAGCGGTTTGTAGAGCTGATATCCATAATTAGGTCTGGTGGTGTGATTATCAAGGCTTGGAGAGAGGCAAATGTTTTCAGGATAATAAGATGGGCTTGAAAGTAGCTAGGAAAAGAAGAAAAAGGTTGGGAGGGAAAGGAAGACAGAGAGTGCAGTCAGAACCCTGCTAGCATAAAAGGTTCAGCAAAGGGGAAAAAAAACTGAATTAATAGTTCTCATGTTCTATCTAGGTACATAACAGGCTTCTAAATTAGCTCCCAGAGTAGTTTAATCAAGCAGACATCGTTAGCAACTGCACTGGAAACTGCCTTTTCAGAAGTCGAAAGTCCACATTTTATGAGTCTTGATCACAGCGTTATTGTAAGAAATATTCTCACTAGATTCTCAAAGATTTTTTAAAACCTCCCAATAAAAGGCTGTATTCATCATAAAGTATTTTCTTTCATAACATGAACCAGTGCTGATGAACCAGTGTAGTGGTTAGAGCAAGCTTTCTCAACCAGGGTTTTGTGTTGTGGGGAGAGGAAGGGATGGCGACTCCTTTGGGTAGTGAAAATTGTGGTATAAAATCAACTTTTCTTCTTCTAGCTCATAAACAGCACTACTTGGGGAAGATTGTCCCCCCCCCCATTATCACTGAGCCCAATTCCTGTACCATCAAAAGCTTTGCTTCGCCCCTACATATTTTTCTAGTGCTTCTGCTTCTTTAGCTGTAGATGAAGCAGTATATCAATATAGGATTCTATCTCAATATATTCTTCCATGAGGGACAAAAGAAAACACTGTAACCGCCCTGAGCCCCCGAGGAGGGCGGTATATAAATATAATAAATAAATAAAATAAATAAAAAAGTGGCTCAATGGGTAACTGTTGATGCTGCCTGCCGATGTCTCAAAAGGAGGGAAGGTGGCTCAACACGTATTGTGTACTTTTAAATGCTGCTTCCTAAACACCTTATTTTAGTCTTGCAGATCATGCACACATTGCCAAGAATGATCCATTAAGATAACTAATCAAAATCTTAGAGCAGCTTTTGCATCACTGCATTTTGAAACAATGCCAATGGCAGCTCTGTCTGGCCGTTGTACCTGTACGCCAAAGAACCAACACTTCTGTATTTGTAGCATGCAAGCCTTGGAGGACTTATCTCGTTATATACTTGACTATCCACGTTATACACAACATAGGGCCAATTTCTTGCTGAGATATTATCCAGTCTTGTTTCCTATTCAGTTACTGAGAAGATAATCTCTTTCTTATCTGATTCTGATGACTATGTAACATACAATATGTCATTATCTGCTGTGGCAGCAAGGGAAATAAGAGACAAAGTTGTCAGCACAACAGCAAAAGCCTAAATTTAATGTTATTCTTTTTATGCTGCTTTTAATGTTTTGTGGTTTTACGTGTATGTTATTTATAGTGCTTTTATCTTATCAAATATATCCTGCTGTCAGGGTCCGCCGGGTCTTTGCCACGCTTCGGGTCCGCCACGTTGTTCGGTGAGGGAGACCCGGGACTAGAAGGCTTTATCTGTAGGAAACAGCGTCTCAGAATGGAGTCGGTATTCTCTCTCCCGCTCCTGGGTTCAGGGTAGTTCCTTCACTACGCCTCCAACCCCATCTCCTCATTGACGCTTCCTTAAGTAGCCTCTCTAGCCCCTGTCTCCACCCTCCGGGCTTCTCAGGCGGACCTCGCCCTTCCGGGACTCCGCGTCTCTCCGCCACCGCCCCGCCCTGGGTTTCTCCCTTGCTCTCCCCGCTGGTACTGACTGCCCCTGTGCTACCGTTTCCCCCACCCCTGGCGAACTGATTCCCCACATCCCTTTATGTAAGTTTCGTATCCAAAGAGGGTCTGTTGGGATCTCTTCCTCTGTATCTTCCTTTCTTAGGTTTCCGCTCCTGTCAGCACGCTCCTTCTCCGGACCCCCCGCGCTGCCCAAACTAGTCGTTCTCGACACCTGCAAATTTGTTATTTTGTAAATTACAAAATTGTCATTTTGTATAGATCTGAGGTCATATACAAATAAATCTTACTACTACTACCATCAAGAATGATCCCAGATATGCAAAATTTAAAATAAATCATTGAAAATCCTTTGTTTTTATACTAATTACTAGCTTCAAAGCCCTAAGAACGGGCCTCGAAAGGGTCCCCTCCCCTGGCTCCCGGCCAGGCTGCTTAAGGCGGATTTGGGACGCAGCTCGCTGCCGGATCAAGTGGGGTGGGGCTGGCCAGCTCATTAGCAGGAAAGAGCTCCTTAGCAGGCCAGGAGGCCTTCATTAGCAGGCCCTGCTTATCAGGCCAGGAGGCCCAACCTAGCAGGCCAAGAGGCCCTCGTTAGCAGGCCTTCCACCATGACCCTTTGCCCAGGGCCCTCTCCTCTTACCTGCTGCTGGCTCCAGGCACTGAGGTGCATCTGAGAGCAAAGAGGTTAGAGTCAGGGTGATTGGCCCTGATTGGCCCTATTCCAACTTGGACAGCTGAACACGTTCCACCACCCAGGATGTTTCACAAATATATAGAGAAACCATGGATAAGGATAGTGTATGTCAATTTTTTATTGCATTCATTTTTGTTTCTGTGGATTCCAAGGAAAACACAGTCCTCCTGTCTTACTACATTACACTTGCCATGCTGTGGGCAGTAGCTGCTAGTGAGGTCTGAGGTGGAAGCAGCCAACCACAGTGCTGGCCAACCAGTCTGTATGTGTGGTCACCGGGAAAGCAACTGCTCCCTCCCTTCTCCTCCAGTGTCCTGGATGGGGTGGAGAAGGCTACATTGAAGCAGCATCTACCAAGCCAAAGCAAACTGTGGGAGGGGTGGGTTAGTCTTCTGTTTCCCATTCCACCCACCTATTTGGCTGTCTGCTAAGTTGGCCCCTAATGCTTGGTGCTGCTATAACAGCAGCCTCCCACAACTCAGTGAACTCAAATGGCGGAAGAGATGAGACAGAAGAGGAGAGGAGAGAAGGAGAAAAGGGAGTCTCTCTCTCCTATCAGGCTGCAGAGACACAGAGAAATGGCAGTCTCTTATTTACCCTTTTTCTGCATAATTCAAACAAATGAAATGAAAGGTGCCTTTTTGGTTTGTTTGTAATCATTTGCAAACAAATACACATCTCTGGTAATCTGCCTTGCAGCTGATGATGATAGCTATTTGAGGCTGGGTGTTAACTGCTGGTGTAGATTATATTGCTTTAATTGACCATTGTTTATAACACAGTCATTTCAAGTTGTGCTTAATTGTCATTTTGTTGGAAGCTGCCTGCAGAGGCAGAATCAAAATGTTTTAAATAAAGTTTTAAAAGGATAACAATCAGCTATTGTAATGCAACTTATTGAACTGAGTTTCTTGGTTGAGATTTTCAACATAAGGCTTGTTTATTACAGAGTCTGAATATTATTCACATGTGTGAATAACAGAGCAATCTTATGCAGAGTCAATATCAGTGTAATCCTAAATAATTGTGTCATTCTTCTTGAACATAAAAGAATTCAGCCCTGAGACAATCAGATTTTGTTCTTTGGATGTATAATATCTGATTTTTTTTTACCATTGTTTTGAAAATTGTGTATTTAGTAGCACAAATAGATTGGCAGAATTACCTAAAAGGTATCTCAATTTTATATCATATGGTTACCTGAAAAACTATAATCATTGTCAAAAATAAATAAACTGCAGCTACAGCTGGAGACAAATAATTTCCATCAGGACCTGGGACATCAAAAACAGGCTTCCTCTTGTCATCATACTGCCAGACCCAGATTCCATGACCTGGAAGACAGGTGAAAGAGATGAAAATACAAATTAAACATCAAGTGGCAAAGACAACAAATTCAATTTACACATTTCTCCTTGGAGAGAAGCTGCAAAAGAAACAGAACAGAACATGGTGCCCTTTGTGCTATAGCACTGTGAATTTCTGTATTGGAAAACTTCTTTGAGCACAAATACACTTTCATTAAACAAAGTTTCCCTTAATTCATTTTAACTTTAAATGTTCAGATCTAAGGAATTTATAATCCTTCACTACTTCTGGAAAAGGAACTTTCATACACATAACCAATTGTATAAGGACATGTTTCCCCACAGTCTTACAGAACATAGAAGTTATATATGTGGCAATATTTATTTATTTTTAATTTATTATTGTATTTATAGACCGCCACTCTTGGCCCAGCTGACTTGTGTGGTTTACATAAAACAAAATCAGTACTAAAAAAAACCCAGTACAACCAATGGCGGCAACAATAAGCAATCTAAATTTCCCATGTGAATCTTCAACCTTTCTGATAGCAGTCATTGTGGCCCTAATAGATGACACAGGCACTGTTTGGCTGGGGGGGGGGGTAGGGGACAGTGGGAGCTACAGGCCCCAAAAGGCTGCAAAATGGAGGGATCCGATCTTACAACCCAGGCTTCAACCAAATGCCTGGTGGAAGAGCTCTGTTTTCAGGCCCTGTGGAACCAAGAGAGCTCATCTCTCCTGGGGGGCTCATTCCACCAGGTCGGGGCCAGGACCAGGACCAAAAAGGCCCTGGCCCTGGCCAAGGCCCGGCGCTCTTCCCAGTGTCCCAGCACAACCAGCAGATTCATACCAGCAGAGCGGAGAGCCCTGCAGGGGGCATAAGGAGATAAGCGGTCCCCTCAGATAGGTAGGACCCAGAATGCATATAGCCTTGAAGGTTAGAACTAAAACCTTGAACTTGGTATGGAAGTTAACTGGCAACCAATGTAGCTGATGCAGCATAGGCTGGACATAGGCCCTCCAAGATTACCCAGTGAAGACCCTTGCAGCCACATTTTGAACCAACTGCAATTTCCGAGTCAGGAACAAGGGAAGGCCCCCATAGAGTGAGTTACAAAAATCTAATCTGGAAGTGATTGTTGCATGGATCACTGTGGTCAAGTGTTCCAAGAACAGGTCGGGTGCTAGTAGCCTCGCTTGGCGTAGGTGGAAAAATGCCGTTTGGGCTACCTATGGGTATATAGAACATAGAGAACATGGTAGCAATATATACAGAACAACTACAATCATGTGGATTTTTCCTATCCTTTTCCTGCTAATGTCAGATGGGAAAGTCCTGCCCATGCTGTGGCAGTATTCTCATACTTACCACTCCTGTAGCAAGGGATAGCACCATAAGGAGATGACACTGGCACCAGTGTGTATGTTAGGGGCCAAATAAACCCCATAAAGCTCATTGCAATCATTAGTTACAAAGCTGAGGTAGTTTCATGATAGTAACACAACCAAAGAGTTAGATATTAGCCTTAACATCACTGTAGGGAGTGGGCAAGGGAGGATTCAGGCAGGAGAAAATCTGTATGCAATCATAGTTTTCTTTCCAATAGCAACATAACCTTGGCCATAAAATGCACAGCCCATGGTCCTAATTGGTTGCCCTGTAAACTACTCTCTCGGAAACTTTCTGTCCTCTTATAAGTCTAGATGAAATGCAAGGAGCTTTATCTGTACAATGGCCATTTGTTGTTCAAACTTATAACTTACGGTAATGTTTGATTGTTAGTATATTAAATACTCATATTTTGCTCACTTTTGGACCAGATTCTGCCCTCCCCAACGAGTTGCAAAACAGATGCAATATGCTACACTTTGGTGCTAAAGTGGGCACACAATTCCTAGGACCGCACAATTAGAAGAGAAGCCTCAAGCATTTTATACAAATACAGTCAGGGAGCCCATTTTCCAGGGCTTCCAGGTGGGATAGACTTGCACAAAGGCTCATTCTCCTGTGACCCCCTTGGCAGACTTTGAGACTGTCAGCAGAGAGGCACTGCTTAACGGTGATTCTGTTCCTAGTTGATAGGTTGGTGCCAGTGGGTGGCATTAAGTACTTGCTGACCTACTCCCTGGACTTTGTCCTTTAGGGTACTTAAATATTTGATCTTGCACCATATTGCTGTTCAACATTTATATGTAACTGCTGGAAGAGACTGCCTAGCAGCATGGTATGTGCTCACATCAATATACTGATTACATCCAACTCCATTTCCCCCCCTGCGTTTGAGACCCTGAATGAAAGCCTAAATACAGTTATGATCATTAGAGGGCTAAAAACCGTGAAATTTAATCCAAACAAAACAGTTTGAGATGTGCCTAAAACTGAAGGAATGGCAATTCTGTCTGCACTGGATAGGGTAACATTTCCCTAAAGTGTGTTACTTTTGAGATTCTCCTGGACACTGGATTGTTACTGGATTGTCATGTGGTAGAAGTGACTTGAAGTGCCTTTCACTTGCTTTGGCTGGAGAGGCAGCTGTTATCACAGTCCCTCAAAGGTTTTGTCAATAGCCCATGTTTTAGCAATATCATGGGCACTTCCACACATTGAAAAAAATAGCGTTATGCCAGTGTAATGGTGTAGCGCTAAACATTTTTCCTCTGGCCATTCCTCACCTTCTTACTGTCTCGCGTCCGTCTGCTGCCTTTTTGCACTTCTTACACTCTACATGCCTGCTTGAAATGACAGAAGAGAGCAACTATACGCGACTCTCTTCCACCTGTCAATCAAGCCATACAACCAATCCATTTTCTCAATGTTTTAAAGGGCCCATGATGCCTACTAATTTTTTTTTAAATTCAATCCTTCTCCATTGAAACGCCTATGCATCTAATCACAGATGCATAGTGCTTTTTGAAAGCCACCCCTTATGGAATCATGAGTCTTGAATCTTTTAAAAATGAATCTCATTCCTGATTTTTTTTTGGGGGGGGGACTATAGAGAGGCATGCTTTGTGTTTAAACTATGGGGAAAAATTCTTTTTGGCTTTGCCTGCACGATTGAATGCCTATTTGTTGCTCCAGGCAGTTTGCTCTAAAAAACAAACAAACAAACAAAAACATCTCTGGGAGAAGGGAGAGGGAGGCGGACACAAGGGTGGGACATTGGAGGTGGAGATACCACTTCTTTGCCTCCATACATTTCTTTAGTGTGAGGCTTGCTGGTTGGTCTCCTGTAGCTCATGCTTTTTAGGTTGGGGAATCCACTTTATGCGATTCCCCAACTAGCGCTTTAGAATGGCAGATGTGGTGTTAGGTTTGCTGGCCGGACGTGGGAGGTTGGCGACGTCATGTGAAATACCAAAAATGTAGCATCTTCATACAGTAAGTATAATGCTACATTAATGGGGTGCACAATGGCCCCATATACTAACCACTGAAATATGTTTCAGGATCCTTCTAAAGATAGACCAGAAAATTCTGCTAGTATATAGTGCTGCAGTTTGCCTGATGCTAGAACATTGTGTTCATTGTGAACATGGACCTGATTTTTGAAAAATCACTTAATCAATTTGTTCATGGGTATTCAGCAAGTTGTTACACTGTCTTTCTTTCTAATTATGTAGTACAGGCTTTTTACACATGCACATTCTCACACAGTCTGATTTGAGTTTCATCTTTGATATGTGACTGCTCTGCTCAGAAAGTAAAGATTTAAATAGCCAATTAGATTGTTCACAAGTTATATAAACTGATCATCAATAAATACTGTGTTTTAACATATATATATTTGTTAAAACATTTATCAGGCAATATGACCATATATGATCATGTTGACCCCCCCAAATGGCCAGCAATGGGCTGGGAGGGGGAGGGAAGGGGAGGGGCCAGGGGTGGGCATGGACACAGCTAGCTTCCCAACCATGTTCTGCATGATCATGCCTCATCTGGGGTTTCTTGAAGCCTGAAGAATGTTTCAGAAGTTTTTCCACAGTAAAAAAAAAAGCTGAGAAAGATAGGTCTAAGCAGTCCTTAGTGATGCTAATTGCTATGAATCAATTTGAACTGGCTGCCTCTTTGAGCATGCACTATTCTGGGAAAACCATATGCAAACTGGTTGGGCACTCTTCACATTTGCTCAGCATGAACTGAACAGGCTGAGTGATCAGTTCACCACCTTTGGGCACAGTAAGTTGAACAGTCAAGTACATTTGTGGCAAATTTCATAGCAACCTTATTCTGGACAAGATGGTGTTTAGGAGGTTAATATTCCTCTTTTGGGACATTATCCCTCTTTTGGGATTGACAGTATTGACTTTCTGTTTCACTGGAAATTGTTGTTGACCACTGCTAAATCCTTACATACTCATTTTTCTGAGCACTGCCCTGCAGTCTCAGATCTTCCAAAAAGCTACTGCTTTGGGTCTCCTCTAATATGTCCAGGAAAATCATAACAGCATCAAGCCATGCCTTTTCTATTGCAGGTATCGAACAATCTGCTGAAGAATAGGCATTTGTCCACTTCTTACTGCTTGTCTGGTATATGGTATATACATTTGTATTGCTCAGACAACTAATTTGGAATTATCAACTGCTGGAATTGTCAGCTTTTCACAGGGCCTGCAAGACGGAACTCTTCTGCTCCATGTTCCCGGAGGAAGAGGGCTTGGCCCTCTGGCTGAACGGGGGGAGGGGGAGGGGAAGTACTAGTAAGGATGAGTTTATTTATTTATTTATTGTTGTAAGGGGTGTTTTTATGTGGTTGTACTGTTGTACGGTATGTTTTATCCTGTGTAAACCGTTGTGAAACTACTGGCAGCGAGGTGGTATAAAATCAAAATATAAATAAACTAGGAAAAGAGCCCATTGTAAACGAAATACAATGGGCGCTAGAATGTGGGGGAGAGGGAGGGACAGGGCAGCGCGCGGAAAGAAAGGGCACCTTAGTGAGGAGGCGTCGTCGAGGGCGGGGAGCGGCGGCGGGGTGCCCTCGGCTCCTCGGCGTGTCCGTGGCGGCCATGTTGAGTTGCGGGCGGGTCTTTTTGAGCTCCGACTGGTGGGGGCTCGCTCGGGCGGCAGCCTAACGTGGCGAGAGGGGCTTTGCGCCTCTCGCCGCGTCAGGCCGCCGAGCAGGGAGCCCCCGGCAGCCGCACTCCGTGCGGCTGCTAGGGGCTCCCTTGCAGCCGGCCTGACGTGTCGGAGGCGCTTTGCGCCTCCAGGCCAGCGGCAAAAGGAGCAACTGCGAGCCGCGCTGTGCGCGGCTCGCAGTTGCTGGGGCTGGAAATAGGAGGGACGAATTGGCAGGTGCTGTGCGCCTGCCAATTGGTCCCTCCGATTGTCCGTCTGGAGGAAGGGTCCAATCCGGGCCCTTCCTCATCACGGACACATCCCGCCCTAGAACCCCTTAGCCATTTATTTAGTCCATGGCGCCCGCGGCGCCACGGGCGGTTTAAAGATATAAATAAATAAATATAAATAAAATTTGAAGCCACTTCACTGACACTATATATCACTTTCATTTATTCCCATCCTTTCTCCTATGAAGTACATTCATAGAGCGACTGGCTCAAGGTCACCAACAGAGTGGGGATTTAAACATGGGTAGTCCTAATTTAATCTGGTTTGTTAATACTGTGGTGAAATGCCTTATAACCTCAGAATTTGTGTTAATGTTCCTCATCTGGCCTTTTACTCTAGGCTTAAGTTTACAAATGTCTTTTGTGGGCTAGGAGGAAGAAACAAGAAAAAGGGGTGTTTCACTCAAATCCCAGGCATGAACTTATCCAGTGCCAGAGAAATGCAACAGATATAGCTGGGAGAAAGAAAATTGGAAACTTAACACCTCACTGAAGCTACAGAACTTTGGAGGCAGAAAGTTAAGAGCCAATCTTCCTTTTAGGATAGGAAAACAAAGGCCTGAAGAAGGAGGTGGTAGAGGGGGAAATTATAAAATTATAAAACCCTGGCCGTTAGAAAAAAATTATGCTGGCCATTTTGCTATTATCATGACTATAAACCACTCTAAGCAGTCTCCATGTATACCAGGACTCCATCTTGAGCACATGTGGCTAAGACCATAATGGGAGAGTTCCAAATGCTGGACAATACCCTGTCCTAATTCCCTGACATTTAGGCCAGCGGTAGTCAACCTGTGGTCCTCCAGATGTTCATGGACTACAATTATAGTCCATGAACATCTGGAGGACCACAGGTTGAGACTACCCCTGATTTAGGCTATGTAAGGAGATAGGTTCAAAGGTTCAAATTTTATTGCTTTTTCTTCTGCCCTTGCTGAAACTAGTGTGTCTATTTATGAGAGGGTTTTTATTTCTCTATTAAAAATTCTTTACATTTTTAATGCAGTTTGTGTGATCTCTGGAAACCACAGTAAATCCAAATTCAAAAACCTTTAATGGCATGTAAAAACAGTATCTAACTACAAATAATTAGGAATCAATTAATAGTTAATAGTAATTACTAGTAATTAATAGTAATTACATAATCAAAGAGAATATAAATGAATGAATAAGTGATAGGCAATCATATAATAATACACTCCTCCAGAATGCTCAGCAAACAATAATTTACATCAACTGTAGATGCCCATGGACTAGAATTATTTCTTGCTTAGCTGATTGTCGCTTTGTATCACCATGGCCAAGAATTTGGCCACTGTAAATCCACGATTCGATTGATGTGTAAAGAAAACAGAGGGGGAGAAGAATTGTTCTGTGATTCTTCCAAGGTTAAAACTACAGAGGCAAGGGAGCCTATGTTCAAGTCAATATTGTGGGTGCTCTTTCCCATAAATATAAATTATGCTCCTTATCCAAAATATAGGTAAAGGTAAAGGTATCCCCTGTGCAAGCACCGAGTCATGTCTGACCCTTGGGGTGACGCCCTCCAGCGTTTTCATGGCAGACTCAATACGGGGTGGTTTGCCAGTGCCTTCCCCAGTCATGACCGTTTACCCCCCAGCAAGCAAGCTGGGTACTCATTTTACCGACCTCGGAAGGATGGAAGGCTGAGTCAACCTTGAGCCGGCTGCTGGGATTGAACTCCCAGCCTCATGGGCAAAGCTTACAGACAGCTGCCTTACCACTCTGCGCCACAAGAGGCTCTATCCAAAATATGCTTATACATAAATTAACAGAAACATCTATATTTCTTATTTTCCAGACTGTAATATTTTGCTATCAGAAATAAAATACAGGGAAACTTACCAACAGCTGAAAACAGGCACATCATAATAAGTATGAGGACACACCAAAGGACATCAACATTCATTTGTCTTTCAAGCTTACTGCGTTTATAACGTGGTCCATTGTTATTTAACAAGGCTTTTGTCTCATGCCCTGCCAAAGGAATTGCATGAAAGAACAACATGTAGAGTTTTGATGCTGATTAAAAAACACACACGTAATGCAAAAACGTAAAGCAAAAACGGCATCTTTACCTGCATAGATGACGATCCCTGAGACCTCTTCTGTGTTCCTAATGGTACATCCTCGTAATAAAAGATTATCTTTATACAGTGCAGCCTTCTTCCCATTTCTATGGACACTGAAAAAGAAGATGGTAACAACTGATATATACATTAGGGACAAAGCATTCAAGAATACAACGGGCACTAGATTGGGAGTGGTGGTGGAAGAACTCTGCAGTGGTGGAAGAACTCTCCCTCCTCCTAGGACCTGGAAAGGCTGTAGGCCCCCAGGGAAGGGAACTCACTGGCAGGGGCAGCTCTCGTGCAGCAGGGATCTGCAGCTCTGAGGGAAGTGGAAGGAGGAGGGGTAGTCAGGGGTGGGGGATAGAAGGCAATTGGCTGGCCACTGGACAGGCAGGCAAGCCGGTTGGAGGAGGAGGCACTTGGGGGCGGGACAGCTGCCCTGAGTGGGTATTAAGCGCTGAGTGGCACTTAAGCCATGAGACCAGCTCCTCCTCCTAGGCCTTACCAGAAATATTAACTGGAACAGATAGCTGTTCCTTATTTGTGAAGAACTTAGCTCATTTCTTAAAATTTAGAAAGATGGATTCTGGCAACTTAATATTTAATTTACAAGCAATAATGGGAACATTTCCACCACTGCTGTTTTACAGATATAACTAAAAACTTTCTGCCAAGTTAGAATGCAAACCACTCTCCCGATTTTCTTGTATGTCACTCTGAGGTTATCCATGTGCCCAAATGCAGTTCATTTCTGAACATACATCTTCATATATCTTTATATGCAGGGCTCTGTTCTTCTATGCTATCAGTTGTCGTGACTGATATAGTATCTTTATAGTTTTGCAACTCAGTCCCCCACTTCTAAATATTGAAAGTGCAACACAATGATCCTGAACTTTATTCTTGACTCCCTCAAATGTCATTTTAATATTTTAATAAGTAACTTAATCTTGATATATTAATATGATACCTTTGTGCTTCTTGCCACAGCAAACCTTCATGGTAAATGAAGGTGCCGAATTCTTTTGGTCTCTATGGCCCATTATGCACGGCTGCCGAAATGGCGATTTCGGGTCACATGGAAAACGCAGAGGGGGAAGACGCGACGCATACCGGTTATGTACGGGGCGGGGCGCGACGGAGGCAAAACCCAGAGTAACCGATTATGCACGCGGCGATCCGGGCGCTGCTTCTGGTTGTGCCCCGGTCACCCGGAAGCTGCGCTTTCTTCCGCGTTTCACTGACGTGGCTTTTTCGGCGGCATGCACCGAAGCTGCGGCCGGTTGCAGCCGGCTCCGTGCGTTATCAGTGATTTTAGTCGCCGCCATTCCACCCCGAATGTGCGCTAAAACCCCCGTGCATAATGGGTCTATTCCAGACATTTATAACTCCCCATGAGTTTTTCAGCACAGCATTCACACTGAAAAAGTCCTTCTCGGCTTATACGCGGGTATATACGGTAATTGAACTAACAGCCTGCTCCCAGTCAGCCAATCATTACATTGCTTCTACAAACCTCCTGCAAGCTGAAGCTTGCTTGCTCTGGCTGCTGCTTGTAGGACAGCAATAGTTTGAGTGAGGGACTCTGATCTTTTGTTCCCCTTTTGCTCCTACTTCTTCCAAATTATTCTTTTGGTTTCAGTGGGTGGGGTGGGGTGGGGTGGGTTTTGGGGGTGCTTTAGGATTTACTGTTTCTCCTAATGTTTATTTCTTCTTTTTCCTGAGGGGCAGCATTATTTGCCTTTTCTTCTTGGGGTTGTGTTTCTTTTAAAAGTTGATTTTTACAGTTCTTTCTTTCGGTGTTAACTCTAATTGCCTTATTACATCAATATCTCGTCTTTCAATAGCTCCACTTTCTCTAATTTTGCATTACCTTCTTCCCTTTTTTTGTCTTGCAATACGACCCAATATTAAGAAGCGCATATGGGTTTTAATTGTTCCCTAAAGAGTAACCAAATATGTACTTAGCACTTTCCAGAAATGATAATATTTAACTTTTAATTTAATCTACATTTTGACTGAATCATCTAAATGTCATTCTGTTATCTACTATTTTATTCTTAAAATGTGGGGATTTTTAAAAACTTCTTTTAAAAGTGGAGAAAACAGTTTTTAATTTTATTCTGGAGAAACATGAGTCTGTTTAAGTGACCTTTTGTGAGGCTTGTTTTGTCCTCTAAACTTTGCTTTCCTGTATTTCTTTCTTTGCTGTCAGATTATAGGATATGTTGGTTTTTCAAGGGAGTGCTCTCAATTGCATAAAAAAGTTAAGATAAACTCCCAAATGAGTAAAATCTGCCATTTCTGAAACAGTCCTGATGCCAAGGGCAAACTCATCCACACAAAGAGTAAGGCAGTGGAATTAATTAAAAGCTCTTTGTCAATGAAACCTCTGAATGAAACCAATGAATTCCTTTGTTACTGTCTGTTAACCGTGCCTATTGTGTCAGAGGAAACAGGAGGAAACTTTATTTGTGAGAGTACATTACTGGAAGGGGAATAGTAAGAAAAAAATAATGCAATTTCCCAAGTCAAATTAAATAGAACATTTATTTTTAGAAAAGGACTAATACTGTATGTCCTTAAAGCAAGCACACATGAAGGCAATTTATGTTTTTTTTTAAATCTAAGATCTTTGTATTTGTTGTTTGCTAGGATGGGCCAGGCTAGTCTGATCTCATAAGAGTTCAAGAAGCTTAAGTTCAGGGTTGCTACACAGAGGTAGGCAATGGCGAACAATCTCTTGCCTTATAAATACCCCATAATACCTCTTGCCTCAAATCACCATAAGTCAATTTCAACCTGATGGCACTTCCCAGCACTATCACCAGGCTGTGAATATCAAACAGTAAGAGAACAGATTTCTTAGTAGAGGCTAAAATGTCTTTTTTAGCAAAGTTTCAGACTGATAATATTTTCCAAGAGGGTGCAAGAAGAAAAAAAGCTTTTGGTTCTTAAATAGTTTTAAAAACTTGTTGGGTTTTGAATCCTGGAATTTAAGCTAGATGTATTGGCAAATTAACTTGATAATAATTTCATTGACTTCAATGAGAAACACATTTCTAGCTTTAACTCTTTGCCTAACTGGGATTGAAACGATCAGGAATCACACCCAGGAGCTACAAGATCTTCCCTACCAATTCATGCAGACAGGAGAGTGTCCTATCTACTAGATATTTTAAAGTTTCACTTGTAAAGAGGACACAGGGAGGGGTGACTTGATGCTTTTTCCTGTGATCTTCAGTTTGAATGTTGGGTGATTTTCTTAAAAGAAAGGGGGCAAACACTTCTTTCCCTATGTCTTACCACCACACTCTGTTTAGCATTTATTCAAATCCTACTGATTTCTCATATTGAAGCCTGAGGCCAGAGGTGGGACCTACCCTGCCTTGGCTGCCAGCTTCTATACCTACAATGACTTGTAGGCAGCATCTCATTTTCTCCTCCCCCACTATTTCCTCTTTCCCTGAAAGCCCCTATAGCCAACCTACCCTTATGTGCCTCCCCTCCCCATCTTCAGCCCTCTCTCCCTCCTCCCTTTTCTGTGGTAGCTTTTATCTAGAAAAGCTCCAGCCGAGTACTGTCTGTCACTGGCCTGAGCCCAGTTGCACATTGCTGTCTGATGGGCCCAGCTGCATGGTAGACTTCTGGGAGGTACCTCACTGTCTCTTTCACCTCCTTCCCGTACTATTTCTTCTTTTCACCCTGCTAACAAACCCTATATCCTCACCTTCCCTGCTTCTTTCTCTCCTTCCCACTTATTAGCCAACCTATCTTTATCTGCTGTTTTTGGCTTTCCTTCCTTTCTTCCGTTCCCCCAGCAGCCTCTCCCTGGGAAAACTAGGGGCATTGCATGCTGCCAGTCAGTGGGCTGGACCCAGCTATGTGTTGCTGGCTGAGTTGGAGCCCAGTTGTGTGTTGCCAAAGTTGGTCCTGTTGCACGGTAGGGAACCTGCAAGGTCTTGCAAGGAGCATCTCACTTTTTCCTAGACCACCAACTAGTTTCTCCACAATGGGGGCCCAAAGCAGCTTACATCATTCTCTTCGGCTCCATTTTATCCTCACAACAACCCCATGAATTAATTTAGGTGGAGAATAAGTGCCTAGCCCAAAGTCATCCAGTGAGTTTCCATGACAGAGTGCAGAGTCAAATCTTGTTCTCCCAGATCCTTGTTTGAAACTCTAATTGCGACACCACACTGGCTATTTTAAGGTGGCTGTTGTTGAAAAGTAACAACAAGGCCAGAATGAGTTATGCAAGTTATATGATAGAAAGTCACATGGTGGTTGCTGCTGGCTCCGGCCCTAGTGAGTCCTTCCTTTAGCATGGACCTTGCCCCCTCCCTCTGTCTTTTACTAACAGAAAGCAAAGCTTGAAGACTGGCCATACTTTTGTGCTTGCCTAGCAACAGCCACCGGAGGGCACTTACTTCTAGAGGTACTAGCATTGTTTCTATCATTTTGGAGGGTTTTAATACTCAGTGTATTTAAAGGGTGTTTCTCAGGTTTGTAGAAAGATGTCTTGTCTGTCTACAGCCCTAATCTCAGGATTTAAGTATCCACAGATGGGGCCATGTTGAGAAAGAGATATATCGATGGGTGAAACCACGTGAAGTGGGTCTAGCCAATGTCAAAAATAATCATCTTTGCATTTGAGGCATTTTCAATACTAATGAATGGAAATTTAGCTTGGAACTTGATACAGAAATTTCCAATTGAGCAGCCCTTCAATTTTCTGTGGCTAACTTCTTTACATTTCTTACTTGATTCATCCTTAAATCAAAGAGATTAGATTTGGGTGGGTAGCCATGTTGGTCCAAAGCAGCAGAACAAAGTTTGAATCCAAAGTTTGAATCCATGGGCACCTTTAAGACCAACAATGTTTTATTCAAGATAGATAGGTAGATGCTTTTGCATGCATGTACACTTCCTCAGATATAATGAAGTGTCCATGTACATGAAAGTTTATACCTTGAATAATACTTTATTGGTCTTAAAGGTGCCACCAGACTCAAACGTCATTCTAAATCAAAGAGGGTTAGCTAACTGCTAGGTTTACTTAAAAGGAAGAGTAGTTTATTTTCAGCTGTTAAGAAAGAGTGCCAACTTACAAATATACAGCAATAAAACCCTTTTGTGTATCATACTTTTTATATGGATAATGTTATGCTCAGGGTCATCTTCCATTCAGGTAAATAAAGTAATATTTCTATTTCATAGACATGGGAACTTAGACTAGAGACAATTATGTGCAGCGAAGGTGAATGATGCTGCAATCTTTAAATCTCTCCACCAGCTATCTGTTTAGTCTTTCTGGCACAGAGAGAGGTGCTAATCTTTCCACCTTGGCTTAAGTGGTGATAAATAATCAGCAGTGTGCATGTAAGTGTAGGAATTCCTGTGTCAAAACACAGATATTCCATAGGGGTTTCTGGATATTACCAGTGAGGATTATCTAAATGCAAAAGCTTGATTTTACACACTGGCGATTTTTACTGCGTTGGTTATGAATGAAGGGAACATGTGGATGATATGGAATGTGAACATAAATCAAGTGCATAGCTGCTAGATCCCTGTGGTTAGGGATATGAAGTCATAAATGATGGGGCTGCAGTGGAAGGAGGATGGTGAGGATATATAATAGTAATAAAGTTCCAAATGTTACACAGGTGTTATCTTACTGTAATCCTTGAGAATTGCCCTATCAAGGTGAGTCAGACCTCATCAGCTTCAACACCACATGTGTGATACACAGCATATCTTTGGCATTACTTTTCTGGCAATCTCTAGCAAGTACAAAGACAAGGAAGCATCTTGGCCTTTCAGAGACTAACCCAATGTACTACTGTATGAGCTGTCACATGGCTGGTTCATGAGATGCTGTTGGATTTGGCACTCTTAAACCAGCTTTCTTGAAATAGTTAGGTTTGTAGGATAATAGTTGTAGTATCATCTAACAGCTATCTTGCTATAGCATTGTGTTTATTTATTTATTTAATTTATTATTATTTTATTAATTAGATTTATGTACAGCCCCCCCCTGAGGCTCAGGGCAGTTTACATGAAACGTAAATAGTACATGGAAATGTGTTTCTACATATAAATGGACTGCAACAATAATAACATTTACATTAGCAAGTATGACCGAAGGTAACAGTCTATTCAGAATAACGGTTTGAACAGGTCCTTTGTTCAGGTTGGGTGTATGGATTCCTAGGAGGGAGGTTCAGGGGCCCTGTAGATGTTGATGATTCCGGTCGACCTCAGCCAAATGCCTGACGGAAGAGCTCCCTTTTGCAGGTCCTGCGGAATTGTTTTATTGTTTGTTTGGGGGTAATTATGTGTATGTATATAATGAAAAGTTACTCACTGTCAGAGCTGTGGTGTTTTTACTGAACAATAACAAGCCATTAAATCAAAAAGATGAGACCCTGCCCCAAGCAGCTTGCTATCTAAAATTCAGCAGTGAGGCAGACAACAGTAAGAATCATAAGACTAATTGGATCAGATTTTTATAAATGGATTAATATGCCCCCTCTTTTACAATCCGTCTGTTGTAAGACTTTTGGACAGTATACCAATAATAGGGGTCAGTAATTCTTTGAGATCACCAAAGACGGAGGAACAGCCTACCTACCATGAATCACAATGAGGTTTATAGAAACAGAAATGTATCATTGAATAAAATCTTCCTGTAGCTTATGGAATGGAAGAAAGAGACTGCTGGTAGTAACTTCTTTGTCCTGAATGCTTGACTGAAACTGTTTTGAGTTTGCCCCATTGCTTAAAACAAATATATTAAATGACATTTATTGTATGTCTCAGAAAAACCACAGAAGTGCAAAGAGTGCATTAAAATAAAGAACTAATCTCAATCAATTTAAAACTATTAAGATCACAAACATTCTCCTTAAAATTTGCCAGTAATATTTATTTTTAATGGAACCAATTTATTTAAGAAAATACCGGAAATGATTCTTAGGGGAATTGTAAATAGTAACACCATGGAGGTCCCACATTTGGCCCATCCTCCATTAACTGCAATGGCCACCAGTCGAATTCCAGATAGGCTACAGGTTCTGTTAATTACCTTTAAGGCCATATGCAGTCAAGGCCCAGTGTCCCTGAGGAACCGCCTCTCTGCCTATGCCTCTCAAAGAGCTCTACACTCTGCCACCACCAACTTGCTAATGATCCCTGGCCCAAAAGAAGCCTACTTGGCCTCAACCAACGGCAGAGCCTTCTCCGTTCTGGCCCCCACCTGGTAGAATGAGCTCCTGGAGGAGATCAGGGTCCTGACAGAACTACAAAAGTTCCACAGGGCCTGCAAAAGGGAGCTCTTCTGACAGACATTTAGTTGAGGTTGACCGGAATTAGCAACATCTACAGGGCCCCTGAACCTCTCTCCCAGGAATCCATACACCCGACCTGAACCATGGACCTGTTCAAACCATTATAATGATTAGACTGTTACCTTTGGTTATGGTTGCTATTGTTACTGTTATTATTGTTGCAGTCCATTTGTATGTTATATAGAAACAAAGTTCAATGTACTGTTTACATTTCATGTGAACCGCCCTGAGCTTCAGGGGAGGGCGGTATACAAATATAATAAATAAGCAAACGAACAATCCACTATTCCCTACTTGAAGGAGTCTCAAAGCAGCTTACAATCGTCTTCCCTTTCCTCTGCCCCCAACTGATACCCTTTTGAAGTAGGTGGGGCTGAGACCACCCTGATATTACTTCTTGGTGAGAACAGCACTCTCAGGGCTGTGATGAGCCCAAGGTCACCCACCTAGCTGCATGTGGAGGAGTGGGGAATCAAACCCAGCTTGCCAGATGGGAAGTCTGTGCTCTTAACCACTGCACCAAGCTGGCTCTCCAAGTAAAAACAGAAAATAAACTTGGTAATGCTGGTAGCCATTGCTTGGAACCAGACTGACTAGTTGGAGACTAATGGTTTTTCCCTCCCGTGTCTTCATCTAGTCAATCCGATTTGGGAAGTCTGTGCTCTTAACCACTGCACCAAGCTGGCTCTCCAAGTAAAAACAGAAAATAAACTTGGTAATGCTGGTAGCCATTGCTTGGAACCAGACTGACTAGTTGGAGACTAATGGTTTTTCCCTCCCGTGTCTTCATCTAGTCAATCCGATTTGGGAAGTCTGTGCTCTTAACCACTGCACCAAGCTGGCTCTCCAAGTAAAAACAGAAAATAAACTTGGTAATGCTGGTAGCCATTGCTTGGAACCAGACTGACTAGTTGGAGACTAATGGTTTTTCCCTCCCGTGTCTTCATCTAGTCAATCCGATTTGGGAAGTCTGTGCTCTTAACCACTGCACCAAGCTGGCTCTCCAAGTAAAAACAGAAAATAAACTTGGTAATGCTGGTAGCCATTGCTTGGAACCAGACTGACTAGTTGGAGACTAATGGTTTTTCCCTCCCGTGTCTTCATCTAGTCAATCCGATTTCAAGCAGTATTGGTTTCCTCACATAAAAGTATCTGGTTCATCTGAAATGAAGACCCTGATTTGTAAACCAAGTAGTTCTCTGTACGATTAAGAAACAAAGTAAACACAAGAGATCAAATTGTAGAATATACTCACATGAAGCCTCGAAACCTACTTAAGTCATTATTTGGCTCCTCACATTCAATGATACTAGTAAACTTTAATGGGTCAAATTCAGAGTCCTAGAATTTAAAAAAAAGTATTATAAAATTAGGAGAAATCTTAACATCTCAAATTTTTAAAATTTTTAATTAATGGTGCAAGCTTGTGAACGGCAATTTGGGAGTGTATGTTCTTATGAACAATTTTGTGGCTCAGGTGAAAGCTGCAGACTAAAATGGATACCGAAAAGGCAAAGGGGTTTGTACCTCACAATAATATCATTAGGCATTTGGATAGGTCTAGATATCTCCCTGAACTTTAGTCTTCCTGCTTGAATATTGCCCTCTTCTCTTCTGTGGTACCTTCCAGAGGGTAAATACTTGCTGCAGTGCCAAAGTAGGACCAAGGGATAAATTGAGAGGCAAGGGAGTCGGAAAGAGCAGTAAGATTCATCTGTCTGCCTGCCCACTTATTTCTTTTATTATCAGAAAAACACAGATGATTTAAGATGAGATTGAAGGGGAAGCACTGATCTCAGTCAAAATGATCTAATTTGGTTTAACCATGAAGAAAATAATCAATGAGCAAAAAATGAATGAACAAATGGAAAAAGAAAGAAAGATTCTTCATTATAAAAACCTTCCCCTTAATCTGGCACTTAGCCAGAAGGGTGGCAACGCAATCAGACTAGAGGAAAACCAGTCACTTGGCAACCATACATATAGCGTCTTATAGGATGATTCTGCATGGTCAGAAAAGGCTCAGAGGGCAGCCATATGGAGGCGGGGTGACATTGCCACCAGGCTGCCACTCTTCCAGGTCTAGCGCGGGTCAGGCCATAGAAGTCCCACATTTCCTCAGCCCACTGTGGTGGCCAACAGGGCCTGTCCTATGGCAGGCCCATGTGGACAGGGAAGAGCCGGGCCTTTGGGGCCTGCCCTCCCCTGTGTTCTACGGTGGCCCAGAGGGGGCACACAATGCCCCAGTCTGCTTATTGGTGCTGTGGAGCAGACTGGGGCATTCATTTTCTTTTTGCAAAATAAAGACCCTACTCCCTTAGCGGAACTAAGCTGCTGCTGTTTTATTTCCCAGGGGGGACACATTTCAGTGGGACACTAGGTGTGAACACAGACTGCTGCGTAGCATGCCTATGGAATCAGCCATTGAGTGATATCATGAGGTACCTATACAGTCGAAGAGTTTAACGTGGGAAGATATTGATTAAATTCTGGATTGATTACTCATTGGATCTTGGAGAAGGTTCTACAATTTCCTATTTTTCGACCCTTATTTTGCACAGTACACCACACTCAATATACTTATGGAAGAGTCCATAGGACTTAGTTAACACAAAAACATTTCCTTATGTCTGTCTTCCATTAAATTATGTACATAACCAATCAAACACTACTCTAAAATACAATATAAAACAACACATTTGGGATTACTCTCTGGAGGACCTCGGGGCCAATTTACGCTAGAAGAGGCAACATGTTCAATATTTAGCCTTTTACCTACTTCTGTGACATAGCTGCAATTTTAAACACGATTCACCATGGAAACATACTTTCAGATTCAGCTGCGATTCCCCACAGTTGGTTTCTACTATGCAGAAAAAGAGATCAAATGATGCGCAGCCACTTCCCGCTTTACAAGGTAAAAGCACGAACATGCTAACTTTGTAATGTGCACCCTGTTCTGTTGAAACGTATGAAGCCGCCTGCAGATATAAAAACAAACCTCACTCTCTTCCTGTGATAAAGTCACTTCCAAAAGACAGTGTATTTGGGCTTGCTGAAGAATGGGAGAAAAGACATTTTGTATGGGCAGGCCAAAAATACTAAAATTATCATTAGCAGTCTTCAAATGTTTCAAGTTAAAGCAAAGCCACATGGCCATCTGGGACTATATAAATCAATACACTGTCAATTAGGAGAATGTTAATAAATGCCTTCTGAACATATAATCAGAAGCTCTTAATTGCTTCGTGCTAACTAAAATAAATCAATCCTGTACAGTAAATTAGCCACATAAAGCAGGATGCTTCTTTCCTAATTAACATTTGAAGTTCTTCTTGATTCTCTAACTAATTAGGCCCAAACTGGCACTTGCCTATCTTCATACATGCTGCACATTGATACAATGAGGCTTCATCTATGAGGCTTCATCGCTGTACTTCCATGACAGAGCGAATACCTCTTCTGTTGAGCCATATAAGTTTAAATGCTCCGTTCTTTCAGTAACTATCATGCTAATTCAGGGCTTTTCCACATGATCAACTTTTAAAAAACACACAGAATTGTTTCATCTTTGTTGCACACAGCCTTCAAGTTTACCTGAAAGGTTGCACTTCTTCTGAGATAAAATTAAATCAAAAATATCTGCTAATGGAAGGATTTCTATCAGTAGAGCATGACTTCTCAGCATTGCTTTTCCAGTTGCAGTTCCAAATGCTTCCCCCGCCCCATTATGCTGCTCCTGGGGTACAGGGAACTCATAGGGGCAAGAAGGGGGAATTGTAGATGGGCCACAGGAGTTGGTAACGGGCTACCACACCACTGGTGCATGTGAAATCATTGATGGAATGCAACTCATCATTTTTCAACCTTCTCCAAGCATAGCACTGTTATGTACGTGGGGCATTGTGTTACTTACTTCTGCCATGAGATTCTATGTCTTTTCAGTGGAAGAATACAACTGTGACAAGACAGCAGGACTGATAATATTGTGAGGGAGGTATAGATTCTTTGGCTGATTCATTTTTATGAGTATCCCAAAGAAGCAGTCAGAGGCAGGGAAGGCAAAGACAGCATGGCAAAGACTTTCCTATAGAATTGCCAAGGGTTGGACATGACTGAACAGATAACATCATCATCATCATCCCTACTCCACACACCACACAAACTTGTGCTTGTAGAGAACAGGGGTGATCTGATTTCTGAAACTGACTGGGACAGTTGTTCAAATCCTGCTTGAATCTGATTTTTCTGTGAGACTGTATGGCCAAAAGAGCCAGCTGTTCCCAGCCAAGTACCAGTTCATGGTTTCAGCAGGGCATACGTAGTTCAGCATACGTACATGAATAATGTGAAACATGATTTCAACTTAAACATCTTGTTCGATTTGTATCAAGACAAAGAGATAAAAGCGGATGGGAAAGCTTTTTAAAATTCATATTGTGCTTATGACAACATCACCAATGTACATGACATTACAAAATTACAGGGTCAAGTACAAAGTCCATGCTGAACTGATTTGTGCGAGACATTTCACCTCTCATGACTGGCAGAGAATAAAGCTGGTAAACATCACAATACACATTTGATCAGATCAGAATGCACAAAATCATTACAGGCATTCTCAGAATGACCTTGTATATTAATATTCTCATTTTATAGTTTATTAGTAGGCCCCAAGTGGTGGTTACTCACTCAAACCCTCAGAGAGAACTTATGAGTGTTGAAGAACTTTAATCTAGATCCTAGAATTATAGGATCAGTCTAACACACTCATTATAAGTATCTGTACAGTCGCTCCTTAAAGGCCACCAGTGAGATGGAGCTCACCACCTCCTTAGACAGCATATTCTTCTGCTGAACTACCCTGACTGTGGAACACCACCCCCCCCCCCGCCACGAATCTAGCTGGTACCATTCTATATATAGTTTAAACCCCTTACTGTGGGTCCTACCCTCTGCTGCCAGCAGATCGTGTGGTGTGATACTGTTATTTGCTAAATTGGCATCCCCCCATGCCTTTACTATTTCAGCCTTCTGCATTAAAAAGAATGTACAACTGATTTGTGGTGACTCCTTCCACAGAGCGCTCCAGGCAAGAGTGGCTTGGTGGTGTCCCATCCAACTTCTGACAGTGGCTAACCCTGCTTAGTTCCTAAGATGTGATGAGTCCAGGCAAAACTGGGCTATTTGGCCTGTTTTTACCATGTCAACATTTCAATAAATATCCCTGAAGAAATATTTCCATGCATGCCCTAAAATACCTGGCAGAAATCTGAATGTATTGTATTACTTGGCCAGGTAGGATACTGCTTTTTGGAACAACATTTGCTCTAGAATAATATTTATACATAACCTTGTTTTGCACAGAGAATAGAGCAGTTCTAACTAGCTTTGTCTGATTTAATCCTAGTTCTGAATGGGCACCAAGCACTTTGGCAACAGAGACATTTTGAGCTCATTCTCCCATTGCAGGGCATGACATTCTCTGAGCTAGTAACTGCTGCTTTATCTCATCTTAGTTCCCCTACAGCACTTTTTTCCAGAAGACTAAAGTAATGTCTTAATACCCTTGACAAATGTTCAGGAAGAAATCCTAGAGACAGTAGAGAGTCCTTGTGCTGAAGGCCAGGCTAATCAAACAACATCTCCTTGCAGCTGCTGAACTCAGAAAACAGAGCATGATCCTAGCAGTGGGTAGATATATTAAGTTCTACGCCTTTGTAAGTTTATGAACCGCATTTCCTACCTCCCAATAACATATGCCAACAAAAAGCAAAACTCTTACATTCCTATCTATATCAGCTTGCTCTCTAGGGGAAGATTATTCCCTATAGGAAAAAAAAACTAACTAGGCTTGAGGGAAGTAATTTTGTTGAATTCAGCATTGCAAATGGTAGAAAGTAGGTAGAAAATGCTGTCAAGTTGCAGCTGATTTATGGTGACCCCACAGAGGTTTTCAAGGCAAACAGAAGTGGTTTGCCATTGCTTGTGACCCTAGATGTCCTTGGCAGTCTCCCATACAAATACTAAGGGGCTTTTCGCACGCCTTCAAAATCGCACAATGGTTGCCAATTGAAAATGCTACTGATTTGCCGTTATGCACAACGTCGTTGACAATCTGCCACACACCTGAAACCGATCTGCAAAAAGCGCTTCCTTGTAGCGCTTTCAGGGAAATCCCCAAAAGTGGATTCACCCTCCGGAAAGCGATACACTCCTGCAACCAATCTGCAACACTAGCGAAAAAGACCTGTGCATTAACATTGTTGCGGTTTCTACAAAGTCCCCCCCCCTGGCTCTCTCCTCTGATCTTCCGGCGAAGCGATCGCCATTTTTTTTTCTCCGAGCGAGCGGGGATAAACGCACCAGCGAGCCTCTTTCTGTTTAGAGGCTTCCCCGGCTTCAGTCCCTCCCCAGAGTCACTAAGCACAAACAACAGAAAAGCCCGTTTGCTGATGTATTTTCCCTTTATTTTTTACACATTCATTCAGCCGAAAATCGGGCCCGTGAGGGGGGGGGGAGATTTTTTTTTTTTCACTCGGAGGGAGCGTGGCAACGATCAAACGACAGCTCAAACACACCAGGCAGCTGGATGGGTCTCTCCGTTGCAACGAATCAACACAGATTCGTTGCAATGGGTCTGTTTTTTTTTTTTAAACTTTCTTAAAGGGAAAGGGGCTGTTTGGGAGCATGCTAACGGCTGCCCATTGGCTGCTTGACGGCCAGGGGCGGGACGAGCTTGGCAATAGCGCTTCCTTTCTAGCGATTTTTGCCGAGACCGGAAGCCTGTGGGAAACACTACAAAACGCAACTGGATTCCACTACAAAGGCAGGTATGCATAACGACGAATTCCACTATTTTAAATGGCGATTTTTCATTCAGCAACCAATTTGCTACAAAGATCCCGGTGCGGAAAGCCCCTAAGTAAGATCAATCCTTATCTCCTGCGATCTGATGAGATCAGGCTAGCGTGGGCCATCGAGGTCAGGGCCTGGATACATTATTTTTTTATTCAGTCCACTTCATAATGGCCTGACATCAGCTCATCTGGGAACAACCCCTCTCCCCCCCATGCCTTCTTTCAGTTATTTTGTTTGTGAATGTCTGATCTGCTACAACTTCCTGAAAATCATTGCCCTTCAAGAAGCTAGTCCTTATTGTTATAAGCATGGTCCAGGAAAGAAAGAGAAATTCCTCCCTCCTCATTTCCAAGCATTAACCCTTATTTGATTTCCACTCTCATCCTTTCTTTGTGAAACAAAAGTTCCCCTGCATACCATTCTTACTGCAGCTGCTGACAGTGTTGACAGGGAAACTCTCAGTCATCAAGTAGTGAGTAAATATAGTAACCAGGGTTTACTGCGCCTGCTTTGCAAGCACAAAGAAAAGTTCATAGTGATCAGAATGCTGCTGTTCTTTATATTTGTCATCGTGCTTCAGCAAGAACCCCTCTGTTTCCACGTTCTCATGTATGGATTCTAAAAGGTGTTGCTAGGGGGAATGTGGTCCCTAATAGTTGCTGTTTTCTTTTTGGGGAAAAAAATGGTTTTGAACGCATCATTATTTTCCTGAACAACTCATCTTTCTGTGATGATTTAACAAATCTTTCATGTACCTCTGTCCACACAGCCCTGAAAAACCTTATTTGTGCTTCATTGGTAGAGTGGGAAAGTGTATGGAACTCAATTTCTAGATTATATTTAGAAGAAGAAGAAGAGTTGGTTTTATATGCTGCTTTTCTCTCCCCGAAGGAGTCTCAAAGTAGCTTACAGTTGCCTTCCCTTTCCTCTCCCCACAACAGACACCCTAATATTGCTGCTTGGTCAAAACAGTTTTATCAGTGCTGTGGCAAGCCCAACCTCACCAATCTGGCTGCATGAGGGGAAGCACAGAATCGAACCCGGCATGCCAGATTAGAAGTCTGCACTTCTAACTACTACACCAAACTGGCTCTACAGGTGGGGTGCAGATCCTGGTGGATTCTGTTATTATTTTTGTTGTTAGCCGTCTCAGGTAAGCTTTCTGGAGAGGTAAGATAACATTCTGAAATAACTAGAATAATATTTTCGCTAAAGTAAGGCACCCAAGGATCAGCAAGGTGTCTAGGATGCTGAAAATCTATTCTGCAAAAGGGCAACAACATTGGCCTTCATGCAGAGCAGTCATGTGGCAGAAAAACAGATGGCAACCATAACTAGGTTGTTTCTCCCAGGTTGTACTCTAGTGCTGCATCTATGGAACTGATGCTTTAGTACAGGGACACACAGAATGAAACTACGACATATTTGCAGGAAAGAAATTAGAAGATAATGTGTGTTAGTGGCGAGGATCATTATCATACATTTTGACCTAAACTGCCTTAACTTCACTGCAGATTCTACAAACAAGAAATCTGAGCCACAGACGCACTGGAAGGTTCAATTGGGTTGTTTGGACCGACACCCAGTTTTGGGTGGCTAAATACTGCAGCCAAAGAGAAGCAGCAGCAGCACAGGAAAACTCAGTCCTGGGTCCTATCTGCACTCACATGTTGTTTTTTTTTACACATTCTTAGTTCAGTGCATAAATATTTCTGCCCTGACCCTTGACAATGAAAGAGGAGGCTGTTACTGGAATACAAATCTTGACATCAGGGGGACAAATTGAAGGCACAAAACTTTGCAGGGAAATGGCAACTGGGAACCTGTTTTTTTTCAATATCTCAAAATTGAAGCCCTTACCAATTACATCACTGTTGGAGGCACTGCAGGGCTAGGAGAAGGGGGATAATCCAAAAAAAGGTAAACCAGCTACAGACGGGAGATTGGGCTTTTGGAGTGCTTTTCTCCAATTTAACAGATAATATCCACTCTTGGATATTCTGGAAAAAAGATGGTTTGGTTCCACAGTTGATCTAGGATATTGCAGACAGAAAAGCGATCTATAATAGACTGGAAATCGGATAAGGTGCAGACTGTTTTTAAATCTGAGCTGATCAAGGATAAAAAGGTCAGAACAGATAAGACCCTGGTTACAAATTACCCCACAGAAAATGGTTCTACCATCTCAGCCATGGAAAAGAAGGGAAATCATGTATTTACAAAGGTGGTCCATCCCACTGACTGTTGATATTCTCCAGTCATGATGAGGACATGCTGGGATTCAGTTATGATGCAAATTGCCTGGGTTATACATTATTTTTACCTGCAGCAACAGGGCAATGGTTTATAAAAGGCAAGACCTGGCAATAAATTAGTCTTGGTTAAGGTGACCAGATTGTCCCACTTTTAGAGGGACATCTGGGGGTACCTGGCAAATTGTACTTATGTTGAAATTAAAAAATATATATTACAATACTATTTTGCATTCTATGCGTTCTATGAAACATTTTGTTGCTCCATATAGACCAAATTTTTAATCAAGAACCCCCCTGGTTGCCTTAGTCTTGGTGCCATATGAACTGCTTTCTAAAAGCTAGGCAGCTCTCCTTGTACTCAACTTACAGCAAACATTTCTAGTTTCCTTTGCCTAACAGATGAAACACCGTGAAAAAAGGATCAATGTGTTTCCAGCATTACAGAGCAACTTGCCTGGCCACCACACCCTCAGTAATTGCTTATGGAATGTTTTATGTGAGCTGGAAATATTTTGTCAGCCAGGCTGTTAAGAGAGGCAGGACTGATAGATGTCCCCATTTGCTCCAGTCAGGTTTTATAACAATGATTTATAATATTTTGAACCTATACTGGAAGAAAATATTTACTTCCTTATTTTCCTGCAGTATAGAAAAAGTATCACAACATTTTTTTTTAAACTTACTGTGGCACCGGTTCTCCACATGACTGTGCTGTTTAAATCCCGTTGGCTTTCTTGGGATTTAGGCAGCCCAACTGTATTTAAAAATTGACTTGTAACGATCTCTCTGCAGACTTTGTAGGGACTGCTGATCGAGGTGCAATTTTGTATGCCATCATCAAGTTTGAGTGTGGATTTGGACCAATTCTGGAGAGGTTTCTTCAGAAAAACTTATGTATGAATATTTTTTAGAAGCTTTATGGCTGGCTATTTGGGAGGAGAAGAGCATGAAGAGATTCCTCTGGCCTATACCGGCGTATTAGGAAATTTAAGGTAAAGACTTGCATAGTGTGATCAGTGCAGACAGGGTTATGTTTACCAGCACCCTGTACCAGGGAGCACAGAGAAGAGAGAAGAGCTCTTACATGGAAGAAGGGTGCCTTCTGAGGATAGGCCGCACGTATCAACAGGAGATGGAGTCTGGTAAGTAGGCCAGCAGTCCGGTGACATCACTATTGGTGGGTGGGTACAGGGAGAGCTGCCTAGCTATTGGTGGGTACAGGCACTATATTGACAGCTTCCCTCCCTCTGTCTTTCTCAGCTGTTGAGATGAGACTTGACAGGGTGATCATTCCTCTCTCTGGATAGGACTCTTTCCAACTCATGGCCCACTGGATAAAGACACAGCAGGGCTCTGGATGGGTGAAATCAGTCCATGTTTCTGGTGCTCTACCCTTGTCATACTAGCCACTATGCAGAAACACATGATACACAGCCATGCACTTGTGGTAGGGTAGAGGAGGGAGACTCTCGGGGATCCACATATTTGAATGCAAATGTGTGTGAAGGGCTAGGGGGGTTATTATTTATTTCATTTCTTAATTTATATTCTACCTTTCTTCCACCGAGGACCAGAGCAGGACTCTTGTGTAGATACTGATCAACCCTAGCCCCGCTTGACCTCCACAAGGCAGCAGCATCACAAGTCCTCCAATGATACAGTCTGCGCCTCTTTCTTGAGGAGTCTGCATATCCTGACTTCCATAGGCAGGGGCCCTTTTTGCTTCAACTGAACCTCCTTGCTTACTTTCCTTGCCTTGAACACATGAAGTTATCTTATCCTGAGTAAGATCCTTGGTCTATCAAGGTCAGTATAGTCTTCTGGGACTGCCAGCAGCCCCCTGGAAGAGCCTGTGTTTTGGAGAAGGTCACAGGTTCAATCCCTGGAAACGCCAGTAAAAAGGATCTCATAATAGGTGATGAAAAAGACCTGAGAAACAGGAGAGCCATTGCCAGTCTGAGTGGACAATACTGAACTTAATAGAACAAGGTTCTGATTCAGCATAAGGCAACCTCAGGTGTGTTCATAAGAGAGGTCTAAAACCTGATCCTCTTAACTGGAGATGCCAAGGATTGAACCTAGGACTTTCCACACGCAAAGCAAATGTTCTATTTCTGAGCCATATCACTTCCCCTGGCAAAAAGAAATCACAGTCCTCGAGAAACTTATAATCATTTTGGTGGTCTCAGGGAAAGAGAGTAGCTAATGCAGATTATTTTACTTATTTATTTAGATTTCTATACCACCCATTTCTTTGCAGCTCTGGGTGGTTTACACTGAACATTATATAACTTACATGGAACATTATACAGACTTTAGCATCAAAACAACTTTCATAAAGCATCAAAAAGATTACAAAACCACATTTATAATATAAATAACAAGGGGGACCAGCAGGTGTTCTGAGTCGGTCGGCCTCAAGCGAATGCCTTGTGGAAGAGCTCCCTGTTGCAGGCCTTGTGGAACTGTGAAAGTTCAGGCAGGGCTCTGATCTCCTCAGGGAGCTCGTTCCACCAGGTGGGGGCCAGGACTAAGAAGGCTCTGGCCCTTGTTGAGGTCCGATGCGCTTCTCTGGGGCCAGGGACCGGAGCCAGTTGGAGGTAGCGGAGCATAAGACTCTTTTGGGAGTATAGGCAGGGAGGCGGTCTCTCAAATACACTGGGCCCAAACCACATATGGCCTTAAAGGTGATTACCGGAATCTTAAGATGAATCCGGAATTAAACTGGGACGCAGCCAAGTTGTTGGAGTACCGGCCGGATGTGGGATCTCCATGCTGTTTTAGTGAGAATCCTGGTCGCAGCATTCTGTACCGGATCAGGGATGAGGGTAGGCCTACGTAGAGTGAGTTCCAGAAGTCCAGCCTAGAGGTGACCATTGCATGGATCACTGTGGCTAGGTGCTCTGGGTCCAGGTAGGGCGCTAGTAGCCTGGCTTGGCGGAGGTGGTAGAATGCCAGCCTCGCTACCTTTGTGACCTGTCTTCCATTGTAAGGGAAGCATCCAGGATCACGCCCAGGTTCCTGGCAGAGTGCGTTGGTGAGAGCTGCACACCATCCAGGGTGGGCAGACGTGCTTCCTCCCATGGTCCCTTCCCACCCAGCCATAGGACCTCCGTCTTTGTAGCTTCAGGTTGAGCTTCAGGTGACTCTGCTTGATACATTTTGTCAGTGCTTCTAGATATCTGGCTAAGGGTTCTGGGAGGGTAGTCCGGGTGGTCATCCATCAGGATGAGTCCCTCTTAAACACTTCTGTTATAAAACAGAATTTCCCCATTGAAGTCCCTTCACTTAGGAAAATGCCATAAATGCATGAAAGTACACTACAATATTTTGATTCTGCTCACACAACTGATTCATAATTTGCCTCGTCTAAACAACTCTCCTTTGAACATATTCCCTGCCTTGCACCTTGTAAATATCCCAGTCACATTCCCCTGTGCTCTGTTACTCATTAGCATTTATTCTCAAGTTCTCTGAGCAGCCAAGTGTTTATTTCATTTATTCCAAAAACCAATCTCAGATTCACCCTTTACTCTCACTTAGAAGACCCCTGCCCCTCCAAGAATTACACTGAATTTTGACAAGCCTTAAGGTCTTTGAAATGTTATTTGGGAAATAAAGTGATAGGAAAAATACTGCCTATCACATAAAATACTGGGAGCTATTACCCGTGGAATAATTAATAACAAATTGTTTGATTTGGGAATTCTTGTTAAGATCTTGGATCTAGCCTAACAATGATTTCCCCATAACAGATCTCTGAGAGGTATCTTCTCAATAAGAGAAATCACCGTCAAATTTACAGATCATAAGGACTCAGACTGATTTTCACATTGTCTTTTATTAATAAGTACAAATGGTTTGAATAAACAATAACAGTTTGCACGTGTCTGTGGCCAATTATAACACATTTGCAGTCATTTTATATTTAAGCTCTCTGTCCACTTCTTTTTATTAAATTTTGAAGGCAGTAACAAATCTAAAAAAGGTTACATAAAATTCCACATAAGTGAAAGTTATATTAGCACACTGAGTCATCCCTCCTGTATTGCCAAATGGGATTCATCACTGGAAAATGAAAAAGTAGGTTGAAAAGAAATAAGCAATCAAAAGAACCAAAACAAAAAAACCCTCCAAGAACCCTTTAGTCACTGACTTCAGCTTACAACCCATACCTTTTCTTTTCTTTTTTTTAAAAGTGGGGGCTTCAGTAATGTCACCTACAATTATTAGGGACTTGGGACTTCTTAAAATTCCTATATTTGATATATCACGGTTTTATTATAATAACTTTTTGTTACACAATACAAAGTGTCAAACCTATTAAAATCCATACAAAGTCAAACTTTTAATTTCTGATATCTAAGTTAAGCTTTCAGAATAAATTAATCAAAATAAGCACCAACTCTGCATATTTTCTTAACTTTCCAGGTTACAGAACTTTCCTTGACAATGAATCTGGATTTCATTTTTAAATGTATACATAGCCCCAAGTAAAACTTCCCAAAGCAATGCAAATGTTTTAACAATTTCAGTATTGTACCTAATGTCAATTGCCTACTCCTTCATGAGGAAACTTCACTTAAATATGACAGCAAAGCCAATCCCTATTCTTAGCTTGTATTATTCACATAAGCACATTAATTAACACAAACTATTGGTTTATCAAAGCCAGTACTGTCTACTCAGACTGAGACAAGGCCCGTGCTGCCTTTTCCATCATGTATGTAGAAAAGTCTGAGCTAGAAGAGTAAGATTATTTGAATAAGTATTGTTTTGCAAATGCACCCACACAGATCTGTCTCCAAAGAGCACCACACTTAAAGCCTATTTCTTTTCAGTGTCTGTTATTTTTATAGACCACTGACAACAAACTCTCATTAGAACTGATTCAAATGAGTAGCTGTGTTGGTCTGAAGTAGCACAATAAAATCAGAGTCCAGTAGCACCTTTAAGACCAACAAAGATTTATTCAAGGTGTGAGCTTTCAAGGGCAAGCACTCTTCGTCAGACTATGATCTTCTTACATGACAGGACTATTCCCTGGACTCTGATCTCATTAGAACTATTATAATTTAGAATGCAGGCATTCCTGATTACTTCTCCCAGTTTTAAAAAACTCTCGTGGAAGTCTGGAAAAGGTGAAGCAGAAGAATAGTTTCATATGTTTACAGTATGAGGAGTCAAGGTTTCTAACATCTAAGATGAGTTTACCCTTCTAAGACAGCAATTCTAAACCAAATCTACTCAGAATTCTACTTAGGTTTATCCTGTGCGGCACAATACATGTATTGATTTCAATGGGCTTAGAAGGGTATACCTCTGCTTAGCATGGTGTTTTTATGAGTGCTCATTATAACAAGGGAGATGCTTTTCAGCAGATGCCTCCATTCATGAAATATGAAGAATATAATTCTAGGGTGAGGAGTGCTATCATCAGAATGCTGCTGAGGCAATGGAAGACATTACAAGGCAGGCTAAAAATGTAGCTTAATCAAGGGAAGGTCCAAGGTTCAGTGACAGAGTAGAGAAGGTTCTAATGCCGAAAAAGATCAATCAATCAAATCTATCAAATACCTTTATTGGCATAATAATAATAATAATAATAATAATAATAATAATAAAACATTTATACAAAAGACAAGGTGGTTCAGATCCCAGGTCACTTGGAGAAAATCCCATGAAGGAATTTTGCAATGCCTTCACAAAAGAGGAGAACATATTCCACTGACTCGGGTTTCTTTGCAGGACATGGGCAGAGTCTGTCGGTATATTGGATTTTAGCATACCAACCTTTAGTCACTGCTGTTGGTAGGAGGTTCAGCCTTGCTAGCATAAAAAATCGCTTTGAGGAAGGCGATTTTAAAGATGTAATGTACTCCGGGATCCTTCTAGCTGGGGGATAGATTTCGAAAAAGATGGGAGAGCATGTTCTACGTACTCCAGCGATAATGTTCTGATAGTCAATATCCAGGACTGGAAAAAGATCTTCCTCTGCTTGATCATAAGAAAAGCCCTAACAGGCCAGACCAAAGAGCCATCTTGTTCCACTACCTCTTTCCTACAGAAGTCAACCAGATGCCTCCTGGAAATCCACATGCAGGCATGAAGGCAATAGACTACTACTACTACTACTACTACTACTACTACTACTACTACTACTACTACTACTACTACTACTATTACTTCTGCTGCTGCTGCTGCTAGTGATGGGAAAGTCACTGCCAGTTGCTGCCAGCATAGACTATAATGAATTATCTAGATGGACCGACAGACTGAGCCTATATATCCAATTCTAGGTTTGGGTACTTTTTTTCTGTGCTTACTTAATTCTTTGCTCTTCATCTTGAAAACAGACATTCAGAATTCTGAGTAGATTTTGCTTATGTTAAAAGAAAGCATCTCTAAAGCATTCCTTCACATAAATATGAATACTCTGAAATAAAGGCTAGTTGTTAGCCAGGCAGCAATGATTTCCAACTTTAACTTTTACCCAAAAAATTTTTTTGGCAGGGTAAGAAGCAAGATTTGTAAACTCAGTTATCCAGCAGTGGTACTTTAAAAACTGACCAGCTTCCAAAAGATCAGGTCTTTAAACTGCAATTACTCACGTGATTTTTTTTTCATTGCTTTGCTTAAGTGATCTCTTATTTGCAAAGCTACCATATGAGGGGGATACACAATATTTATATATTCAAATGGAAATCTTCAGAGCCTAGAGAACTGGCAGTACAACTTATGAAATTAAAACTGTGCAGGGATTCAGTGGCTTCTTTCACTGCTTGAATATCGACATGGGGAAACACAATTACAGACACCAACAATTCCCATAAAATGTGTATGTTCCTGAAAGAGAGACTATATTTATGAATGTCCCAGGAACACACTGTAAACTTCCTGTCACAACATTCCAAAGAATCAACAAAATCAAGGCAGGACAGAAGACTCCTCTGCTATAGTTTAACATCCAGTAAATAAGTAATACTGTTCTTCAGTACACTGCTGCCTTTGGAAAAAGATGAGATGTTCTCTGTTATATTGACCAATTACTACAAGATATATAAATAAAATATATTGACCGGACTTGTGTTTGGGGGTGGGGGGGGTGTTTAAAGAGGCTGGCCCTTCATCTGTAATCTTAGTGTGATTTTGTCTTTGATGATTGGCAAAATGGTAAATTCTACCATGTTTCCAGATGGCAAGCTTGCTAGCAACCAGGACACATGTGAAACCTATTCACATAACTAGAATTAAGTATTACATAGTATTTTTTCAGTATTCAAAGTATTTAATGCTCATCATGTCAGTAATCCTCAAAACAGACTTATAACTCAGGAGTACAGTGTAGATGGATCACTGAGGGTCTGAGAGAACAGCTTGCCTTAAGGCCACCTAGGAAGTCCATAGAAATGCTGAGACTGAAACCAATAACTTCTACCATACAGTGAAGCCCTAATGAATAATCCTATTGATTCCTTCAAGTTTTAGTAGGATGATGGCATCAGAAGTAACAAGTGACTGCTTGCAAAATGTTTTGATGGAAATATAAAGCCAGAGGCTACTGAGAAAAGCCTAGGAGTGCCCAGGATTGCTTGCAGAACTGTGCATGTCTGATGAGTACCTAGCAGGTCCTAGAGTGGGCACAGTGTCAGCAGAGGCCTGTTCTAGGTGCTCCCAACCATTCAGGAGATTGTGCAGTGTTGAGGTAGCAGCCCCTGGGCCTTCAGAGTATCTCCATGACCTCCATCAAACTGTACCACTGCCCTCTCTTGGAGGGGTGCCACAGACATAGTGTTAATTTACTATATTTACAGTTCATCTTTCTCACTGACACTCAAGGTGGCCTATACCAGTGGTCCCCAACCTTTCACAAGGCTGGGGACCGGCAGGGCATCGGGCCGCGCCCCCGCGGACCGCGCCCGTGCGGGCCACGCCCGCGGATCGGGCCGCGCCCGCGGGCCGCGCCCACGCCGCGCCCGCGGGCCGCGCCCACGCCGCGCCCGCGGGCCGCGCCCACGCCGCGCCCGCGGGCCGCGCCCACGCCGCGCCCGCGGATCGGGCCGCACCCGGGCCGCGCCCGGGCCGCGCCCACGGATCGGGCCGCGCCCGCGGATCGGGCCGAGCGGGCGTGGCCCGCACAGGCGCGGCCCGGCCCTGATTCCCTCTCCCCGCCTCCCGCAGTAAGAAGCTTCCCGGGCCGCAAGCTTGCGGCCTGGGAAGTTTTTTACTGCGGGGGCGGGGCGGGGAGAGGGAGCCGCGGCCCGGTGCCATGGCCTTTGCGGCCCGGCACCGGGCCGCGGCCCGCAGGTTGGGGACCACTGGCCTATACAATATATAACAATGCAGCCATATAGTCCGAGGTAGCCAATAAAGAATGCAACAGGCCTAGAGCACAAAAATTAGAAACAATGTAGAAAGGAGGGCATCAAACATGAGAGATAATAAACTGCAAAAATACGGAATTACAAAAGTAAAAAAATAGTGCAGTAAGAGAAATACAATCAACATGAATATATAATCCGGTACCCTTTATAAAAGGGCCCTCCTAACCTACTCCACTCCACTACAGCCCCATTGCCTTTATAAAAACACCTTCCTATAACATATTTGTTTTACATGGTTTGTGGAATGACAAAAACATTCCACAAGGATGAACCCACAACAGAGAACGCACTTTTACAGGCAGCTATTTTTATTTTAAAAAGAATCTATTAATTATCTTACTCTCCCTAAAACAGACACACTGTGAAGTAGGTGAGGCTGAGAGAGTTTGGACAGGACTGCTCGGTCAGAACAGCACTATCAGGGCTGTGATGAACTCATTCAGTTAGCTGACTATGGAGTGGGGAATCAAACCCAGCTCGCCAGATTAGAAGCCACTGCTCTTAATCACTACACCAAGCTGGAAAAATCTTAGTCTCTATGTCCTGTTTGTTGTTCTTCCAGGTTAACTGGTTGGCCACTGTGTGGAACTTCTTTTATTGGGGAAGTCACTACCATAGTTCAGGGAAGGAGTGTAGCCAGCATACATTCTAGCTCTGTAGCTCATCTTCCACCATGTGGCCAGTCTTCTTCACCACCAGCAAGTGGTCTACCGGAAACCACAGCAACCACAGCTTTTAAGAGCAAATGGCAACATTACTTTCTATCAGCCCCATTCTATGCACAATAAGACTTAGTCAGTTGTTTATCTGAATAGGAGCATGACATTACACTACAGAGTCCAGGATTTATGCAAGCAGTTAGATTTTTTTTTTTTGGTGCCATCTATGACAATGAAAGCAAGAGCCTCTTGTGGGGCATAGTGGTAAGGCAGCCGTCTGAAAGCTTTGCCCATGAGGCTGGGAGTTCAATCCCAGCAGCCGGCTCAAGGTTGACTCAGCCTTCCATCCTTCCGAGGTCGGTAAAATGAGTACCCAGCTTGCTGGGGGGTAAACGGTAATGACTGGGGAAGGCACTGGCAAACCACCCTGTATTGAGTCTGCCATGAAAACGCTAGAGGGCGTCACCCCAAGGGTCAGACATGACTTGGTGCTTGCACAGGGGATACCTTTACCTTTTTATGACAATGAAAATGAAAGGTTGTTTTTTTGAAGTTTTAAGAAATCAGAGATTAAATGCATTCCCTCTTTCTTATTCTGGACATCTGGAAATATTTGGATTCATTTGTTTGCTGGATCTCCAGCCTGATGGTGGGATTTTTGAAGCAATACTTCCTGACTAATATTTATTGAACAACATTAAAGGGAATTTAAAGCTTTCCAACAGATGTTGAGTAATGCATTTGGGTTGAACAGTGATTACTGAATGAGATGGCTCTGAGCAATTCAGAAGCACTTCACACTTCATAAGGAAGCTGAGTTCCACTCACATTACCTGCAGGAAACTTGTGAAGCGTGGAAGGCAACTGGCATCTCTGAACCCCAACGTAGTTGTTAATAACAGGGAGAGATAACTGATCATAGCTTCCAGGCACGGGTATCTGCCCTTGATACTTCACTTCTTCACTATGCAAACATCAGATTGCTTCCTAGCTTATGAGACAGGCTGGCATTAGCCTCATGCAGCCATTTACAAACTGCCATAAGAGAAATGCTTCCATGCCATGAGGAAGGAATCATTTAAATGATTCAAGATTCCTGGGAACCCCAAACAACTCATTTACAGAGAAGACTGTCCAATGCATCTTTGCACTAGCTGAAACTCTGAGTTGCTTTCCCTCCCCTCAGAAAGTATGCTGTCCCGCTAAAGACACAGCCTGTAGACAAAGGGAGCAGCTAGAGGTAAGAGTTTGTCAAGAGGTCAGTCTAAAGTCCAGATACCGGTTGGTCCAAACCCATAGCATTGAATCCAAGGGGAAATCCAAAAGAAGAGTTCCAAAACAAGTCCAAGAGAGGAGGATCAGTTCACGATACAGGCTGTAAGGTCAGTAACTAATGGACACATTGCTTCCATGCAGCTTCTTCCTTGCTGGCTGCTTTTAACAACTCACTCAGCACTTGCCAGCCATCTCAACTCTGTTCCTGAAACCACTTATCCTCGTTGCTGATAGAGAGCCGGTGCTGCACAGTCAATCTGGCACTGCGCTTCCTGTCCTGCAGCTCCACTCTTATCTTTCTCCTACATTGTTCCTGAAGCTCTGGTGACCGGGGAGGTGAACTGGCCAGCAGATAACTCTCTGTTGCCTACTCAGGCCTGAGAGGCTGCAAGGCCACTATACTGGGACCCGCTTGTGGGTCCATGTCTGGATCCTCAGAGACCACCTTAAGAAATTAAGGGTGTATTTCAGCTATCAGGAGCTAGACTACAAATGAAAAGCCCTTTGTATGATCTCCCAGACAAGGGTGGACTGATGAAAAGCCCCATGACAATAACGATGACACAGTCTGGAGTTTTGGTAAATTCCTTTTTATAAGATCATGGCTGGCCTGACAGCGTGTAGAATGTGGCCCAGATCCAGATGCTGATCACCAGTTATCCATCCTCCTCTGTTTTCAGAAAACATCTGTTTTCAGAAAAGTTTCAGGAGAGGCCAACACTAAAACTGCTTTGTTGTTGAACTGAAAATGCAACATGGCATTTGAAGAGTGCTGCTCTGAAGTTTGTGGCTCAAGTTGTCAAAGGCCAATGCATCTACAGCAAGAGAGAAGATTATAGCGCCCTTTGATTAAAATGGAACGTTCGGCTACACACAGAAACAGCCGCAAATGTGAAACAGGCTAAACAATGATAACCATCAGCCTGGAACAGAAACTCTTAAAAATACTTAAATTAAAAGGTAAATGCACGCCAACACCAAGACTGTTATGTATCTGTCACAGATAATGAGAAACATTGCTATTAATCTTAAATACCACAGTGGTTTAATAGTTACTATGGCTCTAGAGCATCCATCTTGCTACAAGAAACAGAAATTTATCTAACACTGGAATGGTGAACTGGCTGCATAGTTAAACAATTTACATTTTTTTTAAAAAGCATGCTGACTTACCAGCTCTAAAAATCCTTTCACAACTTGTCTTTGTTTCAAGTTGGTCTCTCCATCCAGGTTAGCAGTTTCTATGTGACACAGACCATCAGGGTCACTTGAAGAAAGCAGCAATATATCAGCAGGTATGATTTCATTACACCGTAGCTGAACAAAGTCTCCAACCTGGATTTCTTTCCAGAATCTGGTGGTGTATTTCTCTTCACTCCTGAGAAAGGAATGTCCACAGGAAACAGATTACAGCATTTCCCCATAGCAAAGACAATCTATACTCTTGTGTGCTTATGGCAGTAAAATCTTTGACACCACCTTCCTTCCATGCTCACAGAACAAAGCTGTCAGCTACACAACATTTGCACAGTTCAGCTTCTGGGAGAAAAATTTCTGTTGATTTGTCTGGGATTAAAACTTCATGCAGGCACTGTAAGAAGGGGACCAATTGGGGGCAGACTAGAATAACAATTGGAATATTGGGAAGAAGTCTTTGAAGGATTGAAACCTAAGGCGAAGAAAACTTACCACCAGGAGGGCACTTTAATTAGTGCACTGAGAGGTGAGAATCAGAGGGAAGGCCAGAAAGAGAAGACAGAGGCTAGAAGAATAAAAGCTGGAATACTAAGGGGCTATAAGGTTGCTGTGTCTAGAACTTCAGAGGCCTTGTCTGCCTTAAAAGAAGGCCAGCTGTCACTTCAGTGATCACTGCACCCTTAAACCCTTAAAGGCAGGGGAATTAAGTGCAATGCTGAACTGTGCTCATTGATGTGAATTAATCTAGTCAGATTTCTGACTCCTTTTATTTCTACTTTGTTAGTTCTTGCAGACCCCTTACATACAGGGCCAGTTTACTCAAGTAGCATGCACTATGGGCTCCTCACTTCCAGACCCCCTGCATGGTGCCTTCTCCCCACGGATCAGGACTGTAGGCCCTCTCCCCCCCCCTTTTCTCTCTTTAAGAACACCCCTTTCCACTGTGGGAGCCCCCTCCAACTCCAGTCTGGCTACTCCTGCCACAACTGTACTCTGCTAGAGCCCCGCAAATCCTTATTTATTTATTTCGATTTTTATACCGCACTTCCATATGGCTTAAACTGGCTCTGGTGCTAAAGGCCTCACAAATCCTTAAACCACTCCTGCTTACATAGCTGCCCTACCAGAAGCCAGTTGGAATCTTGAATGCTACAGGCACTAATGACTCTGGGAAATACCGTACCATGGAAAATACATTTCCCGGGATTTTTGGTATCTCAGACAATGGCAGTATTCAAGTCAGTATTCAACTAGTTGGACAAGTGGCATACTTTACTAGGAGACCACCAGCAAAATCTTTCTTGCCACTATTTTTTCTGTCGCCAACTAAAAGTGAAGGGGTGGTGATGGAGATGAAGGGATCAACTAGGCATTGTTTCAATGTTCTGTAGGTAGCAAAATTAGACACAAGAAGGCCAGAATCCTAACACTATTCAGTTACAAGTCACAGCATCAAGCTTGAATGTAAAACCGAGTAACCCTGATGGAGAATTTTTTTTTAAATTTCATTTTCTAGCACAAAGAACACAACTCTGAATATACTATCGTGGTGTTCCAGACAGGTACTGGGCCTCAAAGACACAGCTGAAGGAAGATATGAAGTTTGAGGGTCATTTAAAATATTCTCATGTTAGTTTAGTTATTTTTCTCAGAGACCTTGAAGCAGCAATCCAAAGTAAACAGCAGCAAACCGCATGCCAAGTCTTTCCCTCAGCTCTGCAGTGTTAGAAAACAGACATCATTCAATCAACGGAGTCAGCATTGGTTGTGAACTTCAGGATGAGATTATTATCCTTCATCTGAGTGTAGATGGAATCTAACTGTGAAAGTACAGCTCCTTCCTGCTATTTGGCCTGTGGCATAACCCACAACACAGAAACCAGGGCCATTGATCAAAAAAACAGAAATAAAAATAACTCCATGCATTTTCATCTTAAAAAAAAAACCCTTAAAGTAATTTGGTAACACCCTTAGGGAATACCTTCAGAGGGTTTTTTTTTAAAGAGCTGCAACAAAAAATCACCGCTTTCCGGCTCCTTACTCAGCAACCGAACAACCATTGTTCCTTATAAGGACGAACTGCGCATATCCTTGCTTAAAAAAACGTAACCTATGAAGCCAAAAATATACCATCAAAATGAACTTGAGCATAAATCACAAAGGCACTATGGGCATTCTGCTAAAAATGCAGACGTAGATCTAGTGTGGGAAAAGGATATTTTTAGATCTTTTATGTACCCTTCACATCTGCTATGTAATTCATCGTCTCTGTACGGTTTCTGCACAGTCTGTGCTTCAGAGTACAATCAGATGTCATTTAGCTTTCCAGACTTTGGTTTCCCGTATCATACTTTTCCACTGAGTTAGAATAGGTAGTGCACACTTTAATTTTTCAAGCCTGCAGAAGTATCCTTACTTCCTATCGATCAAGGTGGCATTCTTTGTTGAAGCCTGAACAAAGCAAGAAAAAAAGACTGGTCCCGCTACTGATTCTGGGATCTGTGCCCATGATATGTCAAGTAAGGGGAAGGGGAGAGAAGGACATCTACTAGAGTGGCATTTTCAGGGCAAGTAAGTCCTTCTTTAAATGACCATTGGTGGAGTGGAAAAATATAGACAGAAAAAAAACTTTTAAAAAAATCAGGGAGGAAAGGGTTGGGTATGGGTGGTTCTAGAATATTGGTCTGGAGTAGTTTAGCCTAGCTGGCTAATCAACACTTAAGGGAGGGGTTTGGGAGCATCTGGTTTACATTTTACCTCTGAAATCCACAGCAGGCCTTGCCTTGTTTTCCAGCGGCTGGCCCTGATTGCCCTGCATAAGAGCCAGTTGGAGGAGAGAGAGAGGCCCAGCAAGGTGAGGTTAACACAAGATGTTGGCCATGGCAGTTTCTTTCAACAAAGGGGTGCAAGGACTTGAGTTGGGTGTTGCAAGACTTGTTCAAAAATGTTTTCACTCACTGCTGTACATTTCTGTTGCTCTGGTATTCTGTTGGTATGCTGGGGCACACCCTTTGGGAACTGTAGGCCGAGTATACTTTTTAATCAGGAAGAGTTACATAAAAAAGGAAAATATAAGAGGAAACATTGAGTACCTCTGTTAAATATCAGGACTGAACAACTGGATTCCGGGCAAGGTAGGGCACTACAGATTCAGAGGCTACTTATCCTTGCACATTTTTGCCACTGGCACTCTCTTTCCACTGCAAATCTGGCAATACTAAGCTCTGAGGGGATAGAGTGGCATCTGGGAAGCAGCATTCACTACAGTTGCTGCCAGAGTCCCACCACTTTCATCTGCACACCCCTCCCTCCCAGCCTAAATGTATGTACAACATGTATAACATTGTGAGCAAATCCTACGCGGCACGCACAGAACATGGAGAACAACCGTCATTTGTGTCTCACAGAGAATCTTGAAGTGGTGAAATCTTTTTGGGAGAAATCAGGAAGTGCCTAAAGGATGACAGCAATTAAGCCACACCAGGCTGGAAGACAATGATGCCTCTTCCTGTATAGTCTTTTAATGATATGCAATCACTGACATTTTGTACCCTGTGACAGTCTGGAACTTCCAATCCAAATCTTCCCATTCTTCTCAAAGTTCTTGGAACGTATGACTCAACTTCCAGTTTTGTAAAACAGAATTTTAATTCAATTATGCCTATAATTCCCGTTGCCCTTCCCCAGTGCCATTTCGTCAGTTCTATGGTTTTCTCCAGATACGTTGCCCAACTCTCAAGTATTCCTTTATCATCTGCTGTAATCTTTTTGTTTCCTGAAAAGAACCAATTTTATGCCATGGGCCAAAAACAGTATAGCTAGCCCGGCTTTAGAGCCAGTACTTATAGTCTGATCCTAGATACCAACTGCATTGCTCCTGACACAGGCCCATTATGCACACATTGGATAATGCACTTTCAATGCACTTTAGAAGTAGATTATCTTGTTCTGTACAGGAAAATCCACCTGCAAAAACACATTGAAAGCGCATTATCCAACAGGTGCATAATTGGCTAAACACAGGATCCCTCCTTCTAGATTAGACTTCTTTGCAGACCAGGACTGGTATCTTTGCTCTCTTTCTGATGTATTCCTCTTTCCAAATCACACTTGTACCACACACAGAGCTGGCATGTTGCTCCTCAGGCCATCACATCTGGAAGACTGGATACCTCAGGCCAATTGATTTCAGCTCTCCTCTGTCAGATTCCCTGTTTCCCATTTGTACACTTTTAGCTCAAAGAGTGACTCCTGTTCCAATTGGAGTAGCTCTGCTGAATGTTTGGTTGTTGTTGCTATGTTAGTTAGGTTAAGGAGTGTGTTTTCTGCTTTGATTTAGTACTGCCAGAATTTGCTTAGGCTGAATTCTCTCCCCTCCACCCCTCGTGGTACCAAATCCCTCAATAAACTCTGCATTCTTTTAAAACCAGGTCTCTGCCATTCTTTCCCTACTGAAAACTCGCTACACACAGGCATCTCTTTAGGTAAAAGATCCTAGTTTTCGGCATCCTGTACAATCATGCAAGCTAATTCCTCATATGAATCTCAATGTACATTCATGTGTTAGTGTGATGTGGTAACACAGTCACCTGATACCAAGTTCCAAATCCTTGCACAGCAGCCTTAATATCAGAGTTCACTCATCCACCTGAACAACTGACTTTTCAGGTGAGGCATTCCTTGGAAATCTCCTTTTCCTGAACTGCTGCTTTGGAATTTTACCCATCTGGTTCTGATTATGCACCTGGCTTCTGCTTCCTTGATTCTGCCCTAGAACTTGACCCTACTGTGCTTTTGGCTGTGCACTGGTGTTTGAACAAGGTGTATTGGTTAACCAGGTTTTCTCTTTCTCCCTCCTTCCCACACTCTCCCATCCACCCAGCATGTGATCATTGGTCTCTGACACATACTCATTAACAACATGGATAAGTTTGGACATGACTGAGGGTGGAAAAAGCAGAATGGTTGTAGCTACTTAATATGAAAAACAGGGTACACAAACCTACTCTTCTTCTTCAAACAGCTTGTCAGTATTCCTTACAGAGCATTATACTTTCTCCCTTCCTCATATGATGACTTTCTGAACTCTTATATGCTGAGTAGCTATCATGGTTAGGTAGTGCTTGGGCCAGAAATAACTAAGGGTGCCTTCAGGGGGTGAAAACATTACAGGATGGAAAAGGTTAAATGAATACAAAATACAAATGAATACTAGGAGAAGCAAGAGAAACGATCATCTGTACTTTGCCTCATTATAGAAAATGTGTAACGGTTACACAGAGAGGAATCACAGTCAGTTCTCTTGTAGTACCTTCCGTAGTGGTAGAATTGTTCATTCACTGCTTTTTATCAAACATCAAACAAATAACTGATAAAAGGCATAGAGCCTAGAGTTAAAGAACAAAAATGTTTCCAAAGACGCGAAGGGATTATAGAGGTGATGAGAAAAATTTAATTCTTACTGAGTTAAAATATCATGACATTGTGCATCTCTTCCACTGTCTGAATGACAACCATAATGTGTCAAAGGTCTCAAATCTGTTCTGTGAACCACTTTAGTTCATTTAATTCAGAAAAACTGGATTCTAGACTGTAGCCAAGAAAAGATATTTTGCCAGTATCTTATGGTCAGTTGGAGAAGTGTCAGACATCATAATCTAGAATATTTACAGTGGTATCATATGAAAAGTTATTCTAGTCTAAATCCATTGGGTAGCTGCAGAAAGTCTTCTCATGTTAGTAAAAACCAACAAACAATAGTGTGATTCTACATTACCTCCTTCTTCATAAATTGCATTTCTTCTTTCTTCATTCTTTACCCACAGCTGTGAGTATAAATATAAATAATGAAAAATAAAATAAAATGGGACATTCTAGCCCAATGATTCTTAATAGGATTAATGTTTCCTAGGGATTCAAAAATCCTGGTGGTCAGGTGTTCAAATTTTTCACCTCTCCATACAAGACCTTCTGACAACAAGTAGAAAAAAATGGCTATAAACTGCTCATTTAGTCTTGAGGCTAAAACTCCAGGTCCTAGATGTCTCTCCTGAACCGTTCAAAAACTTGAAAACAGAAAAGAGCCGGCTGACTACTACAGGCAAAAATGTATCATTGAATACATTCCTGAGATCTGTGTATCACATATCATAAATGATGATGATGTCAGCCATTCAGTCAAGTCCAACTCTTGGCAATCCCATGGTTCAACTGTCACCATGATTTCTGAAATTGCACCACTTCTTTTAGTTGTGTAATATTCCGGTGGGTCAGCCTAGTTTCCTTTTTCCACTGACCAATTCTAGCATAATTGCTTTCTCCGTTGAATTGGATCACATGATCTACACAAAGTAAGTGAGCCAGAGTTTTGTGATTTTGCCTACCAGTGATAAATTGGACTTTATGCGCTGTAGGATTTCCTTGTTTGTGACTTTTGCTGTCCATGGAACCTATGGTACAGCTCTCAAACGATATCATAAATATATCCACCTAAAGTTGCCATTATACAATGCTATTTTATGTCTTATTTTAAAACTTGTGGCTTGGTGTGTGTGGCGGGGTGTTCAATGATAATGTTGTATACTTGGTAGATAGTAGTGGATTGAAGGTATGGTTCTAGCCATTTGGTTTTATCCTGATTGCCTGAGCAAGTCAATGGGTTCAACTGTAATGCTGTCTCAATTGTCCTTGAGCACTCATTCAAAACTACAGATGTACAGAAACAAGAACAATTTAAATAACCAACTAGGACTTCTACATAAGCACACCTGAATTTAACCTCTGCACTGTTACAGCCAGGAAGTTTAAGTCACAGAATTAGATTAGCACCTCAATTCTAATGATATTTATTTTACTTGTATCTTTCTCATAATTCAAATAGACTTTTAACTTGGCTAACAGTATTAGGTTAGATGCTTTTGGCATGATGATCCTTCTTGTTACCCTCCCTGAGCCAACTGGGAAGGGCAGACTATAAAAATAAATATTATCATCATCATTATAGGAAGTACGCGCCACTTATTATACCCTAATGTTCCTTGAAATCTGACACTTCACTGTGCTAAGATTTCCCCAACGCATAAGGTTTCTCCCAACTATCTGCCCTTCACAAAATTATTTAACGTTAACACTGAGATCCTCAGCAGATATTAACAGCACATAAGGTATTCGGACACCCTCCAAAATCAAAGTGAAAGTTAGTTCCGGCACTCCACCCAACTGCTGCCTGTTTGGTAGGTTTTGAAGCAACAGTGCCTTTATTTTAAAAGAGGAAAAAATACTTTGTTCTCCCACCCCAAAGAGGTAGACGTTGGCATTCATGGTCCTCATATATTAGAACAGCAGCCAGAAAAGCTCTACAAAATACAATGGTCTAGGGAGGAGTGGGTAGAATAAGCAGAAACAATAATGGCATCCCTTGAAACAATTCATATTTCAACTTAGGTCAGATCAGTTCAAACAATGTGGGAAAGGGAAGAGAAACAGCTATATCACTTTTATTTCAATCCCAAATTATTTCAAGGATTGTAGGCATTTACTTGGAAGTAAGTTCCTTGAAAATAAATGGAGCACATTTCCAAGTAAATATCATTAGAACTGAGATATTAATCTAATTATGCCCTAAAGTTCCTTGAAATTAAAGTGAAATTAAATTTGATCCATACATAAATAAGGGATGAAACAAAGCAGAAGAAAGTTCATGCAGTTTAAAGCCTGTGGGGTCTAGGCATCCACATTCTTGCTTTCTTCCCTCTGTCCCATAATATACAATAGTACTATCTGTCTTCATATTCAGAATAATTTTTTTGAGATACAAGCATGATTTTGTTCCCCCATCACTGTCAGGGTACTATTTCATATTATTTTTTATGGATACAAGAATAATGGTAATTACTTAGCTCTTGACAATCAGGTAGATTCTGGTCAAAGGGATTTTTTTTCTCTTACGTTTTAAATATTTGAGGTTGGATCCCATCCAAATGCTGTGCACAGTATTTCCCTACCTTCCACTCTTAAAGTAATCCCAAATGCCCCCTGAAATGCTGTTTCTGGGAGACAGGGAACCCCAAGAAGCAACCCAAGGGGGAGCTGAAAAGCCGCCATAGTTGGGGTAACTACCCCACATGTTGCTTGTGCAATCTTTTCAATACGATGCAACCCATTAGCCTGTTACCTAAATTACACAAGCATGGTGGTACTCTCAGAAAGGAACTTTTTGACCTCTCTCCTTCTACTGCAGCCTCCCATGTCCACCTCAGAAAAGTTGCTGGTTCGTGTCATGGCAACCACGGACACCATGTTGAGTCTTAAACTGTTGTCCTTCATCATCCTTTTAATTCTGGTTTTACATCAGAAATGACATCACACATCAGCATGACATGTGCCATAATTATCCCTGTCTCCAAATTGACCCATCCAGGTTGTCATATACAGCTGGCAACTGTAGCCTGGTCTTTCATTCTCTCTAATCAGACAGTTTCTAAGATAAAGGACTAATCATAAGCTTGACCAGTTAAAACTTTCTGACTCCTTTTGTTCCATATAAATATGAGACACATTCAGTGAAACTCTCAAAGAAAAAACCATTCCATTGGTAACTATAGCTAGGCAACAACCCTGTTTGGCAGGTTTATAGCGGCCTGTATACTCTGAAGCTTTACATCACTCACAGAAGTAAAATCACGTCACATTTACTTCACAATTTTACAGTTTCTTAATGTTAAGATTAGTCTTTTTATGTAGAACTATTAATATAACCCTTTGTACATTTGATAGCATTCTACACTGAATTTGAGCTTTTCCTCCAATGTGTTGTGTCGTATTTCCCTCAGTGGTGAAAACTATCCATGGAGCTCCTGAAATGTAGCTGCAAAATAAAGTTGATGCAGTTCTCTGAGCTCTTACTTGTAATGCTACATTACTTCCATGAGATTACTCATGGAGCAATGCCCAAACAGTCTAGGATGAGGCTATAATATGATCATTATGTTAGCCTTAACATGCTAAAATAGCCCCAGGGTTATTAAGGCCCTTGGTAAGCAGGGGGAAAATATTTAGGCAAAACTGCAGCTATGGGGAGTATAAGGAAGAACGTGTATTGAAAGCTATGTAATTTACATAATGTGTAGTGAATTTCTCCATTCCAACATAAACTGTTATTTGCTCAAAATGCATGATGCACCACTTAAGTCTGAATCTGTTTCCAATCAGATAAAGACCTGGAAAGGAAAGCTTATTAAAGACAGAACCACTCCTCATGACAAAAGCTACTGAACCAATTGCTTGTATCAATATTAAAACCAAAAAGAAGAAGAAAAAAAGAAGAAGCTTTTAAAGAAACCTTTTCCCATTGTTCTGAAAGATTTGGTATTAACAGGAGGAAAAGAAGATAAGCAATTCAGTGTTAATTTACATTTAACCCATCAAAAAAGCAAGGTGTACATAGAAATAATAAGGCCTAAATGTGCTATTAAATAGCTTTGTGAGCCTCAAAGTGCTAATTTTCCTTTTGTCAGCCAGCTGGTTGCAATTTGCTCTGAACATTTTCATCCAAGAAATCCCTTTTTAGAGTTTTAAAGCCTTTCTAATAATATTTTGGTGTGGCACAATCCACAAAACTTGTCTGAGATAACACTTTTCCCCCCCCTTTCACAAAATGTTAGATGCCAAGGAACTCGAGATGATGATGATGATGATGATGATGATGATGATGATGATAATAATAATAATAATAATAATAATAATAATAATAATAATAATAATAATGTTCAAAAGCATAGATAGCACTTGAGAAAATCCAGGAAGAAAAAGGGAGATTAAAATGCTACCTTTCTGAAAAGACAATTGATTGCATCTATTCTAGCCTTGCTGCATTCTTAGATATTTTTTTAAAAGGAACACTTTACAGTTGCTCCCCAGCCTCAGAGTTAGTCAGCAAACAACTGCTTGAGGTTAAAGAAAATATCACTTAATCCATTGCTAAGTCAATGTACATATTAGCAGCTTTAAGACCAACAAATATTTATTGAGGGTGTGAGCTTTCGAATGACAAAGAGTGCTTGCACTCGAAAGCTCACACCCTGAATAAATCTTCGTTGGTCTTAAAGATGCTACTGGACTCTGATTTTATTGTGCTACTTCAAACCAACACGGCTACCCATTTGAATCCATTTGAATCTAATATTAGCAGCTGTATATGCTCTTAAGAAACACTCTTCAGTAGTTCCAGATAATCAGAGGAAGAAGAGGTGGCAATTTCCTGCTGAGGATGGTGGCCTGAGCATGAGTACAATGGTAGCTACTTCCTCCTCAAAAAGAAAAGAAATATCCCTACCAGGAAATGTCCCAGTCAGTTAAAGAGCCAATCCATGCCCAAGTAAATATTGCCACAATTGGCATACTTTGTTCCCAATAATTATATTCAAGTATATTTCCAAAGAAGTTTAAGTCTCAAATATATTGGAGAGCGAATAGAAATGATTCCTCAATATATTCTATGGATATAACTATACCCTCAATTTGAGTGCATTGTGTTATTTAAGGCACATTGGTTGTCTCCATCTCATATGCATCTCTTGCCTACCACATGTAGAATGTACTAAATGAGGAGACTGAGCTATGCATCCCCAACACTTGCTCATTCCATCCCTTTCTGGAGACAGGTACACCATACAGAAAAGACACTCTACTCACATGAATATGTAAAGACTTAACATATTCTGCATAAGGCAGAAAGCCAATGCAAGGCAAAGACAGCCCATGGCTAGAACACCCAGGAGTGTGTCTCCCTTATTGCCATGTTCCCTCCCTGCTGAGACAGGGCTGAAGCTGCAAATGTCCAGTTTTGACTGCAGCTCCTGGGGATGGTGCTAGAATTTAGTGGAAACAATGGAGACAGGACTTAACATGACAGCTATTAGTGGTTGCAACAGCTAGCTCAGCACACTGGAGAGCAATTTTATTCATGCTTACAGATGCAACCACAAACCACCAATGTACCATCAGAAGGCCAGTTCTTTTTTGGTCAGATAATCACTCCCAAGGCTGTTAGTTTGCTAATGGTTATACTAATCATCATGAAGATAATTTCAGAGGCTAGCCATGGTGGGCTGCAGTAAAAGAGCTAGGTAGGAATCCAGTGACACCAAGAAGATTGTCAGGGTATAAGCTTTTGAGATTAAACCCTCCCTTTGTCAGATACAAGCAGAGGTGGAGATCCCGGAGTCTTTAAATCCCAGTCAGAAGGTGGGAGAGGTGTTGCAAAGAAAGTATTCAGGATGTAATTCAGTGCAGGGGATGAATGCTTAGGGGTTTTCCCATTAGTCCCTTTCAGTCCATACCCTTCTTATGATGAAGATGGAAGCTCATCAGCAGACTCAAGAGGTCATGCTAAACTTCCCAGGAGCAACATTTGCCTTATCTAATAGCTTGCTGAGGTGTTCTAAGGATAATATGAGGGGAGGGAGGGTACTCAGTATGCTACTCAGTATGCTACTCAGAGCGTCTTGCAGGATAATCAATAAATAATAAGGCTCAGGACACTCTCGGAGGGAAAAAATGGAGCTGTCAACGTTTCGCAGGACCTGCAAAATGGAGCTTTTCCGCCAGGCTTTTGGTTGGTCCCTCCCTGCATAGGCCCCTGTATAAGCCCTGTAGAGGCATATGACTTGGTCATCTATGCACCTGTACTGGGGACGGTAGTGGGTTACAGCGGATTATTGTGGACTTGTGTCATCAGCTGTGAATGGGTAGGGGGAGGAAAACAGATTAGGTTTTGCCACCAATATTGCCGTGGATTGTTTTTTTGTTGTTGTTGTTCGTATGTGGTTTTTGTGGATTTTATTGGAAGTCACCATGAGCCGGCTGATAAGTACAAGTATAAATAAATAAAATACTAAAATTCACAATTCTGTTGCTTTTAATAAACATTTACATTAGTGTTCTCCACTTATTTAGGGCCAATGTGCCCATAATATAATATCGATTGCTCAGATTAACATTAGCTGCTTTGAAAAATGAACATCTCCTTTTGATCTGGTTTCAGCCATTGCAACCAGTAGTCATCTACATCTTGTGGCAAAAGGTTCTACAGGTTACTGATGTAAAGAAGCACTTTCTTCTCCCTGTCTTGAACAGACTGGAGGTCATTTTTGGCAGATGAAGTACTACCAGCTTAGAGGGAGCATTCATACAACTCTCCCTCCAAGGTTCTTATTGTCATGACTCTTAATGCCATGGCTTCAAGAAGAGACCCCATCCAGGATATGCTTCTACAAGGTTTTCACTACCTGGGGTGAAAAGGGAAAAGAACTGTCTCTTGGAATGAGCTGATGGTTGTAAACAACCATTGAAGTCAGGGCAGCTGTGCAACAGGGTTCTCTGCCATCTCATACAAATTCTGTGGCAGACCACCGAATCCAGTGTTTGTATAAAGGTAAAGGTATCCCCTGTGCAAGCACCGGGTCATGTCTGACCCTTGGGGTGACGCCCTCTAGCGTTTTCATGGCAGACTCAATACGGGGTGGTTTGCCAGTGCCTTCCCCAGTCATTACCGTTTACCCCCCAGCAAGCAAGCTGGGTACTCATTTTACCGACCTCGGAAGGATGGAAGGCTGAGTCAAACTTGAGCCGGCTGCTGGGATCAAACTCCCAGCCTCATGGACAGACAGCTTCAGGCGGCATTTCTGCTGCTTACCACTCTGCGCCACAAGAGGCTCTTAGTGTTTGTATAATGGCATTATAATTAGGAATTCATGAGGATCATTAAGCACATATGTGAAAGAAAAAGCCAATCCACCACTGCAACTATTCATTTAAATAAGGAAACTTGGTGCTATGTGGTCAGACAATGTATTTTGGGAGGCCAATGACAGCAGCACTTGTCTCCAGTATCAGTTTTTCCACAGTTCGGTTTCTTCCAACATGTTTTAAAGGGGAAAATTGCTGTGGACAGAAAGTTCCCCAAGCTTTGGCTCGGTCTTAAAACAAAGCAAACAAACAGGAGGGAAACAGATTAAAGGTACTTTGCTATACTTCTGAGAGACAAAAACAGCTTTAGAGAAAGGGAACCTGCTAAAGGTTCACAGCTCCAGATTCAAAATGTTTTTTAGACCAATTTGTAAGATTAATGTTTTCAGAGTCCAGGAAAATATTTCAGTATTTAGTTTAGTCATGGAGAATTTATGTGCATTCTTAACAGCCAGCTCTGTGGCCCAAAGTGACAGCTGGATTAACACAACAGACTGAAGATTGTCAAAACCTTTTTAAAAATTGGCTGCTTTGCATTTTGATAGTCTAGTGAGCTGCCCCTCAATCTGTGCCAGCCTTCAGGACTACCTAGACCACTTCCTCTTTTCGAGGTAATAGGGAAGAAAAGCTTCCCTGTGCTGGTTTTAACGTCTGCTTGTGTGGTTAGATAACACTGCAAGGCCTCAAATATTATCACTGAACACATAAAAAATGGGTGTTGTGGGAAGCCGGGGTGTGTGAGTGTGGGAGTTCTGGTAAGGGGCCAGGCCCAACTTTTCCTAAAACAAAACTGGCTCATCTGATTACATTCGGGACAACACAGCTTGTGCAGTACAGCAAGCAATATATCTGCTGTGTGCATTGGAGCTGCCAGTTTATTACTTTGGTAAGAGTATCAAAACAGAAACTACTATGCAGTCTTCCATTCCCTTGTAAAGTAAATCTGCACAGATAGGTTATTTATATTGCTTGAAATCAAGGCAGCAATCCCATGGGGGGAAAAAAGAATGGTATGCCAAGTGCCACCTTCATAATGACATCCCACCTCAATTGGGCAATTATCTTCTGGGGGGAGGGGTTGGCTCCTGTTCCTAGAATGATATTTTGACCCATAAAATTCAAGGGGTTTTGTTTGTGGAATGGATATAAGTCATAGGAAATGTTCTACCTGTTGAATTTCTATGGAGCTGAAGTTAAAGGCACAGGAGCAGAACCAGAGAAAGAAAGGTGGTGATTTTATATTTTGGATAAGATCAACTCAGCTAGCTTTACTGCTGGCCTCAGCCATGCCAGAGGTAAGGCACCAATGCCTGCTGTAGACCTGCGGATGACAGGGTCAAATGCCCCTGGATGAACTCACCCATTCCCTGAAGAAATCCACACAGAGAGACATTCTGAGGATCCCGCCAACAACTGTATCTAAACAATGTGTGAAGTCCGGAGAGGCAATTGGGTCATGATATTGAATGCTGACTCTGTAGGTTTTAGGCAATAAATTCCAAAGAAAATCTTAATGAGATTTTTAAAAACTCTGTAATTATTTTAAACCTATTTATTTTAAAGCTATTATTTATTTATTTGTTTGTTTGTTTGTTTGTTTAGATTTCTATGTCACCCATTTCTTTGCAACTCTGGGCGGTTTACACTGAACATTATATAACTTACATGGGACATTATACAGACTATAACATCAAAATAACTTTCAATAAAGCATCAAAAGATTACAAAACCACATGGGATATGTCATGGGATAGAGTTAAAAAGCAAACTGCAACATCAATTAATAGATTACATTCTGTATTTTTCATTACACTTTCATCAGTCAGAAGGCTTTCAGAAAGCTGCGGCTTCTGGTATCACCAGCCTATATGTGCCAAGGATTGATGCCAGCCTTAGCAAGAATGTTAGAGGAGGAACTGGAAAAATCCAAATCATACAGAAACAGAAAAGAAACGGAAAAGGCAAAAGATCAAAAGAAATGAATGTTCCATCTGGAATACACAGATTTTAGGTAAGCTTCCAAGTAGACAGGCCTGAAATTATTGTCAAAATAAATTGTACTTATACAGGGTAAAACAACAAAAAAGTCTATGGAATTTGGGCATGCTGGCACTAGTGGATTACCAGAAATGAGTGGTGATTTGAGGACTGTGTACAATGAACCTGGCTTGTTTTATCTGGATTCCAATACCCATTTCAACTGAATAGGATTGTCATAGGTGCAATTAAGGGGCAGAGACTGAAGTCTGGCAAATACATCTGAGATATAAGTGCTGTTCATTATAATCTAGGGAGAGTAAATAACACATAAGTGGGACTGGTTAAGACCTTTTAATGGAATGGCTGGGCTTATAGCTGTTGGCTCAAAAATGGTGACTAGACATTACATCAAAATGTAACCTAGCTAGTCAAAAATTCTAGCAGACAGCTGACAAGGTCAGAAAGTTCTGTTTGTTATAAGAATGAAGATTCCAGGGAAGATTGTAGTTTCCCATCTTCAGCCGTTTGCGAGGCACCCTCTCCAGTTTGGTAACTCCATCAGCAGTTTAGACTCAGCTATTACCACTAAAGAAGAACAGCAGATACATATACAAGGTGAGTGAACAAAAGCTAACAAAAGCCTGCTCTGCTGTCTTCCTGATGATGACTTCAGGAGGGATGAGATTTTAGCCTTAACATGCTAAAATAGCTCCAGGGTTATTAAGGCTCTTGGTAAACAGGATAAGAAGTGGAACAATCCAAATCATACAGAAAAGAAACAGAAAAGTCAAAAGATCAAAAGAAATAAATGCTCTTACACAAATTCTTGCTAAGGCTGGCATCAATCCTTGGCCCATATAGGTTGGTGATACCAGAAGCTGCAGCTTTCTGAAAGCCTTCTGACTGATGAAAGTGTAATGAAAAATGCTATCAGACCAAACAGTGGAATGTAATCTATTAATTTCTGTTGCAGTTTGCTTCTTAACTCTATCATATGACATAGCTTTTGGGATGCCAGTAAAGTCCCCATCATATATTGTATCCTAGTTGTAGGAAGCACCACCTTTCAACCTCCAGACAGTCCAGTGTATCCAGGTTTCCAAGTTTAATTTGCTGTTTAGTCTGGGAATTTATACAGTAGACCCTTATCCTTTGGAAATGTGCCTTGAAACACAGTCTTCTTACAAAAGACCAGAGGTAAGTTCACAAGAAAGAGCAAAATGTCCTACTACAAGATTACTTTCTAGGATTTTTTAAATCCCCAAATCTCTGCTACAAAATTGAAATTGTGTCTGACTGTACTAATGATTATCATTTGGTCACTATGAAATAAAAATAAAGTCTTAAACTTTTTGGTTTCAATGGAGTGGGTAGTACTAACTTTCAGCTCATATCATCTTCTTGGACTAAATTTTAGACATGTCTCTAAAAGTGAAAAAAATGTCCCATTCCTTAGGGACAACAGCACAGTATTTCATATTTATAGAGACAGTCAAGCAACCTACTTCAAAAGTGGTTTTTTTCTCCTTATGGCTATTCTGTACATAATTTCAAAATAAAATATTAAACATGGATCTGATGACCAAAGAACTGCTTGGAAGAATTTCTATGGTAAGTTTGCTTTTTATAGATGTTATCTGTAAGAACAGTGACCTTTTGGCAATCAAGTTGTATCTCAACTGTCTCACAATACTTTGGGAATGATCTGCTAGGAGGATAAATGAGATTACTGAGTGCTCCCACTTAATTAACATCACAGCACTCAAGGATGTCCAGCTTTCTGGGTTTCTACCTCTTTGATCTATGTCATTTATTATTAGAAAAAGAAAGGAACAATTTGATCACCAGCAAAGGGAATATGGATTAAGTAGTTCTATGTATAACAAAGCACTTCAGTCCTTTAAAGAATGATTTTCCCATCATTCTGTGTTCAGAAATATATCCTGGCAGTTTTCCTTTCCTTACTTCCCAGTGCTTATGATAGTAAGTAAACTTGTTTCACAGTTCAGAAACCTAATTTCTTTTTCAGTTTGGAGGGGTTTTTTGCAAATTAGTTCAAATAGGATCTGTTAATTCTGTAGGGTTAGTTTTAAAAACAAAATAAAACATGACTGTTTAGGCCAAGCTTTCTCATTTTTTTATCACCTGAAGTGGTGCAATTGTGCAGAATATGGTTGGGAAGCATAGCTGTGTACATGCCCACTATGCACATGCCCTCCCCTTCCCACCCTCTCCAGGCCCATCATTGGCCATTTAGGGAGGGGGTTGACATGACTATATATATGGTCATATCACCCAATATATATTTAACAAATTATATATATATATATATATTCCCAGCCATTCAGGAAACTCTTCCAGGGCCATCAAGAAACCCCAGGGTATCCCGAAAATCTGGTTGAGAAAGTCTGGTTTAGGCAGACATATAGTGCCACCATGAAAATGTTATCCATCCAGATTGAAGTCCCCAGTCTTTCTGAGCTTGTGAACACTTTGGGAATTTTGACAAAGGGTGATGGGCACAGGTATATAATGGCTGTGATAGCAGGCAGAGCCAACCACAAAATGGCTGCCACAAGAGGTAGAGCCCAGGAGTGAAGTCACAAGAGGTAGAGCCCAGGAGTGAAGATAATAATTCTTCATATTTCAGGCAGAAGTTCTCTTTAACAGGATGTGTTTTAAAATGAATATATTGCTTGGTTAATTTGCATATACACAGCTTACCTTCAGTCATGCAGTGAAATTTTTATGTTGTCATGTCTAACTAACTACTGTCTAACTTAAAAAAAAATTGGCATAGCCAATCAGATCTCTGATGGCCAATCAAAAACCCTGCTGGGCAAAAGACCCACCCACACTTTAAACACATTAAGTGGGCACCAGGAGGGTGTCAGTGGGTATTCTTTATTTTGCTTATTTATTTATCAAATTTATCTGCTGTTCTCCCTCTCCTAAATGTGAGTGGGGGGCAGACAACAGTTTATAAAATATGCCCAATACAAAAGATACAATAAGAAATTACAATAAGAATTAGCAAGCAGGGTAGGATGCATGGACAGTGAAGACGCAGATGAAGCATGCTAGCTGCCTGGTGGATCAGAATCACCCAAAGGCCACCCCAAAAAGAGCAGTCTTGCATGCCCTGCAGAACCGAGGGAGTTCTCAAAAGGTATACACCTATTCAGGAAACTGGTTCTGCAAGACAAGGGCCACTACTGAGAAGTTGTGTCAGTCTGTCTCAGTCCGTGTCACAGTCTTTGTCACCAAATACACATTTGTCCATGGAATGCAAAGTATCAAGCTATATTCCCAAACTCCTGATAGAGTTGATCATAGAAAGTCAGAGCCCATCCAAGGTCATTAGAGGTGGCCACCCCACTGGTACAGGCTTTCTCACCCAACTCTCACCCAACCATACCATCACTGCATCCAGGCAGGAGTAATTCCAGCTACCAGTCCTTCTTTAAATAAGAGTTAGAGCTGAATATCATCGGCATATTGATAGCACCACCCTAAACTTCCTGCCAATCTCCACCAGAGAGTGCACATAGATGTTAAATAACTACACAAGGTACAGTCTGTGGTGATGACCTCATAATTATCCTCTGAGACAGATCCTGGAGAAATGAGGAGAACGTGGCCAAGGTCATACCCCTCACATCTAGGGAGGCTAGGCGATTAACTGTATCAAAGGCAGCTGACAGACAGATCCAACAAGATCAGTAGTGCCATCCTGCCTGCGCCAAGGTGTAACTGGAGATCATCAATCAGAGCAACCAGAGCTGCCGTGGTCCAGAATCCCAGCTGGAAACTAGATTGGGAGGGATCTAGGGCAGATGTCTCATCCAAGAATACCTGGAGCTGTTCAGCCACTGCTTGCTCAATGACCTTTCCCACAAAGGGAAGATTAGATACTGGGTGGTAATAGGATATGTCCCTCTCACCTAACATTTTTCAGGAAAGGTGTCACCACAGCCTCCTTGAGGGAGCTACGGGGGAAGCCCTGGAAGCGTGAGAGATTTATGAGGTCTCCCAAGGCCCCTCCTGCCACTTTCCTGGAGGCTTTCACCAACCAAGCAGGGCAGGGATCCAAGAAGCCAATAAGACCCTGTCAATATCTGCCTCAGAGTGGGCTGAAGGAGTCCACAAATGGACCTGATTGCACAGACAAGGCCCCGAGGTTCCTATCCATGGGTTCCATGTCTGGGTTTCCCTGATAGGGATGGGGGGGGGGGACCTGGTGATCTCAAGAATCAGAGTTTCAAATACTTCTCTCATGTTTCCTTGTTTTAGAAAAAAAATACTTAAGTTAAAGAGAACCAGGAATACAAAGTAGCCAAACTAGGGGCTCCATTGTTTCTAGGGAACAACAAGTAAAGGATATGTTTAACTTTTATGTATTTAGTTAATGTGACCTAAAAAGACTTACTTTGGCTGATCGTGCCCAGTATTATCATCAAAGGAAATATTGTCAGCCAGCCTCACAAAACCAGGAAGCAGATACCAATCAGGTTCATTTCTCAATATAAGGGTTTTGTAACCAATACATTTCAACAAAGCTGTATTTGTTTATGTACTTCAGTGTGTAGATTTAGATGGTTTTGTATACTCATCTGCAGGAAATTCTGTTAAAATGAATAACTTTAGTACAAAAAAGAAATCTTTGATTTGTCCCACCCAGAGAGTGGCCTTCCAAGTACACTCAGAATGCTTGTTAGATCAGTAATCATGTTTTGCCAACAACATCAAAGCAATTTAATCCATCAATACGCAGCTTGTAGGTCACATACAAGAAACTAAAGATTTTTTCTCTTCAAAAAAAGGAAAGAAAGGAGTGATTCCAAACACCAATGTTGTAATGCTTTATATAAACTTGTACATTTTCCTAAAACTGAATTAAACAAAACATACACACTGGCAATAAGAAATGGATTTTTCCCCATGGAATGATCTAAGACGGCCCTATACAATTTCGCAACCAACCAGCCCCAAACAGCCCATCAGCCATGAGGCCTGGTAAATCCTTTTGTTCTGCTTGCCTAGAATGGGAACGCCAGGGACAGGGGGAGAGAAGGGCTTCTGCTTTATATCACAAGCAGTATTTCTGATCTAAAACCAATTTAAATCATTTTCCCATGATGCCTGTCATTCTGCTCTAAAACCATACTTTTGTATCCAAGAAGGCACTGAGATGACATCCACATGGAAAGGCCAAGAGAATGTTAATTTACCATTTGAGGAAATAAAGGGTTATTCAGAAAGACATGAAAAATGTTTTTATTTTAAAGGGCATTCAGTGGAGGGTAAACTATTTTGTAGATCTGTCTGTGTTTTCATCCTACATGCTTTGATGACAGATTTGTATAAAAACTCTCTTTTTTAACTTGTAGAATTCTAAATAAATTGATGATGTCATAATACTAATGAATTGCAAGGGGATAAGGAAGTTGTGAAAATCCCTCTGCAAGAGGCCAACTCTTGTGACTCATGGAGATCATCACCCTAAAATAAAGAAGGAAGATGACCAGCACATGCGAATGGTTAACACTCATGCCTACATATTCAGAAAAATCCCACAACAATCAGGTATGGCATTCAAGTTCTCTTCTTCTATTAAATAGCACAAGAAGACCATCTCTTGTTCTCAAGGACTACTGATCCTAGAGTGGCTCTCAAGGAGAGAATTTCTATACTTCCTATCAAACCACATGACCAAGTGTGATTTTTTTTTAAAGGGGGCTTTCTGGATGCAAAAACCAAATAACTTTCTTCCTGAGAACTGATTTCCATCAAACCTCTTTAACCCTCCAGTCCTCCCCATCATCTCTCTTCCCCCCTCCCACTCTTACTGAACAACGCTCCTACTTCCTTCCTTTTTCTGACAACATCCTATAATCCTCCAAGCTCTCTCTCAGTCAGACATTGGCTGGGATCTGTTTCCCAGTGACACTTTCCTCTTCCTCCTTTCTTCACTGAAGCAGCATCCTCTGCTTTGGCCAAACTCCTGTATCCCCTAGACCGTCTAAGATGTACCCTCAATGACTTTCTCTTGCTCACACTCCTGCTGGCAGATCTCCAGTACCAACTCCTTGCTTCCCTCTCCCCACAAAGTTTCTCTCACTCAAGGCTTGGCTATAAATCCTCTCCCCTACTATTCACCCCTGCCTATATTTCTACAGTGAAATCTTTTAGTTTCATCCCCTCTCCCTTTCCTCATACGAATCGATCTACTCTGTTCTGAGGATGCACATTTCACATAACCACATGCTGGGAAGGCACTGCTCCTTTCTGAACATCCAGTGTCTATCTGGGCTGATTCCATGACATATTTTTGCTGCCTAATACAGTGATCATTGTGTGGCTTGTGCTGTGTGTAAAATTATTTCTCCTCTAGTTAGCCTTTCTTGCCAATAAAATTGTTCCTTACAACTGTTTCCTGTCCCTTACTATGAGATTTCTGCTAAAGATGTCAAGTTTTAGCTTGCAATTGTATTTATTTATTTATGTTTAACCGCTGCTCTCAAATGTCTGGGGCGGTTTACAAGATCAATAAAATACAATAAAATCACCTAAAATACTCCATTAATACAATATAACATAAATAGAATAAAACATAACAAGATGGCAGACAATAAAATACCAGCCCATTCCCCGTTCAGCATGGGTGAATAACTCTCTCTCTCTGCCTGGGACCGAGGAACCCAGTTGACCTCAACTTAGAGATCCTCAGATGCCAACACCGGGTACTGCTCTGGCTTCAACCATATGCCTGGTGGAAGAATCTGTCTTGCAGGCCCTGCAGAAAGCTGACAAATCCGACAGGGGCCTTAGCACTGAGCCTTCTTCCCCATCAAACAAGCCTCTTCATTCATAGGGGTTATACAAATAGGGGCAAGCGTGTTCTTTGCAAGAAGAAGGGATTGTGCCCCAGTTTTACAGAACATATCCCAATCAGCTTGCCCAGCACTGTGAAGATAATTCACAGCTCCATAACACTGGGGGTCTGACCCATTGGTCCTGCAAGGCACAGCAGCACTCCTCACCGTGCTGTGCTCTAGTCATTCCCCAAGTACAGAATTAGAATACTGTCTCAGCAATGTGGGAACAAGTTCCATCTCTACCAGTTACAGCTGCCCTTCTTGGTGTGTCCTAAGTGATGCCCCATTGTCCAGTCTCAGTGTGGGATCGCTGACTGGTCCACCACAGAGTGAGAGGGAAACAAATGTAGCACCCGCAAATCAGCAGCACACTATGAAAAAGTTACGACTGGGTTGTTTGCAGTTATTTATACTTGGCAACCAATGAAACTGAACCTCAGAACTGTTTCTTCTTCACTCTATGATATTGCCTCTAAGCATGTTCATAAGTATGCAGACTCCAAAGACCCCCTACTAGTAAATGAGGTATGTGCGGGAGCCTCTGAATGCGCATACACGTATTCCATGGCATATTCCATGGCAACAGGAGCGGTAACAAATACAGATTTCTGACTTAAAGCACATTCAGAGGTACTCAGTCAAAATTAAATCTGAAGAATGTTTTTTAAGAGCAGACGGGAACCTCATGATATGCCACACACACTGCTATGAATGTTCCATGCCTTGAGGCTAAGGTGAACTATATTTCTATAAACAGAGATTTCATTAGCATGGGAGAACTGGAATGAGGAGTGGGGCTTGAAATTGTTTCAAAATTTCTGTTCACAGCCCGGGTCTTACTATATTCATACCCTTTGAATGTGTATTTAACTTCAAGGCTTTTAAGGTGCCTTGACAATTACTGATAGCATTCTTTGCTTTTAGGCAACAGTTCTCTGATGAAAATTTGTTTTTTATGCAGGCTGTTCATAAGTCCACAGGTTTTCGGCGGGGGGGGGGGCATAGCACCTCCTCACTCACCCATAGAGGAGAAAGGGTGGTGTGTGTTCAAACTGGCATTGCCAGGGCCCTCTCTTTCCCGGCTTCCCTCCTGAGGAGAAATGGTGGGGCTGATGTCAGGTTTTTTTTTTATGCCAGTTGTGAGCTCTCCAGCTCTATTTGGCTGGTTGTTCTCCTCCTTTATCTTCCCATGCACAGTTGGTTTACATTGTCTGCAAAGTTACAGACAACATGTAACCACCTGAGGGAAGGATTTAACACCCCTCCAAATTTGGTTTTTTCTTCTTCTTGTTTTTCTACAAACTTTAAGGGTTCACCAAGGCTGAAGAACAATACTCCCTACCCCAAACCTGTCCATATTATCTGGGATTTATCAATCTACACAGGGCCCAAGTTCCACATCCTAACCACTGGTGGCTCTAATATTTGTGAAAAACCCCTTTAGGTGGAGCACTGTCCAGGACACATCCGGGTGTCCAGCCTGCTCTTCCGCCTGCACGGGCCAATCCGGGAGTGTCTGCCTCCAGAATCTGGCTGTGAAGTGCGCAGCCAGCCTCACAGCCAGACGCTGCCTGGCCACTGAGAAGGGTGCTCCCGCGGTGCCCTACCCCAGCTACAGATCACCCCGCCTACCAGAGGCTTCGCTGGCCCGTCTGACTGTGTTGCGTCACTCCAGCTGCCGGCAGGGTTACTGGCTCAGCTGCCATGTGCCAGCCCGACTGGCTGTGGTGCTATCACCCCAGCCGGGAGAACAAGGGCCGGATCGACCCCTGCGCACCACGCGGAACAGAAGGTAGGGCCCCCCCAGGGGGGGGCACTAGCGCCGGTTGCATTCCTGGATGCAACCGGCTTTCAGGCTAGTTAGATATAAATTGTGGAAGCTGCAGAGTCTTGAAAAAGACATGATTGGAGTTATTACCAGGGGAACACTTTTTACTCCTTTCTTTTTCATCCCCTTGCAGATGAAAATGTAGAACACAAAGGGAAAATGATATTCTTCAATTCATTTTTCAAACTGCCACCATGCAGTTGAGTACTATACTTTATTAAGTCTTGTGAATGTTCCTACACAAGTAGCACCTGGAGCAATCAGGGTTCATTTGTAGTCATTAGAACGATTTAATTAATTGTTTGACTACAAATATGAGGCTCCTGCTTACTTTAGAAGAAATTATGTAGATGTCTACCACCATAGGTTTATTCTTGGTAACACTGTATGTATTTCTTTTTGGCTTATCCATGACGTAGCATTAAAAACTGCCTGCAGTGGATACTGGAAAGAGCTTTGGGGGGGGGGGTATGGCTTGAGGCTTCCTTTGCTTTGGAAAAGTGTATGTCCATGGTGGTATCTGCACCTAGCAGAGGTTGCCTCAGTGATCCATGTGAAAGTCACCTCCTGATTGAACTACTGCAATGTCCTCTCCATAAGCTACCCTTGAAGATGCTTTGGGAACCGTAGGTACTGCAGAATGCAGCTGCCAGATAGTTAATTGGGTCTTCATGATCAGTTTGCAGCAGTTGCACTGGCTTCCCATTCGTTTCCAATGCTGATCCAAGGTGTTGGTTTTAACCTATAAAGCCCATAGCCTGGGGCTTTCATACCCATGGGAATGCCTCTCCCAGTTAACCACCCACTGCCCCCAGTCAGCTTCTTGGGGCTGGCCCCCGGAATACCTATTTACCTTTCACCAGGCAAACTATGTTGCTAATTTAGGTGAAAGATCAGCCCACTCTATAATCAGTTTTCTTCAGACTAAGGGAAAACTCATCTTATCCCCAACACCCTTAAATTATTTCAAGCAAAAACTATAGCCCAGATGCTTTTTGGAATGTTCTTAGGCCCTCCAACTTCTTATTTTTTACTCACAGAGCATGCACAATCAAAGTTCCTTAGAGCAACTCTCAAAATATGTGCCTAAATATGTGCACATTTAGAAGCTGGTATGATGAAGACTGAATCAAGGATCTTCATATCCTCTCTTTATACATGGCTAAAAATCAATTTTCACCCTAAGGGTCTTCTCCCTTTCATACTGATTGATACCTTTAAATCAAAGTGGATCAAAGCTATTGGAAGCTTTTTACCCTTAGCGGTTCTACATTTAGGCCATGATCAAGCTAGACAAACTATAAATCAAAGGGTCAAAGATACTGAGCATCAAAAGGACCTTTTTAGCTCCCCTTCATTTATTGCACCCCTCCCTAGCAGATACATATTAACACCTGCTCCCTATCTCTATCTGCTGAAAATAAATAGTCACAGAAGTGAACACACACTTGCCAAATGCTCAGCCCTACCCTCTGCTATTCTAGAAGGAAAATTTAATAAGATCCCTAGGGAGAAGAGAATCTGTCCATGCAACACTAAGGAACTGGAAACCATGTTTTCTTCAGATGCGCTTTATAGGGAAACTTGTGCCAAGATTATTGAGCCTCTGATTAGAGATATGAATGCTAAGGATGAAGAGGTTTGGATTTCTTCTTTTAAACCTCTTATGGGAGATTACATTCCCACCACCCTCCACGTTACAAAGTACTGTGCAATTTTAATTAAGATCAGACAACTAAGTATAGCTGCTGTAGAGTTTATATCTCTTGGTTGATCTGTTTTATTAACCATTAATTTTTACTCTAAGTTTACTGTTTTATAGCTTTGCTGTAATAAATTGGATTTGATTAGACCTTTCATTAGGGCTGTGCCCTTCTAGGTTGTTGCTCATACTCTCTGGAACCAGCTCCCTGATGAGGCCCAAGCTTTGCAGGATCTTCTTGTATTCCACAAAGCATAAAAGGCCACTCTATTTCATCAGAACGTTGCTAAATCCTGTGCAATTGTCTATTGTCTACATCCTGAAATTGTTGGTGGGATCATTTCTTTAGAAATTTGTGCTTCTGTTGCTGATGTCTCATGAATATTTACTGTAATTGTATTTTTAGCTGGTGCTATTTTCATGTTTACATGTATTCTACTGTTGAATGTTTTATTGTGAACTGTTCCAGAACCACACAGAAGAGGATGCACTAAAAGAAATGCAATAAATAAAATAAACCAGTTCTGAGAGATAAGCATTCTGAACGTTCTCAAAAGAACTTTGATCATCATAGAGCACAGGGTCAGTTGCTCACTTTCTTTCAAAAGAGAGGTACCCAGGACATTCAATTATGATAAGCTAGTGTTGTATCATGGTTAGAGGTTGGACTAGGACAGAGGTAGTCAAATTGCGGCCCTCCAGATGTCCATGGCCTACAATTCCCATGAGCCCCTGCCAGCAAATGCTGTCAGGGGCTCATGGGAATTGTAGGCCATGGACATCTGGAGGGCCGCAGTTTGACTACCCCTGGACTAGGATCTGGGAGATCCAGGTTTGCTCTTCTGACCTGAACTAAGAGGTCACCTGGTGACTTTGGGCCAGTCAGACACACTTAACACATTTCATGGGTGGTTCTGGAGATAAAATTGTGGAGAGCTATGTATGTTGCCATGGATTGGGGAGAAACATGGGGCAAAAATAAATAAATAGAAGCAAGGGAACCACATACATTACCCTGAGCTCCTTGGAAGGAAGACAGAGCAGACAGAGAACTGTGAAACAGTCAACATATACAGTAGCTGATCCATGCCACTATAACTACAAGGTTTGATAATTGCGAAATGTTCATAAATACTGTTGAAAAATATTTAATATTATTGAAAATTGTTCATAAAGACAAAATGGTATGGAATGCTGCTGCTTGATTGCTGACTGGTTTATGTCATCGTCACCATTATGATAATCTTATACCTGTGCTTCAACCGTTTCACTGGCTACCTGCTTGTTTCAAGGAACAATTCAACATACTGTTTGTTACTTGAGAAACCATTTACAGCCTGGGATTCATCTATCTAATGCAGGGGTAGTCAACTTGTGGTCCTCCAGATGTTCATAGACTACAACTCCCATGAACCCGCCAGCAAACGCTGGCAGGTCTCATGGGAACTGTAGTCCATGGACATCTGGAAGACCACAGGTTGACTACCCCTGGTCTAATGGACTGCCCTTCCCTTTATGATCCCATATACCAAGTAAGATCATCAGGTGCCTCATTTTTGACAGTCTCTATTCTACAGCTTGTACATGCTTGTTTTCCGTAGCTATGTGTGTGTCTTTTGGAACAGCTAATTACATATGGCAAAGAAAACTCCCATACTTTCTCTCTCCCATAAAAGGTTCAAAGCAGCAGTATATCAACATGCCTTTGGAAGAAGTTAATAAATAAATGTCTCTGACTGGCAGTGGTGCTGACAGACATTGCAGGAGTTGCAGTTAACTTGATGTATGTTACTTTAGGTTTTTTAACTCTGTTTTTAAACTATGTATGTTCCTATTTTATAAACTACCTTAAGCATAATGGAAAGGTAGGATATAAATATTTGAAATAAACAAATAAAATCAAACCCCACCTGCTTTTTGCCTGTAAACGTAGTCTTTTCCCATGCCACACAGTAATGCTATCTGAAAATGCAGGCTGGCTTTCAACAAAACATGAAATTCCATCCTGAACACCATTCCAAATATTTAACAACATTCCATCCTGCCTGACCTTTCCATAAATGATCATTTCACCAGTCAAACACAAGCACCTTGTCACTCCAGAACTGTGATTTCTACCACTCCATCCCCTTGCAGTACTGATGAAAGATTTCACTGGATTTATTATAACTATAACTTTTCCCTGGCAAAGTCTGTTTGATGCATTCCTAATTTAAACCAGGGGACTGACAGGAAATACAAACAAAGCTACAAAGAATTTCCTATGATTAAAGGGACCAAATTAGTAGGAGGAAATATTTACTTTCGCCCAACTAGGAATATATTATAGTGCCTATTCTTAAGCTTTAAAAATCCTATTCAAAAGTATACTGGATGACTGGCAGCAATAATGAAGTATTTT